>NC_087487.1:14437500-15062500 GCF_036417665.1 Passer domesticus | reverse complement strand
AAATGAACCTGAAGCCCTTTTTTGGCTGTTGCAATAGAAGCCCTGGCTGCAGCAATCAGCACCTCCTTTCTAAGGTGCTTGTGGTTATTTGTCCCTCCAGAAATGCCCCTTCTCTGTCCCATCCACCCGGAGGGGCCACAGGGATAGCCCAAATCTTCTTCACTCACAGCATCAAACATCCCTCCACCACCAGATGCAATGGGGTCAGGACTTTTCTGGCTTGGCTCCTGGTTTTAAAAGCATCACCCCCACCCTCGTCCTTGCAGATCTGCACTTTTCTTACACCAGTGATAAGCAAAAAGAAAATACTTTGACTTACAGGATTAAATAGGACATCCAGCTCCAAGTAAATTACTCCTTTTGAAGCACGTTCCAAGTCTTTATTCTTCAGCGTGTAACAGCTTTGTTTACCATTTCTAATCTATAGTTTGGGGTGGGGAGGGGAGAAAAAGCATCAATATTTTCCTGGCTGTAACCCTCAATATAATTTAAAGACACTAGAAACAAATAAATAAATAATTATAACTCAAGCACAAAAGAATATAAAATAAAAACTTCTCTCAAACCCTGATAATATACTCAGATCCTGAAATACAAAACAACTGTTGGATTAGAGACCTATAAAATTGCAGATTAAATCTCTTATGGTCCAACTTTAATTTTCAGACCTTGTACTTTATAGTAGAGCATTGCACGTAATAACCAATCTGAAAATTCTGCCCTGGAAGCCAGTGAGTTGATGGGAAGTAATCAGCCTCTGTTATTACAAGTTTAAAATGGGATTTTTCTTCCAAAGTTTAGGAAAAGAGCCACAAACAACAACTTTACCTACCTATTGCACACTCCAGTACACGAAACCACTTCTTAATGCTTAGTTTATTGCAACGTTATCAAATTATCACCCAGCAAACAAATGCAATCCAAAGAAATTCATCAGCTGAAGTGGAGCGAATGCTAATGTAACAAATGTTCAAAATTAACTAATTCATGTAAAAGACTTCTCCCCCCACCTCACCCCTGAATTTCAATACCACTTCTCTGCTCTGATCAACGCGTTGGCCCTATCTCATTAAGCATCTATTAAAAAAAAAAAACAACCAACCCAAAAACAAAATACTTTCCTTGCCATTTTGTAAACTATTTGGCTCAAAGCAAAAGCATTCTCTCTCAAAAATGATGGCAGAAATGTATTTATTACACACAGTGGGATATGTATTGATTAAACATTTGGCTTTTTAGGAAGCAGACCAGTTAATTCTAAACAGCAGTAACATAAAAAACTGCAGCTTACCAAAAAGCTATATTGAGGGACTGTAATGATCAAAGATTAAAGATAACAGAGGAAATTTGGGGGCATGAAATTGCAACCATATTTAAAATGGCTATTGCTGCTCTGGCATTTAGAAGAGGCACTCATATAAACCATGGTAGAAATGAGTAAGGAAAAAAAAAAGGTGTAATAGGAACGAAGTGATTTCACAAGACAAGGGAAAGGTCACTTTCTTTCCCAATGCTGCTCCACCCTTTCTATACCAAAACAGCTTGTCAAATGGTAGATGGGATTTCTGCCTAAGGGTTGAAAGGGAAGAGGGATCTGACAAGGACCAACTTTGCATCCTCAGTGGAGTAGAGCCAGGAATTCCAGCTATTTGCTATTTTCTCACCCAAAGCTCTACAGTTACAGAGACCCGTGTGGAATTCATTTAATACTAATAAGTAAAAGCAATAATACTAAACTGATCACAAGGCACCTCTGCTTTCACCACAAGAGAGCACACACAGTGCTGGAGCTGGCAGCAAAGGATGCTGCAGAAAAGGGGCAGGTAAAAAAAAACATTTTGCAGTCCTGCATCCTGCAGCCTCAAAGCAGAAGAGCTGCCAAAGTGATTAAACCCTTTTCTAGGGCCAAATGGACTGGCATCAGAAGGTCCTTGGGCCAACTGCCACATGTAGCATTGTCAACCCATTATAAAGGTTTCTGCTCTCTCACCAGTTTGCTTTTCCCTCCTTCAAAAAATAAAGGCCAAAAAAATTGAATTTACTGAATGAAAATAAAATTTTGTTTGGAAAATAGTGGTTTTGTTAAATTTTACAAATTAAAGGATAAATGGTTTTACTGATGGCAGGAATACTGAGACAGAAGGATTTGGTCTGAGGTCCGTAGTGCAAGCAGCAACAGGTTTAGCCTGACCTTTGATTCATGGGTTCTGCTGTGAAAGGACAGAATGTACTTTATTCCCAGTGTGTCTGCAGAAATGCAGATGTCCAGTATATATCACAATATCCTAATTCTGGATTCCCCATGGTTATTCATTGTGGAGCTGAATTTCCTTGTATTTCAGGTACATATATTTCTCATCACATTTCAGCCAGTTACACCAGAAGCAACACATAGTGGGAAAGCCTCTTTATATTCTTTGGGATATATTTCTTTCTTACATCTTTCAAGAGCACAACCCACAAGGATAAGAAATGTGACATAGAGCTAAATTGATAGAAAAAGGAAAAGAAAATGTTTCTGAGTACTCGAGCCTGATACTGTGGTGTTCTGTCCTCAAAAAAATGTTTTGGGGAAAAGACTCTTCATTTTAAGAGCTGGAGCTGAATCAAACATTTTGGGTGCGTCTGCAGGTGTTTTCAAACAGTAAGTTTTAAATCAGCAACAAGTAATTTCCACCTCTCTATTTGTAAATAGGGGTTGCTTGGGAAACTTCTTGAATGGTGTCATTGTTATTGTTGCTGCTATTCTTAAGTTGAACAGGGCAGAAAATAATGCAGTGCAAATAAAGTTTTAGAATCAGATTTATTTGGCATGTTTCATTCTAAGTGTTCAAACTGTCTGAAAAAAATATGTGCAAGTAGAACGCAACCTAGGACTAAACATTCATACAGATATTTTAGCTTCAGACTTTCTTTAGAGGGAAAAAAGCACAAGAGAATGGCAGGCTATGAAATGGCCTGTCTCCATTGCATTTTCATTTGGATAAAAAGGAAAAAAACCCTGAAAAATAAGCCAAACAAAAGACTCCCTTGCAGTTTTGGCACTGCACTGGGGCAGCATGGTTCAACAAAAGGTACAGGGTAATTCTAAGACCCACAACTGCATGGAGATCACACTGGTTGCATGTCCCAACAAAAAAAACATGCAAAAGAGCCTTAAATATTCCTAATTTTCATTGCATCCTGTTCTTGGGACAGAGCTCAGATTCTATTCAGCTTCTCCCCCAACTTGAGAGACAGACAGTTACAAAAATTTAATTTTGCATCTATTTCTTTCTGCTCTCTGGGTACTTTCCCCCAGTCTCTGCTGTCCCCAAAGACTGCTGAAATGCTCTCTCCAGCTGTGGAGAAGAGCAGGCAGAGCTGGAGTCGTGGGATGAACCACAATGCCAGAAAGATCAGGTTTCTTCTGTCACCCAGACACCTTTTGCTACAAACCTGATGATGTCACATGGATTTGTCTCAATGAGTAGTTCTGATAACTGTGTCTGAAACAGCTTAACATCTACTTATGGGAAAAGGAAGGGAAAGGAATATTTAAATTAAATGTGAAAATATCTGCAGGTAAGCACCTTAAAAGAGACATAATATTATTCCTTTATTGATGATGCTTTATATCCTCACTGAATACTAATGCCTGCATTCTCTGAAAGCTTCTTAATAGCTTATTGGGGCTCAAGCACCAAGCAGGACTGCCCATAACCCTGGGATTAACACCAGAACAGCAGTGCCTACCACACCCACATGCTGTATTTTGCAAGGTCACCATCAGAAACAGTCTGGATTTTCATCCCATGGGCATTTCTGATATTTGGGGCACTTCCCTCTTCTGAATCAACACAGAAGGACAAAACCACAGCCAGATTTTCACAGAAAGACCTGTATATTCTATATCACATTCCTTCTCCACACAGGGCCACAAAAAGGAAACTATCAGTTGGAAGAAAAGCTGAAATCCTTTTTTGCAATAAATATTTCAACCTACAGAGGCACTTGAGGCAAAACACTCCCTGAAGTTGCCTCTAACTGAAGGAAATGTTGAGGTACATGAGACCACCATCCAGTCAAGGTCCAAAGTGCACCAGGTTCCTCTCAAATGAATGAATATATTTGCTAAACTCTTCGCACAGATGTCCCCAGTAAAACAAATGTGACTAAACACAGTATTGATGTAGCCAGCCAATGCTAAATCTATTAAGCAACAACCTTCTGACCGCTTGGGAATTTTAATGAAATAGCAAAAGCCAAGATTGATATGACACAAAACACGGAGAAGACAGGACCCTTACGCAGCAAAGCGTGTTTTTTCATTGCTCTTGTCTTAAAGAAATATGGTTTAGAGGCTTTTTTTTTTACATTGATTTTAAGAAAACTTCACTCTGTATCCAGCTTTGATGCAGATTCAATGTCATATATTGATGACCTGACAGAAGAACGCTGGGTTAAACCTCTGTACATCAACACCTGTGACGTGTGGAGAGGGTAATGGCTACTCTCCAAGGGTAATTCATCTAAAGCATTTGGGACCTCTGATATTCCTGCTTGAGCTCATTGCTGATGCACAATGTCATCCCATTTGCCCTGCATAACATAAAGCTGTCTTGTAATAGACACACACCTCCCCTTATCAAAGGACGTATTTCCCCAGGAAAAGATGAAAGCAAGCAACATATTTGATCCACCTGCACGTGAATAGAGAGGGTTTTGTTCCTCCCCAGTCTTGCCATGTGCACCAAACCAATTTTGTACAAAATGTTTGTTCCTTCACCCCAAAACTCCTTACCCCAAACACTTCACCTTGAGTAACCTTCTGTGGGATCCGAAGAGGAATGGAGATTTGGGTTTTTGGCAGAGGACTGCTATCCAAAGACCAAAGAGATATGGAGCTGATGGACTGAAAGAAAGCAGGCAGGGCTTTCATAGGAGGGCTTCGAGCCAGCCTGAGGAGGAGCTGAAAACCCTGGGAGCACAAGGATCCTAGGTGATACTTGAGACAACATCCCTGTTGGTACTTTTTCAGTGAGCAGCAAGTAGCTGGGAGAGAATCTAATGTCAGCAACAAGACATTGTTTTCCCTGGAAGAGAGGTGGGGGATTTTCCCCATTCCAAAAATCCTGGTTCATGATCAGGATAAAAGTCAGAACAGACAGCACACTTCACAGCTGCCTCCATTGCATAAACACTGCAATTTCACTTTTCTCAAACTCTGAAACTTTCTCCTGGAAAGGACTGTGCACTTATGGTCAAGTGCTAAGTAAGTGCAACCGTCAGGTGTCTGCTCTCTGAATCCAGGCCATCCTTTAGACAATCAAGCTTGCCAAAGGCACACTCCTTGTTTTCAGTGTATCATTGGCTACTGACCTTGCCTGGCACTTGAGAATATTTCATAGACCTCTTCCTGTTGGCTGGAAAAAAAGGGTGCAGCTCAGGACTACTCTGACCTGATAATCCAGCAGATAAAAAACATTCCATTCTGCGCTACAACTTCTCACTCAAAGGCCTTTCTACATGAGGATATTTGATATACTCTGCTTTCAAATTCATTGAAGCACACTATATGCTCCCACGTCTCTAATAACTTGCAGCCTTCTAGGAGATAGGAGTCTCTTGAAGCAGAAGAAAAAAGACAGACCCTCACAAAGACACACGGGTGCCTTTACTAAGATCTAGGACACAAAGGAACACAGAGACAGAAAGGACTTCTTTGATAATTAGTTCAAGTCCCCCAGAACCTACAAAACTTCTAAAACCTATCAAACTTCTTTCTTGAGGTAATAAAGTTTTTGCCCTACTTCTCCGTTGCCCAGGTTCTTCTCCAGGTTCTGGCACAAAAGCTTGGTCTGCTCAGTGCTCATGGGCTTCCCTTTCACTCCCCACACCCCAAAATCTCCCCCCCAGCCCAAGGCTTGGCCAGGCCATGCTCTATGGGTCACCTCTGGCAAGAGAAGGATCTATTTTGCTGGATGCCATGGTAGCACTGAGCTATTTCCTTCCTACTGTAAATTGTGAATGTGGCTGACCAGAGCAGTGCTTAAGATGAGGTCTCACACTTGCTTTAGAGGACTAATTTGATAAAAAGAAAATGAGAAAAAAAGTACAACAGGTTGATCAACATGGAAAAGTTAAAGCTAAACTACAAACTTCTCTCCCTTTGTCTCCAAATTCATTTATTGCTCACAAAATGTGCATTTATCCAATTCTGCTTTATCACCTCTACCAGAAGGTGAAGTTTGCAGCTTTATTCATCATTTGGCATCTTAAAACTCTTCTCATGCTGCCCAGCTTTTTATTTTTCTTATTTGGTTCCTGTAATAACCCTAGATCACAGTCAAGGATGAACAGAAAGAATACATAATTTCACCATCCCTGAATTTTTGTGCTGTAAGGTTATTCCTGTGTTAATGTGATGATGAGGGTGTAGTCATGTTTGCAAAATGCCAGTGTGGGACTACTGAACATATTTAACCCAAAATTCGGTGTCATATTAATTAAACATTTCATATCCCTCCAACACATACTTTACTCAAGGCAATTTTTCATTAAGAAAAGGATCTAGTCATCCATGAACAATTCCTGAAGTAAACTTACTTCACGTGCTGACAGCTCACAAGTCAAACTTGTGCATTTTTAACAGGAAAAAAGAATGGCAAAAGCACATCTATTTTCAAAAGACAATTCAATGCCAGGCAAATATTAGGCCTGATTACATACAGAAATTAAATCTATATGGTTGTGAGGCTTCCTTGAGTCTTTAACTTTTGTTCTTTCTTAGTATATTTATCTAAATGGTTCAAAGGATACATTCAAAGTTACAGTCAAAATGACAACATACATTGAAATTCCTATTTGAAGAAAAAGAGCTTAGAAAATTACAGTTTTCTGTCTGAGCAGACCAAGTTAATAGGTGCAAAATGGTTTTAATCAGAAGCAGAGATGAGTATATTTACACTAGATTTGACTGAAATAGGAGGCAGAGAAGTTTGGATGGGAAGGAAGAAGATCAGTTGGCAAGGGAAAGCATAAACAATTTTTATTTTATTTTTTTTTGTCCCAAACCTTGGACACAGAAAAACCTACACTGAATAGTTTGGACATTACCACACACATGCACTCCCCTCCTCTGCCTTGTTACATGCTTCCTAAGGGATACTTGACAAATGCCTATAAAATCAACAGAAAATCCAAATCTAACATCTTCTCACTGTGAGCCCACACAGCCTGCTGCCGATCATGCAGGCCATTTGGCAAGCACTGGGTCTGCAGGAGAGCAGCTGCTCCAGCCACTCTCTTCCAGTAACATCAGAGATATGAGGACTCGGGGAGAAATTAACAAAGTGATCAAAAATGGAATAAAAGATGTTAAGAGGTTTTTTCCTCCCTGTAAACATCAAATAATCCTTCATGCCCAACTGACTCTAATATTATTCTAAAATAGAAGATATTGACAACTCAAGCTACAAAAATAGATGAACAATCTAAAATATCCCCCCCAAAAAGATCACGTAGTATCACTGTAAAGCTCACAACAGCGTGTGGGCTACTGAGAGCTCAGTGTTTACTCCTCAGATCCTTCAGATCCTCATAGCCTTCATATCCCCAAATTGCTGGGGTTCTCCTGTTTCAGACCCCAGTGTGAACTGAACAGGGTGGATGAAAGCATATACACTTTTGTGAAAAGATTCAGAAGCCACACTGGTTTTAATTCACAGATACAAGAAATACACCTATTTAGACAAAATCACAACAAAACTGGAGCACTTGAGCACCTATTTTCCTACTACTGTAAAGCATTCTTTAGTTTGGGATCATATCCTCTAAGTCAGTTCAAGAGTCTTCTGGGCAGTTCATTATTTATTTGGAAATACCAAATGTTTCAGTCCCCCCTCTCTGATCTTGACTAGTCCCTTACCTAAACTGTGCTGATGCTGCGAGGTTTATATGGCCTGCCTTGAAAAGATGGGATCTTTGCTTTCCCTCTAGAAATCTCCCACTTCTCCAGTCTCTGCTGGCACAGAGCCCCACAAACCCATCACTGCCTTTCCTGCAGCAGCCAGCCTCTAAAACTCAAACTCTTGCCTTAACTCTGGAAGATGTGTGCCAGCCTTTCTGCAGAGGTGAATCTGCTTTCACAGGGATGTTTCAAAACAAGACTGCAATTTTGTACTGTGCAGTTTCAATCAGGATCCACCATCTGCCTATTTGAGAGTGCTATTACCCACAGCATCACACCGAGCAGTACTGAAAGCATCTCACCACAGCCTCTGCTGCTGTGGTTATATATGGAAAGCATAAATGCCACCATAGAATACCCTGACTTGAAAGGGACCCACAAGGATCCTGGAGTCCAGCTCCTGCACAGGACAACCCTGAGAATCACACCAGCATGTTTGTACAAAAATCATCACCTCACACTCCTGCACAGGGCTCCACTGCACAAATATCTGTCACAGCATCCCCTCGGCACAGGGAACCTCCTGCAGAGCATCACTGCCTCCCAATTCACAGCAAACCCCATGCTTACAGCTAAACGTGTTTACACAACTTGGCTAATATGACACAAGAGTCCCATGATGTTTCAAGCCTCATCTACTAATTGATTTAATAAGTCACAGCCTAGAAAGTTCTTCCTACACGTTACTGTAAAAACTACCAGAACCTTCTGTGACACTGCACATACACATGGAGCTGTTTACGTCCTCTTGATCTGGTTTGCTCACTAATACTACCAGTCTTGTTTCAAAATTAAATCAGTCTTACCAAACACAAAGCTGCTTTTCCCCATTCCTCTATTAAAGTCTTTTAATGATCCTTTCATGTTCCACTCTCTTTAGCTTGGCCTTTTTTTGGCTGTTTCTGAAAAAGCTTCAACTCTCCTTAATCTCCAGAGCAACCACTTTCCCCTGAGCTCGCTTTGTTTCCAGTTTTGATTTTACACTCCCATGGTAGCGCTCCCTCCTCACGTATTTGTTTACAGAACAAAAGCCACCAGTCTTTAAAAGCACTATGGAGTGGAAAACACCCCTTTTAGGTAATTTCATTCAGCTGTGCCAGTAACAACAGCTATCTCTACTCAATCCGACTGCAATGTGCAATTACTTTCTTGGAGTAAAAAGAAGCAAGACAGAACAAGGACATGCTTAAAATGTTACCTTCAGAAGATGATGTGGAAACACACAGAACAACTCAATTATGTTCTCAGACCTACGTGGCACTGATGAAGTACAGACATTTCTGCAGTTTGCTTTCCAATCAACCAAATTTGTAGTAAGATGGGTGGACAATGCTTGTTACACTAAGGAGAACTATAAACACTGCCACTGAAGGCAGGTATAGATCACAAAACCTGTTTAAATCTGTGGTGTTTTGTGCTAAGGGGGGAAAAAGGCAACCATAATACATGTGGTAAAGGTAACTTACAGACAGCAAAGGGATGGCAACTTTCCCAAGGAAATCAGGGGGTTTGTCTCCATCTTCATCAAACACTGTCACTTCCAGAACATCGTGAATATCTTTAATAGGGCTGGAACAAAAAAGTGCAGACACATAAAAAGTAATATTCAATACACATGCACACAGTCTCCTCCACAAAGATCTGAGACTAGTGTTGTACTAATTAAGTTTGTATTACCTTGGGGTATATAACTAGCGTTTAATTAAATTCCTCCCCAAAATGAATCAAGTGATGGGCATTCCCCAAGCTTTTCCCTCATGTTTCAGTTGCATGACTAGGTCCAGACAGTGACTTTTTGGTATTTTTTGTATTGGTGTTGCTATCAATGTAAAACTCAGCTCTCCAACAGAGAATGCTGGCAACCGGGAGAGGTCAAGGGCGGAATTCAAACCCAAGTTTCATTGCATTAAAACCGCACAGTGACACACACAGGAAAGTGTGTTGCGGAAAACCTGGATATAATGGGGACAGCTTTGTAGTAGTACTGAAAGATCCAGCTAAAAGGGACTCATCCACCCAAAACAACCCACACTGCTCCAAAATAAATCTAAATCATCAATAGCTTTTAAGGGGTTTAATTTATTTCTTCTTTAATGGACAAAAATCTAAGGAGAGAGGCGAGTGCCTGACTGGCTCTGCAGATCTGGTGTTTGGATCAGCCAGGCAACATTAGTAAGAAAGTTAGAGAAAGTCCATAGCTGACATTTCTGAGACCCACAGGAAGTACAGACACAAACTTTCTTTTTAAATAAAATAAATTTGGATTGTTATTGGATTTATTTTGCTGGCTGAACATCCGACAAGACTCATCTGCTGGCACAGTCTCAGAAAAAACAGTGATGAGTGGAAGCTTCTTGAGAACAAAGTATGAGAAAGGACTCCAAGAGACAAGTATTCAGCTGCACCCCTGAATTAAACAGAAATACAGCAAAGTATTTCTATTAAAGAAATCAGATAGTTTTTCTTGTGTTCTCATCCAGCCTAGTATTTATGAATGTTGCTTTAGCAAGAAGTTCATAATTTTCAAACTGTTCTTCCAGTGGACAGATGCAAATGTCAAAAAAGCTTCACTGCCAGCCTTTGCACAGACTGCTGCGGTCTTGGGAGACATTTATCTCACTCACTTATTCACAAAAATCTTTGTCAGCATAAAGCAAGATTAAAAAATTGGGCTGCCTAAAAGCAATACCAAAATTATTACTTTTATTATTAATAAAGTGACAAATAAAAGAATACCATGATTTCCATAAAAATTTAAGCATCTAATTTGGAGCATTTGACTAGTTTGAATTCAGAAGATAGACTAACACCAACATGAGCTCTAATTCTCTGCTTATTCCAAACTAAACAAGGATTCCACCAAGCTTCAGTGAAATATATTTTATTTCAAGTTATGGAAAATGTAGGCGTGAGTATCTGGTCTCAACTTTCTGTTACATTATCTCTTGGATCAAACTATGACTCCATTATGTCTAGTCATGATTCTTCCTATAAATATCACAGTAATTTTTCTTTTAATGACTTCTATTAATAAACTCCATGCAAGAACTAGTAAAAGGCAAAAGGCTTTAATTAAGTTATATTTGAGATTTCTCCAACATCCTCTCTGACTATGAAAAAAATGACATATCTTAAACTTGACCTTTGCATTTTCCCAAAGTCAATAGCTTTCCTAGTTAAGCTGCTAAGTGGAGTTGCTGCATGGTTTCCAAAGCAATCCACTTACAATGTGAAAACCTTGTTCCACTCTGGGTTGAGGTTCTTGTAAACGGTGTGTGTTTGAAGCATGTCGTTTCCCAGCTCCAAGACACAGAAAGGATCACTTTTGCCTAGGGAAAGGAAATAAAAATTAAGTGGACCAGTTATGGTATTTAGTATGCAGACTCCTTCTTTGCAGTAAGGCTGAGGAAATGATTGGTTTAATAGAATTTGATAAATTAAAGCAACTGTGAAGCGTCCCATTCTGTTGGAATAACTTGCAAAAAAAAATAAAAAACAGAATCTCTGATCATTCCCAGTTCTGGAAACTCCAACACTTACCTTACAGCTCACTCAGGGGGCTTCAGTCTAATACCTGAAATCTGAGACTTTCAGTGAATCATCCCTCAGTCCTTAGAGCAAGAAAGATCTGTTCATGGTGAAAATGACTCAGCTGCCCTTAGGAAAGCAGCACCATTGCTCTGAGCCAGGGAAGGAGCAGGGCTGCACTTACACTCCCTGTTTTATCCTCTGCTTAGAGCCTGTGGTCTTCTTCACTTGATTACAGGATTAAGTATCCACATCATGAGAAAAGAAGCACAACACTGACTGAAATCAGAAGTATTTCTTCAATTAGTTCCATGTGAGCAAGTCCTTGAAGCTATGAAGGCTCTACACCATGCCACAGTTTAAACAAAACCTAACATCAACTGGAGAATCCATGCATGATCCAAGTATTGTACTTACAGCAAACAGAGTAAACCCCCCACAACAAAACAAAACAAAACAAAAAAAAAAGGCAGAAAAACTCCTCCTCTCTAAAGAAGGATGTCAACATGGAATCTATTAGGTGAACACATGTTTGCTAATGTATTTTTTGATCACTCACATTAAATGAATTTGTAGTTTTACCAACTCATTGCAAGTCAGCAGTTTCTTTTGTGAGCAGAGTGGCCCCTTATCAGCATGTCTGGCTCAGTATCTGATTTAATCTCATCTCCAATGCTCATGTACAACTCAGCCACAGACACTCCAGCCTAACTTCTATGTAGGCAACTAAATATGTCAGCAATGCAGGGATTTAGATATCAGACAAACAAGCTATTTAAGCAAAAGCTATCCTTTTCTTAATCTTTATTTTCTGTATTATTAATGCAGAGCTCTTAAAGGTCTAACTCTCAGAAGTTTATAAACTAAACAGGAATCTTTTCAGTATGTAAACAGTGGGTATTAACTAGTCAATATTGGTAAAGTTTAAAGACCATGTGTATTACTGGAATCTATTTGTCTTCTCCTTTTCAGCTTACATACCCATTCCCTGATAAGTGTGGAAAATGCATGTAGCTTTTCAGAGAAACTGCTTGAAATGCAAACTGGTATATGCCAAAAACAATCCCACTGTATAATTTGGTATTCTGAATGCTATTTTTTGGTCAGTGAGCAAATGCAGTGTTTGAGAAGAACTCTCATGCGTACACAGAAAACATCCAACAAAGCAGAAAAAGTCATTTCCACATCAACAGAACTATTATCTAGGAATATAAAAGTATGGAAGGTTCAAACTGGGCTAGCTGTGGGTGAAGAGCTTCTACATATATGATACAGCTGTCTGGAAATCAGCCCAAAAATTTATGTCCAAGAGTAAAATATGGATTTTCAGAACACTGTTCGAAACCAAAGCAGATAGTGTGTGTTTTCTGATCACTATTATTACAGCAGAATAAGAATTTGCAATTAAAATCTATGATGGCAACATACAGAGATCCCAATCACACCAAAATCCAATCTTTACTGTGGGAATAAGGTATAAGGTGGCATTACACCCATCATACCCACCAGGCTGTGGGACTTGGGGTATTTAAGACTCATGGCTGCTATGGGAAGGGACAGGGAGGGGACACTACCTGCTCACACTGCTCCTCTATTAACCCTTGGAAATCTTTGTACCTCTGATTCCCTCTGTGATTTTCCCTTTATTAGATTTTTAGCAGGGACTTAGAATTTACTTTTATCAATAACAATAAATCTGAGCAGTCTCCTTGGCAATGCAGGAAATATGGCACTGCTCTAGGAGGGCTCTATTATGGAGGCCCATAATTGCTGCACTAATCATTTATGAATGGCTCAGAACAGATAATTAATCTTTATGTCTCTCATTTCATGATCAGAAATTATGCTATTTTTACCTAAAATGGCTGCATCCTTTTGCAATTTGGTGGGTCTATTACAGCATAATACTAGGATATTTTCAGCACTGCCATTGAAAAACAATTTGTCATTTGCTTCATGAATCAGGCTCAAAGCCTGGGTTATTTTGAATATAATGACAGACTGAGTAACCTTTTACTTAAGCAGAATTTCATTCTGTGCTATGCACAAGGAATGTGTATCACATACTCTATGAAAAGTCTTTGAATATCAGAATCAAGAACCTGCGTGTCTCTTCCAATGTTCATTATCCACCCACATGCTCCTGTTTGAGTACTGAGGGAGAGGGGGCCAAATCCATCACTGATGCAACTGCTTCAGCATCAGCAAAGTTTTCCAGAGGGTAAATAACCTTCTGGGCTCAGCTTTTTCCACAAATCCTGTCTATATTAAAACTCCACATATTTCTAGATGGAACTTTTGGCACATGGCAAAGCTGGGGCTGCTCTGCTGTGCTACACTTACCAAATTAAATTAGTCAGCAAGGTGCAGTTACACTCCCAATTCCATATGGACCTATATATTATGTCAGTTTAGATATGGATTTCTTTACAAGTTACCTTTCGTTATTGACAGGTTTTGGTTGTTTTTTTGTTTTGTTTTTTTTTTTCTTTTTTTAAAATTAAGTTCTTCAGTTCCTTAAGTATTGCTCTCTGCAGTAAACATTTTTTCCAAATCACGGTTAGTGAATTGAATATAGCCCTAAAACAGTACCATGATTAGTCGTGGGCTTTCTCCTTTGCTCCTTTTTTTAGGAGCAGCATTCTCTTATGTAACAACGCCTTTACAAAAACAAGGGAATGGAGCAAAAATGTTTTCCCTCTACCATCTTTCCTGCCTTTATCAACAAGTTATCTTTAAAAAATGACTGTGTCAGCAAATACACAACACACAATGCTATGCCTGTGAATTATGAGCTGCTGTGAGATAGAGAGGGGAATTAAAAGGTCTCCAGAATCCTGGAGAAGATGATAATAAAAATAATAATATCCAGGCAGTCGCTACAGAGAAATATCAACCTCCTAGACTTTCCCCAGAGGTACAATATAAAGTTGTGGTTTTAAAAGGTGTTAGTGTCCACTGCTGTCAGGATCGAGCACAACCTGAGGAACAGCTCAGTGGAAAATCCATACTTTTCATGGAGTAAGAGCACCAAAACAGTCACCCCAAAGTGAAGCCTCAAATAAGCTCTAAGAAAAAGCCATTGCACTCGCAGCCCCGTTAGTGACAAGTTTTCTCTTTCAGGTGACAGCCTGCAGCACCACCCTAACCCACACACCCAGCACCACATCAGACACCCCAACATCTTTCAGTCTTGCTCCCAGCTCACAAGACACCTGACAGAAGATGGAGAGGCTCTGCTTTGCAGGTGCTCTGCAAGCACCATCGCTGTGTATCAACTCTTACTTTACATATTCCTGATGGCAAAAACACTTAGCATGATGTGCTGTTGCAAAGTTATCTGTCAGATTGCTCAGGTCTAATGGGAAATTAAGATCTCCATCTACTGGACCTTCCCAGATACTTCTGGCAGTCAAAGCCATTTGGTATCTCAGTTTCCTGAGGCAGGTTTCAGCGCTGAAGAGATGATGGGATGATTTCCTTGATCAACTGATCCTTGCAAAGCAATATGCTACAGCATCATATATTGCAAAACAGAAATAAAATACCTGAAAAATCTGCTGCCATCAGGTCCACTGCCTTTAAAACTTTGACCTGTAAGAAGCCAATGTCCTTCATGTCCCGAAAGGAATTCTTTATACACTGCAAGGAGAAAGCGTAAAGATATATTTTGCTTGTAATTCAGTAAGAAACAGAGACTATGGACCACTAAATAACTTATCACAGAATCAGTTAGGTTGGAAGCAACCTCTAATATCATCAGGTTCAGCAAATAACCCTGCACTTCCATGTCCAGCACTAAACCATGTACCTAAAAGCTACATCTACCCATCTTTTAAATACCTCCAGCACTGATGACTCAACCACTTGTCTGGGCAGCCTGTTCCAGTGCTGTAAGCCCTTTTGTGAAGAAATGTTCCCTAATATCCTATCTAAACCTCCCCAGGCACAAATTGAAATAAAAGCTGGTCAGGATGGAATAAGTGTGAGGACGTGGAAGCCATCACAAAGTTTTATCTCCCAACATTTAAAGACCAGAAAATAACCTTCCCAAAGGAGGGAATCAAGCTAAGTATATTATTATCTCCTCATGATATTCAGTGTCTCATTCCCCATGATAATCTCCTAACACAATTCAAGTTTGCAAAGAACAGCATTAGTTTAAAACTCAACAAATACAAACAGCCAAATTGCTGAGGTCTATCTGCCCTGCCAATCTCCTTGTCATTCAACATGCAACTACTCCACTTAATAGTTTACTTTGGTAGGGGACATAGCATTATGACTGGAGAATTTCTTTTTTCTGAAATTTTGACTATTTCAAAAGAAAAAAAATCAAAAAAAAAAAAAAAAAAAGACAAACTCACATAACGCCGAGAAATCTGCTGCCGTTCATTGGGGTCTCCCAAAGGACAGACACACAGATCAGAGATAGACACTCCTGTACATGGGGCAACAGCAATCAGCATCAGCAGGGACCCTGGGTGTTTCTCCAGAGGCAGCTCCAAGCAGTTGGTCTGCTTTGTTGGCAGGGCAGTAATGTCAACGTGGCACCTGGAACGACATTGCCAAGGGTTAATAAGGAAAAAGAGGTGGTAAAAAAAATAATAAAGCAACATTATATTGATTTTAGCAGCAAGCAGGCACCAAAACTTTCTGCTTCTTCAGTGCAAAAAATAAAAACATCCCAAAATTAAACACAGGAAACTAATTAGGCAGATTCTATTGCATTTACTGTCAGATTTTGCTTTCTGGTCTGTCTACTGGTAAGGGGAAGTAAAAGGTTTGGGCTGCAAGTACAGGTGGAAAACTTAACTGTGGCCTGCCTCACTTCCCCTCTAAAATCCCCCAGTGTTTTGTGATGGATTTGAAACACAATTCAATTTCACCTGGGGGAAAAGGAAAAGGGCAAATGCAAAATTTAAAACATTAGCCTAAAATAGATTAGTTTCTTTAAAGTCACATACTCCATTTTATGCTACATTATACTGTATGCCCCAATCTCTTTTACAAGCTTTACTAGAGCTACATTTTCAGTGTACTGTTATATTTCCCAAAGGGAAGGATTGTCTTAAAAGTCCCCCACCCACTCCTTGCGTGTAATATGTATCATTAACCTGATGCTTCCCCCAAAAATAAAAATAAAGAGGATAGAAGAGAAACATTCATAAAGAGACAACAATAAAATATGAGCATGGTCTAAAGCAGAGAGATCACCAGGCAGCCAGTTAGACACAAAGGGAGTGGTTAAATGCAACAAAAAGTCTAATCACTTGGCTCAGCTAAATGCCTTCTATTTAGAAGTCCAGTAAATGGAGTGGAACTTTCTTGAACCTCTGTGGGGCTTGGCTCGTAAGAACAGGCTGAGCAAAAGTTACAGATGGAAAACGGGTAAAAAACAAAACAAACAAAAATGAAACAAACAAAAAAATGTTTTAAAAAAAGGAAGGAGAAGGTTTGCTGCCACGCTGCAAGAGTAGGAACGTTCCTCAAAGGGAAGGGCAGTGGCTGATGTAGAGCAAGGGGTTTTGCTTCACTTAATGCCTGCCGACAAGTTTTTATTTAAACTAAACTTGTTAAGGTGTTGTCTTAATAGGCTAAAATTCCACAGGGTTCCCCCAGGTGTGTTTCTTCTGGGTAAATGGTGCATGTAGTGTTCCTGATTGATCCCATTCCAGTAGTAGAGCTGGAGCAGTTTATGCCCATCTGCTATAAATTGCATGCTTTCCGCTTCTTAACAGCCTATTTTCTGTGAATGCTAAAGGGGGTGAAAAAAAAGAGAAAAAAAATCTCAAAACATTTCAGCCTGAGAACCCAAGAAACCATGTTATGAAGTAAAAGCCACTGCTCTGATGAGTTTCTAAGCCGTCCAGTAGCTCTGTGTATTAAAACACAACTCCTTAAGCTTCCTCTGACCACAATCAATGGGAATGACTTTGCCTTAAGTGTGCTCTTTTCTCTCCGCTGCTCTGGAGGTACAACAGGTTTCAAGTTTACTCTTATTAACTGCTTTCAAGTGCTTTGAAAGAGAAGGAAAATAAACCAGGCAGAGTACCAAGACGGCTCAGCACGTAGGCTGCCTCTCAACACTATTTCCAAGTGTGAGAGGTTGCATTTAAAGCTCATTGCTACACCTAGACTCTTCAGAAAAATATGACAGGAAAAGTTACAGCAGGAAGGAAAACAAAACAACAACAAAGAGAGAGAAAAAGACCTTATTTCTTTCTGAGAAAAAGCCCTTATCACTTCCACACTGGAGGTCAACATCACCTTGGCTGCATTAACACCACTGTGTCTCAGGCTGCAGCAATTCCAGTGATACTTTGGGTATCAGCACAAAAGGGGGGACGTATCCTTATCTTGGAGTTTAGTTTGGGTTTTTTTCTTGATGCAGAAACTAAAGGAAGGAGAGGGGAAACCTCAAGGTCACCCAGCTGCTCTGTGGTTCAGCTGGCAACAGAGGCCATGTCTCCCACATCAGCATTTCATACACCACCCACTCAACACAGTCCACAACTGGGAAAAGCTGCAGTTGATTTTTATGATTAAAACTTGTTTTTATGTTTAAAACTTTCCATGGACTAAGACAGAAAACACAACTTGTTCGGACAACAGTGCATCTCCCACCTAACCTCGAACTCCACCAGATGTCAAAGGCAAAGTTAAATATAATTCTATCTTGTTTTGGCAAGCTGGAATTGCTTCTCTTCTTAAAAGAATTTAATTTGCATAAGGTTAAAGAAAAGATGGAGTACAAGGGTGTGGAGGTCAGAGGGATGCACATGTGGAGGGGAAACAGCAGGAGGTGGAGTGTAAATATTTCTTCCTCAAATCATGTCTGATTTCTGTGCAAACTAACTTTCCTTAAAACATCTGTGTTCACTCAAGGTATGCCTATATTTTCTTGTGAGAAAAAAAAAAAACTTTGTGAGAAAAGAAAATCCACATTTGCACTGGCAAAAGACTTAAGAAAAAACAAAAAAAAAGACACTCTGTTTCATTTAGGTTATACAATCAGTCTGCAGAGAATGCAGCTTGGTAAAACAATTAGACATTCAATTTACTATATAAATTCAGCAATTTCCACACTAACACTTCTACACTATTAAAACGAGTCTAATGATTTCCAAACTACTTCCCTCATTCTCTTGAAACAGAAACGTTTCCTTTCCTTGTTTCTCAGCCTTCTATCTGCAAGATCTTACTACACATAATTATTTCACAGGAAAGTGGTAAGAGACTTGTGATGGGCACAGAATCAAGCAAATGGAGGTAATCCACTTTTGTTTAAAAGTTGCCTGCTCTGAATGCAAAGGGCAAAACTCTCAGATCATTTGTATTTTAGGTGATACAAATGATCTCCTGAGTTAAATTCTCAACAGTAATCCTGTCTTAGGACAGAACAGCTCTGCTTGTTGTCATCTTTTGCTATATTACATATTAAATTCAGACATAATCTTTCACACAAGTAGCTACATGCACAATCTATAGGGGCTGCAGTTCTGTAAGTTAAGAATGCATTGTGCACACAACTGTATCATTTCACTTTCCTTTCTTTTAACCACAATTAATTAAATGCTTACCTTCCTCCTCCTGATCAGTATTAAGGTCTACACCTCTATATTAGCCTCTAGTCTTGTACAGCTTTAGTTTTGATTTAAGACTGTTCTTCTGATTTAAAGCCCTCGCCTGCAGCTTCCTTTTCCCCTATTTTTTACTAATTTTGCAGAGAAATTGTACTTGAGAACAGTATACACAAATTTGGGATTAAAATGTTTGTTTATCAGGGAATCACATGTTAAAATTTCACTAAAAGGTGCTGAGGTTAGCTTCTTACTAGACATGGAGTTGTATTTTATTTTCCCAATCACAGTTAACCAAATTATAACAGGAATCTTTAAATATGTATAAATACATACAGAAAGATCTGTCTACAACAGTGCCACTTTACCCCCTGCAGACTCCTTGAAAGCCCTTCACAAAAGACATCAGAATCATCAGAGAGTACAGAAAGATGTATCTATGATTAATACTTGAAATTTCATATGCTAGAGGTGTCAGGGAAACAATTAATAAAGTCTTATTATGACCTTTTCAATGGACAAATTTTGTTTTTTCTGATTCATCCTACGGCCTGGTGAGATTTAAGTGAAGGTTTTGGTTGCAGCCATAATGGGGATTTTACTGCTCCATCCCAACAGCACAGCCTTTAAAACATGGGTTGCTTCTTATTGCAAAGACAGTTTCCTGGAGGCATTCATCATAAAGATATTGGATGCACTCCAGTCTCAGAGCTCATAGTCTTTAAGTTTCACCATTTTTGTAAAATCTCCTTCTTGAGGTAAATATGTGAAGGCAAACACCTTCAACATTCTGCAGCATCTCTTTTTCCAGAGCATATCCCCTAACGCAGAAACACTCTCTAACAACCTGGCATAAACAATTTAACTCTGCCTGGACAAATTCTGCACACGTTAACACCTTTGTTTATTCATATACATTAACATCCTCTCCTGTTTATAGCGTGCTTCTTCTCCCAGAGGACACAAAAAGCACTCAATAAACGTTACTAACAGTCCTGTGCAGACTAAATAGAGGGATTATTTCAGCCAGCACCACAATGCAGCCAGCCCTCAGTGTCAGAGCCTGCAGCTGAACCACTCAGGGCTGTGGGATTTTTAAGTGAGGAAGAGAAATTGGACCCAGCTGAAACTCTGAGGAGACTGCAGGTAGGCTGAATGTAATAATTTAGCTTGTGATGTGCACTGACAGTGAGGGTTTGTTTTGTGATAGAAGGGTGACATGAAATGTTTCCTCACTAATTCAGAAGCAGACAAACACCCCAGGTGTTTGTGCTCAGCACCAGAGGTCCAGGGCATTCCTTATTCTACACGTTCCATGCTCTCCACAGACACTTCAGGTCCTATTTCAAGAACCATATTTTACCCTGAAAACAAATTATGCCTGGGAGAAGAACCATATTCCAGAGTCTTAAGGCATCCATACTATCTGAAATTCTGGGTCTAAAGGAATTAACAGGAGTCTTTGTGCCACAAAAGTTTACCAGATTCGACTCCGCTGTGAGCACCTCCAACTTCATTGAAATATTAAGAACATGCATATATTTAAAGGTTTAATCAACGCAGCTGGAGGTTGAGCAGCCTGGAAGGGACCATAATGAATTCTAATTCTATTCATAAATTGACCACAAAATTATTAAGCCAGATCCAGAAAATTTTGCTTTTTCCTTAAAGCCATGCAAATTATTTGAGGGCAGTTGGCTGCACTGCTGTGTGTAATGACCGAATATAACCCACAAACATTTTACTAAAGAATATTTCTTACAATGATGTTGTGAAATCCAGAAATCTCAAAACTCAACTTGGAAATCATGGAGACAATAAACATGGCACCTCATAATGCTGTTTTTCTAATAGAATCCTTCTCCAGATTAGACTGCATTTGAACCCTTCATAAAATATTATTTATAGGGTGTCAAAAAGTTTCTACACTCTAAAAACAATACTTGTTATTATGCACTTGGTGTTTACCTATTCTTGCAACTGCTCTTCAAAAACTAATATATTTTTTCCTGTTTTGATGCTACAGCCAATTTGCTGTGCTTAAGAGAACAAAAGCAAAAAATTTTTTCTCCACATAGACATCAAAAATAAATTTAAACATAGAATCAGGGAATTGTTTGGTTTGGAAGGGATCTTAAAGATCATCTTGTTCCAACCCCCCCGCCATGGGCAGGGACACCTTCCACTACACCAGGCTGCTCAGGCTCCCATCCAACCCGGCCTTGAACACTTGCAGGGATTTACCCTGGAAGATTTACCTTTTCTTTAAGGTAAATCTACCACACAGACCTCACCAGTGCTGAACAGAATAAGCACTTCACTGATCGTTTTTGCCACACTAAACACCACCTGCCAGAAACCAGTAGGAAAAAAGGCAGGGGAAGCCTAGAGAAAAATTAAAATAAAGGGGAAAAACCTCAGGAAGAATTGCTCCAGGATCAGAGACTGACCTGAGGCAAGCTGAAACACTGCTTTATTTCTTAACTCTAAACAGAGTATCAGAAGTAATGGAAGTAACTGTGAGAATGGAAGGAACAGATTCATCTTCAGCCACTTCTCCATGTGATGAGCAACAGCACTCAGCCAGAAAGAATTTCCTGCTCTGCAAAACCACAAACATTTGCAGAGCCAAAGGGCATTGTTCTTCTCAGTGAATAGTCTCAAACTATTTGAATGCCTAAAGAGAATGTTCTTATGAGTTACTGTTATTTAGTCAGCACATTGTGAAACCCTGGCCAGGTGAGAGCAGCAAACAACTGCAGGCAGGGTCCCCACCCTCAGGAAAATGAGAGTTGTGGCAGCGATCCTGTCAGCAGATGAGCATGGACAGATCAAAGAGGGTGTCCAGCGGAGTGAATGGTTCTTGGTGCTGCTGCAGGTCCCCAACAGCACAGATGTTGTTTGGGGAGATGGGTCCGCAGGACAATGCTGAAAGCCAAAGCAAGGGAGAGGTACTACTAAGAAAACAACGCTGTACAAATTCAGAGAGAGTGGAATACAATTAAAGAATCTTAGAAGAACACAACATCAAAGTGCAAACAGAAAAAAAAGGGACACAGCCCTCAAAAGGAGCATAAAATCCCTGGGCTGGCACCAGCAGAGCATATAAAGATGTGAAGCAGTATCATCACAAACATACAGAAAAATCCTGCCTCTTGATGCCACTGAGCTCCCACAGTATTTCGGGTTTTAGAGACAGCTTGGGTGTCTCTGCATTCAGATTTTAGCTAGTTGATTACCCACTAATAAGTTTTAATACACATAATGTAAACATAACCTAGAAATGACTGGCATAAGGACAGAAAAATACATTATGCTGTTGGTCATGAAAACAAATTGATTAGTTTTAAAAGATAATCAAAATAACTTTATTTTTTGTACTTACCCCATTCTCCCTCCCCCCCAAAAAATAAAATCTAACTCAAACCCAACTTACGTTCCCAAAAGCTCCTCATGCTTTTTGTTATCCTTTCTCCACACCTCAATGTCCAACATATCCTTCCTGTCAGAGAAGTAGTGAAAATCAAACTGTTCCCTCCACTGAGGATTTGCACTCTTACACAGTGTCTAGAAAACATGCAGTTATAATATTTACTTTTCTTAAACAGTACTTATTTTCACAGTAAATCAAAAAGAAGAAAAAAGAAATAAATTCTACAGAACAAGGCTGGATGTTAGAGCATCAAGTACTAATGCCATTCCAACCAAAGCTCCCAGCCCATCACATACAGTCTCATCTTCCTAAATATTCTTTCCTCCCTCTCAATAACAATAAATACACAGTTGTAATCTGAATGAATGGCTGGAAAAATTCTGAAATACAAGATAGACCCCACCAGCTCCATGGTCATCATTCACCATCACACACTGGAAGAAATCAGGAATAACCCTTTTGAGGACAATCACCTGGAAACAAATTTGAATGAATTAAGGAACCCAAAGCAGTATTTTTTTCACCCTTCTGTGTTAAGCAAACAGCTCAGCCTTGCAGATTCACAACACATCTATGGACCATTAAAGAGACACATAAAAAGGGATTGTAACAGGAATAACATCTATTTAGTCTAAAGTAACTAAACCATTTGTTATTTTTCAAAACTACTTTTCTAAATAGAAAACATATCATGACCTTGGTTTGAGGTCTGATGTGAGGGACAGAGTGCAGGTTTCAGATGCGCCTACATCCAAATGTTATGTTCTGTGAACTTTCTCTGTACATTTTGTACAGGAGGAGGTTTGTTTTCTCCTCCTCTGCACTTCCAGTTCATGACATGCAGAGCTCTTGCTCTCTCTCAAAAGAGTATTATTTTAATTATAGCCTTTCTTCTTATTAGATTTTCCAGATGAAATGTGTATCTTAGGGAACTCATTCATTTCTTAGACTCTTATATAACTAAACTGTATGCAGATAAACACGGCCTAGAAGAATAAAAATTAATATCAAAACCATGGAACATTTTATCTGTTTGGGAGGCAAGTTCTGCAATATGTAACATATTTTTCAAGAAAAGTACTTCCTGCACTGGAAACCATTTTTAGGTCTACTTTTCAGCACTAAAAGCCCAACTTCTGTATTGGCAGAGAACAAAACACATGTGCGATGCATGTATAGCTTTACTTCATTTCATATTAATGTCAAACATCCATCAACATGATAAATATGTTAAATGCACAAAACATGGATACACAATATTCCTAACTTGCTCTTTCTCTAAATGTTAATGCTTCTGGTCTGGTCTCCTGGTTTTGAACTCACTTATCAAAAAGAGTATCAAGAATAGTTCCGTCTGAGGTAGCAACATCAGTAAAAGAAACACCAAGCCCCTTATTGACTTCAGACAACTTAAGGAAATCCTTAATACTTACCTTGCTCTTGTATCTTTGATCCCCCAGTTTGAGGAGAATAAAAATCTCTGCCAAGCCCCCTCTGGGCATGTTCTTGCCCTCCAGGAGGGTGATGGTGACCAGCCCGTTCCACAGCTGGTTCTTGCGCAGGGACTCCGAGAGCCGCAGGTTCCGCGTGAAACTCGACTGAAAAGCAAGGCACAGCATGGAATGTTTCAACACCCAAACACATTTTCATACTCACGTTAACTGAGCTATGATACACACCAGGAGTGAGAGAGACACCATGCTTCCCTAAGGGTAAGCAGGCAATGGAAGGCAGTAGGATGCTATGGATTTTCTGCCCAACTGTCCTACGGTCCCTATGAAGGGATGGTGCTCAATGTCACAGCAAAATCAGCAGGGTTTGCTTAAACCACCAGAGAAGTCATCTTCAGCTCCACTGGCTGAGCCCTGGTGAGAGCAGACCTTGAGCACTGAGAGCAGCTAGGCTCATGGAAAGGCACGGGAGAGCCATGGGAACGGAACAGGGGAGAAACTAAAGAAAACTCTTAAAACCCCTCCAGCTACGTCCATAAAATGCAGGTCTGTCCTTTCTGGGGAGGCAGCCCAGGATCATAAAGCCCACGGCCAGGTGAAAGGCTGAGCAGCATCTTCCACCTCCTCCATCACTCAGCCACCCGCCTTAGCTCTTTGCTAACTTTGCTGTTCCTGCTTCCAGAAAGTGAGCCCACGAATCAAAAATACTGATGCCTGCTGAAAAAACACTGACACCACCAGGCTCTTTATCTGGAGTTATGGTTACCTGGTAGCCACATTTGTTACCTTCGCAGCTTCATCTTGTGCAGCACGGCTGCGCTAACAGTTTGCTAACTGGCAATATTTTATTGGACAGAGGATGATTAAATAGGCCTTTATTTGGGGGGAGTGAGCTGGAAACATTAAAACTCAAGGCTATACTCTTCTTCCCGCAGTAAAAATCCTGCCATATTTTATTCTCCTGAAGCAACTTTTAACTCGCCACACTTTGGAGCTTCAATCATGTCATGTACAGGTGGGAGCAAGACGGAGGAGAAGATTTCACAAGTCACTTTAAAACAGGACGTGTTAGCTTTAAAAGCAAGTAAGAAATGTTGTTGCTAAATAAAACGATTGCAAAAGCACCTGATGTCTGAAGATTACTTTTTATGGATCAATTACCCGGCAACAAAATTCTTAAATCATAGGTGGTGAACTCACAAATTTTTTACTTGCTTTTTACTGGTTAAAATACCGAATTCTGAATCCCAGAAGCATATTAATATACTTTTATTTAAACACCCCATTTGGCTGTCCTGGCGCAATGAGTATAAATTCCTACCTTTAAAAAGAAAATGAGATTTTGATTCATAAATCCAGCTGCAATAATTTCTTTTCTCTCTCTTTTTTTTTTTTTTTTTTTTAAAGTTCGTCTTTTGGGCCAAAAAAGCTAAAGCATGACTGTTCCCATGGACATACTTCAAAGTCCCAGCAGATATACTCCTCCCTAAACACTGCAACTATTTCAAAATCCTTTTTATAAAAAAGGGAGTAATGTCCACAAGGGATCAAAGGGCATTCTACAGTCTGGCAATCGCCTTAGAAAAATGGCAGTGCTTCCATGAAATATGCCCTAAAATAATTTTGCAGCTTGGTATGTCCTAATTTCGAATTGGATGTTTATCTTGGAAAGGCTTCTATCTAACTTGTCCATAAAACAGCTCCACTTAGCTCTATGAGCCCTGTGAAAATGGAATCCAAAGCTGGCTATTAAGGGGGCCTGGAGATTGCTTCCATATGGCGTAACAGCATGGGAGTGGAGGGCTAAGGCCTACAGCAGGCGCTGCTTGGCTTGAGCTCCCCATCTATCCATGGACACTCATTGCATTACACCATAACATCTGGATTATTGCTTGTAATGTCCCTGGGAAATATCCACTTCCCATCAAAGCCTTTATCTATCTCGCTTGTACTTTGAACGTTTTAGTATTTAACATAGTCATGTTTGATGTGATGTACTCGCTGCTTTAGGAGCAAGGATTTTCCCTCCCCCTCCTGCTCCTTCCTTGGAGGAGGAAGAGGTATTTGATGTTAGTTAAGAAAAAAAGTAAAAAATAAAAAACAGATGAAGTTTATTATCCACGTTACAATTTCTTTTAAAAACAAAGCATCCAGCTCTCTTCAAAGCTTCCAGGCTGAACACAAAAGACAGTTGTTATCACTCAGTTTTCAAATCAAACTTGGATTCTTTTCTTTTTTTCATCCAGGCCAGTATTTCAGGGAGTCACTCAGCGTTGGGGACCTTCCTACCCCAGCTCTACAGCACACATAACCCCACCCTTGTAGCTGCTGACTTGACAGTTCAAAGGACTGTTGGGAAGTACCCAAACCAGCCTGGATCCCACACAGCCCCTGGAAAAATCAGCACCTGCACTCAGGATTACTGGAACACATTGCAATGCACCAACCTTGACCTCCCAAAACAGGTGGCCCCAAGCAGAGAGCCTGGTGCACCCCCTTCTCTGTGCTCCTCTCAGAACAGGGGTGTGCTGGTCTCCAGCTAACAGGACCTGCATGAGATCCAGCATCACTTAGGAGCATCCCACTGCAGAGTGGAGCCAAGATGTTTACAACTGGTTCAGGGCATGGTGCTGACCTGCAGCAGCTCCACACAGGCTCCACAGCTTCCCAACTCCCCCAGTCCAGCCCTGCCACTGGCACAGGGCTCTCTCCAAACTGAGCATGGGGAGGCTGCTTGTCTTACACCCCTGCAAGACACAGCATATGAGGAATGCTTTGGATTTCCTGGACATGCCCAGGTCGCCCCCACAGAGTCTGCTCAGCAGGTCTGGCACGTTTCCTGTGCCTCGTAGCACCAAAGAGCCCCTCTGTGCTTGCTCTGTGGCCACCTCTCCAGCCTCCCCAGGTATTTGGCAGGCTCTTCCTCTGACCACCCTGATGGAAACCCCAGTGAAACAGGCAGTGTCTCAGATTCCACTCACAGTTTCTGGAAGGAAGCACGTCTGGGGAAAATCAGATGTGTGGTAGACCCACAGACCCACGCCTTCAATGAGTCAACTTTAGTGCTGCCTAGGGAAGTCTGCACTATGGAAAATGCCTCCCAGGTGACAAGAAAATGATATTGCCTTATTTATTTTAGACTTACCTCCTCTCTGATACCCCACACCTACTCATTTCAAACTGATTTACACAGAGCTAATTGATTCAACTTCACAGCCTCCCTCTGAGTTGGCAAAACTATTGCAGAGCAGAGCACAGAGGAGCACAGCCTTCAGTCCAACAAAGGTACTCGGGCAAAACAACCACTGAAAAAAACACCCCCAACACTCTTCCTTGCCTCCAGCCAGCCTCTTAACCTGCCTTCACAATGAGACCAGAAAAGCCAAAGCCCTGGTCCAAACTGGCCAGGAAATGAGGACACAACTGCTTAATCAGTGACAATTATGAAGTGTTTTATCTATTCAGCTCTTCCTTTTGCTGTTACCTCCCAGGCTACTGATGCCTCCAGACCTCTGCTGCTCCTCCCCTGCTGAACCTGAGCCCTTTCCAGCTGGGCTTCCACACTGGATGCCAGGTCCTTCAGGCCTCTCCTGCTATATTCTCCTGTAAGCTCCCTGCTTACACTCTGGCTACATCCCAGACCCAAGTAAAGGTGCCTGGAAATTAAGAAACACATGATTTATGATGGAAGCTGGCACGTGTCCCAAGCACAAGGCATTGGACAAACTTGCTTATTTCTTCCCCTCATCTTTTCTGAAATCAAGGAGCCTTGAGACCAAAATTTGAGGGTTATCTCTAGACATCCTAGAGCTCTGATTTTGGCTGGGCTCTGTGTGCATACAAGCAGTAACACCATAAAGGTTGCCTTTATGAGCAGTTCACTGCTGTAAAATAGATACAAACTGGAACTAAAGACATCCCTCAAACAAGCCAGACGGGGAAAAAAAAAAAAGGCAACAAAAAACAGACAATAAGCACTAAAATATCCAGAGATCCTTATTCCTTAGAATGAACTACATGATTTTTAAGTTTTAAAACCCATGTCCACTGTGGATTTTGAGACTGTAACTCATCAGATAGATAAAGAGTAATCTCTGAAGCAAAAGTATGGTCTGGTCATAGAGCAGGATCCTGCCACAAAAGGATCAGAAGATGGTTCTTCTCCCAGCTGCTTAGAGAGGGAGAAAAATTTGCCCAAAAAGCATCCCATAGCTCTGAACAGAAAAATTAAAAATCAGTGTTCACATCACCACTCTCAAAATCTTGTTCCTGGTTTCAAAATGAATATAAAAGTTTCTCACATCAACTTTCAATTTTTTATTACTTTCTGGTTCTGGTTTAAAAAAGAAGAATGAGCAGGTGGGCTATATTCTGCCTTCACAGAGCCAAATACAGGAGCTGAACAAGAATGACAGAGCTTTGGAGGGGAAAGAACCAGCTCATTGACCCAGCTTCACAAAATCCTTTAGGAGCTCCAGTCTCCCTGATAACTCCATTTGTCCATAATCTCCCTCTATAGGCACCCAGCAAATCCCCTCTGGTGCATCAGGGCTGCTTTCAAATCTGTCTCTTTTCCTGACACACACATACATGCCCCAAGTTCAAACTTGTTTTTGAAGCAATAAAGAGATGCAGAAAAATTGTACATTTAAATGACACGGCGAGGTGGCCAAGTGTGAAGTGAGCCCATCTCTCCCATCTTTCATTTAAAAGGATGAGACAGGACAACAGAAAGCCTGCTGCAATCCCTGTGAAGAGGTCAACGTCAAAACTGGGCCACGTAATTTGCCATTTGAGAAAACAACAACACACAAATAGGAGGACTCTTCGGACCTCTCCTCATTAGGCAGGGAAACCATTTCTGCAGAGGCAGTTTCCCCCTGGGAAAGAGGAGAGGGCAGTGGGAAAGGCAAGTGAACCAACATGAGATTGGCACCACGACGTGTGACCCTGTGGCGAGCGAGTCCCCGCGCTCCGCGCTGCCCACAGGGGATTGGGGGAGAGAGCCAAACACAATGAGGCAGACAAAAATGAAACCTAACAGCCCACACAGGAACAGAAAAAAAAAAGAAGAAAGGAGAGTGAGGAATTTTCCCCTGAGATGAGATGCTTGAGGAGCCCTTGGGTCCGGTCAGCCTTTCAGCCAATTTATTCAATCAGCTTAAGCTATCAAGGTGGCAATTCCGTCGCTTTTGTTTCAGGACTGAACTGCTGCAGGTCAACCCACCCCAAGCAGACCTGCTTATCTGCCTCCTGGATGTTCAACACTTAAAGGTTATTCAGCTGTACAAATGCTGGAAAGAGCGTGCAGGGCACTCACGGTGAGACTCAAGCCACCCGGGACAAACAAGGGTACTGAGCATCAGCATGCTGGGCTGCAGCAGAGAGCTACCAACTCCCTCTGTGCCCCAGAAAGGAAAGCAGAACAGAGGGGAAAGCATGTCAATACACAGATATGAGTGAATATAATAATGCTGCCTAACAGCATCCTCTTCCCTTTGCAATGCCACCCTCCACGAGGAAAAGAAGAAAGCCATGCTCTTGAAAACAGCTCCCACAGAGGACAATGCTGTTCTCAGCTCCCATGAAAAATGAGGGATCTGAATGTGCTGCCCATGTCTGGGGAATCTGCCCAAATATGCAATGATTCCCTTCCAGCAGCAGTGAAAAATATATACTGTGTAATAATCAAGAGACACCTAAATCATGCAGTTCAACAGCTCTTGCTCCAAAATGATTTAGAAGACCATACTGAGTTGCTGGAATCCTTCCTACATACTCCCTGAAATAACCATGAGGCTACTGGAGCTGGACTGGAGATCTTGTGCTGACACTGTTTTTGCTGCTGTCTGAAATGCAGCTCTTTCTCCAAAAAGCAAGGGAGCTCAGAGAACACACATGAAGAGAGCACAGTATCCACAACAGCCCACATGAGCCCTGCTGCCAGTCTGACATGGAGCTGCAACAGGTATCAATGCCATCAACATTTGGGGTAAATTTGGGAAGTCAGCAAGAATCCTGTGATTAATGTGAAAAGACTCATTTAGGACACTGATGTGCCAAATCTGCATTAAGACAACACAAAATGGTCAAATTAGAGGATAATCAGATTTCTTTCATGTAGGCAATACAGATTAAAAAAACAGCTGTGAAAGTTATATTCATTTTGTCCATCCTTAAAATAAGTCATTTTCCCTGTATTTATAGAAGAGGAAAAGCTAAATATTACAATAGGGGTCAGCTGCAGTTCAGCACATTAAAAAAAAAAAAACAGGAAAACTATTTCAAATAGAAAATTTTTATTTGCCTAAACCTGGAGAGAGAAAATGTAGATGTTGCTCAAATGGAAAGTATACTGTGTTTTCCTCCTGCAACACCCAACCAGAGTCAGCTCAGGAGCCAAAAAACAGACAAGTCTGAGTACCCATTACAGAGCTCTCTCCATTTCCCCTGCACTCCTTATTCCTGTATCTTTATCTCGTCCAGCAACATTGTTTTCTACCCCATCATACTCTCTGGCTATTCTTCCATAACCTCTTGTGCCTTCCCTAGACACCTATATTCCCCATGCACACAATTTTTCTTCCCAGCCTTTATGTTCTGCCACAAACTGCTAGTACTGCTTCCACAGAGCAGAGTTTCCTAACTAAAGATGGTTATTGATGTACAATACTAGTGTTTTAGTGCAGTAGCAGAATCAATAAACCAGGAAATACTGCTTTGTCAGATTTTTTCCAGCGCATGCTGGGAAATATTTTTTACTGCCTTTGGATGGTCACAGAGGTTTTCTTTAGAGATCACACTGGAGCATGAACTGTGTCTTCCCTAGGAAGAGCTGAAGCTCTCCTACCCTCTAGTGACTGGAACAGAACAGAGCACAGGGTTGAAGATTTTTTCCTTTTAAACAATACTTTCATGTCTCCTAAATCAGCACCACACTTCAGCATCTCTTAATTTTATTTTGAAAGGTGGTAAGGCACAAGACAGAGCCTTGAGAGCTGAAAGGCTGACAGCCAAAAGTCCAAAAACATGTATGTAAAAAAGTATATAGAATGCAATGAGATATTGTGTAAAAGCAAAAACAAAAACCAAACAAAAAAACCCCTAAACAAATGGAAAAACAACCACCCCAAAACTTCCAGTAACAGCAACCAAAACAGAATTTTGGCTGTTCTGCAGAAAAAGAACCTGAGTTTAAAAACCCAACTCCCTTTCCCAGGTCTCAAAGCCAACCATCATCCAGAGACAGCTGTGGGAGAAAATTGGGGAGCAAGCAACGCTGACCGAGCCAGAGCACAGTAATTTCCAGAGTTTTAGTTAAAAACTGAAGTGATAAGCTCTTCAGTTATTCCATCACTATCTATCATGTGGCATTCAGGCATTCCTGGCAGCTCTCTGCTCCAAGCATTGCAATATCCCTGCAATCAGGGCTCCAAAGGCTGTACTTTGCACTTCTTCTATTGACAAAACATTCTTGCTGGCACAGTACCTGAGATGGTTGGCTCCTCTACACAGCACACCACAGTTGTAATGAATAAAACAAGAGGAGGTTAATGATTCAATTTATTTAGGCACAAACCGATAGTTACAGAGGGAAAATATCATGAGAACACACTCATCTTAAGAGCCAAATTCTGCTTTTCAGAGAGACTGAGACTGTACAGCTCTCAAGCTGGGTACTGGGGCTTGCAGTGTCTGTATCATTGTTATTTACTCAATAGCAAATTAAAGCTTTACAGAACACATAAAAAGCCACAGTCTGTTTCCTGAACAAGTTAAAATCTAATGCAAAAATGATACAGGAATATAAAAGTAATGGAAGCCTGCAGGGATCCTACAGGAGACCAAGGGAAGCGAGTTACACGGACATGTGGCAACACACAAATCTTGGAAATCCTGTTACAATGGAGGTAATGAAAACTCCCTGCTCAGCCTCCATCCCAAGAACAAAAGGAATTTCAAAACCCACAGGGGTAACTAGAAGAAATACTGCCTCACAAAATTCCACCCATGGTGAGAGGCAGCCCCAAAGACAGACGGGGATCCAGGAGAGCCTTGTTCAACTCCTGCACCAACCACTGTCCAGGTGTTCTGAAACAACTCAAATCCTCCACAGCTCCTCTCATTTTGATAAAATTTACACCCCTTTCTTTTGGACAGAAAGTTTTTCTCTCTTTCTACAGCTCTTTGTGAATGGGGTCTTGCATTCACTTGCCACTAGACCCTACCATGGCATCTACAATTAGAAAACAAAAGTAATTTCCCGTCACAATAAATAGAAAAATCAAAAAAGCAAAGGTTACCACAGCCATCACATTGTGACAGGTTGCCTCTACACTTCTGAGTTTTCCTTTGTTTAGACTGCTTCAGAGGAGGACACAGGGGCACAGATTTTGGGAGGGGAACCTTCATTTTCTTTAAAAAAAAAAAAAAAAAGTATTACCTTGGATGAAGTTCTTTTCTTTCGACTTGACCATCTCTGTTCATGAGTTCCCATTATTGTACCAAAGAAAATCCAGGGAAAGGAAACAGGTAAGGAATAAAATGGGGAAAGCAGTTAATAAAATAATTCAAACAAAAGCTTGTCAAACGAGTTACAAAAGCCTATTACAAAATAGAGGCCTGAATCTACAACTACATCTCCATCTACCTTCCCTGCTTCATGGAACATAACAATCAACAAACTCAAAATACCTGCATTGCACCAAAAAAAGAGACAATAAAAAAAAAAAGTAATTGAGAATAAAAAGTGGAGGGACCCAGAGCCATTAGTAAGAAACATGGCTTATACTTTTGGTGCCATCTGGTTCTACAGTAAGCTAATTTAAAAAGGGGGAAAAAAATCATCTTGCTGTTAAGTGCTAATGTGGACAGAGCTATTTCACTGTTCTGACTCCTTTGGAAATGGCTGAGCAATCTGCATTTGAAATATGAGGGCTTAAAACATTGTCTTTTAAAAAAAATTACAGTGTGCACCAGTTCTTCTATCATCTACATTCTGAATGTTAACTAAGCACCCAAGAGTACCAAAAGCTGCTACTTAAACCAATAAGCTTTGTTTCACTGGCTAGGTCCACTTTAGCCCAGGCCGTAATAAAAAGTCATAGAATTCCTGAGGTTCATCTGACTAAACTGACTTTTTTGCTAAAGTAACTTTACATTTTTGCTTCACACCTACCTGCAATTCAGTAACACATGCCAACAATACTGATTGTACAAGTTAGAGGGGAGTTCACATTCCAAATAAAACCCATCTCATATTATAGATATATACAAATACACCATTATTTAAAATATTGTCATTAAGCTTTCAAATAATTACACAGTGAAGTAAAATTAACTCTATCATTACCTCATTATTAATTAAGGCTTTACAATTCTCAAAAAGGCATCTATGTGAAAAATAAATAATGAACAGCAGATATTCCATATTAGCTTCTTCTCATTTTGCTTTCCAGCCCCTTGAAGCATTTATGTTTCTATAAATAATCCCATTCAGGCTGGAATCCCATACCTATAGTTCACTAAAGTGCTGTAAACAGCAAGTTTCATACTCGACTTTGCAGAAAACTTGTAGAAATATTTTCTCTTAATGTGTATTACACGCATTTAAAACTAGGTCTGTTTTTTAAGACTGCCTGATCTTGGGTATTGTCCACGCCTTGCTGGCCAGGAGCAGGATTAGTTCACCAATATTTGTGTGCTGTACACACTGTATAAAACACCAGGAGAAAACTTTAAAAATAGAAGCAAAAAAGCCACGTGTGGGACCTGAAATTAAAAAAAAACCTATCAGCTTCAGTTATGGTGTTCCAGTCTCTGCCCAGCTTCTCTGCATTTCTAACATCACTAATCACCACATTTCTGCATCAGGAGCCAAGTTCAATTAACTGTCAGTGGGAAGATCAGGGTTTTACAAGCAGCCACCTCCTCCCAGCCAGGTGCTCTTCCACACAATTGGGGCAGTTTAAGTCTTAAAATTCATGCTCAGTTTTTAGATTTCAGATGGAGAAGTTTTTCATTGTTGCTTAAAAAAAAAAAAAAAAAAAAGGAACTACAACTTTTCTTCAACCTGCCCATTGCAGTGCTGGACACATACCCAGAGCACTGCCACAGTGTACACCACAGTGACAAGACAGAAGCATCCAGCTACAAATGTCTACACAACTTTAACCCGGCTAAATACAAGGCTTTTTTTTTTTTTTTTAAAGTTATGCTCTATCTCGATTACAATATTGAGTCTCAGAGGACGAAAATAAAGGTGGCATTTCCCAGTAAATCAGATTATGCCAGCTCTTCTTTTCTACCCCCTACAAATTCCAGCTATAAATTTGATTTCCTAAGCCACTTACATTTCTCTTGAAGTCTCCTTGCTTGACTGCTAGACTCAAGTTTAATACAATCACTCCCATGTCATCTTCTAAACTGTTGGGATCTTCCAGTTTTAAAACCTGTTCAGTAGTTCTACAAGGCAACAAGAAAAACAAAGAAGTTGTGCATTTATTGACTCCTGTTAACTCAAGTTGATTATTAAAGGTCAGGCTGAGCTGTGCAAATTTCAGCTTCTTGTCTGAAATTCCCAATATTGAGTTTAAATGTTAAAATGGGAAATCTGGAGAGTTCTTTCTTGGTTCTGACAAAATACACCCCCCTTTTAATAATGCAGTTCAGTGCTTCTATAGCACTACTCACTACTCATAACTCTCCATAAGCAGGTACACACTGAATTAAGTTACTACTACCTCCACTACACAGAAAAGAAGAGTGACAGGGAAACTCATCCAAGTGAATCTTCTAATATTAATAGTTTGCATTTGACTCCAGAGATATTTATTCTGTCTGCTTTTAATCCCTTGCTGAAAACAGGGATGCTGGTATTTACCTGGTGGCACTATCTCATGGACAAATTAACATTTCTAGAAATCCAGATACAACAGCCACGGGAGCTACAACACCCCCCGCACAGGGATAACTCATTTCCCCCCCCCCAAAAAAAAGTCATCACGCAGCAAGGGAGTATAAAAGAAACAACTAAAACTTGAATTCCTGGCTTCCAGCTCCACACTGAACCCAAGCAGCAGCAGCAGACAAAAGGCACAGGGCTTGCCTCGGCACTAAATCAGGGCCAGATGCAGCTGCTGCAGGCAGGGATGGATGAGGAGGAGGCTGGAAAAGGGGCGCTGGCAGCCGGGCAAAACCTCCTCAGCCCCAGAGAAAGGCACCCCGTGGGGTCCCAAACCTTCTCCCCCTCTTCCTTCTTCCACCTCCACAAATTGTCCTGGGGTGGCTCTCCCCAGGCAATGCTGCACACAGAAATTCTTAGTCCCTGAACTGGCCTCTGTCCTGGCTGAATTTGCATCCAGTGCATAAAGCTGGATAAAAACATGTGCAGAAGATTTATCTCAAATTATTTCTCTTGAAAACCCCACTCTTCTATCAAAAATAAGTTTTCACGAATTGAAAAATTCCAAGCCAGAAAAAAAGCATTTCACCACTTCCCTCTGTTTCTCATCTAGGCTGCATTAATAACCTTTAATTAAATGAACTGTTACCTATTGAGTTCAAGTTCAGTGAGCGCCACAGATGCCGAACCCATGAAGTCTGAAGAGGTTAAATCACGATCGTACACCTGGTGGCAAAATAAGACAAATATTTCCAATTTTCAAATCATAAGCCAGTTTTATCCCATGCGATGAAAGAACAGATATTTTAAGCCCTTTCAGTTCAATTTTGTATTTGAAAGATCAAAGCTTAGATATAATTCAGGGATCACTTTCCATCTCCCTGCTTTAATTTGTATTTTTAGCTAAATATTTAACCAGCATTTTGAAAGTATCTTCTTAATATTATGTAAACAGAGACATGTGTGCTGCTATGGATTGTGCCTGCTTCTTTATACTCCACACGACAGCATAATGAAACGCTGCACAAAAATCAGGTACTTGTGCTTACAGATGTTTTAGCAATTAGTGCTCACAACTGGTAGCTTGTGGTTCTGGTAACTGTAACGTTACTCATAACCAGAAAAGGCTTTGCTACTTGTCACGGCTGCATCCCAGGTAATAATTCTGTGCAGCCCAGCCAAATTGCACTTCTAAAACGTGCTTCTGAAAATGCCCTTGGTTTCCCTGAGTTTGCACAAGCACGGGGGGAGAGAGAGAGAGAGAGCAGAATTCAGCTCCACGGCTTTAAACAGATCCAGTCAAGGAGTTTTATTTCAAACTTGGGCTTTTGCAGACGGAAAGCAAAACATGCAAGTAAAATCTGGGAAAGACATATGTGCATTTTAATTTGAAATTGCTGAAACTCTTAAACCGGATTTTGTTTTATGCCATACTGCTACAGTGAATAAAAATCAATATGTTTCTAAAGTTGAAAATAATTGCTTAAAAAAATATTGGGCAGTCTTTCAAAAATCTGAGACCGAAACTTACCTTGATCCAGAGGTTTTGATCGAGGGTCTGTATGGGCAGCACAACAGTTTCATCCCAAACTGGGTTGAGGTTCTTGTACACTACCTTACTTTTGTAAAGAGTTTTGCCATTCAGTTTAAACTTCACATACGGGTCACTTGTACCTGTGATAATTAATTAAAAAATAGATTAGAACCAGCACTGTATGCAACTCCACAACCTTAAACTATATTTTCATAAAATAATTAAGAACAGTTCATTGTAATTACAGATACGTGTATATACTTAATTACCTATATAAAAACTGCTCATTCATACAGGAAATCTACAGACAGAACCAGAAAGTTGCCCGAAAGCAGGCAACAAAAATATCTTCATTGTTTGCTTGTTCTCTGCTGTTTTATTCTTAAGAACATTAATTGTTGTTTAACAACTCTGTTAAAATTTTAATTTGGTAAAAGAGCAAACAGAAGCAGCATTGAAGCACTATTTACAGGCCAACTAATGACACAGTGGAAGAGAGAAAATGCGATCCTGTGACTAGGAATATATTCAAAGGACCCAAACTCCAAAGCATCGTAACTGGGATAGGAGCTCCAAGGAAACCAGTAACAATAGCTAAAATACTCGTCAGGATTTCATCACTGGTGTCACTTTGCCAATTTACTTAAAACCCAATTTGAGGTTTCAGTGAAAAAACAGCAATGTTATTCATCAGCTCAGGATAAAAACACACAGAGAACAGACTCTGTAAAAACAAGCACTGTCCAGGTATCACGTTTTTCAATCCAAGTGGCACAATTTGCCACAGCAATAATGTCCCCTGTTTTTATGGAGCAGATGTCCATGGACAGAGCGTGAGGCTCGTGCCACTCGGCAGCAATAGAAACACTTGCATCTGTCAAAGGAAAACAGAAGAGGGAATCAACTTTTTATTATTGTTATTAAATTGGTGGCATCTGCACTAACACCAACCACCGTGCAGGACACCAGGTAAGAGGGGGAACAAAGCACAGGGAGGATTTAAGTAGAGGATGGTTGATTTAGTTATTTATACAGGTTTTGCAAAAAAAAAAAAAATCTTCACAGGCTGAAAATAAAGGGGAAAAATCAAACTGAGATGTAGCAGCATCTACAATTAACTGAGCCTAGGTGCCATTCACTTGTCATATGCAGTATTTTTTGCATTGTATGTGATAGTTGGAATTAAACTTCCCTCTTAACAGTTCAATTTCACTAGAAGGGTAACAGCTAAGGTGGTGGTTCTGGCTGGCCCCAGCCTGCAGTGAGGGCTGCTGGAGGAAAAAAACAATTTCTACAGCAGACTTCAGAGTCAGAAATAATCTGAACCTGTCCTCCCCGGTTCCCACTGGCCCGACAAATACACGGCAGTCCAGGATAACCCAGCCTAAGAGCAATACCCAGTCTTGCCAATGATTTGGTGCACCTGTGAGGATGTGAAAAATCCATATTTAAACATCCAAAGCTCTCATCAGCGTTATGTGAAGACAGACTTAAACTCAAGAAAAAACAATCATGTGTAAGCATCTATTTGGAATTACGCAGCACTGTAAAGAACTGTGCTCCTGGGAGACAGACATATTTCTAAGAATTATAGAATGTTTTTATTCTGCTTTAATTTCAAAAGGGAAGAGTTGTAGAACCTGGTCCATTCTGTGCATAAAGTGTGTTTCACTCCCAGAAGGAAAATATCAGTTGGCTTTCAAATACTGTCTGCAGCTGATCCTTTTTCTGAATAATAATTGTTTAAAAAAAAATCACTTTTTTTGGTTAAAAAAAAAGCTGCAGACTTCTTAAATAGAATTTTCTTTTTCTTCTCCTCTAAGAGAGACTAATAATAAGGGCCTGATCGAAAGCCAGGAAAGTCAGAGGGCAGCTTTTCATTGTTCCCAGTGGGTTAGGACTAGACCTTTCCCTAAAAATTTCTCAGAACTATGATTATACTCTTATACAAAGCATCCAGCTTAAAACCAGCACAATGTCCAGGAGTGGGAACACACAGACAGATCACAGCCCCACAGTGTGGGGGGGGCATCAGTCCTCAGAAGGTGCAGAATTAAAAAATAACAGCACTGAGTTCTTTGGTGTCACTTCAAAAAGGTTTAAAAAGACCAAAAAAGGCAAAAAATCCTCTGACTTTTATTCACAGGGTGAGCTGGACAAAGCTGCATAATTAAAAGTAAGAATAATAATAATGTCCACAACCTATTCTGCGCATGAAATAGCAACTGGCCAAGACAAGGAAAGCAAGTGATGAAATGAAAGCACGAAGAGACGATGGAGGCAGGTGGTTTATGGCCATAACTCATCTGCTTTTGGCACAGAAAACCCATGAAAAAGGACAAAACCTGAAAAGAGAGAGAGAAAAATAGGAGACACAGAATAAAAGCAAACAGCCAGCAAGTTCAATACCAACAAGCAGAAAACTCCAAGCCCTTTCTCTGAGGATGGGAAGCAAGAAGACTATAGCTAAGTAAGCCTCCCAATTGCATTATTGCACTGAAAAGCTTTCCAGGTTGTTATACAGTAAAGGAAAATAAAAGGTGGGGGAGAGGGAAGGGCTGCCCAGCATTGCTCATGCGAGCCAGGCTTTAGCGATCATTCTCGTGTATTTATTTTTAACAATTCTTCCTTTATATTTACATGTATTTATATATAGAAACATATGCATACAAAAGTAATATATGTAAAAAGAATATATATATATAAAAGAAATATATATAACATGAACATATGTAAAAGGAAAATATATTTTGTTTACATAAAAATATATATTGTAAATTTAAAAAAAAAAGTGAAATGGGGGGGAAAGCTATAATAAAAAGAGGCCTTTAATTAAATAAGACTGCCACTCTGGGATCAGGCCTTCATGCTTGTCAGCTTACTCTCAAAATAAACATCTCAAAGCGGGGCCTCAGTGGTGTCACTTACTCCAGCAAGGCAGCCTGGGTAATCCCTCGCTATCTTGACAGCTCCATAATGTTCCAGTGGCTTCACGGGTGAGCGGAGGCACCCGCGCCGCGGAAAATATTAATGCGGCGAATTAACGGCGAGAGAGAGGGGGACGGCGGCTTACAAAAGCCAAACAAGGGAAAGGTGTCAAGTTAGCAACCGGTGTTAATTGTGAGGGAAAATAATTGTGGCGGGGCGGGGGGTCCTGCAGCGCTCGCCTGTCGGGCTGTCACGGGGGTGACATCTCAACTAGGCGGGCGAGGGATGGGGCGGCACGGCTGCCACGTCCTACAAACAGCCACCAGCAGCTGGATTGTCACCTGGGTGGGGGACACAGCGCACCTGGGAGGTGGTGGCGGTCACTGGGGTGAAGCTGGGTGGCTGGTGGAGAAATGTCAGCATGGATGTGGCAGCACGGCCCTCAAGGCCTGCCTCAGGTCGGTCCCAAGCGGCACCAGAGCACGGATGCCACATCCTAGAAACGATGGGTTGGCAGCTCCATGCCACCCAGTAGCTGGATTGTCAACTGGGTGGGGGACACAGAGCACCTGGGAGGTGGTGGTCACCAGGGTGAAGTTGATGGAGAAATGTCAGGGATGGACGTAGCGGCACGGCCCTCACAGCCTGCCCCAGGTTGGTCCCAAGCCACCTGGCGTGGCTGCCACGTCCTACAAATGGCAGGATGGCATCTCTGTGCCACCCAGTAGCTGGATTGTCACCAGGGTGGGGGGACACAGAACACCTGGGACTTGGTGGTGGTCACTGGGGTGAAGCTGGTGGAAAAATGTCAGCAGGGATGGACGTGGCAGCATGGCCCTCATGGCCTGCCCCAGGTCGGTCCTAAGCAACACAAGAGCATGGCTGCTGCATCCTACAAATGGCAGGATGGCAGCTCCATGCCACCCAGCAGCTGAATTGTCACCTGGGTGGGGGCACACAGAGTACCTGGGGGCTGGTGGTGGTCGCTGGGGTGAAGCTGATGGAGAAATGTCAGGATGGACGTAGCGGCACGGCCCTCACAGCCTGCCCCAGGTCGGTCCCAAGATGCCAACACAGATCTCTGCTCACTGTGTCTGGTTCTGGTTTCCTTTAAGACACCCCAGATTGCATCCAGGTGACCAAAATAGTTGACAGGGAATGAGAAATAAGCCAGGTGGGCAAGCCTCTCCTGATGGGATGAACAGCACAGACTGCAAATTACTGACTGCATTTGAATTCAGGGCTTGAAGCCTTCTGGATCCAAGCTCAGAAAGACGTCTGGGTCTATTAAAAGCTATTTATAAGAGACAATCTACAATCTAGGCAGAAAAACATAACTTTTTTTGAAAAGAGCCTGGTGATGTTAGAGATGAACCAGTCTAAAAAAAGAGGTTTTTGTTTATAATCTTCTTTTAACTGTGACAGAAATGGATAATTTTCTGAAAAAGCCAGACCAATTAAAAAAAAAAAAAAAAGCTTTTCAGCATCCATTTCCTGGTGAAGGCAACTGAATCAACAACTTTTAAGTACGTGCATGCAGGCTCTTCTGAAAGCTAGGTCTCACTGATATCAGCTGTAGCAGTATCAACAGGGGAACAGATTATTGATTTTGCCCCCAAAAAATATATCTCTGATGGGAAAAGCAAGGTGCTCTGAGGTTAATTTGTATATTGTGCAGTGCAACAAGCAGGTTCTCACACAATAAAATATATGGACAAAATACATCTAAAAACCCAAGATAATCTACCTCTCAGCCTAAAGCAAACCAAATAAGAGTAAAAAAGGAAGGTTGACCTCTTAAAAAAAAAAAAAAAAAACAAAAAAAAAAACATTCCATCAACTAGGCCTCTTCCCCCATGAGAGAAAGAACATTCATCTTGACAGTGATACTCCCTGGAATTCCTTTGCACAATACCAATTTCATTTATATTTTCTTCCACTAACACTAAAAAGCAATGAGTGCAGGCAGACCAGACATCACCTAAAACCTGAGAAATTTTCAGTGAGCAAAAAGTTGTTGGGACAGAGCAGCAGAGAAAGGTTTAGTAGCCCAAGAAACTAAACTGTTAAAGGTGTTTTTAAATGGATACTGCTGCCCTCTAGCAGCTACCGAGAGGTGGATCACATCCACTGCTTCAGAACGAGGGAAAAAATAACCCAACAAACCCAGAAGACTCAATTTAATTTCCAGCCACACACTGTTTTATGGGAGCAAACTTACTGGAAATGTAGCATATGAAACAAGTCTCATTCCATAAATAAATAAATAAAAATGACCACCAAATTGCCTTAAAATCTTGAAAAAATCAAAGAGCAGTGTGAAATATAGCCTAGACCATCTTAAGTTTTGGTTAAAAAACTAAATTTTAATCTGAAGAAGGAAATTAAGGATTTATTTTATAGGCATGTAAAGAATAAATATCTGAAAATCTTCCTAGAAATAGAATTACTGGAGTTATTTACGACAAGGAGTAAAAGACATTCTAAAATAGAACACAGATTTTTCTTTTTAAGTGGAAAACCACTACATCCTTGCAGCGAAACAGCCGAGATCAAGGCTTAAAGGGGAAATCAGAAAAAAAAAGTATTCTGCTGGCAGGAAATTCAGGTGATTTTGGAAAGTTTTGTCCCCAGCTAGTTTTACATAGCCAGATGGAAATTAAACATTGCTTGGAAACAAGCAGTCCAAATAGGTTCCAAGGGAAAATAAAACCAACCAGAAAAAGAAAAATACACACAAACCTGAAAAAGAAAAACCACCACAAAAAATCCAATGAACTGAAAAGACCAGAGAAGTGTGAAGAAAGTGTGCAAACAGTTTAAGGGAAGGTGAATGAGGGTGGGTGAAGCTGAAAAATGCCTGAACTTAACAGAATGAAAGATGCAGATATAGCACTTTCTAGTCAAGACACTTCAGAAACACCAAAGAAGAAAAGGTAAAGGAACTGAGAAAAACCTATCAAAATGCCGTGTGACATTAGGGACATGTGACATAAAGCACAGAATTGTCTTTGGTAAGAATTAGTTCAACTGAACACTGCTATAGGCACTGGCAGAGGCTCCAAGGTCTCCCTGGAGCTTTCTCTTCTGCATGCTGAACAACCCCAACTCAGCATTGTTTCTTGTATTCTGAGTCTTCACCCAAATAAAATCTTCTTACATGGTCCCAGAAAGATGCAGTGTGAGCTGCTAATGCAGGCAGGTGCCCCCCAAGACTCAGCTCTGACAACTGATGGAGCTAGAACAGTTTAAGGAATCTTTTTTTAAACTACAATTCTGACACAAGAAGAGTCTCAGGGTGTTCTCTGGGCCCAAATATTCTCTTCCTATCCTGTAATTTCAATAGTTCCTAATTTAACATTAAAAGAATGAGAAGACATAGAAATTGCTTTTGTTTGAACTCCTCCAGACACATAAATTTCTTTTGTTTGAACTTCTCCTGTTTTTTCTGAGATTCCTATCTCAGTATATTCCTTTCCCACACCAGTGCAAGCAGGATGCTCACAGGTATCACTGTGCCCAAAGGCAAAGTTTCAGGCACACACTTTGCACTTTCAGAAACTGGGCTTGGCACAGACAGACACTCTCAGCACAAGCCCTTGTTCACATCCAAAAAAGCCCCATCCAAATATCCAAAAAACATCCAAAGAAAACATCCAAATGAGCGCTCAGCACCATCCAAACTCTCAGCATTTGTAAATTAGCCATGATTACGCCTTTCAAAAAGAAGTGTGAGAAGTTGCCTAATACATGGCAATAATTAATAAATCTGAAGGCCTAATGATCTAATTGCAGATACCCTGAAAACAGAGAAAGTCTAAATTAATCAGCGTGTTTGCAGAGAGCAATTCAGCCTAATTGCTGTGAGCATTTGCTTTCCAAACAATTACTTGCTCTAAGCTGACAAATACCCAGCAGAGCACACACACATCCCTTCCTCTGGCACTCTGGTATCAGCACAGAACCAGGCAGTGAATCACAAAATGATAAAACACCCTGAGCTGGCAAAACCCACTGGGATCACCAAGGTCTAACTCCTGGACAGCCCAGAGCTATGAATGTGGGTTCCTGCAGGCTCACTGCTGCTGGAAGTAAAAAGTGTATGCTATTCCACAAGTTTCTTTCCTTTTATTTTGTCCTTGGGAGGCTGATCTGTGGCACAGGTCACAGGGAGCCCCCCAGGACCCTGTGGCAGTGGGGACTGTGAGATGTGAGAGCAGAGGATGATGAGCTGAGGACAAGGAAAGCAGGATGCACCCATGGAGAAGTTGCATCTTCTCCCCTTGCTCCCTTCACACTGCCTCCATCATGAGAGGAAAGGAAGGAGAGAAAAACCAAAGTGCAGCAACAGGAAACAAATGAAACCTGAAAGGAAGAAACAGAGACGGGGCACAAAGGTCCCGTAAAAAGATCAATGAAACACAAAACCAGGTAGAAAAGAATAAACACAAAGTTCAGGCTGGAACGTGTGGTTAAAAGGGAAAGAAAAAGAAAAAAGACACCAACCACAGCCACATCAGAGAACTGTGTTTCTTGTAACTACACTGTTTAACAGATGAAAAATTAAGTTTAAAAGAACAGGATTTGGAAATGGGAGGGGCTTCTCACCCTCACAGGCACGCAAAGCCCAGTTTCTGATTATTCTTACAGCAGCAGAGCTGGGTTTGCCACCTGAAGGAAGGCAGCCCTTCCTTACAGCTGTGGCATCACTTTGTTCACAGCTCTGGCAGCGTGACTTGACCAGGAGCAACATGCACAGCCAGAGCATCCCAGTGCCAAAGGGGAGCAGGACCTTGGAGATTTCTTCAGGTTGACTCAAACAACCACAACCCTGCCCTGTGAAGGTGAACCAGCAGGTGAAAATGGGCTCCAGCCTCTCCCAGCTCAAAGCATAAAGTTGGACTTCACAAAACAAGGGTCAACAAGGCCCTAAAATCACAAATGGTGCCACAAAATGCCAAAACTCAGAGCACCAGTGATTTTTTTTAATGCCGAATGAGGTACAGAATAATCATCTCTCTGTTCTGCCAAGCTGCTCCAGAGATATTAATTTAAAAATACATTTCTGCTTTCTTACTACCTGCAGCATTAGAACTACACAGATGCAAACTCCTTGCCATCACTGAAACACATCTAGTAACAATAATACTATAAAAAATACATTTAAAGAATCAAACTTCTGGTGCTGTGTATGTACACACATACATAATCTTCAATGTTTGGCTCATCCCCTACAAGAAGTATAAATGTAAGACCCATGCACTGCCTAACTTTGGCCCCAAAGGTGCACACAGGTAACATGCCAAATTTACCATCTGCTTAGATAGTTTCTGCTGTGTGACTGGGTGAGACTGTAAGCAAGTAAATCAGACTCCAAGCAAGCTGATGACCAACAGGTAACACCTCTCTTCTCCTGCATCCCTAGACAGAACACTGATTTTGACCCAAAAAAAGGAGTTTTTGGAGCTTCTCTACTTTCCACCAGAACTAAGATCCTTCTCCAGCAGCACTTGGATTCCTTGGCTGGGGCACATATGTTGGGTGTTGCTGTACAGAGGCTTTTTCTTTCACTTACTCTTCAAAAAATAGATAGAGGAGAAGAAAACACTGAAACTTTGGTTTATTTTTCTTTTCTGCATTGTTGTGCAATTTAGAGGAAGCACATGCATCTCTGAACCAGAGTCCTGGGCTGATGCAGCCTCTCTAAAGAGAGCAGTACAATGAGAGGAGCTGCAGAAAGCCACAAGAGAGACACAAGAGACAGATAAAAAGCAATGCAAGAAGTAAAAAGTGAAGGAAAAAATTGGAGAGAGCAGATGTTAACAGGATTGATATTATGAGGAGGAAAAAAAATGTAATAAAAATCTGGTAAAGTGAAGGAGGAATTTATATCACACCAAAGGGAACATATCCTGGAAACAGCAGTACATAGTGAGGCAAAGAGTCAGAAAAAATACTGGGAAAGTTGGAAAAAAGTGAAGTCTGCAGTTCTAAATGGAACTCCTGCTCACCTTTACTTGGCCAAGCATAATTATTCCCTAATTAATAACTTAAGCATACAATTAATAAATTCAGGGACAAACCTGTGATTTTGATGAGTAATGCCAGGATGGTTTTTAGCAATAGCTCTTTCCAATGTCATAAATTTCTCTCCTTGGTCACACAGCTTAGATTTATTTTTACATGTACACACAGATAAATACTTCTTACACTGGGACAAAACAGAGGCAGAAACAGACTGAACATGAGCACAAGAGACTTTACTCAGCTGCCAGGAGAGGGCATCACCCACCCACACTGCAGCCCCTAAGCCTGAGCTACTTAAACTGTTGTAAAACAAAATTTAGGAGGAAAATGCAAACATGAGAAGAAGGCAGGACACCACACTTAAATACCATTTTCTTTATGTAGATAAAGAAACTCCCTCAAAAAGTGTAAACTGATGGGTTAGATAACTGCTTTGAGATTTTTTTTCCAGATAAATCGCTGATTGCATAATAAATGAAAATTAAAATTTAGGAAAATTACAAGACTTCTGTTAAACCTTATTTAGGCTAAAGATGCTGGGGCATAAACTCTCCACTAAATTCAAATTATTTTTGAATTTGCTAAATTTTGCTAAATTCAAATTATTCAGAGCACACTGATACACCCCAGCACAGCAGCTCTAACCAGCACCAGGGTGGGGGGAGAGGAGGGAAGCCACACACTCCCAGCCCACAAGTTATCTCTGGGGCTTTCTCACACTGAAGAGATGAGCAGAGCTGACAACCTCCCACATTCAAAGGCACGTGGAGAAAGCCCAGTGGCTGTAGGTCAAGCCCCAGCATCACACAAGGATGTCACATAACCTGAGTGACAGCAGAGCCCTGTAATGATGGGCATCCACTGTGGGCTTTTTATTTTTTTAAGGAGCCACCACTGCATGGCGGTGACTGATGAATAATCATTAAGGCACTGTTTTCTCCCCTCCTGCTGCCTGTGCAATAAAAAGCAGCAGTTTTACTGAAGGAAGCATCCCCTCACATACTCAGTTTACTAAATGAGAGGTCATTTACCACAAAGCAACAGAGACTCATCCAAAGGGATTTTTTTCCCCCCTTATGTTGTTTCCCTGTGCTGTCCAATGCTTCACTAAGACAAGCATTTGCTTTCTTACACAACAAAACACAGCCTAGAGCAAAGTATGCTCTGTCTTCTCCAGAAATACTACTTTGCTGGAGTTGCTCATTTCTGGTATCTTTTTCCTAGGAAAAGTTGGATGTGTCCTGGCTTGTGCAGCCAGCTAGTAAAATCTGATCAACTGTTACACTGTTAGGAAATACAGGCTTTTGTATAACCACTAAAGATCTTAATCTAGGTACTGGTTCATTCCTTCCAAAAACTGGTAGGAAAAACAAGCATACACTCATCCAAAAGTTACTGTTTTGTGAAGCCATGAAAAACCAGCATGGAAAAAGTTAACTGAGATACCAGGCAACAGAAATCCCAGCGAGCACCTCATGTGAAATCAGACAGGTCCTTCCAGGTGCAAACCCTCACAGGCCTTTAGGCTCTGCAAGCTGATTTTGTTTAAAACCAAATGAATAAACCCCATGGCCTCATCTCAAAAGAAGCTGCTCAGACATTTTGCAAGACAAAACTACCAGAACTGTTTCCACATGCAGGAAAAAAAAAAAAATGAAATCAAGCCTAGACATATGGAAGAGCTCTCTTTACAGGTTCAGACTGAAGGTCCTGACACAGTTGCTGCCTCAGGGTGCTACAGGCTGCACAGAGCCTCTGGCAGGACAGCTCTTCCCTCCACAGCAAGTGACTGGCTGCTCATAAGCATTTCTACTCCCTCTTTCAACATCCTGAATAAAAGCCAGGTTAAGGGAAGGCATTTTCACATATTTTTTCCAGGAATTCCCAAAATATTTTACAATTTATCTGATATGTCATTTGAGGGTGGGGTTTTGGGCTTTTAGGATTGTCATTGCTCAGTCACATGCCAGGTTAGAGAGGATTGTTGGCTTACAGCCCTGCCCCTGTGGTTTCCCCTTTTATCAACATCTTTTACAGATAACCCCAAAAGTAGTCCTAAGAGCAGCTCCATCATTTAAAAAAAAACCTCCAGAGAATAATTGGAGGTTAAATTCAAATAGAATTCCTTGCAGTTCCTGAATGGGTACAGGTGCTAAGGGCAGCCAAGAAGGAGCTTTGCAGGTGCACAGGCAGAGGGCAGCTCCCTCCCCTGTGTAACCAGGGTGGATAAACCCAACCTCTGAGTGCTCTGACCTGCAGGAGAGACACAAGCCCATGACTTGCTGCACTGCAGATAAGCAGCCAGCTTGCTGCCAAACTGAGATCAGTGATAAAGGAGTGAACAAAGTGATAAAGTGTGTGAATTCTGCAGGAAGCCAGAGGGAAGGTGGGGCTCACCACAGCGATCCCTGATAACCAGGTTCCTGCCTTCCTTCAGGTGGATGGTCAGCAGGTAGGCAAAGGGGCTGGGCAGCTCACTCAGGCAGTCGTTTGCTTCCTCCAGAGCCTAGGGAGAACAAAGGAATCAGTCACACACCTCTTGAAGCAGATCATAAATGAGGCAGGTGTGCTCCCAGTGCCGCTGCAGAGACAAAGTTCTGCTCTTTCCTTAGGGCAATCTTTGACAGAAAGGAAAAAAAAAGAAAAAAAAAAGGGAAAAGAAAAAAAATTTCTTTCCCAGGCTTTACTTCACTAGGCAAGTGGCTACGTATCAGCATCAAGCATGTTCAACAAAGCACCTGAAAATGAGTGGTGATATAACAATCATAAATGCCTGCACAGGTTTTCCAAATCCTATCAGCTCATTTTTTTCTGAGCTATTTCTTGACCATTCATAGCATCTCTCAAGTTGCAAGGGACCTCTAAACATCATCAAGTCCTTTGTAACCACCTGATAACCTCAGGAGGAAGAAAACATTTCACACAGCTGCTGAGAGGAGAGCACAGGACTTCTTTGTGCAGCTCCAGAAGAGAGAAGGCCAGTGGCAGGCAGTGCTGGCTGTGAGCTTTAGCAGAAGCAAACTCAAGAGGATTTTTGCTCAAGGGTTACACAGCTCAGCATCATCCTCCAGCTGATACACTTGGTGAAAACAGCTCTGGACAGCACTTGAGAGGTTATCAGAGGGCAAAGGCAGAGAAGTTCATCCACAAAGCAAACATTTCACATGAGAATAACATGTCAGAACTGCCAGGGCCTCTTCACACTGCCCTAAAACTGATTTTGCTATCTGTCAAAGCTTACAGCTGTGTTATTTGCTGTATTTACTTTAATCCAGTTTGTTCCTACACTGTCATTTGAATATTCATGCTGCTGCTCTCATCAGTTACCAGTACAATGTAGATATTATAGAGTACTTCAAAAAATCCAGAACGTTTGGGTCTATTCAAAATTAGCAACCACTTTGAACTACTAAAAACCTAAACAACAAAAACATAAACCCACCACTAAATAAACAAATCCCCCACAACTGAAACACCCCCCTCAAAAAAAAAACTAACACACTGGGCCAATCTCTTGGATGGGTTCTTCACCTGATGAGTTTTTGAATTTGTAAGAAGCAAAGAACCTAAATCTAAAATAAATTGTGTTTCTGATCAAGCTTCAAAATGACAGGACTTACCATTTGGTCATCAAAGTTTTGAGATGATAGGGAAGAGTCAAAATCCATTTCTCCACATGGGTACTATAAAACAAATGATACAATGAATTAGACAATAATAGAGGAAAGAAAATGCTCCTAGCATCAGTCAAGAAATTACTCATACATACATGTAAGGAATGAAATGCTCTTACTTATGCTTATAGATAATTTAAATATATATTTCTTTTTCCTGTTTTACGGTAACTGCTCTTAGTCTCTTGAGTTTAATCCAGGAAAAATAAGACCCTGCTTCCAGGTAGGAATAAATTTCTTCTTCTTCTCTTCCCCAGCACTGGGTGCTGAAGGTTCTTATCACAAAACTCTTCTGATGTCTGAAGGTTGTTGTGTCTGGCAGCTGGCTGCTCTCACTTTACCACAACTTCTCCTTCACCACCCAAAAAGCAAGTTCCACTTAAAGGTTTTTTAAATAGTTTTTTAACTTGGTTTGGTGTTTGAGGGTTTTTTTTGTTGTTTGTGTGAGGTTGTTTTTGTTTGGTTTGAGTTTAAAAAAAAATTGCTCAGGGGGAAATTTAAACAGAAATTGTCAAGGGGAGAGGTGTCCTTGCTTTGGATGAGTTAATTTTCCTTGTAGTAGTTGGTACAGTGTTCTGTTTTGGATTTAGGGTGAGAAGAATGTTGATAGCACACTGATGATTTTAGTTGTTGCTGGACAAGTACTGTCCCTCTGCTGAGGAGCTGGCTAGATATCAGTCAGCAGGTGATAAATAATTGCACTGTGCTCACATGTTTTGAATATTTTGTTGTATCATTTCTATAAAAATATTAATGAAATTTAAATAGTATATAAAATATAGAATTAATATAAATTTTAGACTTTTGTGTTATACCACCTTTATATTATAATGCATAAAATATTATTAAAGTAATTACTTCTTCCTTTTCTGTCCTTTCCTGTCTTTATCTCAACCCACAAATTTTACATTTTACCCTCAATTCTCTCTTGCATATGATGGTTCCCACTGAGCAAAGAATAAGAGAGAAACTGTGTGATATTTAGCTGCCTGGTGGGTTAAACCCACCAGAGAAAATAAAAATACAACAAACATGTACTTCCCCCAACTTGCTGCAATAACTGGAAGATCCAAAGGACTTTTTAGGAGAGGAAGTCAAACATTTGTTCCTAAATACTGACTCATCCAAAACCTTGAGGGTACAGTGGCCCAGCATGGAGTCTGTCTGAAGTGATTCATCAGCCAGGACACCTCTGATGCTCCTCTGGCTGCTCCAAGAGCCCATGACCATCATCTCAGCTGAAGAGGACCAACATGCCTGGGAAACTCCTCTGGTCTGATGCAGGGCAACCGCAGCCCATTCGAGCACAAAGATTTATGCTAAGGGCAATCTGGGTCTGCAGAAATGCACACAAGGTGGAATTCGATCCTCATGTGAACGTGTGGGAACATCCAAACCTCTCCAATGAGAGCAGCATTGTGTGCAGCACTACAGAAACATTTAAAAGGCAACCTGCTCCTGCACCAAAGTACATAAATCTTAGCTGTATTGACATGCTGAAATAAACATAAATACCCTTTGTGCAATTCTTTTCCTCCTCTTCCCGCAGATACATATATTACATATCAGGAAGTACAGTAATCCAGCACTGCAAGTAAGATTTCCCTTGCATGACAGACAAAATCTAACTTTATGGTTCCCACAGCAATCATAACTTGGCCACCTTGCAAAAACACATTAAAAGTGGAAAAATTATCATCATAAAGAGCAGCAGAAGAATTTTCTCACACAACAGAGCAGAGTTACAGCTGCTAGGGGAACCCTAACTTTGAATTTTCTGACTAGTATGCATAAAATCTCACTCATGTGCATTAAACTTAGTGTTTCTTGGAGTCTCTGGCTTCACAGAAATCTCCTTCAGGCACCATCATTGGCACTGGTAATGGTCTCTCTTTACAGCTTGTTTTACATAGCACTAACATGGGATCAAAGAACTGTATTGAAATTATAGTAATTTTTAAAGTGCTGTCTTGGCTAGCTTGACATCATTTATAAAAAAAGAATTACCCTCAAAATTATGATTTTGTCTTTATTCTGTTTTTTGTTTACTTGCATTACATCCACAGATACTGAACAATTATAATTTTAAACAGAAAAAGTTGGTTTGTTTTTTTTTTTTAATTTCAGCTTCACATTATATAAATGACTGTTATTCTAGGTAGCTAACTGCAGTGAGATCACTGAATATAGATAAAAGTCTTGGTGAAAACATGGTCCTGAAACCTTGATTTTATCGAACTACAGTGACTTCTCAACTTTAAACAAAAGTGGGCACACCCAGGGGGGTTACAGCCCTAAATATATTTGCATGAAAATAAATCAAGCAAGAGTAGATGCATGAATGTACATAAACTGAAAGTTCTTCTTGACAAGTGTTCCCACCTCTGCCTCCCCTGATTTCTGCAGAATTATTCAAAATACAAAACCACTGAGTGCATCTGCAACAGGACGAGGCTTTGGGCCAGTGACTCACTGCAAAGTATTGGCAAGGAGATAAAGAAATATCAGAGCACTTCAGCAATGACACGTGGCCATGGACAAAACCCAATGGCAAAAAAAAATGGCATTACAGGAACCTTTTACAACCTCAATCACGCAGGGATTCAACATGCTGCTTCTTCAGCAACAGGGAACACAGAGCAAACCTCTCGACAAATGGAGAAATGGTACCTGTGGGCAGAGCCTTGGTGAGGACGGGCTGTGCTGAGCACCCCCAGCTCTGCAGGGGAGTTCAGACAAGTGACAAAACCACAAGCACATGCTGATCTCACCCCTGAGGATCTCACAGTATCAGGTGGCCAAAGACAACCAGGAAATGCGTAGGTGGCATGTGACAAGCAATTCAGGGGGGAAAGAAGCTCAACCTACATTTCTGCTTTTTGTAGTTTGTTTTGTTCCAGGGATCTGCCTTCCTTCGGATTTACCTCCCTGGGCAGGGAGTGATGCTCACACGAGAACAATGGGAACTCTTGTGCTCCTCAGAGCAACCCCACCCAGCACTCAGGGACCAAAGTCCTCTATAACAAACTATTCCCATCCGAGGCACACAGTACAAATCCGGTTACTGTTCAATTAAGTACATGCAAAGCTGAATATTGAAGTTGTCACAGAATCATAGAATATTGAGGCTTGGGCAGCAATGGACCTTACACATCATTTAGTTCCACCCTGCCTTCTAATACTGAACTTGTTTTTCACCAGATTCAATATAATTAAATTTGCTCAACACTCCTTATTCATTTCTACTTTCTTTTGCTTCACTCTCTCCTTTTATTCTCAAGGAAAAATATAAGTTGCACTGGAGGCTGGTTACAGTAAGGGAGCATATTCACACAGAGAGATGATCTGCCATACAAGTAAATACCAAATGATTTACACACACCAGCAAATACAGAAATACACATTTAGGTAAAGATGTAAGTGCTGCAGGAAATAAGCCAGACTCAGACTGTGCATCTGGATGAAACTTGACTTGAGGTTAAGCTATTTCATCACTATACAGGTACTTCATTCTCCTAGAGCACTCAGTTTGCCCAAAATCAAAGCAGGACTTAGTATTAACTTCGTTGCGCTGAGGTAGATTTTAGATTAGGGTTTCTGGCATACAACAGCAGGAAAAAGCTGCTGCTATCATTAAAACAACCTGGAAAAACTTCCAAAATAATGAGAGGCCATATATTTACCATATACTGAGTGATGTGCAACAACTTCTGAGTAACGTTTTGAGCAGAGAAACAAAGCACTATACTATTTCAGTCGCTTTTCTTAAGTAGCACTCAAAAAAAAGAACACTCCAGCAAGATGAAACCAATTTGTGAACAATTTAGCAACCCTACGCTGCAAGTGATGGTCAGTAACTACCAGTCTGACACTTTGCATCACAACAGACTGGGAGCCAACACCTATTTGGTAGGAATACACAGGCCTCTGAGATGCAAAACAAGCAGTTTATATCAGAAAGGATCACTTTCCCCACATCAGTGCTAATCATCCTTTTGAAGGTGCAATTAAAAACCAATTAACCTGTGAAATCCCTATTCCCAAGGGAAGACTTGGAATAAAAAACGCCCAGGTCCCATTTTGGCATCTTGGATGACTATAGAGGCAGCTCCCACAACTGCAACAATCAGGTAATGAGAAAAAGGCCTCAGAAACCTTCCCAGAGAGGACTCAACAGGAGTAGACATACTTCCACAAAATCTAACTAAAACAAATTTTGCCTGAAGTGTTTCCTGCAGCCACAATCTTCACCTGCTGTCGATATAATGAAGCTATCATAGAGCTCCTCAGGATTCCCAATTTGCTCAGGCCAGGCAGGAATTAATTTCATGACAGTCTTGGTCTCTGTTCCTCCTGGGACACTATGTCCAGGCACAAATACTGGCCACAGAGCAGGGGGAAGAAAAGGGGAGAACAAGACAGTGCAGAGAAAACATTTTAGTTTTTCACCTCCTTCAGTCATCACTACAAAAATCAAAAAACAGTCTTGAGAATGAAGCTACATGTTCTGTTCCCCATCATGTGCTTGTTTTGGTTAATTCCAGGAACAGGCAGAGCTCACAGCCATCTTTCACTTACTGCCTTTATCGGTCTCAAGTGGGAGGATGGCAAATTGATTGTGCTACACAGAAATCCTGGTAACTATATTAACTAGAAAGCAAATGTATCAGCACCTCAATTCAGAGCTCAGAGAACTGCAACAACTTTTTGATTTGAGCAAGCAATTCCAACAGGTCTGAAAAATCTGAACTGTCATTACAAATAATAGAAGAATTATAAAAGAACTAAAAAATTGGAGCAGTGTTATTTGCAGCCCCAGACTGACAGGAAGGATAGCTGAATTAGTCTTGAATAATGTGTATAAAGTTTAGGCTTATTTGCATTGCTCATTCATCCCTTGAACAGAGCCCCCTCTTCACAGAATGGTTCAGATGGGAAAGGATCTTAAATCTCACCTCATTCCAGCCCCTGCCATGGGCAGGGACACCTCCTATTACACCAGGCTGCTCAGAGCCCGGTCCAGCCTGGCCTTGGTTGGATCCTCCATCCCTTTATAAGCCAGAAAATAAGGAGCAGCACAAGGAGCCCACAGGAGGTGGCGACTGAGCCCCACTGCTGCTCCAGCACCCACCTCTGTCCCCTCCTCGCTCAGCGCGGCGCTCAGCCGGGAGCTCTGCAGCAGGTCAAAGAGGTCCTCGCTGGATCTCCTCTTCTTCCCCTCAGACACGGGGCTGCCCTCAGCCTCAGCTCCTCGCGAGGACACCAGGTGAATGCCCACAGCTTGAGTGTCTGGGGGGGTGACTGTCACCTCCGTCCGCGTCCTCTGCTGCGACGCCCACAGCCAGTCCTCTCCCACTGCCTTCACCGAAGTGTTTCTGCTCTTCAGGGACACCACAGACCTGGAAAAGCTCTTGGGGGAGCAGCTCGACAACACCTGAGCACTTGAGTAAGTCGTTTCTTCTTCTTCTTCTTCCATGAGAGTCTCCACCTCCAGCATGTCAGGCACTGACACGCTGAGACAGCGGTCCAAGGAGTGGCCCTTCCTCTCCAGCATCTTGCCAGACCTCTTCTTTGTCTTCCTCACACTCAGGTTCCGCAGGAACGGCCGGGTCTTCTGTTTTAGGGATCCCCACACGGATTGCTTGTCCAAGTCCATGGCTGCAGGGGGAATCTCAGCAATGCCGCCTGCACAGAACAGCTTCAGCGATCCCCAGGGTGACTAAAAGGAACGTAGGAAGGAGGCAAGTCAATCACAAAAGTGAACAGCCGCTCAAGACTATGATTCATGTTGTCTCATCTTAAAACTTTCAGTCATTTCTCTGAACAGTTAAAACGGAGCATGTCACATTAGTAAGTGCTTCCAAATACAATCTGGTGGGTAGGTTTGATTATTTAGGAGGAAAACAGCCAGAGCAAGTATTTATTCCTACACAAAAATGCAATGTCTGCCCACTACTTCATTATTTCCAAGAGGGGACATTATATTTCTTCTTCTGTCAAGCCCTGATTTGTGAAAACTTGATATTTATCCAATTTGAAACTGTTTCTGTACAAAGCTTACTGATGGGAGTTAAATCGTGATAATGCAAGCACACAAAACTTCCTGGCAAAGCTGGCACTGACATTTCTGCTGCCACTTTCCCAGGCCATGTAGGGCTTTGTTGGCTATTTCCAAGGCTACACGGATTCTTACAGGATGTGTTGTTTACAGACATGTAAAACAGCTCCACAAAGTAAGTAGCTGAGGCAGAAGAGAGGACATGGAACTTGAGGAATCCCACCTGGGACCCCAAAACACTCCCTTACATTAACCCACTGTCAGTGAAATCTGCAGAATTAGTTTTCCTTGTAAAGCAGGCAACTGAGAGAAAAATAATAGAAAAATGGATGGATGGGTCACTTTTGAAAACCTGCTAGTGGACTCATCTTTGAGTTGATTCATAAAGAGCACTTACACAGCTGAGAGGGTCAGGAATAAAAGAGCTAAAATAAAATCACTTACTGTATGTGCATCGTAAGGGAGCAGGGACACCTCTGTGCACAGGAATATCCTCACAGACAGACTCTTCCGTGGTTAACAGCTGAGCAATCATCCTTACTCTGTGAAAAGAGGTGGTCAAATCATCATCAAAACCCAGTAAGGAAAAAGCTGGTGAAACCTGCAGATTTACTCCTTTACAGTCACACACACAGAGGTTACAGTACATACCCACGTCCTCGGTAATATACACCCATTAACTACATGAGGGCTGTTCCTAAACTCACTGCATGTTTACCTTCTAAGTATTGCATAATCAACAAAAAAATTGCTTCCCACTGTTTTCCTGATTATGAGGAAAAACACCAGGACAGGCAACAGAAACATAATTGTTAGATTAATGCACGCAGAGAAATTACTGCTTGCTTTCAAAGAAATCTACTCTTGCATTCATTAATTTGAATGAGGCTGTATAACCAGTTACTTAATAACTTATTTAAATAACTTTATGACTAACCTCACCACACTTGCAGAGTGTTCAGGAATCTACAAAAAATTCTCTAACTGCATTGCTGTCTAACCAAAGCTGCACAATCCTCCCCTCCCCTATTTATATTGGCAAATAAATAATATCAGCATTATTATCTTCAACACAATAAATGAATAAGCTCAATGGCATTGCATGCATTCATAAGCCAATAACAGGTTTTGCCCAAACAGGCAAGTGTGTTAGTATAGATGCATCAGCTTAACATAGCCACAATATCAAAGTGCACATGGACAAACTGAAATTGGGTTTTTCCCTTTGTATTTCTCACTGAACTCAGGATGAAGCACAACAGATTTACAGAGGGAGGAGAAAAGACATAAATGCCAGCCCAATTTGACTGGGGATGGAGGGAGGGATGCCTGTGCTGGATGCCCTGCACAACCCCACGAGACATGGCTGGATTTGCCCACACCAGCTGAGAGCTTTCACTGAGGCCCTTCCCCGTCTCCATAAAATCTTGACAAGGCAGCCACAGCCTCCCTGGCAGTGTTCACGTGCCAGCAACAGAAGTTATTGGGCTAAACACGTTTGCACAAAACATTATGAAACACACTACTGGGAGTCATTTAAACAACTCATCTTCTGCTACTGCTCTCTGCATGGCTCGCCTACTTGTACTGAAACCTGCTGGAGCCAAGATGCTGCAAATAAAGGCAGAGCCCAGCTCAACATCCACTTCCCAAGGCACTTAGTGCTTCCCATTCCCTTCCTGTTATTCTCCACCCCTCTCGCTTTGAGGACCCACTGCCGTTGTTTTTATTTTGTTTGCCTTGAGATTTTGTTACCAAGGAGCAGACCTATTCCTGTAGGTTTTTCCAGTTGCTTTCCCCAAGTCAAATGTTCTTTTTCCCAGCTGGATTGCCTCAGTTGCTGATTAGAAATGCCCATTCTAACAGGGACCACACTGTGTCTCTGATATCTACCTGCATTTAACCCACAGCGGGCAGAGTTCTCTTCAAGCCCAGCAACAACACAGTGGAACCAAAACGTTAAGAAAATTGTGTAAGTGGTTTTGTCAAGACAGCAGGGATGGCTCCACTGAGCTGCCACCTCACAGCTGCCACACTGGAGCAACACATCAGTGATATTTGCTGCACAGGAAGCAGCAGGTTGTCTGACTGAGGCCACAGAAGAAAGAAGCCCATCCCTGGTCACTGGATTGCCTGGAACTTTAACTGTACTCTGCCCCTGAACCTCTGCACACACATTCCTGCTGCAGCTACAACTTCTCTCATAGAAGTATTGTATTTACAAATAAATCAACCCAAATGATGGCTATGATACACAATTAACAATAAATGCACAATGTGCTCTCATCTGAGAAAAGGGTAAATACAGTCTGAAGGGCAAATGCACTCTGACATCAGCCATCTCCTTTTTCACTTCCTCAGCTCAAGCAGAAGACACACAGATCAGCACCATGACAAGAAATGTTCCCTAGGGAGATCACTGGAAGATTGGGAATGGGGATCACCCTTCTCCCCAGTGGTGCTGGAGCCAAAATTGCTGGGGCCAGCCCATACTCACACATACAACTCTTCTTTCTTCCCCCATCAATTTCCTCTGCTTTTCTCTTCCATACAGAACAGCATCAATAGAAATACTTTATTTTGAAGAGAGAGAAATTCTCCAATGCATGTAGAAAGTGGGCCCTTGGTACCAACATGTTGTTCATGTAGTCCTTATCCTCCACAGGCCAGAAGTTTTCTCTCTTCCTTCCTCAGCCTCAGAAGTTCATGGCCAACTCTATTGCCAAAGATTCACTAAGCAACCACAGGGAAAAAACATATTTTGGCAAATTCTTGGTCTAAGATTGGCCTCTTTATTCTTCCCCTTTCAATGGCACATTGTAGCAAAAATCTGCAAACAGAAAACATTCAAAGAGACACACTTCCTGTTATCAATTTAACTCTGTTGTTTTTGATTTAATTGAATGGCTCCTTTTTCTTAGGTATCAAGAAAAAGATCATGTTTTTAGTCTATCTCCTTCAGCTTTCTCTTTAATATGCTGCCAAATCTCAAATGCTCGGAAGAATCCATATACTTTAATCTCTTCCTTCAGAGGGACTGCTTTTGATTGCACCTGTCATTTTTATTATATCCTTTTATTTTGCCATCTCCTCCTCTTTTGGGGGCAATAGGGACAAGAGAGAAAGGATTACTGACAAAAATGTTGGTCACAGCTCACTGTGACAGAACAAATATTTCTAGCATTTTATCCTCCCTTAAGTATCTCCTAATTATGGTCCTTGAGATTTCAAAAAAAAAATTATGTGCTATGGTTTCTTTCAGTAAAACACTCCATATGCACTCCCTTAAATTCATATAATATTTAGAGCTAAATGATTTTTTAGATGTTCTACCAGGTGGCTAGAAGAGATATTTCAAATGCCACTGAAAGCTTAGAGAAATCATCCTGCAATTCTACTTCACTTACTGACTTGACAGGAAGCCAGCAAAGCCACAAGAGAGAAATACTGCAAGACACTGAAAATATTATAAAAGCACCCAATATAACCAAGCAAATAAACTGAACAAACCCAAACTGATTTACACACTGGAAATTATAGAAGAAACTGTCTTTCTTCACTATGGAACCATTCCCTGCACACGCAGAAATGCACCGTGTCCACTGAAGATGCTCCTGGTTAATATATTTAAATACCATCTTCAAAGTCAGCCAAGATGACAAAAACACACCTGAGCACCATGCCAGCACTATTACAGCTCTAGGTTAATTAAATCTATTAATCCTTATACTCATTTGCTTATCCAGTGAAGGTGAAAACTTTGGGTCAGTGTGCATGCCAGCCACCTCTAAGTTCAAATTCAATCAGTGTGTTTTCACCTACAACTAAATGCTAATAAACACTTAAGTCCATGGCAGCTGAAATTACCAACACATGCATCAGAAGCTGCTAGGAAGGTGCTCCTCACTTGCATGCATATTAGCATAGGTTCAAATTGGAAGGAACTAATGGAACTCCCTCAGTGTAAAACCTCTATTGATTCTGGCTGCTCTGCAATAGAATAGTCACCCCAATCTCTGCCTGTCTGGCACATTCACTGACTTAAAACCAAACGCATGAGACATTGCACAAATTACAAAAAAAGATAATTACATTTCTCTTATGCAACATAATATTTGGCCATGGAAAGTTCTAATATGAGTTTATAACCTCCATTAGGTTTATAATGTCTGAATTCAGTGCACTGAGAAACAAGGCTGACAAGAAGGTGATAAGGGAGCAGGGGGAAAAGGGACTGAGGACTTTTTTTCATATTTTTCTTTTATCTTTTTGCTATAAATTGAGTCTTCTGGCTCTAGGAGCCATAAATGAAACAATTCTTCCCTGGGAGAGAAAGGAAAATATCAGGGAAATAGCTCTCTGCTGGCTGAACAACCACTGCATGTGGTGGGTGGTTATTTCTATAACAGAACACACCAAGTACCCCAGGTTTTTAACATCATTGTAGCTCAAACACAGCCAAAGACAAACCATTACTAGGAATGGAATTACTTTTTCTAAAGAAACCAACACTTCCTTCCCTGCAATGGCTTCTTTCAGTCCCTTATCTGGCAATGCTTTATGCTAAGCACCAACAGCCACAGAGATAAGAAAATATCATCCAAATAAAGTAAACCTATGTTCAGCATTACCAGTTTGCCCTGGAGCATTCCAAACCCAGCATCAGTTATTAAAAGGGAATACTTTACCAAGGGCAGGATGTTCCTTCCTTGGATCACCAACACCTTCAAGCAAGCACTGTGCCTCCTTTGCAAAAAAAAAAAAAAACAAAAAAAAACAAAACAAAAAACAAAAAAACAAGTCCCAAGTGGAAGGCTGAGCTGGGTGTGATCCCAGAAGGCAGCAAGGGACACTGAATTCCCTACAGCACAATACGGACAAGCTGAGACAGCCTTTTCTCCCTGCAGCATATGGCAAATACCTGGACTTAAATTTGATAAGGCACCAGAAAAAATAATCTAATCTCAATCTGAGTCTGCACAGGGTAATTACCCAGGGGAAATCAGTGTTAGAATTATTTTTAGCACTAACAAGCATCACAGAGAGTGCACTGATGCAGTGCAGGTAAAATCTTCACTGCACAGGTGATTTGCTGCTAAAGCAGGGTCATGGCTTGGGCAGCTCCCAAATCTTCCCACTGAGCTTAAGCTTCCCTGTAGGGCTTCAAATGATGCCAGTCTGTGGATACAGATCCTGCTCTTCTGTTGCTCTGCTGTAACAGATTCATTTGCAGAGCGTAGCGGGATGCTAAACTCAAATATATAAAATAAAATAGAGACTTGACCTGTTGCTGTCAGCCAAACTAGAACAAGTGCTTCATAAGAAACAATTTCACACGCTTCAATGGAAACAAGAAAACCAAAACAAACCAGCTTTATTTTCGTGATGTGGGATGAAAGAAATCGACAGACTCTGCAGAAGATCACAAGTAACATCCAGGGTAAATACAAAGCTTAAAGAAAATCCTGGTTGTTACATGCAGATAATAAAGGCATCTAGAGTAATATTTTCTATTTTAGGTTTGGAGTTTGTTGTTTTCAGTTGGGTTTGGGGTTTTTTCACATATTCATGGGGTTTTGGGCTCTGGGCTTTTAGATCCCATGCTTGGCTTTTTGATTTTTAATTGGCTGAAATGTGACGAGTTTCATCTTTCACAAACACATGAAACAAGCACACATCCTCCTCCACTTAACAGCAAGAGAGGAACAGGGCCACTTTAACTCCTTAGAGGCTCTTTTGCATAATCTGGAGGGCTTTTTTCTCAACATTTATGAGCAGACAGTAACTAGGAGAAATATGAGAACGACCAGCTGCTACAAGCATCTTAAAATAGTATCTGATAGTGAAAGTTACTGAGAAAATACCGTGCACCTGCCTCCAGCTTATGAAAGTATTGCTTTCATTTTGCTTCTGTCTTTTCTAAAACAGAAGAAAAATGATGAGTATGTAGAGAGGAAATGAAGGAGGAAGTGTTTGGGTGTATTTTTACAAACATATTTCACAAGTTCCTTCCACTCTTTGAGCTTTCTTCAAAATATTGTGGTTTGCAATTGTACCTGTGCAAGCAAAAAGGCCCTTTCAACCTTTCCAGTAGAATTTGTGGGATTGTACCAGAATGGGGCAATCAGATATGATATTTACAGTGCAAACAACACCTGCTGGGCAGCAGAGCTCTCCAGGGACACCTGTGCACAAAGATCTGCTTCCTGCAGGGATGATGTGCACCTCAAACAGACTCCAAGGAAGATCCTGCAGGGGCAGATCCTTCTCCTGGAAGGCACTGTGCCAACTGCTGAGATCACACCAGCAACTGGAACACTTCTTCCCCAATGACTGAATCTGGTTTATCATTTGTCTCGTTGTCCCCAATCCCATCAGAAAATCCCCGGGAATGCTGGCACCTGGAGGAGCAGGGGGAGAGGGAAAGCTGGCGAGCAGCAAGGGGAAGGAGAGGTGTAGGTACAAGCAGAGAATGAGATAAAAAGAGCTCTAAAGTAAGTGAGCTTACATGAGGAACAGCACAAAACCAGGATAGAGGCAGGTACAGACATGCTGAGGGAACTGGTCCCTGCTGGAGGAACTCTGCTGGGAATCCAGCCCTGCAGCCTCCTTCCTCCTCACTCTCTCCTTCCAGCCCCTGCTCACCTCCCTCATAACAAAAGGTTTATTTTTATAACAAGAGGTGCACAGAAATAGATCCTCCCTTTCCATAACTCTCAGGGAAAACAAACCTAGGAAGGAAATCAGAGACTCACTTCCACTGGAGGCCAAATCAACTCATGCCTTTTACTAGCACTTAAATCATACATTTCAATGAAAGCAGCTTGTGACTATACGCAAATTACTCGTCCATGTGCCAGCATTTCTCCCTAAATAACTACTATTACTGTCACACTTCTTATCAAATTTCAGTGACTATAGAGGAGAGGTCTATTAAAAGCTCTGTGTGATTCTTTATTTAACAATTTACCAAAATAACTCAACCAGAACACTTTTGATTCATAAAGTGACATGACAACTTGACCAGGACAAAAACCTACAGGTTTGCCTATTTTTTTTTTCCTTACTACAGCATGTTCCTCTTTCCCACAGTAACATGGCACAAGCCAGGCACAGATCCTCAGTGTATCTACAGGCGAAGGGCATCAAGTGTTTTTTCAGTCTTTTAATTCCCAAAGGCAGGAAACTGAAGAACCCTAAAGAAAAGAGAGTTTGGTGTGTTGCAGCACAGCACTGAATGAGGGAATTGCACCAGTGGTAGCCCTAATTTTCTGCAAGAGCCACAGGTCTTCCTACAGAAAAAAAACAGCACTTAAATATCTGGAGTTGGGCATCACACTGAGAAGGCTGTAAGGGAAGGGACACAAACAGAGAAAGCCCTTAGGAATCTCTTGGTGAAGTCAAGTGTTTGAGGGTCTCACCCTGGACAATAATTTAGTACTTTAAATATGAAGAGGCCAATGCATACCACTAAAACCAGTCACGCTGCACCCCTGATGTCATGACAGCAAAGTGTTCGGCACGCAAACGGCAGCACAAACCCAAAGACTCCTTTAAACTTCCTTTTTTCCCAACTGTAAGGACTGAACATATGCCAGCGCACATCTCGAAAGGCCAGTCATTTTTCACAGGAAAGAGCCAGTACTGAGGTTTCTCTTTCCATCGACCATCTGAGTTTTCAGCCTCCGGGCACTCCAAACCTGCACCTCGTCTCCAGTTGCTGCTACAGCATTACTTTCCTCACTGAGAAGATCAGGTAAAGTTTGCAAATTTTATTCACGTCCATTAGCAATTATACTTTGGCACTTCTAAAGTCTTAACACTGGGGTTTTGGTTTGCTAAGGATGAAGTCCCTACATACAGGCAGCAGCAGCATCACAAGAAAACCACAAACTGTGATTCCAGTAACTATTTTAAGCTTGAAAAAAGGGACAAAAATTAAATCTTAGGAATACTCTGCTGGGGTGAATAATAAGTGACCTGTTCAGGATTTTACTTGCAGAAGTTCAGAGAACCTCAACTATAGCAAAGCCTGTTTTTTTTAATACTGGTTCCTGGAAGTGATCCAATCAGAAAAGCTCCACGAAACAGGAATATTGTCATTGCTGAGCCAGGATGACACCTGATGAAGCAATTTAAAATTCACTTTCAGTTTTTCTATGATTCAATATGACAAACCTGCTCAGTGAAAACCTGCAGACACATTCTGCAGTCCTTAAAAAACTATCTGGGCCTGATTCATCTGTGGCATATTTGCCATAGGCAGGGTGGGGTAGATTGCTAAACTTTAAATACCATTACTTAAACATATTTACAGCTCTTGCTGCCCAACCACACTGGCTTCTCCTTTGTACACTGCTACCACCGTGGGGTTTTTTGTATGTTTTTAATCCTCCTTCATGCACACATAGCTCCAGGCAGGATAGTTTAGAACAGATCAAGCTGACCACTTGTCCCATTCACATATTCTCAAAGTAAATGTTAAGTGCACAAATTATGACTACTTAGCCTCTAATTAACCAATAAAACATGAGTTTATAATCATGGATGTTTAGTTCTGGTGAATACTGACTAAAAGGTATTTTAATTCAGCTGTCATAATTATACAGTTTCCTGGTTTGGCTCATGGGTTAAAATCACATAAAGCTCAAATTCAGAACTTTTCAGCAGGTGTCAATAAACCCTTTAAAGATGTGGTAGTTTTAATGGATTTTTTTAATGGATTTAAGAGCTATTCACATTTCAATTCCTCTGTCTAGCAGATATGGACAGGAGTCACCAATCTGGCAAGTGTCCTGAAATACAAACTGCTCACAGTCAGCTGAACAGATCTGCAGGTTTTCTGGTCAAACAACTTTTGCACCCAAGTAGGTGAATGTTTGATCAGCTTTCATTTGCTTACTATCAAAGACCAGACAGATTATTTGTTAAATGCTACTATGAAACATTTGGTGAATGGGAGGAACAAGAGGCCTTGCTGAACTGAACACAAATCCTTGTAGTGAGATTTGTATCTTACAGAATTGAAGAAAATTCAGCCACTTATACAATAAAATAAATTAAAACTGCACCACAACCACAAAGGCATCATTCCCACTGTTTGAATTTGAGTAGGGATCATTTATTCTAAAATAATTACAAGAAATCCCAAATAGCAGGACTTCTACAAAATCCACTAGAATATATAACTGGAATTAGATGTTTGCATTCAAAAAGGAAAACAAGACAAAATAAAACTCTCCAGTTAATTGTTTCCAAGTTGAAGAAACTGGGAACAAAGCCTGCTATTGAATGAGCATTAATGATCTGCCATTTGGATCCGCAGATGTTTCCCATGAGGGAAGACAGCAGAAAACATTCCTCTTCAAACCCAGGGAAGCAGCGACAAGGGGATGAGTTATGTTCATTCATTTGGATATTTTTATTTGAAATTGTCAAAACCATTAGGTTCAATAAGATTTTACTTCAAGGGGAACCTGCATCCAATAAAATTTCAAAGCACTGAGCTCTTAATCTCTCCTCACTTAAACCTAAATGAGTCAGACTTTAAAAAAAAAAAGAACTTTCACAAACGTGATAAAGTGAGTTGAGAGAGAGACTGCCCCATCCTCGCTGACAGCTCCTGATCATCACCACCTCCACATCAATGGCAACACAGACAAATGCCTGCTCAAATAAATTAGCATGGCCCCCTCATTTCCATTCACCCCCATTAAAAGATTATCAAACAATATAGATTATACACCCTGCCCTGGCTAGAAACTTAACTTCTAGAGCAGGGCTTATCTATTTGGGAGGAGAGAATAAAAGTGCACACCCATAAATCCTAAAAGGACAGAGCTGCTTCCGTGTCTTAATTTATGGTGTTACTCAGAAGCAGAACTGTTTTATTTCTAAATTGGCTCTGATCTCAAGGCAGTAAAGGTACACAATTCCAAGAATTCCCAGAACAGTGAAATTCTCCCAAACCTAAAGTTTCCAGTAAAACAAAATTTACTCCACAAACTACATCTATAGTTCTAGGAGTGGGCAACAGGAAGAATTGTCAAGGGTACAAGTGCTTCCCAGAAAGGAAGGATATGAATAAGATCTCCTTTTATTTCTCCCCATCCCAAAAGGCCAACAAAACCAAACAAAGACCTCAAAAGCTACGTTAGTATTTAGCTTGCATTTTAGCAAGTTGATTTTGTGGGAAAGTGAAAACAAGCCAGTGAAGGAGCATCTGTGTAAATACACAAGAACCAGGCACCCACCACGGCAGGAGGAAAAGTCACCCCCTGCGTCACTGCGCTCCAGCTCTCGCCACCACGGACCAAAACACCAGGAGCAGCAAACAAATTAATTAGTTTGAACTAAAGACCAGCAGAAATTGTTACCAAGAGGCTCTCCTTTAAGGCCAAAGGTGGTCACAGAGTACATCCAACCTACCCAACATGAGGGTCCTCTCTGCTGGTAGGAGGGGTTGGACACCTACATGATCAGACTGGAAGATCCAGCTTCAATTCCACAGGCTGACTAGAAGACTGAGCTCTGGGGTCTGTTTTCCTCAGAAGTCAATAGGAAACACAGACACAATTTGTCCCCATCAGTCCCCACCTAGGGTTTGACAAGAGGCAGTGAAAGAACCACAGCAAGGGTTAAAAAAATGCCTAAAGGTCAGCAGGCTGCTCATGTGAAGGAAATAACAAAAAAAGTCTTCTTAGAAAAGCAGTGTGCATGTAAAAAAATAGAAATTAAAACTAAAATTATTACATGTTCCAGATTTTCCCACAATAATCCAATTACTTCACAATGGAGATTTGCAGCAGCACTGTAGCCTTGCAAAAGGTCAACTCCGTGTGCTTTACCAATTACGATTATGAATAGGCAGTAAATCAAAACTTAAGGAAACACAGCATACTATTTACTTGAGGTTTTTTCCCCAAGTTGAAGTTGCATCTAATGTTCACCTATTTGAAACAATTCCAGGCAAAACAGCAGTGATCCCAGGAAAACCCATCCAAATTTCCATCACGCACAGGACACAAGGGGACCACATCACTCCAAATATCCACATAGCCCAATAAGCTGCCTCTAACTCTGACCAAAAACAGATGCTCAGGGAAAGACTATGAGGTCACAAAATCATACTGGGATTCTGCCTGCAAAATAATCTCCTTGTTTCCAGGAATCTGTGATTTAGGAGCTGCTTCAGCTAGAAATTGTACCTGCATCTTTGTGATTAACAGCCCCTGGCATTTTCTCTCTTAATTTGCCAAACAACTTTTAAAATTCATTTGTATCTTTAACAGGAAGATATTGGAGTAATGAACTCCACAGATAAATTATGCTTGTGTGAAGCAGACACATAATTTAGCTATGGAAGATTTTTTTTTTTAATTGAAGAGGATCTTAGGAAAAAAAAATCTTTGAATCCTGCTCATTTATTCTTACCTCTTTACATCTTGAGTTATGTGAAATTATAAATAATTGTTCTCTGTTTATTCCACATCACTCAGATTGTTCCCACTTCTGCATCTCCTCTCTAATGAACTCTCTTAATTGAAAGAGAGGTTCATTCAAGGAACCTTGTTACTGTTACACCATCCACACATCTGACCTGGCACACACCACAGGCTTTTTTTCCTCCCCCCAAGATAATTGATTTGCCTGAATATATAATGTAGAGCAAAACAACTTAAGTTCAAAACCATCTAGGAATGTTTCAAGAAAAGGTAATTAACATCTAATTTTCTACAGTCTTTACAAATATTTTACCAAGTAATTTCTAAGTTGAAAGAATAGTTTAAAGGGTTTGAAAATTACCTCTGGCTGTGTGGCTTTTTAAGGGACTGAAGTTTTTCATTAAGAAAAATTAGTAATCCCTTAATATTTTAAAAAAATAGAGCAAGATCCTCCTTTATACCACTCCAGAGTAGGTTTTTGATGAGTTACTGTAAATAGTTATATTCCTGCAAGTGTTTACCCTGGCACAGTGAGGCATGAGGCCACAGGGCTGCCAAAAGTCAAATGTGCCTTAGGAGGTGACATCCTCAGGGCAGGACAGACAGATTGCACATCCACAGTGCCTTGCAGCTCACAAGATACCCAATATCCAGGGAAGATAGAGAACATCTAACAGAAAAAAAGTCTCCATCAACAAAGCTTACTACTGATCCCTAAATAGGACCAAAACCATCTGCCCACGCAGCAATCAACCCACAACGTGGCTATGCTGGTGAACCTGTAGTTACACCCAAGCTAATTCCTCCAAGGCAGAAATTGCCAGGTATCAATCATTTGATCCTACATGGGAGACTTGGCCCAGTTTCTCTTGGTCTTCATTAGAACCCTCACACAGAAGATAATGGGGATTTAATTCTTTCGTGGATCACAGAAAATCTTATGTGGATTACAGTGGGATACACAAAGCCTTGATATTAAGACCCATAAGTTGTCCAAATATGACTATTCCATCTGGTTCTATGATCTGATTTTACAGAATCAACATCTCAGGAAACAGAGGTGCACTCAGGATCAGCTGTTATGCTGATACGGGATATAAAATCAGAGTTCCAGGCACTTGTGGTTCCAACAAGTGCCATCCTCACAATCCTGAAAGACTAATTAAGCCTTAAGAAACAGCCCCCTTGAACCCAGGGAACATTTAACTGCTTATGTTAAATCGGAATAGATAAAAAAGAAATGTTCTTTTTCTCATAAACAAGCTCCTATGCAAGCGTGTTATCTAATAAGTACAACTGGAAGTAAATTGGGAATGTGGGAAGAGTGCCAATGTAAATCCTCCAATTCTGAGGAAATCAGGAGCAATTGTCCACTCAAGAGTGGAAACAACACAGAGGAAATGCAGAGCATACTTGGCATGCTTTGCTCTCCTCTGCTGAGGTAAAGCTTCCCTCTCCCCCGTGCCCAGGCAGAGGGACCCCAGGTGATGAGACCCCCCAACTCTCTGCACTCTGGGAGACTGGAATTCAAAACCCCATACTAGAATTAGTTCACCCAGGTGATGGGTGAACAAAAAAGTTAAAACCCAAAATTCTCACAATGAAGTGACAGCACAAGTTGTTACACACATCCTGCCTGAATTTGACAGCCACTGGTGGGGGCCTCATGCCAACCTTCTGCTGTCTATGAGAAATTAAAGATAAGATGGGCAAATCTGCACAGTGCAGACTAAAGAAGGAGAAGCAGACACTCAGTATTGCCTGGAAATATCAGTGGGACCAACCAAGAAACTTCTGGGGTGAGGTTTATCCCCTGTCCCAAGCCCACTCCAGCCACACACACACATCCTGACTCCAGCGCCACCAAATCCCACTGAACTTCAACATCCAAGGTGCAACCACTGTTCTCCTCAGGACTGTTCCTTGCCCGAGCAGGTAGATTTTTTTAATAATCATCTGTTCAAGTAAGAGGTGCAGTTAGTCCAAAAGCAGCTGCTTACATTACCAAATGCAAAAGACACTGGGGGAAAAAAAAAAAAAACTGCAGTGAAATTAGTGAAATTGAGGCAGTTACGGTTCTAATTACCTTGAATGACATGATAAGCAACACTTCCAGCACTGGTACAGCCCCATGCACTGTCCCAGGAGGAGATAATTACAGGAATCCCTGGGCTGTTTAGACACCCACCTTCCTGTCAATGACAGTGGTGCCTGTCCTCATACCCTGGTTTTAATTGACACCTTAAACCCACACATCTACAAACTATCCCAGAGCTCCTTTAATATAATCAAGTTAAACTTGTCTAAACTGCACAAAATTTACCATTCTTATTTTTTAAAAAAGGCAAAATGGTTAAGAAATAAAATGAAAATTTCCTCTCTGCACTATTTTTGGTTTTTTCTTTCCACAGGCAAAGTGAAACTACACATACTGAATCCATCTTCAGGCTACAGCACATGCAAGTTTATTTGTTTTATGATAAGCTATTTTATGATGGCATTGAACAGCAGCAAGAAATCAAACAAGTAAGATTATTACTCAAATACACTCATTCATCTTGACAGCTAAATCGACTCACTCAGCAGTATCATTTCAGAGAATTACTGCAAAATACATGACAAATTCTACAGTTTAATCACAGCAACCTAATAGTAAGATATCCAGGTGAGAACTCGTATTTTCTTAATACCACGTAGCAGCAATTCAGCTTTCAGTGTGCTTTGAGCAACCGTCATAAAACTAAGGGCACCAACTGGATCCCTGCCAGTTCCCATAGTTGTGCTAGGCGAAAATCAATGAAAATTCATACTACTTCTCATTACAATGGTATGAACAACTCTTTAAAAAAAAAAACCATAAACAAACAAACAAAAACAAAAAAAAAAACAAGCACACAAAAAACCCCAAATAAACTATGTCTTACATGCTACATTTCCCTCAAAGTTACCCTTAAAACAACTCCGCTATGTCAATGCACTTGTGTGAATGTTCCACTTTGTTGTTTGTTTTTAGTTTAGGGATTGTTTTATTATTACTGTTAAGTGGCTTATTTATTTAGTCAAAGTCAACAGCCAACCAAGTCCATTTCAGCCAGCAAGTGCACATGGGGATGCGTCGGTTCAGTGAGAGCTGCCTGAGGAAGCAGAGAATTTCCCCAGCATCATTTTCTCGCATCAACGGCGACAAAAAGCATTATTCACACAAGGTGCGGGTCCCAGCAGCAGCATCACTAAAGCGCCACACGGCCAAAAAAAGCGAAGCAACCCCGAGCGTGCCACGGCCAAGTTCGTCCTGCGGGGTGCCCGGGGAAGCACCAGCAGCGGAACAGCCACCGAGCTGCCAGAAAACAGGCGAAACCCGCCAGACCTCAAAAAGCAAACAAACAAGAAAAAAAAAAAAAACTAACTACAGAACCACGCTCGCCGAACCCGCCGGGCTGCCCGGTCCCAGCGCGCTCCCCTCCTTTACCTGCCGGCCGCGCCCGCAGCCGCCCATCGCACTCGCTCCGCCGCCGCTCCCGGCCGGGCACGTGTGGCTGTCGCCGCTGTCACCGCAGCCCCGTGCGGCCCCGGCCCGTCCCCTCCCGCCTGCCGGGGCGGTGCTGCCGCCGGCGCCTCCCTGCGCGCTCCGCTGCCCGCCCGCCCCCGAGCCTCCGCGGCTGCCGCTGCGCGCCGCTTCCCGGGCATCCCCCGGAGCATCTTCCCGGGGCATCCCCCTGGGGCATCCTCCTGGAGTATCCTCATTGGGCATCCCCCTGGAGCATCCTCCTGGAGTATCCTCATTGGGCATCCCCCGGAGCATCCTCCTGGAGTATCCTCATTGAGCATCCTCCTGGAGTATCCTCATTGAGCATCCCCCTGGGGCACCCGGCTGGAGCATCCCCTTGGAGCATCCTCCTGAGGTATCCCTCTGGGAGCATCCTCCTGAGGCATCCCCCTTGGAGCATTCCAGTGGGGCATCCTCCTTGGAGCATCCTCCTCAGGTATTCCCCTTTGAGCATCCCCCTGGGGCATCCTCCTGAGGCATCCCCCTTAGAGCATCCTCTTCAGGCATCCTCCGTGGGGCATCCTCCTGGAGTATCCCCCTGGGACATTCCTCCTCGGGTCCTGTTGCTCGCAGTATCATCCTCCCCTCCCGCACCTGTATCCTGCCTGCCCACTCTACGCCAAGACCAATGCTTCAAACTCCCACCAAAGCCAACACCCCAGGGACATCAGGGATGCTGGTGGTAAAGGACAGGCAACTGGCAGCACTGCCCTGGAGAGCCCTGGGTGAGGGTGGAGCTAGAAAGGAAACTACAGAATGACGAGAGGCCAAGGGAAATATAATCAACAGCAGCGCTGCTGCCACGTAACACTTGTTCTTGGCTGCATCTCCCAACACGTTTTTTTGGCAGCATCTCCAGGTGCCTGACAAGGGAGCCAAGGACTGCAGCCGTGTTGCAGGCAAGGAAACTGAGGCAGGATTGGGTAAGATGCCGAGCTTACCTGGCGTGTCTGCCCCTGAAACGTGGTCCCACACGTGTTTCTTCATGAGTTTGCCACAGCATGGAAAGGCAAACACTTCCCAACAACGCCTTCAGTGCCAGGGTGTTTCTGGAGCACGCTGGGTCACACACCTTCCCGGAGAGCTCACCCAGTCACCACTCCCACCTGCGGTGTTCAGCATCCCTGGAGTGTGGTATCACTGCAGGAGGTGCAGAACAATGAAATGGGGAAAGACAAGCTCAGTGGTAGAACATATTTACATTCCATACATGTTATTCTGATCAGAAATCGCACCTTGCCGCTGACGTAGGGACACCCATCTCACACCACCGAGTGAAACTTGGTGATGTAACCACCTTGTGTCATTGCAAAAGAGAAATGGCCACAGACCTGTGGGAAGGGTTTGTCACAGTGCAAAGAATTTTTGTCTAACCACTGAATAAAAATGTGGGGAAAACATAAAAGCCATTGTTCCAACAAGATCTGGAGAGGAAGAATTCACACCTGTGCACAGTCCCACATGGATGCACAAAAAAAGGATCAGGAGCCATGGGTTCAGGAGGTGGGAAATACATATCAGGAAGATTATTACTTGAACACGTGAGCAATTTTAGAGGAACTGGAAAAAAAACCTGGCAATGCTTTATTTTGCCTCCTGACTTAAAGGTCATGTTTGAAGGGCCAGATCCTGATGTTCCAGCACAAGCTCAACAACAACACTGGTTACTGCAGACAGTGTTATAGGTATACAGCAACTCCTAAATTGCATAAACCTTCCCAAAGTTTGCCTACATGATGAATAGGACAGTTTTATTCAGCTCATGCAATCAAAAATCTAAGGGGAAGTTGGCTGAGATCAGAAAACTAATCAACGATCTCAGCTGAAAGCAGAGAAGAAAGGAAACTTATGGCACTAATGTTTTTGTTTTCCTTTCATCTAAACCAAGAAAAATATCAGCTTCAGATAATTAGATAAGTTTAGAACAAAAACAACACAACCTTTAAAACACTTTTCTCTTAGGTGTGTGATCCCACAAAATGTGTATCAAATATAGTTCTGTGCATGTTTTGTCAAAGGCTGCAACCAAGAGAGAAAAAACTGTACACATGCCCAAAGGCAATCTAATAAAGGTGGCTGCTGGTTTAGGGAGTAGCAAAGGAAAGCAGCTTGTGTGTGCCTCTGCCAAAATGAAATGTAGCAGTGCTCCTTGGATGCAATAGGAGAAAGAGATACAGAAATTAAATTCTCACAGCCAATATCCACCCAAATGAGAAAAGCTTGCCACGACTTAGTGGCAATAAAGAGATAAATTGATTAACTGTTACAAGATTACCCAAATATGGGCTCTGCAAAACATGAGCTTGAGAAATTTTCTTGTCTTAGGCATCACATAGTTGTATTAAGGATGCTGATAAGGCCACAGAATGCTGAATATCAAGTTCTTTGTTACTTCTCTACTAACTAAGAGGAAAAAGGAGGACAGCGCTGGGAGGGAGGAAATATGAAACTTTGGAAATGTCACCAAGACATCAATCTGAGGGTATTCTGTGGTTGTATCCAGTGTAATCTGAAGTCATCAACAGCCAAGATATGCATTATTATAACAATAAGTCATTAAGTATGACTTAAAGATGAGAACTAATTAAATCCCCCTGTAAAACACTTTGTCAAAAAAAGGCACAGTTAAAAATACAACAAACAGAAGCATTTCAGTATGAGAAATTCAAATGTGTATGTCTAAACAAGATTTCTTATTAGCTTTCCATACTCACAAAGAGCCCCTGTACACCTTCTCTTCATGCACACAGATGTTTTTCTTCTGGATTTTATTAAGGATGTCATTATCAATTCCTGTGAGGGAAAAGAAAATATATAATTGAGAACTATAGTTGGCGTTATCAAATCCTACTCATCTTTTGTGTGAATATCTCATTTTCTCAGGAGGCAAAGAAGACCTGTCTTCTCAGCAAAGAAAAAAAATTGCAACTTTTCTTCTTTGCCTGTGTTTTCTTACCCTGTATTCTGAAATGCTGCATGCATACCCTGTATGCTGAAAGAAAAAATTACCTTCTCAGCCTTTACCAAAACCTGGCCAATGTGGATCAGTGTGAGGCTGCTGAAAATAATGGGTTTAGCTCCTTTCTTAATTCCAGGTTCAGCTGCAGCCTTTGAGAGAGGCAGCAAGTGAAGCATTTATATCCAGCCCACCCCTCTGCACAGCCTGTTTGCAGCAGCAGTTCTTCAGGGTTGTGAGGAAGAGACATGAGGGCACAGGGGCACAAGGAGATCAAATCACAGAATAAAATAGTCACAGAATGGTTTGGGTTGAACCTTAAAGCTCACCCAATTCCAGCCTCCTACCCTGGACAGGGACAGCACTCACTAGAATAAGTTGCTCAGTGCCCCATCCACTTCAGCCTGGCCTTGGACACTGCCAGGGATGGGGTGGCCACAGCTTCTCTGGGCACCCTGTGCCAGCCTCACAGGGAAGAATTTCTTCTGTATATCTAACCTGAATTTCCCTCCTCACAGGGAAGAATTTCTTCTGTATATCTAACCTGAAATTCCCTCCCATGTAAGTTAAAACTCCTTTTCCTGACCTTGCTGGTAGTGTATCTGCTAACAGGTCTTTGAAGCTCCATCAAGTTAAAAGCTTGTCAGTAATTCCTCCTCTTATCTCACCTACAAGTGGAAGGTGGTCACTGGAAGCAGCACCAGAAGCTTTGAAGATGTCCTTATCAGGATTTTGAGCTATTCTGTTTGCACTCACCTGTTCACCACCAGCTTTCTGACGTGTTTACAGCACTTGGCTTGACAGATTGCTTGGGACATTTGTGAGCCTGGCACACAACCCCTCAGCCATGCAGCTGATAAAGGCTTTTCAAAACCCCAAAGTGAAATCTCCTGCAAGACTTGAGTGTTATGTTTCATTTCTTTTGGACAAGTGGGGCCCAGAGACCTGGTGACCCCAAAATACAGAATTACAAGTCTCTAAGTTGCAGCCCATTTTCCTTGCAGCTGAGCACCTGGTTTACAGGCAGAATTTGGAGCTGGACCAAGGGTGTGTTTGCTCCCAGCTCTTTGAATGTTAAGCCATTCCCAGAACACAAACTAAACCAACTGCAAGGTTTAAGTCATTCTGTGTAATTGCACAAATAAATGTACTCAAGACTTTAGGAGACTTAAGCATGTCAGTAAGTCTGGGATTAACAAATGAATAATGATAATTAGTTATGGCTTGACTACTCACTTTCAGTTCCAACAGGTTACCTTGAAAAACCACATCTTTTCAATCCCACTTAACACCACTATGATTCAGCTTATCAGTTAAATGTGTGATACACATTCTTTAGGGCTGGATTCTCTGCTCTGAAATGTCACTGACCATTTTTTTGTCTCAACTGTGGAAATGCCACATGGGCAAACCTGAGCTCAAACTTCACAGAAATGAAACCATCACAGCCTCAAACTTCCTCCTCACTTTTTCAATCCCATGCCCATGTTTGTGTGCAGCTTCACCATTTGAGCAGCACTGACAACATTTCTATCAGCTCTACGAGGAGAGAAAGAACAAAGATGTGAGACAATTGTTTCAACCACTCAGGATTCATTATTAGCTTTTAAATGCCATTTAAACAGGCTGTATTTTGTGACAGAATTTATAATTCAGAATCTATGCAGTCATTTTCCTGACAATCCATTGAGCAGCAGTGCAGGGGACTGTTTCTTGTGCAAACAATGAGCTTTTAGAACATTTGAAAATTCAGCTTCTGATTCATCCCAAGAGTAGAGCAGAGCTGAGCAGTGGGTCTGTGGGCTCCTGAGACCAGATGACAACTTCTAGAACAAAAGTGTAGTCAGGGATTTAAATAAAGGATTGTATCCAGGAATCTCCCAGGAATTCACCAGCATTAATCAATGCTTCCTCATACATCTCAGAAGTATTGTCAGAAAAAAGGTTGATACAAGCAAAGGGTTTTGGTTTTTTTTTATGATTGGCTCAGGATTAGACAGGAAACTAATAAGAGTCAGGGATAAAATATGAAATCGTGATCCTTCCAGTAATATCAAAGTGTTTGGTGGGGGAGGAGATGATGAGTGACTTATTTTGGTTGGGGTTTTCTGCTTGTACTTCTTGAAAAGGAAAAACTGGACCCCGGTGTTTGTAGCTCCCAGCCCCAAACTCTTACCAGAGCTGCAGAGACATTTGGCCCTTTAAAAAGGGGGGGTTAGCACTTCACAAGCTATGGAGAGTCTGAGTAATGCAAATAAGTTATGAACATGGGGCTGGAAAAACAAAACAAAAAAAAAATCAAAAACCAAAAAAAACCCAAACCAGTCTTTCAATAATTTTGTAAAATTTCCCCTGAATATCCTCTCCCCATTCCTTCAAGTACAGAGTTGTTGCAAGCTGATTACTGGTGTACCATTACCTCTGCTTTCTCACAAAGTGATCTTCCTGGGAAGAAGATACAAACACAAACTAGAGATCAATAGTGTGCTCCAGACCTAGTACTGGATCTACAGAACAGAGCACAGGGCTGGGAGTGAATGTAAAAGAGAGTTTTATTCTTTTCCAGACTCTACCAAGTAAGATATTCTTTTCCTTTATGTCTATTTTCAGCAAAATGCATGTTCAAGAAAGAGTATTTTTCTACCTTGAACCATGCCTGTTGGAACTGGCATTTGGTCATAAATTGTGATCTGGAGTAGCTGAAGGAAGAAAGTTACACACACAGGTTTTAACACAGCAGTTTTCAACTGTGTTTTCTAAAAACTGATAGCTAAAAGTCAAGGTTTGCATTCCTCACAACTGACTTGAATCAGGAATGTTTTGGGGGGTTTTATCACTTGTTTATAGCACAAAACTCTCACTAAGCTGAAATCCATAGCCTAAAACTGGAGCACAGCAGATCCCATCCCTGCTGGTAATATATGTTTCCAGTGTATTGTTTAATCAGAATAAAACAGATCTACTGACACTAAGGGTTAGTCTTGTACATGCTCCTAGATGTTGAATGAGTTTTTCAATGTTAAGGTTCCTGGATCTGACAAGTGTTTACATGTAGGCATGGCCACAGATCTACTCAGAGCCTCACCTACTGTTGCTCTCCAAGTGCTATCCCATGAGCAAATAGAAAGGCTTTGTTTTACAAAACACTGACCTATGGACCCTTCAGTCTTTTAAATTCAATTACTTTTTAATATTAAAGACCCAGAAATTACCAAAGGTGAACTGAGAATTACCATAACTAAGCCAAATTTGGGTTGAGAATGGCAAGCTAAAGGTGCAAAGCCAGGCCAGGTGTCACACACATCTTCAGAGCCACCAGCAGAGAGATCCCTGAGGGTCTTGCTGGAATTGTTAAAGCCTACCCTGCTTCCCATGCCAAGGACAGCTGCACTTGCCAAGGAGGTTATCAATTCCATCTGCACACTTCTCCCCCGTGCCAAACATTATCACACACAGACCTGTCAGCAGGGCTGCAGCTGTGAGAGCTCATTAATCCTCTTCTGTCAAAATAAACTGCACTGGCAGAGCCCTGTTAATTAAACTCCTTCACCTTCCTCCCTTGGCTGCTGCAGACATGTCCTAACTACCTCGTTCAGGAGCATCTCCAGTCCCCACATCCCTCCCCTGTCCTGGGCTGCTCCAAGGAGGCTGGAGATGACTAAATCTGCAGGAGGGGTGATAAAACTCACCAAGCAAAGCACAGTTCCTGTACTTCAGTGTGATATGATCAGAAATGCTAAAACCCAGCAGTGCCCACGAGCAGGCCCCGTTTGGACACGGGCCAGGTGTGATCAAAGGCTGCCCCTCACCCTGCTCCCAGCCATTGTTCTCCAGGACAGCAATTCCTAACAGGAGAGGTGCTCTGCGGAGACAGGCTTCAAAGCACGTCTGTCATCCAGGCAATCTTCAGAACAGCCTGAGAGGAGGGCAGGAAATTGTGTCAGAACAAGGAAATTATAAGAATAACTGCCTATTTTTGTAACTATGGATTTGTTGGTAGTGGATCATCCCACTGATCCATCAATTTCCCTGCTCTGCCTCTGTCAGGGACCAGTATTTGTCAGAGCTGAACAAAGTGGAAACCCCACAGAAAGCACAGGGGCAATTGCACAATGCTGGAAGTTCAGGGAATTTGTCCTCGGCAGCTTCAGGAGTGGTTATGTTTGTAAATGAAAGCACAATACCCAGGAGCAATTATTCTAGCTGTGTTTTTCCTACTTCGTCAGTCTGCGTGCTCCAGAATATAAACAGGAATACTGAATTACAGTAACTGGTGACTGTCTGTTTCCCAGCAAGGCCAGTGGGCTCTGTTTCTCATTCTCTTTGCTTGTTGTGGACCAGATCTGATGGTTTCCCAGCCTACCTAGGAAAACCTACCAGGGATGCAGAGCAAAGAGTTCTCCCTGTGAAAAGGTGAAGATCTGAGGTTATTACAGAGAGTGTTGGTGGAAGAGACACAGGGTGGAGCATGAAGTGCTGGGGTAAGGCCTCAACTGCTATGATTTAAAACAGCCCCTGAGGCTGCTCTAATTTTCTTTGGAGCCTTTCCTAGAACAAGGTTGAACATTTTACAGAGAGGACACGAAACACAAAAGCCTTTTGCACAGGCAAAACCAAATGAAACAATCCCTAGGCACAAGTGTCTAATCCCTTCTCTTTAAAAGCCCAGGTGTTTTGACTGGGAGTTTGAACCCTTGCTTAAATCAGGCCAGGTGGAAACCCCACCTCTGTGTACACAGCTATGTTCCCTTTCCTCTGGGTTTGACAGAATCCAGCTTGAGTGTAGATAATTAGAGGGGAAAAAAGCACAGAGCAGCCTCTGATATAACATAAAAATAAAAAATGGGTGAATTTGAGATGTAGAAGCAAGAGGTAGCACTTAGCTTTGAGAACACTCGTTAAAATTCATCTTCCACATGTCTGAGTTGTTTATGGAGGATCACCTCAGCCACTCAGCCCCGATAAACTACAAGAGCCAGTCTGGAGATTTATGGCACTGCAGGCTGAAAAACCCCACCTAATTCTTGTCTCAGCAGTTTGAGCTGACATAAAATAGATATGTATAACAAAAGTACTTTGAGCTTGCTTTTTCCCCTGCCTCCTCGATAAACCCAAAAGGTTACTGTTAAGGTTTTTAATACAAAGATAGGAACCAGGTCGGTGAAAGAGCACTAAAAGTTGAGTGATGTTTCCAGGTAACAGCCAGAGCTGACAGCAGGTGCTTTATACATCCAGCTTCAGCACAGCTGATAAGAGATAGGCAGGCACCAATAAGTTGGGGAAAAAAGTGTATTCTGCTTTGCACAGGGATATGAATGAAGGTTTCAGTACAGAATGACCAAAACCATTTATGTCTGTACATTTACCATCCTCAATATCTAGAACTAAGATACAACAAAAGAAAGCAGAGGAGAAAAACAACCTGTTGAGTGTGGGTGTTTTAAAGGGTTTTGTAATGTATAAATGCATTTGTAATCCATTTTTGTGCCTTTTTATGGCATTTCAATAAACCACATGGCAAGATGTTCCAAAATGATGTATACTTTAAGCATCTTGTTAATTTTCTTTATAAATCTCCAATTGATGCAAATAATTAAGTGTTGAGAAAGACTAAGCAGCCAAGTTGGGAGAGACTTTCTTCTTCAAAAATCAGGATTTTTACCACTATTGCAGTGCAGCCTTAGCACCAGAATGTCTTATTTTTTCTAAATCCTGGGGACAACTGATGCAATCCCATTGTTCATCTAATTCAGTGGAAACGAGGGCTGAAAATCCCCCAAGATTCTGGGGAAAGTATTCCTGCATGTTAACTTTTAAAACTTTCTTTTGCCGCAGACAGCAACATTTCCATGTTGCAAGCTGTGATCTAGCAGCCAGTGAAGGAAGTTGTGACATGATTCCTCTTGCACCAGGGGGAAAACACCAGAGCATTTTATTTTCCTTTTAACCCCAAATGCAGTTTTCCAAGCCCTTTTCTTGGTGATGGGAGAGGATGAGGAGGAGGGAAGGGGGAGAATTGTCCAGCAGTAGCACAAAAGGCTGAGGGCTGACAGGAGGCAAGCAGATCACAGCACTGCTCCTGGCTGGAATCACACTGCAATCAAGGCTGCATTCCTGGCAGCCAGCTGCTGCTACAGCCTGCCTCCACCTATGTTTTATAAAGGACTAAAGAGAGCAATTCTCAGGGATCAAGGAAAGGGAAACCAGCCTAGACCATTTGCAAATCAAATCTCTACAGGGAACAAGGAAAGTTCATGAGAGCTTAAACATCTTTTTCACACAGCAAGACAAAAACTACACTGGTGTATGTCTGCCTGAATTTAGTGCTAGAAAGAGTCAAATGATGCCAATGAAACATCCACATAAATGCCAATCAGCACGTACTATACTCAATATCCTTGAACTTCGAACAGTATAATTCACCAGGCACCAGCTGGTGAGTGCTTTTATTTGTTTTCCTATGAATATTCCTTTCTATGAGATGAGACACTCTGTTCTGCTGAAGGCCAAATGTGAAATTATAATTGCAATGATGCCTGAGTGGAGCAAACTGGGAATCCTTCCAGACTCTTATTTTGAAAACATGTAAGTAAATTGGAGAGTTAGAGAAGGAACTATGGAAAGAAAGGGAGTATGTACTGGGTAAAGGAAACAAATATTTGTTTGCTTGTGAAGTACCAGTTCTTCTCCCCACCACCAGTAAACACCTTAAAATTTAGTAAAGGAAAGAAGGTTTGCAGTCAAAAGCAGCCCTAGAACAGATGATCAACCCAGGGGGATGTCCACGATTTTACTTGCTGTCCCAGATGCCACAAAACACTCTTGGTACCTTGGGACCAATCTACATCTATTTCATAGGAGATCAGAACGTATAGAAAACAAACTTCTGCAGAAAAACATCAGATAAAAACATCAAGAATATTTTCTCTTTTCCTAGATTCCTTCAACAGAAGATATTTTATACATGAAGATGGTAACTTTGTAAAAATAAGAGGTAGTCCCTGAAAGCAGACCCCTGTGCCACATTAGAATAGACTCTAAAGGTCCATGCCAATAATGGTACCAAACTCTCCAAACTGCAATATTCTCTGGTCAGTCTGTGAATTATTTCCCATGCCCAGACTGCCTCCCATCACACAACTGTGGGCAATACTCCAGAATGTTCCATAACTGGATGGGGAAGACACATTCCAAGAGTGATATAATCCTGGTGGAAAAGCAAAGGTACTCTGACCAAAAAAAAAAAACTGAAATGAGCTGGGATTCAGCATGCAAACACTTACCTGTTCCACCTGGGAGAGGAGAGAGGACACAGCTCTGAGGATCCAGGGTGTGGGGTGACAGGGACACGCAGGAACAGAGAGCTCCACTGCTCTGGGACAGCACAAGGGGAGTTACTGCAAAACATCTCAGTGCCTTTTCATACGGGTGCAGTTGAACTTCATTAATTAGGAGATGCCTTCAAGGTTACCCTCCCACTGCCTCTAATCCTGTACTCAAGCACCCAACAGGGATCTTCCTGCCCCCTTCACCGCCTTTTGCTAAAGAATTGCATCCTCCAGAGACAAAAATCTGTTCTAGATCCTTTTCTTCTCCCAGAGTTCTCACAAAACTCTTCCCATGTACCCTGGCCTTTGAGTTCTACTCTTCACTCAGCTCTGGAAACCCTGAGGTTCAGTGAGACTCTCCCACTTTGCCTGGTTTTGCATCACTTGGAAAAACCTAAACTGCTTGCATAAATTCAAGTGGTTAATTTGGCTGACACAAGCTGACAATCAGGTTTGCCTGAACCCTTCTCCTCCGTAGCTGTGAAAGAGAAGTGGAGCTTCAACAGCCTTTTAAACACTGGTTAAATAGGTCTGGTCAGCAGAAGGGGACTCTGCCTCCTCCCCAGCCCCTTCAGAGGGTCCTGCACCTTGCTGCTCACTCAACTTAGCCCACCTAGCATCAAATCCCTCTGCCAAAGCCCCCAAAAGCATAACCAGCACTGAGACGTGACATGGATCATCTGGGAACAGGAATGTTTTCCATCATCCTAGCTCTATGGGGATGACCCCACAGGTCACACCACAGGGCTCATTATGGTTTCTTTAGGTCGCACCTCCTCAATAGAATTATTGGTCTTGTCCTGGTTCCCAAAGACAGAGCAGATTAACTGGTTCAGATGTGGATTCTTACAAAGCAAATCACTTCCCGCCTGAAGAGAATTTCCCTTCCAAAAATTGTTGATTAATATTTGGGTTGAATTTGTCTGCCTAAAACCAGTGCAAGATGAAAACATCTTTCCCCTTTTTGGTTCTCGGTGCACAGGAAAAAAATTCACATGAGTGTGGGCTATTGCTTCATTTGCTTTTATGAATATTTCACATGGCTGTATTTAACATACCTTTAAACCTTTGTGAGAAGGAATGGGAATGCTGAGAAAGTGTGATACAGCACAAATCTTCTTAAATCTTAGAGACAGGCTCCAATTTGTGGCCTATCCAAAGAGCAACTGTTGCACCATCACCTTTTGTGCTTTTAGAAGAAATAGTGAATACTTACATGGGTATAAAATTTATTTCCACACTTTTACAGAGAAATTAAATTTAGGACTATTTTATTTAAAGAGTCAAAATGTCGCAATTCCAGAAGGAAATAAACTTTTTTAGCAGTCTGAATCTCAAGAAAAAATAAAAAATTCAAGAGTAAGGAATGAAGTCTAATCTAAAAGTGAAGGTTAGTACACTGATTTTCAAAATTACAACACTAAGAATGAAGGAAAGTGCTGCTTCTCTACAAGTCTATCACTCCTAACAGCTGATATATCAATGATGTACACTGACAATCTTGTTTCTAAGACTGGTAGCTAAATAGAAAATATCTTTAGGAATTTGCCAAATTTCATTACATAAACCCAAAATTATCTTTACGAGGACTCAACATAATCAAAACTGGGAAAGTTATTTTTATACCACTACAAGAATTACAAACATCCTGTACGGACTCCAATATTCATTTCCTCCAGTAGCTGTAGCAAGTCAGAGACTTCAAGGATAAACCTTTAAGAGCAGGGAAAACAGTTTCAGGAATAGTGCATGCCCAGAGTTTAGCTGTGCTTACAGTAAAACAGATCAACTTTTGAGTCATTCTTTTCCTTCATGCTATTCTTTATTCAGAGCCTGATGTTCTCATATGATTTAGTAAAGTTATAAAAAAGCATGAAATATTTCTCTCGGGTGCTGACAACACTAGACAGACTTGATGGAAGTCTCTCCTTCTCCTCTGCCTGAAATGAATATTTCCTCTCTCTTCCTTTGCCTCTCTCTGACAGGGAGAAACCACATCATAGCCCTGTTACAGAATATTATTTCCTTCTGGTTATAGAAGGCCATGGGTTCTGCTGCACATAAAAGTGGATGTGTCAAATACATGTTTTCACCATTAACTGTATTTCCATTTTTAAATGGTCACATTTAATTTGAACTCTAGAGAAAATAAATAGCTGTTATGCTAAAACAGCTCAGATTCTCCATTTGTTTGTCTTGCATAGAAATTGCTCTGTACCTGAATTAAATAAGGTTAAAAAGGTTTTTTAGCTTATACTAATAGGCATCACCACATTTCTTCCACTTTGTATACCACTAAACTTCATGCCATAGCACTCAGAGCAGCACCACTCTTACATGAAGGAGCTGAATAGAAACACACCTGGAGCATCTTCCATCAGGACGTTCCAAGGCTGGTTTTTGGCTACCTCTGTGTTTGGCCAAAGAAGGCCATTTCTGCACTGTTCAGGCAACAAATGGGTTTGTGTGCCCTTGTCTTAGCAGCACAGAAACACTCCTCCCTTCTGGCTGAACTGCAGGTTTTACCCTCAGATGAGCTGAAAGGTCCAAACACAAGGGAGAGCAGGTCTGAGGACAGAAGACACAAAAAGTACAGTGGATGAGCAAAGTGCAGTTGTGCAGCTCTGGTGCCAAATGGACATTAAGTGTCAGCAATAGAAATGTCAAACACAGGAGGAAAAGCAAGAAATAGTCTTCTGGCTTGCTTGAGACACTAAAGAGTATCAGTTGACACTCGGAAGATAGATGGCTCAGGGGAAGAATTGTAGTCTGAGAGAAATCCACACTGAATCTGAAATCAGATGGATAGCAAATGGGTGTACAGAAATATCAAAAGCTAGAGCTCAAAGTGCATTTGAGGCATTATTACTGTTCAGATTCCATAAATGATTCTAGATCCTGAAACTTGGCTTTCAAGACAGTCTCAGTTTACAGTTGCCTGGTGAGAAGGTGGATAATGTTTAGAAACTTTTGAGAGGAACTGAACTAGGCAATGTGGTACCTGGTATTTTCCCTCAGATAACATCAGGATCACAGCTGGGAATCTTATCTTTCTACAAATTCCATGTACAGTGATATTTGGGGTGGGGGAGAGGCCAGAAATGAAATCACAAGGTGACTAAATGAGGCAAGGAGTTAAGCCCCTGAGATGCAGTGGATGTGAAGCACAAGCCCACAGCTCTGAACACCAACTCACCCCCATGCAGAATTACTGCTCATAAACAGATCCCAAGGCCACGTGCCAGCCAGGAAATACACTCCTGGTTATGCAAACAGCCAGCAAAAGTTCAGAGAACGTGTGCAAGCAGGAATGACTCCAAAGATCAGGATCCTGGCACGTTCAGGGAAAAAGCCCAACCTCAGACTGAGCTGATGGAACTGGGCCCTGGAGAAAGGGAGGTGAAGGGACAGCTCACCCAACCCTGATCCAAAGCTGGCATTGTACCAAGGGACTGAAAGTCTGACCCCCAACTGAGGGTGAGAAATAAGAGATTTATCATGGAGGTTACGAGTATACACAGAAGAGGAAGAAAAACAATGAGAAGTATGAAAATGTCTCAGGTGCTATCCAGAGTAGTTGTGCCACCTCCTGTAGAGGTGTTTGTACCTTCCCAAGAACTGCAAGGTCAGGGAATCATCAGGCTTGCCTATGAATGGGGTTGTAAGGATTCTGTTTAATTCCTTTCTCTAAAAGAATATACCAACCTTCCAGGTTACCTTCATGGTCAGAGTAGCCAGTAAAATAACTACAGATTCTGTGCTAGAATATTAATTTGCAAAATATAGAGGAAAATCATTAGGAGTCTGCAGAGGCTGTGCCAGTGTTCCAGCCTTGTGTTCAGCCTTGAACACAGATAAGCATTAATTTTGATCAATGGCACCTTAAAGAAATTCCTGGTTTTTTAGATAAGGAGAGAAACCATAGAGATTTATGAACCAGAACATAAAGATCCATTTTGGGTGGCACTATTTTTCTTTTATAATTAATGGTTGCTGATCAAAAGGAAAGTTTAAAATTGCAATACTCCCTTTATTGCATCCAGCTGTCGTAAGCTGCAAGATAATTTATCTCCATCTCGGTTGTAGAACCATGGAATTGTTAAGGGTGGAAAAGACCTCTTAAGATCACTGAGTCCAAGCACTAACCCACCATGGTGTTGAAGGTTTTACTGCAGTCTGGGTAGACAACATCCCTTTCCCTCAGCCCCTGGGCAGGTCTCAGGAGATCAGGCTGGTCAGGCAGGACCTGCCCTTCACACCCTGTGCTGGCTGGGCCTGATGCCCTGGTTCTCCTGCAATCCCCCTCAAGATGGTATCTCCATAAAATTCCTTGGCATCATTCTGACAGGTGTGTGTACCTCATTTCTGGCAAAGAAAAGAGAACAAAAGTATTAAACAGGCCCCTGGGACATGCAAGAGGTACAGCTCAAAGTGACAGCCTGTGCTCTGTGTACAGCACCTTGAGATACCCCTTCCTACAGGACAGGCATAAACCAGAGGGATGAATCAGCCTTACACCCTTTGATGAGTCATTTAAATAAATTGCACTCCATTATTTCCTATTTAAACTAGTAAATTACTCCATCTATAGGAAACGGTGTTAATTGGGGGAAGTATTCAAGTTGTCTCTAATCCATTTACAAGGAAGGCAGAAAAAATTGCTGCAGAGTTCACACACCTGGTGGTGCTTTGCCCTGCTTTCCTGTATGACCACATTCCTTCAGGCAAGTGCTGTCCCATGCTGCTCCCTCACAGCTCACTTGGTGATTGCTTAGCAAACAGCTTCTCCTTTAACTACTGCCCCATACTAATTATGGCAGCAAATAATGAACAAGCATTTCCCTTCTGCTGAGCTGGGCATGCTGCAGACACAGCCAATATATTTTTTTTCTGGTTGCAAAGAAATTCCTGTCCTTCTAGACAAGCAGGAAAACCATGAAGATTTATGTACCAGGAGGGAAAAAAATCCATTTTGCGCTGCACTATTTTTCTCTTATAATAGATTATTAGTTGCCTTTCAGCCCTGCCCTTGCTTATTAGCTATGGCTCAGGCCATGAGGCAGCAAGTGGGTTTGGAACCAGAGCTGTGATAAAACTTTGCTTTCCAGTCACTTCCTGAGGTTTTTTCAGTGTCATTTTAGGCAAGAAGCATTCAAACACTTGAGGAGTTTATCCCAAGGGAATTAGGCTCTTTATAAAGAGTTTCTTAGTTGTCTCTAGAGAAATCCTTAGCCACAAAAAGGAAGTTTCCTCTACCTCCATGCTTTTGTAACTTACCTGTAATAGAAGGGTCCTTTTCTTGTTGCTTTTTATTCAGGTTTCAAGGATTGGTTAGGGAATAGTTTCATGCTGTGTTTATAGAGCCCAACAGGACCCTGAAGCTGTAATGACAATGTGACAGCACTGAAGTAAAGCACATATGCTCCAAAGCCAGACTGATATCTGCTATGTCTTTAATTCATCCTCAAAGAGAGGCTAAAAAAAAGTCTATTAATTTCCTTTAAACACCATGCAACTCAACCGAAACTTACCGGAAATGTCTAGAAAAGTTTGTGTCACTCCCACCCAGCCCAGCTCCTCCAGGAGCAAAGCACAAAAGGCATCGAGTCCTGCTGGGTGAATCCCCACCAGCCTTTCCCCACAGCAGGACTCAGCTCAGTCGAGCATCACACCTGGCACAGCTCTCAAGGACTCGTTCCTGACGCTGCTTTAGGACAAAATCCTGTTTGGATTTTGCTGCCTCACTGTGGCCATGGGCAGCAAAGATCTCAAGGCGAGATGCTGCAACTCAGACAACTCCACAGCTACACAGACTCCAGACTTTGTATTTTCTTACACAAGCGGTTCATGTCGCTTATTTTCAGGCAAAATTAGATATTATCAAGGAAATACTTTTTTTTTTTTCTGATGAGAAATCTGAGAAATTTGGGCCTGAGCATGAACATCCTGGTGAGAATTAATCAAAATATGATATTGGTGGAAGCTCTTGGCATCCCCAAGAAACAGTTTTCTGCAGCCATCAGGTGAAAGTGGATCCTGAGGGACCTAAAATGACCACAAAAAAAGGGGGGGGGAAAGTCTTCTCTTTACTGTACAGTTCCTAAATAAGAGCCCTTGTGGTTTTCCTGTAGCAGTTTCTATTCTGTATCCCCTAAATAGTTCAGTATTATCAGTCAAATACCAGCAAACCCTCTGCCACCCTCAAGTATAATCATCTCTTCATTAAACCACATGGAAATTTTGAGCAAGCCCAAAAACCAAATCAGTTGAGTACAAAAACATTGCAGAGGCAACATAAAACAAAACACAAAAAACTCTCATGTTCCTTCTCAGTGAATATGAACACTGATGGATGAAAAAAAAAAAAATCAGCAAAAATCTTTCAAATCCCATTTTAACTCTGGCATAGAGGCTTGTCCCCATGAAACTGAAAGCAAAGGTCACCCACAGATAACTGCTGACTACAGAGGAGCAGCACAAAGCAAAGGCAGCTTCTCCAGCCCACCCAAATCCCAGTCCTGGGGGCCTGCAGGAGGTGAACTGAAATGCAGAAAATTGCAGGCAGTGAGAGCAGCCAATGTGAGACCTTCCAAGGGCAGCTGCTTCCATTTGACCCCTGAACTTTTGTTTCTGTTTTAACAGCAAATCAAAGCTGTGTGTTTTATAAGCAGCCAGAGCATCCTCCACCTTTGTCAAGCTCCCCCAAAAGTTGTGCAACAACAGTGTGGATAAGATGCTGTTTCAAATCCCCCAAACACAGGGCCTTTATAAGGTGCACCCCCATCCTCCCCATGATTTAGAACAGCCTGAAATGCCCTTTAAATTACACACTGAAATCCTTTAAATGGCTGTGATTCTCCATCATTTAACCCTGCCAGTTAAATATCATTTTAAGATGATGCCCATTGCAAGGTCTGATCACTCAAGTATTTCTCCATATAATTTTTTATTCATTGACTGGCCTACAAGAGGTGACAACATCCCTATGTCACTGTCCCAGGATACATAAACACATCCTCTTGCAGATATTCAAATTATCCATAAGATGGAACTGAAAAAATTCTGTTTTAAAGCAATCTGGTCCCATTAGTCCTCCCAGCTTTCTGGCAGTTTATCATTTTCCCTGAAAACTAATCAGGCTGCTCCTGTCAAAACAATGGCTCGCATGCATCCTGCAAGCAAATTTTAGGAAAAAAGGAGAAAATAAGATCTTAATTTGCAGAGATCTTCGTAGACTTAAAGCAGCAATTCTATGCATCCTCTCCCACCTGGCCAATGTTAAAACATGAAAACTGATGGGTCTGAAATACTATAGAATGCAAAGTGTTTGATCATTAATTCTTTTAGGTTAAATATTGGCTCAAATTCAAAATGGAGGCAGTATATCAATTACTGCTGAGTTTTTACACTGCATTTTTCAGAGAAAAACTTTCTATTTTGTAGAAAACAACATCTGCAACTTCACTATGAATTTGTTCAGCTCCTTTCATTCTACAGGAATGTCAGAATATCTGCAATTATGTATCTAGTGAAAGTCTCTATACAAGGAGACATCTCCATCCAGGAATGTGAGGGCAATGCTTTTTGCATCCTGTCATTTCCAAAAAATGCATGCAGCCCATCAAGATGTCTACAAATGCTTTTTAATGAAAAATATTTAGTACTAATTTGTATCATTTTGATAAACATGACAGTGAACACAAGTACCAATATCCCCAGCACAAAATCAGGTTTTGAAACTCAGAAAAGCTGATTTATATAAGTGTAAGATAGAGAAAAGAACCCCCAAATGTAGCCACTTATTGAATGAGAGGGAAATAAATCCGTTTCCACTACAAGTTTATAATTCTGCTTTGGCATTAGCTATGCTAGTAATGGGCTGAAGATGGAGAATTTCTTTACAATATTTCCCCAATTAAGAGAAAGAAATCTCTGGGAGATCTGTCCAGCAGGATTACTGGACCGACTTGGTAAAACTAAATTACTTCATTGATCCTCATAGACATCCTCCTTCCTTTTAAAGTCCATGTGAGAGGGAGGCACAAAGGCTGAAAAATTGAAGCCTAGAGGTAGCTGAAAAACAGACTAGAAGGCTTGATTACATTTTCCATCAAGTTACCCTGGTTTATTGCATTGCAGCCCTGGAGAATTTGATTAGCAATTTCTCCTCTTCATTCATCCTCATGTCATCTGGATTTCAAACCTCTGATCTGTATCTGCAAACATGCTAATACAGATCCCAGCTATGTCTTGTCACTACCCACTCCTGACATACCAGAATTTAAGTGTCAGAAACTCCCCTTTATTTGTGGTTAACTGGTGCAAGTTCCCCATGGGCAGAAATAAGGGAGGCCCAGGGCAAACCTGGACTGAAGTCAAAGCAAGGTGCATGAAGCAAGTTTATAGATCTATATATTTAATACGGTGATTGCACAGAATGACATTTTAGCTCTAAAAATAGAAGATTTAAAAGTGAATTGATGACTTGGCTTTGACACATGTCCTGTATTTAGGTTTGTGCAGTGCACATGGGCACCATCAGGACTCTGACACACACCAAAATGTGCTTCCCAGCAGCAAGGAGGATAAAGAGATCAGTGCCCTTGCAGCACACACCATCCCAGAGCAGATGCTGTGATGGAGGCAGTGAAAAATGCAAATTTAAAGTGCAAATTTAAAGCATAAAAACAGCTCTACCGGGTTATCTGGAGTGCTAATTGCAAAAGGCAAGGAATATCACCAAATAATATTGTTATCACAGCTCATCTTTGCTTGGGCACATCCCTTTTGCAAGACAGCAAAAGGAAAACTTCCCTACAGGGATGGGTTTGGTTTTGGGTTCTTTTGGTTGGTTGGGGTTTTTTTTTAGGCCATTTCAGAGATTTGTACAAAAGTAAACCTTCCACTGCTCTGAAAGCTTTCCAGCAGTGTCTTTACAACCCTGCCTCAGCAGTAGCACTGGTGTCGCTCTGCACCGAAGACAAACCCTGTCCCTCAAAACCACATGGATATAGAAGTTCAGCCTGCTAGGTTACAAAAAAATTCCCATCTGCAGTTCCCCTTGGATCTGGGGCTGCTGCCATGGAGCACACAGAATTCCAGCAGCACAAAGAGAGCTGTGGGAAGCCCAGGGGGCTCCGGCTGAACAAAACTCCAGGAGGGACCACGAGCAGAGCGGTTCTGCAGGTGCTTGGCTGCAGGGAGCATTTGCTTTGCAGAGCCCAAGGAATCACCCAGGAAGGGTGGATGGGGGTGACAGCACCTGCGAAGAGCTGCAGCATCTGCTCAGGAGAGGAGCTGGAGGGCTCCGTACACACCCAGTTCTGCTGGCTGAGCTCTGTGCCAGCAGATGGCACCGGGAGCCCATAAATCCATAACCTGCAGCATCGCAGCTGCTGCCTCCAGCCCTGCAGCCATCCTGCACACACCGATAAGTGGAAATACACCGATAAGTGGAATCATTCTGCGCTAACTCCTGCTCAGGGTTTTTTTCTGCTGCAGAGCCATTTATTTACTTCCTGCCCTTGCTGTGGGAAGGCTGATAATAGCTGTGTACAGAGAGGGAAAAAAAAGGAAGTGGGAATTCAGTGGGCTGCCTGTTGATACGTAGAGAAAGAGGCAAAAATTCTCCTCAGCTAAGCCAGCACTCTGCTCACTTGTCTGTGCAGGTAACATGATGCGAGTTTGGTCTCAGCATACCTGCACATACAGACAGGTGGGGAGACTGGTAAATATTGTGGTTGAATTTTAATTCAATTGTTTTTCTTTATTTGCACTGTATCTAGGCACTTCTTCATGAAAATTCCTCTCCTGTTTACCATATCATGGAGCACCTGAAACTCAGCTCACATTTCCACAACCTTCTCAGAAAAATGACACCAGTTACTGACAAAAGGTGGGAGGGAATCACATGGCTAAGTACAACAAATATTTTGTTTCTAACTTTGTCCCACAGCAAGAGGCCAGCATAGTTTGTCCAGCAAAATCTCTAAAAACTGTTCCCAGCAATTGCTTCAGAGGCTGGGGTATGGGAAAATGCTGCCTTGGTGACAGCAAAGGGAAACACTGGGGAACAGAAGAGAGCAGCTGTGATTGCAGGGCTAAGCCTTGGCCACGAGAAACTGTACTTGCAATATCCCTGAATTTCTGGATTTTATCCATTCCAGGTACTGCTCTGTAGTCCTCACCTCCAAATCATATAAAGTTGCCTCCAAATCTAAGGCCTTTTCCTCACGTTACTATTTCCTTCTATAGATTGCTCAGAGAGCTTCCAGTTTTAAGAACAGCAATATTTACATTTGCTGCTGCATACCTCCTTCCAGAGCCATGTCTTGGGGCTTTTAGGAGTGTGCCTGAGCAAACATGACTCTTTATATAGACTTCAAGAAGAGGTAACTCGAGTAAACACTGTGCAACTTAAAACCTTGAAAGCTAATATTTGGCAAGCTCTTGTGTTCACAACTTTGGAAAGGCTCACCTCTGGAAATAAAGCAAGAATATCTTCTCCTTAGAGAGAAAAAAAAAAGTCAGAGTGGCAAATCCACGCCCAGGACTAACAGTGGAATTCCTGACTTCATACATTATCCTATGCTGGGAACAGCCATACCCAGATGCTGGTTTGATAGAGCCAGGTTTTACAGATGCAGACCCCCAGGACAAGACTTTCAAGAGGAGCCTTTGTACCTGCCTGATCTGTATGGGCAAGTTGCCCCGAGGCTTGTGAGAAAGCTGAATATCAGCACAGCAAAAGTGAGAGGAGTGGAAACAGCCAGGGACTAATGAACAAAACAAAGCAAACAACCGAAAGGAAACAAACAACCAAAAATCCTAACAATCCTCACACCAAAAGAGCCCAAAACTGAGCACTTGACTCGGTGGGGAAGTAGCTGTGAATGTATTGTGGGCTGTCAAGAGTGCCCCAGCCCTAACAACCTTGCTCCCAATAAGTTAATTCAGGTCTCTCACAGTTTTAGCAGGTACTCTAGGAAAGGCTTCGTCTCTAAAGGCACTCCTGAGCTCTTTTGCAAACTCACATGATGTCATTTCTCTTCATGTTAGCCCACCTCTTCAGCAAAGCTCTCAGTTCCATATATTGGTAATAAGGAGGGAGGGTCCCACATAAGCAACGCTCAAACATTTCTTTCTTCTTCCAGACAAAGTAATTCCAAGATCAGCATCATTTCCCACATTTCAACATGAAAACTAAGGCACAGAGCAGGGGATGGGCTGTGCCAAGCAGGCTGGCCACCAGTTTGATTAGCAGATCTTTCCAGATTACGTTTACTGCGCATTGGCTTGGCCCCGCAGACACTTGGAGAAGAAGCAAAGCCCAGTTACCATTCTTCTGCCACTGCTTCCAAACTCCTCAGCAGAAAAGGAACACAAAAATCATTTTCCCAGGAGGATCCTGATAGCAGGATAGAAATAACACAGTAAACACAATTATCCTGAGCTATCTGGCTCAGTGTAGAAACCAAAGGGGGCAATTTGCAAAACAGCTGCGCTCAGCTCCGTAGAGGTCTGGGGGATTAATTTCTCACACATGCAGGACTGGATATTTATCTGATTTTTTTTTTTTTTCCCTGCTCTTCAAAAGACTTTGAACATAGTTCCAGCTTTCCCAGTGTCTGTTTAGGAGCTGCTCTCAAGTTGCAGGTGGTCCTTGCTACAGTGAATGGCACTTCCACTGGGACGCTGTCTGTGAGCTACCATAGCCAAGAGCACTGCTGAGGTCTGTACCAGGGCAACGCAAATTATTGCAATGCCACATCTCTGACAGGCTCTCCAGGGACCTTCACAGATGTTTTGGAAGCTATTTTGCAGCAGCAGCTTCATTAGAAGAACTCAGCAGGAACTCTGCTCTCCCTTCTCCTTGCAACCTCCCCCTGCCACATTATAACAATGGCAAGCCTTAATTTTCTTTGTTGACTCTGTGACAGCAAGAGATGCAGAGATGATCGTGTGGAAGCACTGCTAAGAGCCCCATGTGTAGGTAGCTGTTTGCAGCACTCCCTGTCACTCCCCAGCCACCAGCTTTGGGAGGTGAGGAGTGATCTCCCACATCACAAACAACCCCACATCATTTTTATTTGGGCACTGGAGATCATGGTAGCACAACCCTGCTCAGAGCAGAGCCTTTAATCCTTTCCAACATGCAATAAGGAAGCATGACAGCAATGAAAGAAAAAATATCTCTGCATGCAGGTATTTGGTTAAGCACAAAAAGGTCCTGGCATCTCTCCAGCCCAAATTGCTCTTTCCTTTGATGCAGGATTCCATCTACCTCATGTAATGGCCCATTGGTTTGGCTGTCAGCAAGAACTGGACCTGAGGCACATACCTCTGGAGGTAGCTGACTAATCCAATTAAGTGGAAGAAACAGAAAGGTGAGCTCCCTCTTGTATTCTGGACATGAGCATGAAAGAGGCGTAAACAAGGGATTTTTATTTACCAAAATAAGTTAACTCAAGAGTTTAATTTGGGAAGCTTGCCACAGACAATCATGGAAATGATTTTACTATTATAATTAATAGCTTTCCTTCAGCTTATCTCCACATGTTTTCATGGTAGCTGGTATCACTGCTTTGATTTTATAGGAAATCAAAGACAGATGAACTATCCTCTTCAAATTTCTTCTTCCTTCCAGGCCAGTAGCAGAGCTTGGAACAAAACATGGATCTCAAGAAATACCTGAAAGTTTAGATCCTGCCAGGCTAACCTTCTAATCCACTTTCAAGTTTGTGTTCAGACAAGCTCCTCAGAAGCTGTTAACTAAGCCCAAAGAATTTATCCATACTTGTTCTGATGCAATTCCTTTTTGCAGACCAGTCTGGGATCCCTTTTTCCCCCCATCTTTCTTTCTGCAATTACTGCAAAGCCACCCACATGGTGCCTGTTCCATGGTGAACTGGATCTTCTTAACTGGCCCCACTTCCTCCCTAAGCAAGAGCAGCCAAGCTCCAGGTGTGCTCTCAAGCTCAGGTTTGTAAAATCACAGCATGGTTTGGGTTGGAATGGACCTTAAATCTCATTCCATCCCCCTGCCATGGGCAGGGACCACTTCTCTGGGTAATATCTGCTAAAAGCAGTGATTTGCTTTGAAAAAATTTGGAGGACAATAGCAGTATCTGCTTTTTTGGATGTATTTTTTTATCTTTTCATTGAATACAAGTTGTCGTTGATACACTTGAATTTCTGTCTGCTCATTCCTTCTGGCTATTCTAGGTCCAGTTTCTCTCCTCCTCCAGGCACTGGGAAGGATTGCAGGAGCTGGCTGAACACCAGAGCAAGATGCATTGCTGAGCAGGTACCCCTAACACCAGCTGCAGTGGTGGCTGACTTCTCCACTGCATCCTAATGGAAAACACTGGGAGCACCAGGACACACCAGAGCAGGCCTTGACCTGCCACATTTTTCTGAGTTAAAATAAAAACAGTGTCCCAAAATTTCACACATTTCAAGAAACAGCTACTCCACCTCAAACATAATCATAGCCACCTCTGTCACAGTCTACACCAAACTTCCATGTCAGAGTCCACTCCCACAGCAGCTTTGGGGCCTGACAATTCACACTCTCTCTACAGGATAACTCCTGGGTGTTTGTAGGCTTGTTAAAAGACTTATCAAACTTGAGTGAAGCTTCACCATAGGAAAAAGAAAAGTTCATATCAGTAAAAGCTTCATATCAGATCAATAAACAGTAACACAAGGCCTGATCAGGAAGTCCCTTTCAATAGCGACTTTTGATAAGTAACAAAAATTCACATAAATCAATCAGCATCTTTATGCCCACACACTTCTGATTCTGCCAGGGGAACCCACAGCCATCACTGCAAATATTGGGCTTGAACAATCTGCTCCAAAGGACGGGGAGATAAGCAGCAACCACAAAAATCTGCTAACACACACAGGTAATCTGAGAATTAAACTGCTAGCTGCATCTGCAAATCAAATTTTAAATTTTCCCCATGACCTACATTTTGACAGAAACCCCAGAAATTTAGGGAGGATTCTGCCAGAGTGTTTCTGAAAAAATTCTGTAACTACTTATTCAATCATCCTTGGCCATAGTCGTGACATTTCTGTTCAGAGTTTATGCACATGTAGAAGAGCTGCACACAAGGGAAAATTTAAATTTCACATTTTGGACTCTGGAATGAAAGATTCTTAGGAGGAATATCACAAGATTTTCACACCACCAGCCTTTCTCTCAATATTTATAACAGAAAAACTGGGCATGGGTTTGGGAATAGCTGATGAATTTTCTGTGGACTTGTCCTGCACTCCTTCTGCACTTATTCCTCCAAACAGCTACACTATTTGCCTCAAAACAAATAAAAATATAAGTCTCAGTTTCACCAAAATGTTTTCTGTGGAATTTCTGGGGTCTAGGCAATCATCCCTCAATTGAAACTCTTCCAGCACGTTGGGAATGTTTGACACTTCTGCATGGGGGCACCTGACTTTGTAGAAATGTTCAAATTTCCCTGAAAAACTATACTGGAAGCCCCCAGCCATGTCTCTGAGCTCACCTTTCACTCCAAATCCATTCTCCCCAGCAATCCCAGCTCCCTGAGAATGATTCGGCTTCTGGGTTGGGATTACCCTGTTTGACCAAAACTTTGTTCAGCCTCTTTTGGGGATATTGCCCATTAAAGAATTTGTTTAGAGAGACGGGAAAGAATCTCCCATTCCTTTGCTTTTAAATGGATCCCACACAACATAACCCCAAGCTCTTTTCTGTGGCTGAAACCAGCCAGCACAGGTAGCCAAGATGTGCTGGCAGGCAGCAGATCACCACTCAGTAAATACACATTACTCACCACACAGCAGCCAAGCAACCCAGCTCTTCATTTCACCTTTCATGCACTAATTAATGGCAACAGTGTGGAAATGTAATCCATGATCCCTCTATAAACTGTCAGGTGTTTACAGAGGGGAAAAAGGAAAGTTTTAACAGAGCTGGGCAAAGGCAGCTCCCGCTCCACACCCAATTTTCTGCTCTGCCTCACAAAAATCTGCTTTAATTTCATTTTTATCACCACCACGTGCTCACACCACAAACACCTTGGTGGGAAGTCAAGGACAGAGACAGGGCAATAGGAAAGGGCTCTAAAACATTCAGATTTCATAGATCCCTCCTTTGGATGAGCCATCTCAGTGCCTTTGTTTCCTCTCCCTGCACAGCCTGAAGGGGGAAAAGTCATTGAAAATTCAAGAGAGGAGGAAAAAGTACTTCTGGCCTTGCCTTTCCCACAAACAGCTGTGCCAATGCATCCCTGCCTGCTCCAATTCTCAGCAGACAGGGATTTGCAGCAGACAAATCTCCTCCACCCTGGCACTTCATTGGCAGCCTCATCAGGACTATCAGCCCAAAGCCATCCCAATTAAACCACTGTCACCCCTGGAGAGATTTCTTCCTTTGAAGGGAGAAAGCAGGCTCCAATTCCACTGGCAGCAAAGCTGCCATCTTTGCCACAAATAAACAGCCAGCCTTTTTCTCTGCAGGTGCCAGCTTTGCCCCTGTGCACTCAAAATTCAGCTTTTTTTCCCCCCTTGTTCTGTCATCACAACTCACTGCCAGTGGCACTTTATCTCATCTCATTTTATGGGTCACATGTGCAGCATTGTCTTGTTCAAATTATGAAGGCACAAACACCACCTGCCACTGGTTTGTGGGTTGTTAATATGCCTTATCTGTGTTCAGGTAATCCATTTTCTAAGCACCAAAATTCCACGATTTCTATTTGTTTTACCCAAAACTCCATATTTTGAAATCTTGTGGTTATGAGAACCCTGGGTTTGATTTAAAATAATAGTATAATCAGCACATTACAGAAATTACTTTTAGTCATGTGAGTGACCCTGTGCTAAAACCAAAAATAATTTAAGGCAAGAGTCAAAAGGAAGAAATGGGGAGAAAAAAACCCAGTACCACCAGAAAAATACATAATGCAGACCAGACTATAAGGGCAAAAATAAAATTCAGATACAAGGTACTTCAGCCTAAGGTTAATTCCAAGTGAAGTTTCCCAATTACATTTGCCTTACATTCACATCAGCACAACTCCTCTCAGGGTTGGAATGGTATCACTGAAGGGCACAGGATCAGGCCCTGAAGGAAAAATAAATAGTATTTAACTGTTCAGAATTCCTTTTTTTTCCTCTTCCTGGATTTCCTATGGCATTTCCTGGGATCAGTGCAACATACCCTGATTTCCAGAAATGTGTATTGGAGACCCAATACATGCATTTTCTTCAAGGATTTGGTAATATCTTGCCTAGAGAATTTGGGGTCCATCCCCTTTCCAGCAGGAGTGTTCCCTACCCATGGATCCTCCCACACTCCCTGTGTGCACTCCACTAAATGTGCCTGCAGCATTTTCAGACACCTTTACAGGAACCAGTCCTCCAGCTGAGCACATTTCCAAAAAGAAACAAAGACACATTTACCCAAGCAAAAGAAATATTTGAAAATTCAGATGATTAAATACAGCCTGCTGTTCATTTTACCTCTGTGGTCTCTGCTAAGTACCATAAATCCTGGTTTCCCTTTGAGACAAATTGTCACATTATAGCCCTGCTATACAGGCATACACACATTCCTTGCTATAAAGAGAAGGAGAGAAATCCATGCCAGATTAGGACATATGGAATCTCTGTTTATGGATAAATCATTTTTAAAACCCCTCTCTCTCTCTCTCCATGAGTCATGTGTGAATTGCTTAAAGTGTCCTGTCAACAATAGTTTATTTACATGCAGAACTAATTAGCATTATTATGGCAGATTGTAGAAGCAGGATTATAGCTGGAAGAATCATCAAATGAGTGATGCCATTTTAGGAAGGTTCTGGAATGGAGGTTTGCAGGTCTGCAGCCCAGAACTTCATAAATTGGCCACCTTCCAAAGCTGTCAAGATGAAACCCATTTTTAACATTTCTTCCATTACTGATAATATTACTTCACAATTAAAAGCCTAGTCCTAATTTGTATTATCTTGATTTTTTTTTGTAATATGCATTTCAGAGTAGAGCCTGATCAGCTTCTTTTGCTTGTAGCCCACTTTCTCAGTTCCGTATCTTAGCACCACAAAACTGAGTTTAGATTTCCAGTACTACAGATCCATTAATAATTTTTTTAAGCTTTAAATGCCCTAAAACATTTATATTCTCTATTTGAAGATTATTTAAAGTCAGCAACTAAATTTTAAACTAAATTAAATTTATATAGCCTCTTTAGGTTACTGAGAATAGTACATACAGCTACTCTGGGACTTGCATGGACCTTTCATCATTAATAAGTGGAACAAGATAATTACATGCTCCAGTAGCTCTTAGGGGTCTAGAAGTTATCACCACATAACCTGCTTTATAATGCAGGAAGAAATCATCTGTGCTAGAGCTGGGGTATAATTCAAAGAAATTTCCATAAATATATAAACACTGTGAAATGAATTCATGTGATGTGCAGGCATTTCACTTCAGAGCCGCTAATGTGTTTGCCCATTAATTTGTCAGGAATGTTCACTTTGATTTGCTCCATTTACCTTAGGAGGATGTTCAACAGCAAAACAGCCAAAATTGCAAAATTAGTCTGCAGAAGGGCATCTCAGGTGAGTGCTGCTGAATTTGCTCTGAAAGGTCCATGCACAGATGTCTGCCCAGGCAGAGGAGCCACATGCAGAAAGAACAAGGGCCAGAAGCTGCCCTGAGCTCTGAAGGGGATCTCTGACTCCACACACACACTTGACTGAGGGAGATGCCTCCTCCTTTGCTCCACAGAGAGAGGATCCCCCCTTCCACCCTTCTTTTTGGCAGGATGACTCCCCAGGCAGACACCCTGCTCCCAGCTTGCTGCCTCCCTTCTGGGGCTAGACCTCCACACCAGCCAGGACAAAGCACTCAGAAAGCTCTGGGAAAACTGTCACATTATTTGGAATTTCAGTTAATAATTTCTTTCTGGCTGGTTCCAGATTTCCCTGGGATTATTTCCAGCAATATTCAGACTGTGATGGACAAGTTTTCCCTGCAGAGCTTTGCAGAGCTCCCTTCACAAGCAGCAGCTCTGTGAGAGGGCACAGCCTCCCTGCCCTGGGATGGAGCTCCCTGGGGTCAGCAGGCAGCTGCCTCCTGGACCAGGAAGGAGCCCTTTGCTTGGAGATGCTTCACTTCTCCCCACAAGCAATAAAACAGTGATTCCTCAAGCCTTCTGCACCCCTTTGGATGGACAGAAGCCCCTACAAGACACGTGAGCTCTCCAGCTGCTGCAGACGCTGGCACAGCTGTGGCACTCACGATGTAACAGGCTCACTTTGCTCTCTGTCACCCTTGACTTTCACACAGCCCCTGGCTCAGGGGGGATGCAGGGGGACCTGCCAGGTCCCCACAGAGCCAGCCTGTGCAGGCAGGTCCACACAGCTGGCTTGGGAGCATCACCCAACCCTGGCACAGCACCAGGGGCTGGAAAAGCAGAAAGCAAGGCCAAGCTTAGGAACAAGCAAGTGGAAACCTGCACAGCCTTGGGCATCTAGAAATGGTCTGAAGAGGTATTAGATAAGCACAGGTTTTGCCATCTGAACAACTTCTCTGTTTCTGTTTGGTGCAGCTGTTCACATTTTGGGGTGTTTTGCTGGATGGTTTGAGGGGGTTTTTTGCAAGCGTGTTCCTAATATTTCCTCTTGCCCTAATTTTTCCAGTTTCTGACCATTTTTAACAGTTAACAACAGCTGAGCAATTACAAGATTTGAACCTGAAGAAGTTGCATTGCTCAGAAGCCAAAAGAAGTTTTAGACTTGCTAAGAACTGAACTTGATAGCAGTGAGGGACAGAGCCCGTTCCAGTATCACAAGCATTTCAGTGGGCATTACAGGACTACACTGCCTTGTCCTCAGTGAAAGAGGACTGATGCAAAAGCCCTGGGCTGGAGGCAAGAGATAAGAATACTGAGGAGAGCATTGCCACCCTTACTCACCTTCTTTGGGATCTAGAATGGGATGCTGCCATTGGGAATGGGTGTGAAGAAAATGGAAACAAATACTGGGGACCTCAAGAAAGTATTTCCAAAGCCCACCAGGTAGGATTTCCACAGAAGTTGACAGAAACAAATGCCCTTAAAAGTTACTTTCTTCACAGCACCACCCCACAGATCCATTTGGAATGGCAACACCACCAGATTCTCCCTCCCAAAAGGAGGGCAGCCAGATCTGCCCTGCAGGTATCAGGCAGATGTGCTGGGCTGGGCTCCCAGCAGGGACCACTGCTGTTTGCTTTGCACACTCCCAAGCTGATATTTGAAACCTCAGCTTCCACTTATTCACATCTTCAGAGAGATACCTTTGTTCCCTTGCTCTTGGCATTTTGATCTCCAAACACTTGAATAAGTAGTGTTTTGATTGTGTGAGGATGAGGGCAGCAGGGATCCTCTCCTGTCACTACAGCACATGCACTTAGTACACAAGAGGCTCTCAGCGAGTCAGGTTTCACTCCTGACATTGGGTTTTCTGTGTGAACCATTTATTTTGCTGAGTTGGCATTTATACACCCTCCCCCTTTCACCATTTGAAATCTGAGACAAATACAAGCTTGAAGCCCTGACTCCCCCCCCCCCCCCCCCCCCACCCCACCCTGAAAGCTAAGCTGGTGTGGCCACCCAAATTCCAGATCAAGCTGCTGAAACCCCATTTCACTCTTCATAAAGCGTGTAAGGTCTGCCTGGTGCTGGTTCCCACATTCCTGATCCAGGCAAGCTGGATTAAAGTTCCTCCCTCACAGCCTGCACCTCTCCTCCATGCATCTAAACTTACAGGGATGAATCCACACAAAGGAAAGCCTGGACAAGTGCAAACTAATTTTTCCACAAATTTAAGTGCAGGACTACCTCCCCTCCCTGGCTTTCTCCCCATCAACCAGCTGTGCCCATAAAGCAGAGTCTGACCAACCAAGGCAGGAGTTGAAGGCAGCTATTACATCTGCTCCCTGGAGCTTTAACACTTGGAGCAATTTGTAGTGGAATTATTCTCCCGGCTCCGCTTGCAAACCACCTCCACACAGGGTTCAGTGCTGGGGTTGAGAAACCTGCTCTCTACCAATCCTTCCTCTCCAGAGGAGGGGCTCAGATGGGCACACATCCCCACACTGCCATTCCAGCTGGCAAGGGAGCCCAAGTCCAGCCTCTTCTCCTTCTTGAAGCACGTTATTGTTAGGGTAAGCTAATCTGCCAGATATGCCAACTGTCTGGCAAGCAATTCCAGCAGCATTGTTTGTTTAGGATAGGACTGGGCTCTATGAATCCAAATTAGACATGGGTTTTTTGTAACTACCTCAGCCAGGAATGTCTGAAGGTGTGTTGGGCTTGAGGAGGCAGGGAAACAGCAAAACAGGCCACAAGCCTAGAGCTTTATAAGGGTTTGTGTGTGTTTCTTTTTTTAGTTATTACCTCGCCTCCACTTCAGATTCTCTGGGAAACCAGAAACCAGAGTGTACCTGTATACCAAATTCTCTTATCACCACAGAACAGAGGCACAGATTTGTTTTTCAGCAATGGACTGCAGAAACCAGATTGTTTATTGTTTTGGTTCTCTTGTTCATGGTTTATTTTTTTTCCTCCCTCTCCTCTGGAGGGCCCTCAAACACTTTACTGGTGAGCACTGGGAAAGTGAAAACAGGAGTCCATCAGTACTTCAGCTCTCCCTTCACTGCCACCTCTGCCCCAGAGGAAATGCAGACCCTCCAGTCTCAGTAATGACCAGAGGATGAACTGGCTGGTTCCTCAGCAGAGCCTGGAGCTGTTCTAGAGCCCTGCAGCTGCACCCATCCCACTTCCACAGCTCTCAGGTGTTTATGTTCAGATACCTACACAAAGCATCATGGAAGCTCACAAAAAACCCAGGGAGCTGAAGAGCTGTTGCTATTTCTCTCTAGTCCCAACATTGCCAAGGAAGAGCAATAAATGGGGACTTAGTTGAAATGAGCTGGAGCACTTCTTGCTCCATGCCCGTGCAAAGCCGCCAACCTGGAAAACCTCTTGCACCCAAAAAACTTAGACCAGACTTCAACTCAAGGACTAGAAAGTGGCTCCATCATAGTTATAGAAGATGAACATTATATTCAAGCCCAAAATTACTCACCCTTAAAGAAAAACAGCCATTATCAGCTCCTTCCTGAGAGCAGCTGCCCTTGGGATGGAGCAGGAGAGCTGCTGGTCCCAGGCCAGGAGCCCTGCAAGCATTCCTGCAGGGAGCACAGCCTACACACTGCCAGGCAAACCAAACCCACCTTTTGCCACAGCCCCTCTGGGCCCATCCCTCTGCCCAGCTCTGCCTCTCAGATGCTCAATTGCAGATTTCTTGGTGCTCTTTGGCCCTTCCCAGACTAGTGCCAGAGGGGTGGGGATCACCAGCATATCTATCCTGCCCACAGGTAGGCAGATCCAACCATTCTCCAGCAGGACCATGTGTCCCTGCCTGCAAATCAGCAAAGTGCTTTAATCAATTAGTGATTAATGGGGTGTCATTTCCCCAAACTCAATCTCAGCCTTTTTGCATTCACATCATTCCCAGGCATGTGCTATGGCAGTAAAAACACACATTTGCTTCCTTAACAAGCCACAGCATCACTTTCTTTCAGCTTAAGGAAATCTCTCTGCAAGAAAGCTGTGTGGAATTGTTAAAGAACTTTGTTCACCAAAAGTAGCATCATAAATGCAAAGCACCAACCTGTCCCTGAGCAGCCCAGTGCCTTGAAGAAGTGAAGCAGAAACTCACATAAACCTTGAGCAAGCACACACCAGGGAAAACTGCCCTGAAATTACCCTCTCAGATCTGCCTGTTGAGACAGGGTGAAGGTTCTGTGCAAAATGAACTTGCATTTATTTGGAAATAAATGACAAATGGTTCCATTTGTCTTTTATTCTCCTGTTAACGCTTGAACCTGGGGATTATTATCCCTGCAGTGCCTAAGGCTTGCAGATGAGGTGACCTCTTCATCTGGACAGGATTTCCTTCATTTGGGGAATACCTTTCATCAGCCCATCCAGCCTTTTCACCTGTACCTTTGACCAAATACTTCTCAAGTAATTTTGAAGAGTTTGCCAATTTAGTTCCATGGCTGGGGTTTAGCTACACGGCCCGGGAACAGGGAGAACTCCTGTGAATGGTGCTTGACAAACAAGATCCACAATATATTAATTAATTCCATAAGCATGAGCTGCAGCACAAGCTCCATAAGAAGACAGTCTGAGTTATCATTTTTTTTAGCTTTAGCCATTTCTAGCCACCTCGAGCCATTTATCTGGTGTCTCTGTTTACCTTGCTCCCTCAAAGAGGAAATGATTGGCAGTATGAACAAATAAAACAACCCAAAAGGAGCATAAAAATGTGATTTTATATATCAGTGATATTTATTATGGATTTGTTATGTTAACTCTCATCACACACATCTGGAGAAAAAGCAGGCAATTAAGATTCTCTGGTATGTAATTTATCTGAAACATCAAGATTTCAAGTAAAAATGGATACTTTGGAGAAGAAAATTACAGTGAATAAAAATTCCAGGCTCCTGTCAACAAGAACATATTCAAAGAACACAAGTGCATACTCTTCTCCTTGCTACCTCTGCAGCAAATGTGGTTATGTGTATTTTTCCATTTCATTTGCTCATGCTTCTCCCTTTTCTTTACTCACTCCAGCTGTTAATTTTCTCTCTCCCCTCTTACATTTAGCTTGTGTTTATAACTAATTGTTTCTGTAGTTGATTATAATTAAAAACAAAATGGAGACTGCTTTCTAATACTTGACCCTTGATAGCAAATATCACATCTCAGTCAATCATTTATATGCTAATCCTAAAAATTCTGTTCTCCTGTTTAAATCAAAAATTATGGGATGGCTTTGTTCCATCCCATTTTTAATAATGTGCTCGTGGCTTTATTTTCCAGTGAGGAGCAATATATTTCCACACTCAGCCTGGGAAAAGTGGGAAGGTTGCTCCTCAGATGGGATTATGTTTCTGTTCTTTTCATTGTCCTGGTCATTAACTCCAAAATCCAGTCATTTAATCCCAAAATTAGCTGTGTTTCTAGTAAGTTTTTTTCCATGTCCTCTCATCCCCAGGCTGAGGTCTTTGCAGAGATCTGGAGATGTGTAACACCCAGGAAGTTCACACCAGTATTTCTCCAGTACTGGACCTCCACTGCGCCTACACCTGACTTATCCTACAATCAGCAGGAGGAAAAGCCTCAGGTACAGCAGAGAAAGGAGAGAGAGGCAAGAATAAGCTCAGGAAACATACTGAGTCATCCAAAATGCTGCAGATAATGATTTAGGCCTGGCTGAAACAAGATATTCATTTCTCAGTGTCCTTTTCATTCTTTCCAACAGATTGCCTTAACCTTGGGCACAGACAGAATAATTTCTTCCTTCACTGCAGTTTCTCTTCTGCCAGAGAAGGAGGCAAAATCCCACAAATGCACTTTGTAAGAGTCATCTGAATAAATGGACAGGACATTTATAGTTCTGCTTTAATATATGTGGCTGCCTAGGAGATTTTTTCTACCCAGAAATATTCCTCACACTGGCATTTTCTTTTCTTCTCCCCCAAAAAAGCCCAAGATGTTGGATCATGTGACTTCCAACAACTCCAGGAAAGACACACCTATCAAAAAGGGGCTTATATTGCAATAAATATAAATATAAATATCACTCTTTATTTGGTTCAGGGAAACATGTTGTGGATTTTTTTCTCTCCCAGTGCAAAGAACCACAAGCACCAAGATCTGTTTTGTTTTCTTCCATTTTCAGTCTTCAGTTTTTCTTTTCCCTTTTTTTATGTCAAGAAAGCAAAGTGCTCACATACAGAAAACCTGGAGGAAAAAAAAAGGAAAATAGGGCTTGAGAAAACTTTAAAAATTACACTTGAAATGAATCATGTTTCTGAAGTTCAATTTTGATTTTGTGGGTTTTTTCCACTGGAATATCAAAATACATGAAGACAGTAAGTTAATAATGTTTGGACTATAATAGAATATTGACCTATTTTGCCTCTGAGAGAGGGAAAGAATAAATCTAGGAATAAATCTAACTCACAGTACATCCTGTTGCAGTCAGCTCTTTTCTTGCAGCAGAGGTGGGAAGGAGTGGCCATCATTATCATCATTATTATGATACACAGAAATGTTGATCATAATTATAGTACATGACAGAGAGAGCTGTGAAGTGCATTTTATTTCTCACAAAATACCCTGGAGGTGTAAAATAGACAAAAATAGGATTAATTAAGTCTCTTTTGGCTGCACATTTCCATGCTGATTTTAAGCACTTTTAAATGTGTTAGAGAAAAATCATCAGTGATAGCAAGATATGCTTGTGACATAAAAATATATATTTTTAATGAAGTTGCTTCCAGGAATGCCTTTCATGCTTGACCTAACAAGGATATTCTAGGTGGTCCAGAAGAACTCTGGACCTGAGGTGTCCCATGCAAGGCTTTGTGCGTGAGAAACAAGCACTGAACCAACACAAAGTGATTCTTTAATGAACACAAACATCTGTTAATTGATATAAGTGTGATGGATGTATTAGCAACTCCAGATCCAATCAAGGAGGAGAGAAAAGCTCTGCTTGCTGATAACAGCCTGATTCATGCACACAGAGGATACAGAGAAACAACAGGTAAACTGAATTTCCAGGTATCAAACCACAGAAATCAGGGGGTGGGGGAAGCCTTAGAGGTGAGGAGATGCTGCTACTGCTTCCTGCTATGGCTGTACATACATGTGTCACCCAAATATTTTACATCACTGCAGTGATGAAGGGTTTTCTTGTGAAAATTACTAGAGAGGAGCCCAGCACCAAAAGAGTCTGGAAACAAAGACAATTTTATTCTCTGGAAGTACTCTGAGAGAAGAGGAACCAAGTATCCAGGATTTTGTCATGAGCAGGGTTTATTGGGACAGAACTGCTCAAAATGCTGCCTGAGAAAAGCAGTTTATTGAACTGGGTCTGAGATGTGTGAGTGCCCAAGCTTCTCCCTCATTTGGCTCTCTAAAATGGACAATAATGTCTTGTAACCTGAAGGGACACTGAGGTCCAAGTGTCTGACTCACAATGCCAAATGTGCCCCCTTAGCACACCTCTTGCAGCTGCTTTGCCACTCTCTACTGTGAGCAAATAACCTTTTCTTTCACCCCCTCCCTGAGCCCACTCCCCACATTTCCTTGGCATTCTTTTTCCTCTGATGAAACCCTGAGTCCAAGCCTGGGGAAGTTCACACCACACCTTTTCTTGGACTTTCCATCCATTATCACCACATTCAGGGTTTTCTTGTCCACTGGGGTGTTTGTGATGATTGAAAGAACTTACCCTCAGTCAGCTTTGACTTCATCTCAGCAAAAAAGACCCAGCAGGCCTTCATGAACCAGACTTCCTTCTTCTTCTCCCCCACTTCTTTCTAAGTCCCTTCTGACAAAACCAAGGACCCTTGGGCCATATTTCCTATTTATTTCCCTGTCTGAAGCTAATTTGAACAGATGCACGGAGAATGACAGTTAAACAGCCTGAAAAATAGGTTTCCAACCCCTGAGGCAAAGTTTAAACTATTCCTTTTTTTAATTTTTTTTTTTTGCTTCTATCAAAACAGCCTGAGACAACCCTGCTGCTGAGCTAATGGATAGTTTAGAAATTGCTGCATTCTCTTGTTTTACTCTTTAACCAGGTTTAGACTGAAAGCTTTGTGTTTCAGATACAACAGAACTACAACAAGAAGTAATTGTACATCACTGTTGGGTATCACCAGGCAAAGAAGATGAAACCATTTGTGAAATGCTTCTATTTTCCAGGGCTGATGTAGCTTGTAAGTTGTTTTATTTCTTCATTACTGCTCTCCTTAAAGCTCACTCATGCAGTTCAGGCAATTCACAAGCAATAGGAACTCTAATCCTGCTGCCTTAAGATCTCATGGTACTTTCTGAAAAGAACCCTCACAAATCAAATTCTTCCCCTCCATCCAATTCTTCTCTCTTGATTTTCCTTTTTTTGTCTAAGAAACAGATCTGCTTTGCTTCTGGGCTGGAGTTAACCAGAAGTGTTTAAACCCAGAGGCAGTTGCATTACAGCAAGGGACTGCTTTGTTCCTATGGAAATCACCTGAAGAAGAAATGAGAAAAGGCAAAATATCCTTGAACACAGATTATGCCATTAAAAGTGAACTATAATTTCATCAGAATCTGAAAAAAAAAAAAAAAAAGAAAAAAAAATTTAGAACACCCATTCATTTATACTAAAATAATGCTGGATCATGCTGTCTACTCTTGCATCCTTCTAACAATTTAGGCAAATGCTAGTGTGATCACCTAGGAATCTCTGACTTTTCATGCTCTGTTTTACAGTGTTTTCAGGTCTCCAAGTATAAACCTCTACTTGGACACCGAATGTCACACAAATGCCTTTAACAGCTAAACAGCACTTTACTACCAGGGTGTTGAAACATGTTTATACAAAATATGTATACAAAATTTCAAAGAATATAAATCTGTACCAAAAATGCATATAAAAATAATTACAGGATACCAAGAAATGCTAGACAGGTCTAAACCCAAGCATTTGCCATGAACATTTACCCAGTTCTACTCCTAACCACCAGCAAGTGAATACAGAGGCTCCATCAACCCATTTGTTTTCTTTTGATTGCTTTGTTTGGCTTTTATTCTAATTAAAGACATCCAGAAAACTTCAGGGGATTATTGGTCTTATATTGTTATTTATTTGTGGAGATGAGAAGATAGAGCTGTTAGAGAACCAGAGCCATCCCGGAAATGCACTGATAAACAAACACATTCATGTTACATATGTGTGGCATCCACACACACACGCACATACGTAAGTGTGAATGAGAACATCTGAATATTAAAATAAATATTTCTCCTTCAGCTTTCCCACAAGCTGTTGCAGAGCAGAAATAAGGAGCAGTGTGTAACTCACTCTTCTGTTTCTGCCAAGGCTGTGGTTTCTCCCCATGCCCAAAGGAGCTCTGTGTGACACCCTCCAGGCTGCACTGGCATCTCTGAACCACCAAAGACCAAACCCCACAAGGCATGGCATGGATCAGGTGTCAGTGCCTGCTGAGGTTCTTGGTACCACTGCAATTATTCCTGGATCTGGTGCTTTCCAGACACTCGGAGCTCACAGGATTCCTGTGACCTCTTTGGAAGTTAAAAGGACACAACCTGCTATTCTCAAAGGCAAACTCCTCCCAGGGATGCTGAAACCCCACTCCTGTCACCATCACCAGTGCAGGTGATGCAGAGCAGCTCCCTTTGGCTTCCATTTCTGTGCAGGTGTGAGCCTCTAGGGCCTCTGCAGTGGCCTGATGGAGGAGGGGTAGAAGTGTAAATCAATAATACCTGTTCTCCTTAGTGACTCTCCAAGTGCCTGGTGTGAGCATTCCTGGATTCCCAGAAGCAGGAATGCAATCCTCACTGCTGCAGAGGCTCAGGTGAGCCCTCCTCTGGAGAGCAGGCACTGAATCTCTGTGCTGGATCAGCCTCTGTCAGCTCAATAGACCTGACAGGAGATCCTGTAACATTCCTTCCAGTGAACACCAGTGACCAGCCCACACAGCCTTCACTCCATTTACTCCATTTCTTATTTTCTTCATTCCTTGCAGCATTCTGCTCTCCACACATCTTGTAGCCACACTCCCACTGCAAGTCAAGAATATACATGTTCAGTAGAAAAAAGACCTGCTCTGTTAGTTAGGTACTGCCTGTGACAGGACAGTTTAGTTCCTTTCTCGTGCCTGAGCTTGTGCTCCTGTAGCTAAATATCTGACAGCATCACAGGAGAAACACTGAGGCCACCAAGCTTCAAGTCATTTCAGAAATAAACTGTGCCTAAGCCAGATGGCTGGAGTTGGTGGAGTGAAATCCAGAGCCTTGGAACCAATCCTGAAGCATTATTTCATCTGAACACAGCACACCTGGCAGTCCCTGTGGCTGGGTAAATGCCTTTCAATCTAAAGCAGCTCAGTAAATTCAAACACGTCATCTCTACGATAGGAAATCAATGCCTACTTTTAGTGTGCAGCTTCCAGATCAGCTTTTCCCTTTCCCTATCTCACTGCCAAGCCCCTGCCCTCCAGTGGCTGCCCTCTGCTTACCCAGGAGAGTTGAAGAAAGGGCTGATGTGGAGGAAAATGACCATTGACATTTATGTCACAGCGAGGAGATGCAGGCTAGTGACAGATTGGTGACAGCCCTCAGGTGACAGGTTTCTGCCTGCACTGTCAGCCTGTGCAGGGGATGCTGTCTGTGGCACTCACTGGTCAGATTTGCAACCTGAAACACTTTGCAGTTGAAAACACTATTTTCAAAATCTTTCAAAATGCTTAGAGCCAACAAAAAGAAAGCAGGGACTCAAACACAAAACGTCCACAAGGCTCCTGACAGCAATGTCTGTGCCAAAGAAATCTGGCATGTCTGAACTCCTCATCCTGAGAAAGCTGCCTTTTCCCCTTTCTTCCCCACTCTCTTTCTTTTCTTCTCGGTTCCCCACCACATCCTGAGGTTTGAGTCACTGTGGGCTGTACTTTTATCAACAATGAAACACAGAGACACCTTTCACAGCTGCTGAGCTCATTTCTTGCTTGGAATTTGGCTTTCTAAAGGTGAGTTGTTTGCCTTTGGAGAGTTCACACACATGTGCACAGCCTCAGACTTGCACATAAAGAATGCTCCTTGCTGTAGGAAAACAACAGCCTTACACAGCTGGGTCTGTCACTGGGGGTGGTGGCTGCTGCCCTGTTACCCTGGGGCAACAAGGGGATGCCAGATAAGCACTGCCAGCCTAATTAGAGCCCTGCAAAATAACAAAATGAATAATAATTTTTAAAACCCCAATGGATGACGAGCCTTTTACAAGACACCACATACACTGAGAAGTGACAACAGCATCAAGATTAATGTTACTGGTTTGGGATTCTCACATGGAAAAATCATTTTAGAACTGCATTTGCAGCCTCTCATTTCATCCTGCTGCATTCCTCGGTCACAGGGGAACGTTATCACCTGGTCTGGACCAGTGAGTGGGCTGAGTTCCTCTTCCAGAAGCACAACCAGCACATACATATGCTGGGATCCTGGCACAGCATCCCATCTCAAGTGCTGACACCTTTCAACCCTGGCATGTTCCTGTGGCATTACAGAACTTGATTAACTTTCCTTCTCAGTATGCTTTCTTCCCCCCCCATCCCAACTCCAGCACTCTGTTTTACATTCTGTCTCTGCCTCTGCACTTTCTAATTCTCTCTCCTACCAAAAATTTTGAACTCTGGTGAGAAAGGCTCACTGGATTGTAATTTCCTGCCTGTCAAACAAGAGGAAGCATCAGCAGCCTTGTGAGAAAACCACTTCTCATGACCATGAGGTGGGTGAGCAGGGCCCAGATGGCTTGGAGAACTTTGGAGAGCATCCACATTAATATCTAAGTGTTAGGATGTTTATCTGAGCTTTTGATCCTGTAACTCTTTCACATTCCCTGTAGACTTTGACTCTGCCTTCTATGGTTTCCCTGGCCAAATGCATTCCATGAGGAGGGTTATTTATACCTCCTGATCAGCTCAGGGTATACACAGTGCTTCAAATTGCTCTGCCTGCATAAAGATACTTCCTGCTGATGCTGTTTCTTTTGCTTTGCTCCAACTTGTGGGGCTTCAGCTCACACATATCCTGACAAGTGGGGATCTGTGTATGTTGACAAACCCCTTTGCTAATCCCTTTGACATGAGCTAAAACTCTTCCAAGCAAAGAAAATTTTCTCCTTCATTGTGTTTCAGTCATCTAAAACTAGGAAAAAGAATTATATTGTGTGGTTCAGTTCACTCATTATGTGAATTGAATAGGAAACAACTGATTCAAAGAGTACACACCATCCAAGCCTGTTAATGAATATTGGGGTAAAGGACTTGAAGAGTATAGGTTCACTTTCCAAATAATTTATGAAACAGAGAAGGAGCTATGGTCCTGCTTGGAAAAGCAGTGGGTCCTTGCTGGATTAAGCATTTACCCTTAACAATAAACACATGCTTAAATCCATGTAAAACGAGTGAGACTTAGGAGTGCTGAGCTGGGGCTCCATTGTAGAACATTTTCAGCTGTTTTCAGCCCTGGAATTTTTTCCCCACATTCTGCAGACGCTGCCGGAAATCCCCAAGACAGGGATTTGGGTATTTGGGTATTTGGGTATTCACTTCTGCATGTCAAAATTTCCCCGTAGGCTGTGCAGAACTTCAACCAGCTCTGCTTTCTGTTTGTCTGAATGACAATGTTAGCTACTGATTTCTCTTGGAGATGGTATAGTTCCAAAAATCAAAGGTTCCCTTTTGCTGTAGTGGTGAAATGGAAATAAAAAACAGGCAAACTACCAATTTCCTGTTTGAAGTGAAAGTAGCTACCAAGATGTAGTAAAAAAAGTTAAAGATTCAAACTGTTTTATTGAGCAGAGTTTCTCAGGACATACCTTAAAGTGACTCTTCACTTTATTTTTCTCATCTATTTCCAGGTAGAACAGTCTTTCTTTACTTCAATGTGTTGGCAGCAAATAACATTTCATGAGACAGATACAGTCTGCAATGTCCTGTCTGCAGTTCTTATTAACAATTTTTCCTGCTCATCTATGTCTGTGTCATTTGAAACAGAGTCTACATGTCAGATGTTCATTATATTGATGATGTCCCAATGACAACCAATTTATTTTCCTGCCTGCACCTCAAAGAATTGTATTAGTAATGATGTCTATCTGCTCTAGAGATGCTTTGTTAAAACTGATGGTCTGCCATGAGGATACTTAATTATATCTTCTTAAAGGAACACAATTAAGTTTTCAGGTAAAAGATGGCTCTAGAGTTAAAATGTATCTTCAAATTAGTTTTCCTGGTGGATAGGATGTTTAATTTTCATTTTGGTAGTCAAACTGGAAAATTGATCAGAGTGATCTAGTAAGATGAATGCTCTTGAAAGCAGAGCTGCCACTCATCAGAATTCTCTTTTAACCTTCAGCCAATGTGATATTTGGTGGTAAAAAGGGAAAAACCAGACACACGTGGCAGTGCACAGTCATGAGAGACTCACTGTGGTAGGGACACTGCTGATGGGGACAGGGCAGGCATCCCTTGGGGCTGCCAACCATCAGAGAGGGCGCTGCTGAAACTTGCAGAAATTTCCATTTTTATCAAGAAATGCAGAAATTTGCACTTCTGTCGAGGCTTCCTAGGACAACTTCAAGGTAACTTTGTTCCCAGCCCAGATTGGGAGTGCTGCTCCTCCTGTAACAGGAAGCTCATCCTGCACACCTGTGTGTGTTTGGCACTGGAACTATAAATATTCCTTGTTTGAACAAGCCTCTGGGGGACACTCGGCCATCCCATAATGGGGTACAGGGCTTGGGGCACCACCCACACTGAGATCCTTTGCCCAGAAAGGGCTGATAGGTTGGCCAAGAACCAACTCATTGACCAAAACCAGCAGAAAGTCTCCTGTTCTCCTGAGCCCTTCAGAGATCCAGGGGTCTTTCATCTGTGGTTTCCAAACTGTTCTGACACTGCTAGAAGTAGGAGTTTCTGTAACAGCTTCATTTGATTCCTTTTTGGGATCATTTATCCTCCCAGTTCATTCTGCTCCAAAGTTTTCCACATCACCTCTGACATATTGAGTTTCCACATGAGCTGTACCATATTCATTATTTTTAGCTGAGCAATTACTTTCTGAAAGCAAATCACTTTTTTTTTTTTTCATAGCATTCTGGAAACAACCCCAAAAAGATGCCTGAAAGGAATGTCATTAAAATACATGTAGCAATACTTTCCTGCAATACAAAACAAAACTCATTTAACATGCAGATCTCTGCAAATGTTGGAAGCCACCTGCCTCCCAAAGCACATAATTTCATAGTCCAAACCAGAAAAAAAAAAAAAAAAAAAAAAAGTATCTACATGCACACACATACTTCTATGGACCCTTATCCAAGTCTATTTTAGTACAGCAGAAACCAGAAACTGTGGATGTAAAAAAGGACATAAAGAAGAAAGTCCTTTGTGCACTACTAATATAAAAATAGTCTATCATAATTATTTCCAGAATATGTCAACATATAATTTAAAACAAATGTTTTGGACGAAAAACAAGCTTTTCAAATTACTGGTGGCAAGTAATATTTATAATAATATTGATTTTATTTGTGGTCTTTCCTCTCCTGCTTTCTGGTAAGCCACTCATTACTGGAATATATTTACCATACAGTTTGGACATGAAATTGCCAATCTGTTGTCTTTTTGCAAATTGTACAGTATGATATTTTGTTAGTTAATTTTAATAATGATGATGATACCAGCTGGCTCAATCACGTGCTAATATTTTTGTTTATTAACTGGGGAGACAGAAAAACTTAAAACTAAAACAAATTAATATTAAATCGCAGAATGGTTTGTGTTGGAAGGGACCTTAAAGGTCATCTTGTTCAATGGACAGGGACAACTCCCACTATCCCAGGTTACTCCAAACCCCATCCAACCTGGCCTTGAACACTTCCAGGGGTGGGGCAGCCACAGCTTCTCTGGGCAGCCTGTGCCAGGGTCTCAGCACCCTGACAGTAAAGAATTTCTCCTGCACATCTAATCTAAATTTCCCCTTTTTCAGTTTGAACCCATTCCTCCTTGTCCTATCACTACAGTTCCTGATGGACAGTCCCTCTCTGATAATAAATGATAATAAATGCACTTCCAGGTGCAAACATCTGGTTGAAATCAATGAATTTAATTAGTTTAATGAGTTGCAACTCATTAAAAGAAAATACTGCAGAGAGTTGGCAAGTACTAATCACAATGTGACCAAAGTCTTCATGCTGATTAAACTTTCCATGTTATTCATGAATCAATTTTTGAATCAGGCTTTAAGAACTCTACCTGCAAGAAAAAGGAAAAAAAAAAAGGAAAATAAAAAGGGGGAAAAGAAAACTGAAAAGGAAAATTTAAAAAAATGAAAAAGGAAAAGAAGAAAAAGAAAAATGAGACTGCTCTGAAAAAAAGCCAGATGAGATATTTCAGCTGGGCTGTGTTCAGGAACACTGGGAATATTCTTTGTTCTCCTGGTTCTCATGGCTGGAGATCCCTCTCCTTCACAGATGCTGCTGATGCTGCTTAAGCTGCTCTCTTCCCAGGTTAAAAGTTTCCCTGGAGCACCAGATCCAACAGATCTTATCCAGTGAGGAAACACCACACTCCAGCACTACGGATTTTCCATGCAAGTACAAGAGATTAAATCAAACCTCCAGATACAACAACCAGAAATAAAAAAAAAAGCCCTCCTGTTCTTTAGCAAAGCTTGGATCAAGGTTTAGATCCAAGCTTCATGGCTTGGGATCATTTCCAGTTGTGTCGTGTCTTTCCATTCCTCTTTCTGGACACGATCGATAGCGGCCGTGCCAGTAGAAATGAGTGTTGGAGGCTGTTTTTAGAACCCTGGTGATTTGTACAAAAAAAAAAAAGAGCAATACTCCAAGTGAAGCCTCACTTCACGAAATTTCCATCTCCATCCTGCAGGCTCAGGGCTTGGACGAGGTTCAGGTTTGAGGTGCTTAGCACTCAGCTCACCGCCTAACGAGTGCCGCGCCGGCCAAGGCCTGGTTCTGCTCCGTTTCAACACAGCTCCAACTCGTCACCAAATCAATGGATGGACTTGAGATTTCACCATAGTTACACACAAGAAAAATTCAAGAGCCCTAGGAATTTGCTCTTTTTGCTAGGTTTTGAATGCTTTAGTCTAATTCTTTACTACAATGCGCTGACCCTGGACTAAACCTCTTGAGATCAATGCATGGACCAGCTTTGGTGAGCTATGCATTCAGCTTATTCTGAGAAAAACATCAATCCTTCACATTACAAGAGGACTGAAATCGTGTGGGTAGGTGTCCCTGTGAGAAAAATGTTAAAATTATTCTTATTCTCTTACACATTTCAAACACGAACCACAGAATTCATGTACTCTTTATAAACAAGCCTTGTATGAGACTTCCACATAAATATTGCATTCAGTCAGGCTCCTGACACATTATTAATAGGTTTTCTGTTTTCACCCAACAGATTTGATAGAAAACATTGTCTGCTCTGTGAGGAATACACAAGAACTAGTTGGCATCCATGCAATATATGCTGCTTGATGTAAATTGCTTCAGAGCTAGACTTACAAAATGTTTATTCAAGGCCTTGCAGCAATCTGTTTGGATACATGGCAGCTAGGGAATGTGTCACCTACAATGCTGCTGGGCAGAGTCTCCATTTAAATCATTTTAATGGTAATAAAAGCCATGCTGCACAGAACCCTGTGCAGAGACTGCCAGCCAAGCCATGTTTAGGTTGACTTTTTATTTGTCTTTATGGCTGATAAACTGAGGCTTTTCCTGGATACCCTCAGCAGAAGCACACGGGGCCTTTTGGCAATATTGCATCCCTTGGAGTGAAAAGCTGGGTGTGACACCCCCTGATCACCTCCCCATGGTAGTGCCCCCACCTACATTCAAACTACCACATCATCTACAGTTTCATTTTAATGGTCTTTCAGAATAATTTTTTAATACAATTGTATGATACTAAATTACCTGCTTATCTTGAGGCTTGCAAATCAAAAACGGTGGTGAACGAGGACTAAAAAGTCACCTTCACATTTACAAACCAGCAACAGGCTTTGCCATCTGAACATCCTACAAGGAATGTCACATGTGAATGACAACCCACAGGTAAGCTTTCCATCCTCTAGCAGCAGTAACATCTGGGGCATCCTATTCATTTGTTTTCCAGGGTCTAATCAAAGAGCCCAGTGGAGTCTGCAGGTCAGGAAGAGATCCTGACTCCAGGCACTGGAAGCCAGGTGCTGCCCAGGGCACAGCCAGGTGACACAGAGCCGTGGTGACAGGAGCACCGTGTCCCCACCAGGCTGTGCTGAGTGGTGTGGTGGGTGTGTGGCTGCTGTTGTGCCACACTGGTTGCCAATCACAACCAGAGCAAGCTGCTGGTGAGGTGCAAAGGGAAGCAGCACTGATCCATCACAAGCCCTGGCTGTACCCTGAGAGCCACCACAGGGTTTTGTTCCTCAGCTTGACTCAGCATGGAGCAGGTGCAGAGCTGGCAGCCAGGAGCAGCCAATGTTGAAAATGTTGAGCTGAGCAAGGAGGAAATGATGGTGACCCACCATATAATTGCTCTGAGGATAATCTTTCCTCCCCAAAGGCCCTGCAGGGCTGTCTGCAGGCGAGCCCTCGCTTCAGTCGCTCACACACCGAGCTCACAGCACTGGAGAGGCTCTCACAAACCAGTGCAGCCTCCAAGTTTTAGGTAACAGTAGTACCTCTGATAGCCCTACCCCACTCTGTGCAGCTGCCAGATGCATGGTTGTACAGGGCTAGAGCCACATCTATCCCCTCATCTGTTTTCTGTTCAGATCTGCAAATTTTTCTATTCCCTGCTGCCTTTAACTCATTGTCTCCTGTTAAATTGATTGACAGACTTGGCAACCATGCCCTCTTAAAAAAAAAAGAGAATAATATTAAAAAAAAAAAAGCAGTGTCTTGCCAGACAGAGTTTAGAGATGGCTCTGCATACATCTGGAATGCAGCAAACCATGAAACACTGGTGTCCTCTTAAAGCTCCCCTTTACCCAGCCAGAGGCTGCATAAAGACAGTGCTGTAAAGGTCCAGCCCAGCTGGCCTGTAGGTAATGTACCAATGTTGAAGGAAGAACATTTTAGAAAGGCTGGATCACTCTGCTCCTTAAGCTCCCTTGTATTCTCCCTGTAAATCTGGCCACACTCACCATGACTGATCTAAAATATTCCATTTTTAATTAGTTCCAGGCTCACGAATGTGATTGCTACATCTGCACGACATAGCAGTGCCAAATCAAAGTCTGAGGCTGATGAACAAGTACTGCACAGTTTCAAGACCTGTTGAAGGAGAAAATAGGGCTACTCTGCTTTTGGAAATGCCTTTTGGAAAGTTCAGAACAGCCAGGTCTCCACCTCAATCTCACAGGCCCACTAAAAATGAGAAACTGGGAGATACTCTTTAACTTCTCCCAGACTGAAAAAAACAGCTCTCAGAAATAATGAAAATTTATAAATGTTGTGCTGTTCTGAAGATGCCTCTCTGCAGAGGTACCACCAGGACTTGTTTCTGGAGGCTGGGGAATACCCTGACTCACTGCTGTCATGCTTTAAAGCTGTCACTGACAGTGTCTGTGTTACTTTCTCCTGGGGCATCCCACAACACAAGGGTGGAACAAACATCCCATCCACTCCCAGGTGACACAAAAAATTTCCTTTACTCTGGATCTCCACTTTCAGTGTCCTCTTTGGTGGTGTCTAACTTGATGCTGTTGGTTCTCTGTCAGAGACATAAGAGGTTGATAATGATGAGACCTAAATGCTGATGGAGCCCTGCTGTCCCAGCAGCCAGGTGCAACCTTTCCTCCATAAATAAAAATCCCTCTGCTGTGGAGCTCTGCTGAGCAGCTACTTGAAATGCAAGGCACTTGAGGGGGAAGTTAAAGAATTCCTTGAGAAATTATCTTATAAGGAAGACAATAACTTGAGAAGGAATGCATCACTAACAATAAAGAATATGAGCATGGTTGATAGACAGGGAGACAGATAGGCTGAGAGATAGTCCCAAGTATTACCCTGTGGAATTTTATGCCAACTGAAACTAACATTTCTGTGGTTCACAGAAATCATTGCTGTCCCTAATTAGATGTCATGACTAAGCCACCCTAAGTCTGTGCATATGGAGTTTTTTTTCTTTTATTTTTGTAAATGTTCTGTGTTACTTTTTTACTCTCTTGAGAGCAAGACTGAAATTCTCACAAGGACTAGGAGGTGAAATCTAAACCATTACAAACTTTGGCTTACATAAATCTAACCATATGCACTTTTGGAATGTCTCTATATTTTAAACTAGAGGTCTGTGTCTAACTGTTTCTGGCTTTCGAGTCTCAAAGCCAGGAAAATGGATGTCTCTGGGCTCTAATAAGATCTCTTGTGCAAGGATACCAGCACCTGGCTTCCCACTGCAGGATAAAAAGAGATTTCCTCCTCTTCTCTGCATTTGTGAGACCCTGTCTGAAGTTCTGTGTCCAGCTCTGGGCCCCCAACACAAGGAGAACATGGACTGATGTAAGTCCAGAGGAGGCCACAGAGATGATCCCAGGGCTGGAACACTTCTGCTCTGGAAGCTGAGAGAGCTGAGGTTGCTCAGCCTGGACGAGAGAAGGCTCTGGGTTGACCTTAGAACACCTTCCAGTACCCAAAAGGGCTCCAAGAGAGCTGGAGAGGAACTGTGGACAAGAGCATGGAGTGAGAGGACAAGGGGAAATGGCTTTAAATTGAAAAGAGGTAGGTTTACATTGGGTAGTAGTAAGAGATTGTTCCCTGTGAGGTTGGTGAGGCCCTGGCACAGGCTTCCCAGAGAAGCTGTGAACATCCCTGAAAGTGTTCACGGGCAGGCTGGATGGGGCCTGCAGCAACCTGGGACAATAAGTGGCATCCCTGTCCATGGCAGGAGGGGTTGGTCCCTTCCAACCTAAACCATTCTACAAAATCTGATCACACAATCACTTTGTTTGCAACTTCTGACAGCTCCTGTGGCTGGGGGCTGCTCACAAGGAGGTGCTGAGGAGATGAGACTGAAGGGCGAGTTCCTCAGGTTCAGAACTGTCTGGAGGAAAAATGCCTTTGCTTCCTGAAGGTTTGAGCCTCTGGCTAGCTGGAACACAAGCCTGTCTGTTTCTGCCTTGCCCTGTCAGGATTAGCAGTACCTACCTGGGATCTGCAGTGTTGACCATGGCTGTCAATTAAAACTAAACACATTTCAGCGTGGCTGCCAGCCAAAAACACAGAACCTGCCAAATAGTAAACACAGAAGATCTGCCTAGTTTCAAAACAATTGTGCCACCTCTGCGAGAAGAGAGTGCATGTAATTCCTCAGTAATCCAGGGGCTGCCAGTGCCAATTCCCAAATGAGGTCTTCAAAAGGAGCCCTCCAGAGATGACTGACTGCTACCTTTCTTCAACATGAGACTTTTTAATTTTTTTTACTGTCATAACATTTCTTAAAATATTCACATAGCAGTGCTTTTGTTCAGTAAGCAATGAGGACACTAAAATGCATCAGACACAAGTAAAACCACAGCACAAATGGATTTAGGATTGTAGAATGGATATCTCTTTGTGATGTTCCATGAAAGAATCCATTGAGCTTTTGTAATTAAATAACACAGGAAACTATTTTGATAAAACTGTTACTGAGGGTGAAACTGTCCCATAAACTCTGTTCTGAAGGGCACATGGCAATCATCATATGGTAATTCAAACTAAAAAAAAAAAAAAAAAAGGTGTATCAACTATAAAAAAAGTAATCTGAAACTTCTAAACTGCAAATGGATACTCACTGAAAGAAATATGTCTAAAATAACAGTGATGATTGAAACAGACTTCAGAAGATGGAAAGATATTGAGCTGTGCCTGAAAGCTTTGGGATGTTTTGACCAGTCAAAGAAAGTGCCTCAAAGCTGCTTGTGCTTATGGCAGCAGGGAAGAAATGGGGCTGCTCTCATCCCACCTGCATGGGCCGCCAATCCAAAGCTTGGCTCTAATCCTTTGGAACTTGGAAGCAAACAGTTTCTGTTTCCTGAACTATTGCAGAGCAATAGGAAATACATAAGCAGATGATGAGGAATGGTGACAGCTCTACACACTGCCCATAAGGTGATGTGTAAGGCAGCCTGCACAAACTCTTGTGGAGATGATACTGTGGAGATGAGGAGAGACTTATTTCCTGGCATCTCAAGGGCCCGACCTTGGAAGCTGTAAAGTTCTTTTTTTTTTTTAAAGTTTGTAAATCATCCTTAAAACATACAACAGATGAAATATGTTTTTAATTTTATATTTGAAATGGAAACCAAACAAAGATGCCAGAGCACATTCTACTCTGTTTAACTGAACTTGGTAAAGCCTATGACAGCCACATTTTCTTTTGCCAGAGAAACCCACTTGCCTTTTCAATTAGGCTTAGATTCACTCCAGAAATATGATGGTGCTGGGTTTAAATAGGGCTCACATGTTCCAGCTTTCACCATTATTGCCTCAAACCTCAACCGTGAAGATCTGACAACACGATGGGACAGGTAGATCAAGGGAAAGAAATATGGAGACACTAATAAGCAAATACTCTACTTCAATCCCTGCCTTTCATTCTGAAAGCCCCTAAAGCACATTACAAATTGGGTTCTTTATCTCCCAAAACTATTTAATTCACTCACAAAATAAAACCATCTCAGGAGGAGGGGTATGAAGGAGGGCAGAGAAAGAGGCAGATGTTTAACATCAGCCCAGTAAAATAATTTCCAATTTTAAAAAAATAGAAAAAAATAAAACTAGCAAACCCAAAGACTTATTTATGCAAACACCAGATACTGTGTGTCTCACCTCTTTCCTTTGAGTTTTCCATAATGCAGGTAATGGAGCCAGTACTCAAAATTTACAAAGTTCTCAAAATGTTTTGGTAGTGCACAGGGAGTTAAATATTCCATATGACTGAATGCCCTTCTGCCTGTCCAGGAGAGGTAAGTACTCACTTGCTGCTACAGCTTTTCTCCAGGGAGGTACTGCAATGTAAGCCTTCAATCCAGACTTCATCAAAGTATAGCAAGATGTCTTGGTTATCCTGATTTCTCTAATTTTCTGAGTATAAATATCTTCACTGGGAAGGCAATAGAAGAAGAATCACCAGTGTATAATGAGAGCACTCATCATCTCTCTTTCCATCTGAGATGATGGGCAGCAGTGGCATGGAATTTTTGGCAGCAAACGGAAAAACAGGTTTGCTGTCTCTGGGCTTGCCCACCTTCTCTCAGCAGCAGCCTCAAATGCTGTTTTGTTTTGACACGTGTTTCCAATAAAAACACAAGGTTCGTATTGACAAGAGGAATGCTGGTTCAGACCACTAGCATTTCAGAGCAGCCACAAATCCTTCTTTCTCTGAGCCCCCAAGGGTCAATTCCATGCAGCAAAAATCCTACTCTCTAATTATTCACGTTCCTCCACTACCAGCCTCATTATCTGGTGAACTACTGTCAGCTGAAGCAGATTTTTTCAATTATTTAAAGAGACATTGTCAACTCAGCTATGCTCTATTTACATACATAAAATCAATAATCTCTTTTTCATTACCTCTGCTGTGTCTGCTTTAAATATTACTGAAGTTTGGAGAGGGCCAGTAGAAGTTTTCATCTTGACAGTAAATACCCCAGGGTGATATTCTGGTGACCCACATAGAGACTGGGCTACTAAGATGTGTGAATAAAAACAAAACGTTGCCACTGGGATATGTTGTTAGAATGTCCTTAGTTTCATGCCTTAGCTAGAAGGTCCAAGATTTTTTTTTTTTAGGTTGCCATCTCAGAGTTTGTGATCTAGAAGGTGTTTTGCTCCTGACTTAAAAAAGGGATCTTCTTGTAACACAGCAAAGGACAGAAATTTGTCAAAGTGAGAGGAGTTGTTCCCAAGAACCATGGCTCCTGGCTGTCATCAAGTCAAGTGATCAGAATCAAAGTCCTAATCTGTGTTTCTGCCCTACTTCCTCTCACACATGAGAGGAGCAGGAAAAGCTCTGAGAGTTCATCCCTTTGGAGCAGGGATGTACAAGCCCCACATGGTCTCAGAAGGCATCAAATCCTTCTGTATCCTCAGGCTGGGTGGCTGGGTGAAGGGCAGTCCCAGCTTGCTCCAGCTGTGCACCCTTTCAGGTACCCAAAAATTCCCCTCACAACCCTCCAGCAAGAGCTACAGTGCCAAGTCTGCAGACTGCCATCAAATGGACTGAGAAGAAATGCAGCCTGTGTCAGCTAAATGTCTCCAAGAATCCCACACTATCCTAGCAGAACAACTGGGAAAAGGACATTGTCTCCTTTTCATCTCCTTCAGGGGCAAGAGGGACATTTTTTGTGAGTCTCCTTTATTCATCAGTCTCAAAGACGTGATCCTTGTGTTAAGAATCCTGTCTACATAAGAAACAAGGAGTATAGCCAAAACAACTGATACCACAGGACTTTTGCTTCACTGACAAGTCAATATGGTGTGACATTTATTTTTTTTTAATAAATTCTACTCAGATTTCCAAAAACAACCAAAGGAAAACAATCACAAAGAACACAGAAAGAAAGGAAAAAAAAAAAAAAAAAGCCAGTCCTGAGACACATTGCTCTTACACGCCATGAATTGCCATGTCTTCCCATTTCACCTCACACTGGCACAAACCATAATGGAAGCCTGAACAAATTTCTTGAACCAGCAAGTCAGGCTCTCAGGAGAACAATTCAGAACATTTGTTGTCTTTCTACTTTGATGTACTCTACAATCTCACACGAAATCAGGCCAGGCTCAGTGCACCAAAGGCAATGGGCTCCCCTCCTAGGGAGCTAATCAAAACCATCCAGTGTCAGCAGAGGGAAGGCAAAAGCAAAGCACCCGCAAATAACTAAATAAATACAATTGCTACCCCTTAAATAACCTTGTCACCGAAACACAGAAGTACACTGATAACTCCATCCTTCTTCTGAGCAAACACACTGTGTGTATTTAACTTGACAGGTTTTCAAGACTCATATTCCATAGCTTTCCATATTGTCCTCAGCAGGACACAGGCAACAGTCTGGAAAATAATGTCTTCTCTAACTCCACTATTCCCTCCCCCACTTTTTTTTTTCTTGTAATCATCCATATTATTAATAGGAGGCAGCTGGTTCCCATTAATGTTGGGAAAAGTGGTCTATCTCAGGAATTATGGTTTAAATTGGCTTGTAGTCTGGGGGAATTAGCCATCTGCACCTGGCCTAACATGGATATTTTCAGCCATACTAATCATAAACAGGGCTTTGTTCTAGTTGTGTCCACTTGGGTCTCTCACTCTGTCTTTTTTTTTCCTACTTAGAGAGTGGGAAAAAAAAAAAAAAGAAAAAATAATCCTATTAACCCTTTCACAGAATTAATCAAAACTTAACTACTTTATTACTGTCCTGCATTTTATTTTGTGTTTGTAACTGAGCACATCATTTACGTTTGAGTGGGGTCCAGCACAAGTCCTGTAGCTTTTCAGAGGCTGAACAGAATTGGCAAGAGGAAGAGGCAGTTGTTTGGCAATCAAGCAGCTGTGATTTAGCAATAACTTCATGACGTCCACACAAAGCTGCATACCACGTGGGAAGGAAAGGCTGAGCACCAGGGCAAAGCTGCAGAGAGGGAGGGTTGAAGTATATAAAGCAGGAACACCAGAACATTCCAAATCATTCCAAAGAATGTACTATAATGTAAAGGGAATGTAGGGTTTGGGATAGCTTTTCCCCCTGCCTTCCATTTTATGCCTATATTTGGCAAGATGGCTGTGTTTTCCAGTGGTTTGGGGCTGAGAAAAGAGTGGATTCAAAGGTGAGTGAAAATAGATGACATCATCAGGTCAGGGGACTGCTCTCTTTGTCTCACAGCCTTGGCAGTGAAGGTATAAGCTCTATCCCACCTCCAAACTCTGTAGGGAATCCATCCACAACTGCAGTTGTAGGAATAAGGAGTTATTCTGCAGAGCCTGTCCAAAAGTTTGACTGCTTTTTTTTTTAACAGATAGATCTTTACAGAGATTTATAAAAGACAGGATTTTCTCTCTCTCTCTCCATCAGTCTTCCTGCCTTAGTGATTATAAATGTACAGTGCTAATGTGTTTAAAAACTGTATAGACAAAGTCTGTGAGAATAGGTTCATCAGTGGCCCTTAATGATCTGGACAAGAGTTTTGGCTTGAAAGCCACTGAACTACTGCTGAGGCTCTGCCAAGGAACTGCTCAGTCTGATCACGTCCAAATATCCCTGCAGACAGGATATTGCATTAGCCATGACACTGTAGCTGTTTGTACACACACCGTTATGAGGGCTCGTAGTGTAAGCAAAAATACACTTTTGAATCTGTCAGTCACAGCTTTGTCTATAGATCTGGGGCTTTGTCTGAACAAAGCCAGCTCCAGTGGCCACTTTTTTATGGTGCAGCATCCCCTCTACACCCAGTCCTACCCCTGGGCTACCGCACTGAGGTGCCAAATCCAGTGTTGTGCCAATGCACAGTCACTCCATCCCCCACTCTGCCAAATGCCAGCGATCACTGGCAATGCACATCTCAAGCAGAAGGAATCTGAGAGCTCCTTACAGCTGCCTCGTGTTTCTACCTGGTTGATGGGACCACCTAGCTCTAAATGGGCTTGTTTCCTTGCTCACTCCTTTTTAAGAATCCAGCTAAAACATGCAGCCAAAACGCTGACCTCTCATGCAAGAGCCTGTTGCCATGCTATCTGCAGCTTCTCTGGGATCAGGAAGTGCCAAAAGCTCGGAAAACAGCCTTCCCAGCTGGTCCTCCAGGCCAATTTAGAGTCCCAAGAGGCCCAGAGAGTTTGGATAACCTACAGTCAAGCATTACAATTTATGGGAGCTTATCCAAAGCAAACTCCGAATCAAGTCACTCACCCATCAGTAACTGAAACACCTCAGAGAACAAGGTGTGCTGCCAAGGCTGTGAGGTAGGGCCAGGCAGCAGGAGAAGGGACAGGGTCAGCTGGGGATGGACTGCTGGAGCCAGGCTTTGGAGGGCAGGGAAGGTGCAACCACCCCTCTGTGGAAACATGGGCAAACAGCTGGCAGCAGAAGGAAACAGAGCATAAGGGAGGGAGTTTTTAATAAGCAGCTTTGAAAAACCAATTCAGCTGCCCCCAGGCAGATGTAAATCAGGAGGAACTGGTTTGGGAGAGGAGGAAATAGTGCTGAAGCCATAAAGGGGAAGAATGGAAACTATATCCACAGTGAAGGTCAGTGTAGGTCCCAGGGGACTGCAGCTGAACATGAGCACCTTGACTGCCACAATGTAGGGTATGTAAAAAGGAATGAAAGGAAGGAGGCGAGGGCAGAAAGACATCCTTAATCTTGGTGAGCTTTTAAGTTCACTGAGACAGCCACAAATTCCTGGAAATGAGAATTCCCACCTCTTCAGGGAGGAGGATTGAGGCACAGAAGCCAGAATTATGAATCTTGCACAAGAAAGGTATATTAAAAACAAAAAATAGAAACTACACAATGTAATAACTAGAGAAAAGGCACCTGCAATCCCCAGAAATGTCATGTTGGAGGTGTGCACAGTATCCACGATTCAGACACAGCACCTCAGGAGAAATAGAAACCAAAAGCAAAGACTCCCCTGTGGCTTGCTCCTTTGCCTGACTCCACCAGCAACAAACCAGCCCACAATTTCCACCTGCTCCAACTCTCCTCCTCCTAATTGAGGTCCTCAGGGCCCATCTTTGGAGTAATTGGTGCAGCATCTGGTACACTGCAAACCTGCTCTCCATCTCTGCTCTGGCTGGACAGTTAAACTTATTTCTTCTTCATGACAGCGCTGATCACAAAGTCCAGAACAAAAAGTGCAAAAGCCAGAGACAAAGTCTCCTGGCTGGAGATGCAGCTGTGGAACAAACTTGCAGAGGAAATGAGAGAAATCCAGTTAGAGCACCTTTGGGACACAATGAAAAACATTTTCCATCACAAGCAGGATGATGTTCACAGCATCACCATCCCTTCACATCTGAGGAGAGAAATATTTTAACCATAAAAAAGACGAGAACCAGAAAGATCCCAATCTTGCTTTTGTTGACCTCTGTTTTCTCTCACGAGCAACAGTTCTGTATTAAATTGCTGTGATAACCATGAGGATAAATCATCAGGAAGCTCAGTATAACAGCAAGGAAAATACTGATGGGAAACTTCAGGAGGTTGTGGAGAGGCACAAACCTGTATGGGAGATGAAGTGAGCCTGGGGATCTTACAAACAGTGGAACTATTAGCAGAGATTGATTTCTGTATCCCAGGTGTGTAAAGAACCCATGGATTTAATGCAGGACTTGAGGATTCACAGAAAGCAGAACAGTGACAGGTGATAAGGGCAGCAGCAGCATGGTGTGATCTGGAGTGTGTCACACGTCCTTGCTGTGGTCACACTCATAATATTCTTTCCCTTCCCATCCCTCCCAATTCAAAAGATACATTTCTTTCTAGGCATCTCACAAATCACCACTGCTTTTGGCTGTTTTGTAATTGCTTATAAAGCTGTAATGAAATTAAAATTCTGTTGTCATCATCAGTCCTGTCCAGCTACCTACAGAATGCTTCTCCTAAGATACCAAAAGCGCTTTTCTTTTCCCCTGTGATGTTACCCTCAGGAAAACACTTTCTCAAACAGAGTTTCCAGTTTTGCAGGCACTAAAAGAGGTGCCAGACTTCTGTGCATCTACCCAGCCAGGGTTCCTCTGTGCTCCTCTAAGAAAACAGGAAATAAATGGCTGATCCAGAGAGGGAATGTGTGTGGTACTGCCCAAAAGATGAAGCAGAGATTTCAAATTAGATTTAGTGAAGAAGGATGAAAGAGGGATGAAAGAAAGGAAATCCACACACAGATGGTCCATCAGCATTTTTTACTTTTGGTTTGTGTTTTGGGTTGTTTGGGTTTTTTTCATTTTGCTCCCTGCTCAGGAAAATCTTGAAGTAAATAGGTAATAAGCTGACAAATTCATGAAGACCAACATTTATTCTCTGTTGTGACATGAATATCTGGGCTTCAAAGAAAAAGACAGATGGTTCACAGCACAGAAACAATCAGAGCTTGCCACAGAGAAATTAACCCACTGAAATGAAGGCAGAGAAATCAAGAGCCCAGATAGTTATTGACTATTTAAGGTCTTGGAAGACTTCCTGAAAATTATTTCTTTGTGTTGTGGTGACCAAGTAGAATGGGGAAAGCTCTTATGTGCATTTAAGGATAGAGGGGAAAAACAAACATCTGTAGGGGCTGGGAGCACCATATGTGACTTCCTTCCAGCTTTCCCTGCCTGCTGCTCTCAGAGAGCCACCATCACCCCCCCAGGCCTGCAGATGTTTTTGTAGTAAATAATCTACCTGTAAAAAATGTGTTTATTTCCACTCCATTCCTGAATTTCTGTGCACATCCCAAATAATCCTCCTTGGTGCATTCTAAAGCCACACCTTGTGGAACACCCTGGTTTTGGAGACTGATACCCTCACCATAGCTGGTCCTGCAAGAAGAGAGATCCACGCCACCAACCTCATCATGTGAGCACCTCTGAAAATCCAAGCTTAACATGCTGCTTGACTCCAGCAAAAATACAGTCTTGTAACAAAATAAACACAAGAAAAACCTCTTAACAGCACAAAGACCTAATTCAGGGAGTAGATTTCATTATGGGGATAGCACATGTCTGTCTTACAGACCTTAAAGTATCCCACATGCTTCGCTTATTTCAGAACCTGACTCCACAAAACAAAACACTGCAGGATAATCATATTTATTTGTTTGGTTTTCCACTTTGTTCAGTTATCCTAGCTTAAATCTAAGCCAAATGTTACACTCCAAAAACCCCATGGATATACATGTTTTTTGATTTACCAACAGAAGTAACAAAATAAGTTACGAAAGCCAAGAGCAGAGGTCCTCATTTGTAACCATTTATCCTCATGTAGTTAAAGGTCACCCACAAATTACAGACTGTGGGTTCTAGCACTGTTTTATATATATAAATATACATGTATATTTACAACTGCTACATACTTATTTTCCACGGTGTGGTGCCCAATGTTTCTGCTACAGCCTGAAAGGAGCTGCCTCACAGGAAGGCTGTGCCTGGTGCTATATTTAACGCACAAGAACTGTTTTCATTGCTTACAAGTGGGAGGAGCAGAGGTAACTTGGTTAAATCAGTTGTGCCCGAGACAACCAAAGGTAAGTGTTGTGGTTGTGAGCTAAATGGCTGCTCATGTCCCACATGAAATAGAGAAACAAACCCAGGAAACCATCCCATTAAGAAATTACTCACTAAAACAGAAAACAAAATTGTTTGCAAGTATCCCTATCTTTTCCTTAAATAAAGGAAAATTTGGAATGACAAGCTGGAGTTTTAAACAACAGAATGGCTAAATAGCAATAAGAATAAGGAAGAATTATAAAAATGATGGAATAGTACTTACATTCTCATTTATGATTCTTTAGGCATGAGCCTTTCAACATTTCTGTGCAGCTCCTGCCACTTGAAAAACTGAAAACCTGCATTCTAAGGGAAATACATGACTCAGGAAATCAACACTTCAGGAGAAACTGCAAACACTGTGGGAGCAGCACTAGAACTGTGAAAGTGGGCAGCAAGCCTGTGTAAATTGATTACCCAGTAAGTTTATAGGGCCAGTGAAATTATTAAGAAGTAATTTGTAGTCACCTACAAAAAAGAGATTTCAGGTTAAGCAGATGGTGTGTTAACACGCAGGGAACACTTAAGCCAGTGAGATGGAGCTTCTACATTATTTACAACTTGCTATTTAAATTAGACCTCAAAGATGTCCAGACTTCTACAGGTCTCTTCCAACCTGGGACATTCTGTGAGTTTAAGACTTCGGCATATATCTCTCTTCAGTGGGGGTGAGGAGGAAGGCTTTTCAAAATGCAGGAAAGGGGCAATCCTAGTTGAAAAGTCAGAGGTGAGAAAAATGAGGGGTTTATGCTTGGGCTTTAAATAATGTCCTTCCTGCAAAATGTGTTTTGAAGTTTTGGCATTTTCTAAGTGGTTCTTCAAGGAAATTATACAGATCCTTCAGTTCTATGCTGCTGGGTGAGGTTCAGCACAGTGTTGTCACTACTGTAAGGGATTTCACACATTCTGCACTATTAGACTTGGTGCAGTATGCACAGACTGATGCTCTCTCCCTTTGAATTCCTTCAGCTCCTTCCCTAAGTTTCTAGTTTTATTTCTGATCAGACTTCCCATGAAAAGTCACCACAAAGTTCCCAAATCCCTAAAGATAACTTAGGTTTTCTTGCAGACTCAACAGCCCCACCTACTCCACCTGGGAATAATTCCTGGAAAAATACCTAACCTTGAGTTTCATACAAAATATGTTTATCTCATTAAAAGCCATCCTTTATATTCCAGTTTTAAATTGATATTTCTCACTTTGCTTTCTTCTTCTTCTCACCTTCCATCCCCATGTACAACCACAACAGCCCCAGGAGAAAGAGTCATGGAATGGCTGGGGTTGGAAGAGACCTTAAAGATCACCGAGTTCCACTCCCTGCCATGGACAAGGACACTTTGCACTAGACCTGGCTGCTCAGAGCCCCCAGGACAGTCCCTGTGAACAGAAATGGGACAGTCCCCATAGACTGCTGCTGCCTGAGCCCCAAGCTCTGCCTCTGAGTGCTGTGCCAAGAGAGCACAGAGGTAAACCCATGAAACTGCACCCCAAAAGTGGGAAGTCCAAGCACAGCACACACAGGGCAGAGGGAGAAGAAACCAAGCCCTGCTTCTCCCAGCTTTCTGATCCCTTAGAGAATCACACAAGTACAAAACCATGAAAACAATAACCCCAGCTGCAAAGGCAATGAAGCAATTTGTTAGGGAGATGACATTTTTAATGAGAAACACTTGCTGGAGGAGAACAAAAGGCTCTGTTTGGTCAGAGAGATGCTCTTGATACTCTTCTGAAGTGCATGAAAAAGTAATTTCATTTAAGCGTCATACACAGAGCAGCTGAATTTCCTGGGGCTCCAGATGTTGTCCTGTGCAGATGCTGAACAAATGGAACTCTGTCTTGATGAAATGAAAAGAAAAAAGCAAGCCTTCCTAAACCAAAATCCATGCACCAGAGTATTTCATGTCTTAAATGAAGAAAAAGAAAAGACAAAAAAAGAGAGAGAAAACCATGCAAAGTGGGTGAAAAGGAAGTTCTTGAGCCCAGCAGCACTGCCCATAGGATAGACTGTTCTTAATCACCCGATGAATAATTGAAGGAGATGACAATCTGGATTTGCAAAATACCAAGATCTGGCTCTGTCGCCTCTATTTCTTGGCTTTGCTCCGTTTCTGTTTGACAGTTATCTGGCTGTGATTACACTCAGTTTGTTCCCTAAGAAGGGACAGATTCTGCAAGCTTTCATTAGGCCAGAAGTTACTGGAACATTCTGGGGTGAATGACAGAGTCAGAATCAACAACTGCAAAACTACAATCAATATTTCTCTGTATTGACAAAGGGCAAAAGCTCCCAGCTGAAATGACACAAGTTTCTTTCCTGAATTTTGGGGAGGGAAAGGGGTTTGGTGTCTCAGTAGTAAAAGCTTTTGAAATAAGAGATCAGACTAAATATCAGCTCTCACGTTAATGAAGACTAATGAAGTATAATGACCTTGATATTCAGACACTTCATTCCTGAACTTTGGGGTGGGTGACAGAAGTAGATGGAGATGATTCCTAGGCTTTGTAAGCCATACAGGGCCTATACAGATCCTGATGCAAATCAGAATAGCCTTAGGCCTGCTGGCTTATGCTCTCATTTTTTTCTTCTGCCTTTTTAGGCTCTGAAAAAAGGGGCACTATTCACTCTTTCTTCTAAGGCACAAGTCTCCTTCTGACACAACATTATCCTTCTGCTAAGTGGTAGCAGATGACAGAGTCCAAAGCACTGCACAAACACGAGAGCATTCCTGCCTCTTACACAGGACCCCTTCCCAAGAAGGCAATGCTGTCACAGACAACTCTGCCTTTGAAAAGAAAAAGCCCAAAACGGTAATAAAAGCCAGGTTTGTGATGCTGGTCCATCAGCAGGTGGTACTGTGTAGTGAGTTTATAGTGAGCGAAGTGAGAAGGATAATATTGTTTTAAATTGGGATTTGGAAAGGTTAGCATCACATCTGACACCTCCCTGAAGGGCAAAGCTGAAGAGTGACACACCAGAGTACACACCAGAGGAGGGGCAAGCACGCAGTGGGTGTGGTGAGTAGATCTGAATAAGAATAGAGAGAAAATACTGAAAAAGAAAACAATGTAGTGCATGCAAGTTATGAGAAACTGGGGACTGACCTTTTGCTTCTCTCTGTTGAGAGGCAGAGACAGGCAGAGAGCAGCTGCTCTCCTGCTCACAGGGAAAAAGCTGCTTCCAGTAAGCCTCACCAGTCAGAAAGAAGTGATCTCAGAGTTCAAGCAAGAAGCAGATAAGAGGGTTGAAAAAGAACATTTCTTGTTATTTTTTAAAAGCAATGCATCATAGGTCAAATGAGCTAGTTTTGTCCAAACTCAGTAAAACCTAAATCTTAGATGACCTAATGTAAACATCAGCAAACCAGCCACGGTGCTGGTGGCTCACAGAGGAGCATTGTGCTTTGGAGAAACCTGCTTGAAGCAATGCAATAAAATGAATTGACCTTGGGATGGAAAAATCAATTTTTACAGAATTATTGGGTGTGATCTAATGACTGCACTGAATAACCCAAATTCCAACAATGGGTAATGCTTTTAAGCACGTTACCAGGTTTTGTTTCGTGCATATTTTGCCAAAGTAATCCCTCTGCACACACAGAAAGCAGTCAGAAACTTAACTTCTGGTGAGCACTTACGAGAGCCTTCCACAAGCAAGCAATCTGTTACTTTATATTCTAAAGAGGTTTGCCTTAAGGCCTGCCCCCACCAGCAATCAGCAGCACACTGACAGTCTCCAAGGTCTGATTGCTAATGAGGAGAAAATAATTACTGGGGAAGAGGGAAACTAGAGATAAATAAGATATTTTGCCCTCATTTTTTCTCCAAGCACACCCCACAGCAGAGCCATGCTTGAGCCATGTGGGACACAGGTGTGATCCCACTGAATTTTTTCTGCAGGGATTTTGGGGCAGGGAGCATTTTGGAATTTCCAGAGCAAGAGCAAATGCTGCCACATGAGCCAGCATAGAGGAGACAAACAGGGAGTGATGCTGAGGGGCTGGGGACTTCAGGGCAGTGAGAATCAGGGTATTTTTAAGGGTGTGTTCTTAAGGGTGACCCTCTTATTAAGAATAACACCATTCCAGAGCAGGCACTCTTAAATACTGCTCATGGGAGCAGACAATGCAGAATGTCACTGCCACCCCGTGTTGCCTCTCTCCTGTGTTATTTTACCCAGAAATCCAAGGGTCATCTGCATGGCAGATGCTGGGTTTTCATCTGACAGAGAAGCCAGGGAAATGGGCTGTGTGCCTCTCCTTAGAAGCATGGAATTATCTCTCCTTGTGCATCTCCAAGCAATGGACAGCCAGGCAAATCTTTGGTAGTGTGGCAGTATCCAGGGTATCATTAAAAACAACCTGGATTCAAAATCCAAATTGTTCCATCTTTTTAGGGACTTCACGGCCTTCTCCGTATTTCTTTTGATATTTTAGAATAATTTTTAAAATTCCCCTAGGTGTAAATATGAAATAATTTCTTAAAGTCATCTAGAATACCCAGTTTCCTCACAGATTGCCAAGTGAACACACTTATCCCCTCAAAAACACCGGGGAATGATGATTTCCTCATTCAGGAATCGAATGTTCATTTTCATGGGTCATTAGAGATGGATAGCTCTAAAGGTAGTCTAAACCTTTAAACTCCCCTGTCTTTTAGTAAGGGGAGAAAACCAGGAGAAAGACAAAGAGAGAGGAAATAATGAACATTTGCAAAGCCACTAATGAGCTATTGTGGGTCATTACTTTTATTTCCAATAGGAATTTAAATTATAAACTGTTTTGAGAATCACTTGCACTAGGCATTTACTTCATAATGAATGTGACTGCAATTTTAAAAAGCTGGTGTGCAGGATGGTAGAGAGGCCATAAAAAACCCAAGTTACATATTGAATTCAGTGTACACATAATGACCATATTATTTCTAGGGAATTAACTTTTTTTTCCCCCTAACTTTTCCAGACTCTGAATCATTTTCTAATAGGATCTCAACAGGCAATAGTATTAAAAATGTGTTAGATGTTAGCATCTGGGCCAGGAAAAGCATGACAATCTAATACAGAGAATCTAACTAGGGCATTCATCCAAGCCTGCCATCCATCTTTCCATTCTCTGTGGTGTCTCTCCCACTTCAGGGTACACAGATTGAGCAAGTCCTTGGAATAATGGCATTTAAATGAGGTAAAACCTACCTGATGACATTTCCTTGCCAGGCACATTGCAGGTCCCAGAGAACTGGTACCCAAACTAGAGTTGTCTCCCTGTCAGTAATGCCAGTTTGAACATAGGAGTTTTCTCAGTCCATGGAAGCAGATTAAAGCCAGCAAGCTCATTCCATTAAAGGGAAAAAGAGAGCCCCAAAGCCCCAGCTGTCATGATCTTGAGACTTGATTTTCACTCCACAGCGGAACTAAAATTAAACCTTTCAACAATTCTCATGAAAACTTTCAGGGGAGAGAGACAAGCCAGAGTAATGAACTTGCTGGGTGGGTAAGATCAACAAACTGGAGCAGCCACGTTGGGATAAATTTGAAAAAAAGGGGCTGATGCCACCTTTCTGTACTCAAGACAGATGTTTCAGTTTCAAGATCCTTGTTTATATTAAAAAAATCTAATAATGGCTATAAAGCAGTCTGATCTGCAAAACATTATTTTCCAATTTCTGATAAAATGGCTTCTTTGATAGAAATTTTTTTTTTTTTTTTGGTGATCCTAATCCTTAAGGCTTTGGGAAAAAAACCCAAAATCTTATTTTGACTAGCATGAAATTCACTGTCAAGATTTAAGATGTCCATTTACCCTGTTCCTATTTGTCACAGTAGAACAAATGAGATAAGGTTGGGAAAAGAACAGTAAATACCTAAATGAAAAATACTTGCATCTTTCCAGTATGTCTACTTTTTCTGAGGTATCCAGGAAGGCTAAAAATTAATCAATCAGCTGCAGAGTGTACAGCTGCACATCATATTTGGATGCTAGTGAGCTTGATTAAAGTCTTACTTCAGTAGGGCACTCTGCTAAGAAACTGTAGCTGTCTTTGAAGGCTTAAAATTGCCCAAGGCAACATAAAGAGAAAGAAGAAAAGGCATTTTAAACAAATTAGCCCATCCACGTGTTTTAGCTTAGCAATCTTTGCAGAGAATACAAGAAAGCAAATTACTCAAATACACTTTGAATGCAATGCTTATGTTCCCTCCCTTTGGGGTAGATTTGCATAAAGGAGCAGAACTCAAGTTTTGTTCAAAACTTATAACTAAAGCTTTAGTTATAGTTTAGAGATATTATGTTTAGAGATATTTTGTTTTCCTACTCATACACACAGAATGTGGGCACAACAATGGACAGGACCTCTTTGAACACTGTGTCCAGTCCCTTACACTGCAGGGGACTTATCATTTCATAAAATCATTCAGGAAAAAAATATTTATTTTGAAAAGCAATTTTAAAACATCAATATAACATCAAGATGCTGCCTCTCTTTCTAACATGAACACTACACTTCATGCCAACCCACCTGCCTGCATTAAAAAGCAAATCTCTTGCAATCATTAATCTATAGGGAGACGTGTGAATTTGGCAAACATTTCCCTTCCAATTGCTGGTCTTCACTTATAATTTGCACGTCTGCTTGGATGATCCCATAAATACATTAACCCAGTTGAGCTGGGGTGCTCTAAAGTCAAAATCCATTTAACTGAGTACATTTTGTGTTCTCAGTACCCCATTGTAAATGCCCCAAGAACAGAAACATTTCTCTGTTTCTAATATCTCCAGTGGCCAATACAAAGTAATTTCTGTGCTTAATTTAGTACTGACTCAGGAATACCTAAACAAGACAAAATGGCTTTTGTTATTATCATTATTATTATTGTTTTAAGCAAAAGACAAAACAAGAGGGAACAAAAGTTGAAACCATTGAGAGTGAATGGTGTTTATTTTCATTCCAAAGGAAAAAGATTTACTTCCAAGGCTTGAGTATGTGCAATGTCCTCATTAGTCAGAGTGCATAAAAACAACAGAGAGAGGAAACAACATCTGAGCTGGAAAAAATGGGCTACCCAAAGTTACAGGACTTTCACTGAATTCCTACCTGTGTGTGTTTATTACAGACACCAAGGTAAAAAGCAGAGCAGTGCTCATTTTTATTGCAAGAGAGACTACATGTAAGCATGTGCATTATGCTCTAGCATGTTCCATCCATTATTCACTGATATTTTTGATGTACAACTTTGCTTCTGCCATGGATATTTACATCAAAACAACTTTTGAAGAAGCTGCTGCATAAAGTACTCAAATTACTGGGAATCCCAGGAAACATCAAACATTTGGTTCTGCATTTTGTTGGGAGTATTTTCAGAAAAACTCCAATTTTGGCCTGGTATTCTCATCTGAAAACATTCAGGCTCATAATATTTCATAAGAACATTTACACAGAGCTGCTTTGAGGAAAAATAACTTGAAAATGGGCAATAGAAACTTCATTTTGGCTTTAATTATAGTTATTATTGCAGATCAAGGGATATTAAAGTAGTCCACTGCAGATGGACTCACACATATATTGAACCAGAGGTTCAAAATGAAATATTTCATTGGCAAATTGTTCATAACTCCTTATTGCACCACAGGGCAAACCAGTCAGTAAGACAAAAATTATTAAAAACACTTTCTGAAGTTTTCACTCTGGGAGTAAAGAAGAGCACTAATTTTCTTCTATTAATGTTTTATAAACACAAGACTGAAGACTTCTCCCTAGATATTTGCTAAGGTGGGTGGCGAGTCTCTCTACACAACATTTTGGGAGTGTGATGCCGTGTTCACACTTCTGGCAAGAAGGGAGAAAGGGGATAAAATGGTTTTGGACAATTTTTTGCCCCTCCTAAACTATGCAGGACTTGTACAACTGGAAAGTAGAACAAAACCCTACAGCAGAGTAGTAAAGATTTTCTCATTGGGATCTCTTTACTAAACATCTCTTACAGGAGGAAAATGCTCATTCTCACAGATTCCTCTGTGGTGATTTATGGGGTTTGTCTCCCAGCTGAGAAATCCCATAGCAGAAAAAAGAATTGCTTCCTCAAGTCCCTTGATCAACTGGTCAAAAATCAAAGATCTGGCTCTTAGAATCCCTCTCAAATTTAGATTTCATTACCAATGTGGAAGACTTGAGACACAACCACAGACCTTGTTCACACATTTTTCTGTAATTAGGTTATCTGCCCCCACAAAGAGTGAACATTATTAGAAAGACAAAGATGAGCAATGGAAACCACTCCCACACCTGGAGAATGGCATATCTCATTTTAAATTGTCTCCTACAAACTTCAGTACAGGAGCAGTGGATGAGTTAGGTGGGCAAGTTTGGGATACGAGAATGAGTTGCTGAGATAGATGAGGATTTAAAGGAAAACAACTTGATTGAGAAGTTTGTTCTGCAGGGAGGTTGCAAAGATAGGACCAGAGCAACAAGTTTGGAAAGTTGTTTTAGGTGATTGAAATAGCCAAACCAAGTCCTTCAGCCAGCATGAGCAGTCAGAGCAATCTGAGAAGATAAATAGAAAAAAAAAATTACATTTTCTCTCCTTCTGTGACTGCCTTGCTGATGTGATTTTGCATGTTTACTGTCATGCCCAAGCACATGTGGAGTGCAGTCAGAGGCATAGAGGAGGAGGGAGAGGCAGTAGGAAATCAAACAAAAGTCCTATGAAAAGAAAGTCGGGAGTAAAAATAGCATGAAAGCTCTGTTCTGTTATCAGGGGCCAGATGTGGCAAGGCAACATATCTAGAAGTAGTGTGGGTCTCAGATGGTGTTTATGTGTCCATCTCTGTTTATGCTGGCGATGTATTACCTTTATTACTGCATTCATGTGCTCCCACAGTGAGCTATAGTGCAAACCTGAGTAATTACATTAATTTATCACACACACCTTTGGCTGCCTTAGCACCTCCTCCCTCCTGAATTATCTTAGGCTTCCAAACAACACTTTGTGTGAGGAAATTTTAAAGTGTTTAAGAAGGAGGAAACCAGTGGGCTTCTATAAAATCTGAAAAATATATTATAAAATATACCCTGGAAATATGTTGGCTCCTTCCTTCTTCTCTAACAGTGCAAATCAAGAGTAACAGCAGTGTAGTCACACTACTGCTCTGTAAGGGGACAACACCACAGGCCAGACCCAAGAACCACAGGGTGAAATTGCCTCCAGTACTAATAAAGCTTAATATCTCTGGTAAAATTATTAACCCTAATTATGGTCATTATAGCTCCTTAGCACTAGCACCTCACTCATTCATCTCTGTTTCAAAAGCAGTCCAGTTTTTGTCAGCACTGTTGGTGTTCAGGGGTTACTGCAGAACATCTCTCTTGATGAAGAACTCCCTTAATTTTCACAGCCTAAATTAACCATTGTTTTTTCTGTTCTTTAAATTGAGATTTAAAAGTGAGCTAATAAAACTCTTACAATAAAAAAAAATCCCACTCCAAGCAGATCAACCTTAGACTTGCAACCTCTAAGGACAGACAGCAAATAGCAGCACTGAGCTTTCACTGCCATGGAGTTGGGGCAGTGGAAGCCACAAGTAACTGGAACACTACACCAGGAAGAACAGATAAAATTTTGTATTTTCAAGAGTCCTCCGTGCCCCCCCACCACTTCTTTTGTGTGGCTGCTGATACTTACAGCTTCCCCAAGGGCAGGACAATGAAATAGGTTTTGCAATTAATTTCACATCTGCACCACAGAGATTTCCTGGACACTGGCAGCAAGAAAAAAGCTTCTTTTAGGTCAGGGATCCTCATCTTTTGTGGCTTTCCTTCCACAGCCATCAGCTGAATGGGATTTTTCAATTGTCCCCCATCTCACACAGACCTCAGCACACCTGCAGAATCATGGCTTTTACCTTTGTAAATCACTGATTCTGGTGAAGGTCCCAGGTTGTTCAAAGCAATTATGTGAATAAGGTATCTTGGGTTTATACATTTACACACATAGATCCCAAAGAGATTTTTGAGTGCAAGGGGGAACAATTCACCTGTTTCTTTGAATGCAAAATTATCTACAGACTCTTAGACCTGCTTTAAATGTTCAGGCTACCTTCCATACAGATACATCCTAAATTTCATTTTCCTCTGAATCAATATAAATTCCCAAGAATTCATAATTCTGCCTGTAGCATTCCATCACTGACCAACTTAATATTTTATACTCCAAAAATGAAATTAGAAACTTCCACAGATATCACTATCATTTTCCCCATTTTCCTCCTTCATCTCTCCTTCATCCCTTTTTGAAAGTCCTTTTATCTCCTCTTAACAATCATGAATGCAAGCACAGAGAGAGGATGGTTCAGCTCTCTGTGCTCATGCCAACTGAATTCATCCCACTTTTAAAGAAGTTTAATTCCACTTTTAAAGAAGTTTAATTCCAGTTCTAAAGAAGTTTAATCCTACTTTTAAAGAAGTTTCTTCTACTGGTCTCTATCTGCTTCAAGGTTACGTGACTGAAATCCTGAGATCAGAACCAGACACAGGAGCAGCTTACTCAGCAAAGCAAGTGAACTATTTTAATATAAATCAAATCTAACAGAGTGTGATTGGGTATCTAGTTTAATATCACACAGCAGGAAAGAAGATTGAATAGTAAGGGTTTTGCATCTGAAATACACTGATAATTCAAATTCTTTGGGTTCTGATGGCTGGGCATGTTTGTGTAGAATTTACTTTAGTCTGACAGTCTCAGTTTAAGAATAAATTAATGAAGTCAGCCTATAAGAAACTAAGATCTTGTGATTTCCATCATTTTACAGGGGAGATAAGGCCTCTTTAAGCTACTGGTGACAACTTGACAGCTCAGAGACAAGCAGGCACTTGGTTTGACATCAGTGCACAGAGATCTGCCTCAGCTGATGCTCAGGGTCAAACCCACAGCATCACCCACCCAGGAGATTCCTCCTTGGGGACACTTAAGGGACAGGAGCTGGGGCCAGCTCAGCTGTCAGAGGGAAAATGCCCACATGGGAGAAGCAGGCTCTGCAGGATGGCTCTCAGTGCTGCCTACAACAGATCTTTCAAAAACATAAAATTTTAGCATCTAAACACTTTTAATCCTGAACAGTAACTTTCAAAGCTGATCAGACCGAGCCAAGGAGTTGTTTGATGCCTGAAACACCTGGAAGAAATTCCTGCACCCCCATTTGGTCATCATATTTAAGATGTTTCTCCCTTTTTCTGACAGTTTAGTCATTAAACAAGAGAAATGCCCTTCAGTGATGCCATCACACTGCTGCTGGATAAAACCTGGCCTCACAAATTCTAAGAAATCAATTTTGCACAGATGAATCCTGCCACCTTTGATATGCAGAATTTCTACACAGCAGAGGGGAAGTCTGGCAACGAATTCCTATTGCTTAAAATCTGATCTCGATGCACAAAGCAAAGTCTTGAGATTAGAAAAACGCATTTGCTTCTGGGAAATATTCTTCATGCACGAACGTGTTCAGAAGGCAGCTTTTCCTAGCACAGGATTGTGATCTCTATCTGCAGCCCTTTGTTCAGAAGCAGAAAAAGGAGGGAAAAGTGGAGAGATCTGGGTAAGAGGCTTCAAACTTACTGATACAGCTCCAAAGCTTTCATAACTTGCTCCCACTCCTGCACAGGCAGGAGACCCACAGAAGCAATTCCCCAAATGAACTCTCAGAAATAATTTCTTCATCTAATTAAAACCTCTTATGATCCACATAATCCAAGAATAGCAGATGACAGAGCATTACTGTCCACCTGTTTTAGTCTATAAGCATAAGTGGAACAAAAGACAGTTCAAGTGAAGATTTCCAAATACAGAAACATGCCCAGGTTCTACCAGATGATTCCTAAAGTTTGATTTAATCAGGGCTGACACTCTTTTAAGGACCCAGTCAACCTTTCTTAAGTGATGCAAAATAAATGGGGGCAAAACTCACATTAATCTGAAACTGAACTCATAGGCTTTATGAAAGCTGACATCTGCATATGAGAAAATTACACATGGGTGATCAAAGTTTCCCTCTGACATGATCTATTTCCACATTTATAGATTTGAGGATTTTATGTCTGCCAGCAGACACACATTCCTCACACATACTGGGCACACTCCTCAAGGCCCATCCTGGAAAGATGCTCTGCAGACTCCAGGCCTGAACCTCCTGCTGCTGCATGGTCTGGGGAGCAGGATTTGGTGAGGGGAGTGCTGACATTTGCTTCATGACCGTGTCCATCAAAGTGTCCACGCAGATCAGAGCCACTCTGATGGTTACACAAGGGCTCAAGGTGCAAGGGCAGCAGCTCCCCTCTTCCAGGGGGATGGAACAGCAAACTCAAACTGTTGCCTGCACAGGTTTATATTCACAAAACAGTGGCCAACTACTTTGAATTGATGTGAGCCTCCCTGCCAATGAAGATACTGAAGCGACCAAACCCCTGCAGCCAGGAATTACAGCTGTTTTCCTTACCCTGGACAATTAACTCCCATTAGCTGAGCAGGAGCTCAGGGAACAGGCAGGCTGAAAGGAAAGGTTGTCCCATGATGATGGGATTGATCTGTCTCTTAGGGCATGATGTCCCACCAGCAATGCACAGAGCTCATCCCAAATTCCCTGAGTGCCAGAAAGACACAGAAAGGAAAACACCTATATTTGTATCTATCCAGATCCTCCTGAGCAGACACCAGAAGTCCTTCCAGCATCTTGATCCTGAATTCTGAACAGCCTCAGGAAACACACACAGTATCTAAGAAATCTCCCAATATCCGGCCATCCACAGGACAAGACAGAAGCATCCTGATGGAACATGCTCAAACTGGTCTTTCCAAAGTGTGCACAAGCACAGATGTTCTGACAGAAATGTGCTGCAACTGGCAAAGCTGTTTCATCTGCCTTCAGTATCACTGGATAGAGAATTACTTCCATATTATTTTCTTAGACCAAGACCTTAAGGGAGAAATAGAAGGGAAGAATAGAGGGGAGTGTAACAATCTCTCTGTTAAATCCACTTCATGTGCAAGCACATGAAGCCAGAGGAGTTTGCTGCCTCATGCTGTGAGTGTGAGTCTCAGCTTTTGGCAGTGGAACAAAACCCTGGGAGCAGTCTGGAGGCATTCATATGTTTTGTTGCTTGCTTTGGCTACTGTCGAAGCAGCCTAAGCCCTGAGTGCTCTTTGCAGAAATATGTTTGCATGGCATTTTTCTGAAAAGGGCCACAATGAAAATACCTGCCATTCAGACTCCTCTACCCCCTCCTTAAAAAAAAAAAAACACGTTATTAAAAAAGCTGATTTTCACATTTTTCAAATAACAATAGCAGCCTTATCCATAAGGAAAATCAAAACAACTGGTTAAATTATTCTTTTCTAGACTACCCTCTGCATGCCTCATTTTTTATTCATCACAGCACATATTCTCTCTTACCAGGATATAAAATATATTCAGACTTTGCTGCCTAAGGAAGGCCTGAAAGCTTTCAGAGCTTTTCCAAGGCCGTGCATTTGACATGGGAGGGAGGCAGCACACCTGAACCTGCTCTTGCAGAAGTTACTAGGCAGCAGCAGATGGCTGTGGGGCATCAACCCAACACTCACTCTGCTTCTGAAGGTAATTTAGTAGCCTGCAATGACTTCTCTGCTACCTTGGCTGGGCAGTCCCCAGTGTATTTTCAAGTTGTACTTTGACTTTTGGTGCCACACAGAGCACATTTTGTTCCAGCTCTCCAATCCAGCCTGGATTGGAAGTGGAGCTGTGATCAGCTGCCTAATTACCCTCAATAGCTGACACTGCAGCTCCCTGCTTTGTCTGGGCAATTCAGGGCTAGGAGTGGTCACCAGTTACCTGAGTTAGATCCCCTCTGGAATGAGTGCTGAGGGCAGTGGGAGCACATGGGAGAGGGAGGACTTTAATCATGAACCAAATTACAGCCTGGACCATGAGCCAGTTGCTCTGAAGAGCTGTCCCAAGAGGGGCAGAAGAAAGGAAGCAAAGCAAGAGCACATCGCTTTGGAAATTTCCATCATCACTGAGATCACTTTACTCCTGAAGTGACAGGAATTAAATTATCCTGCTGCTATTCCCCCTGTAGATCAGACAGAGCTGTTAAAATGTCCCCATGAGTCCAAACCCAGTTTCTCTCAGTCCTATTCATTGTAGCAACTCAAAGTTTGCTCCAGCTTCCACTGGCTCAAACTTTCTCCTAGTGCTGTAAAAGGTGTGAAGTATGGCATAAAGGGCTAAGGAGCTGAATTTGATTGTTCTGGGTCTTTGCTCATGGTCTGATTGAAATATGAGGCATTATCTACTTTTCCTTCACATCAGAGGAGCCTCAAACCACTAGCTCTGAAATGAACCCCTTTGAGGCTCTCTGATAATGCAGTTCAGCAAGTATTTCACAATCAAAATGAGTCTTGGTATTTCTGAAAGATGCCAGAATCATGCCAGCACATCTGCTTAGGCTGGATGACTGACTCATTTGGCCAAGTCCTGTTGCCTCTGTTTCCCTTTCCTAATAAAATAAGGATAAAAATTAAACCCTCAGTTGACTGAAGTTCTCATCCCAGTTCCAAACATTTTTTCCTTCATTTTTTTAATGATCTTTAAGAAAGGAGAATGCTTGGGTTTTTTTCACTGCTGTCATTCTCATCTGTTGTTCATCACAAAACAGATTGAGGGATTTTATTGATACTGATATATGTCTGATCTTTACACATCAGAAACCAAGGCAGAAAAGCATTTTGGAATGTGAAAAACACAGGAAATATAAGGAGGGAATGGAATTGAATAGAAAAGGGAAAATTCTACATTAAATACAGTTTACTAAGAAAAATACTGAGAGAACTCATCCTAAGCTTGAGATAACAATATGTATTAAATAAAATAAAGTGGCCTCTGCAAGTGGAATACAATGAGGAACACTCTAGGATCTTTCCTAAGGTATCAGCTATTTAGGAAAAGGACTAGAAGATATCACTCAATGAAACAGGTAGGAGAATATATTAAAGGAACATATAAAAGAGCTTTAATTTAATTAGATCATGGTCTGATGATGGACACTGACCCTTCATCTGCATGGTGCCTTGGTTTTAGCTCTCTCTGGAAGGCAGAGAGTAGGGAAAATGGATTGGGTAGGTTATCTTCAAGGCACAGAACAGAGAGAGCAATGTCATCTGTAAAAAAATCACAAGTGCAACAACCGCAAGACTGTCTTTGTTTCTCCAAATCTGTTGAAGCTGTGGTGTGTTTTACACATTAACCTCTCCATCCCATGGGCAGCACAGGGCCAGATGATGCTGAGGTGATAGGTCACTGAGGCAATAAAGCTATGCCTTATTAATGTCTGTGCTCCTAAAAAATGCACCCCCAAATTCCTTCCAGATATTCCACCGCGTGATGGAAGTTTTATTTGTGGGTTAAACCATAGAGCAAACTGCAACCCTCCCGCCCTCTTAAATCATGCAGCCTCCTTGGAATGACTAAAATTCCCTCTGAGTTGCATTACCCAGAGTTTGTAAATGTCTGGAAGGCATAAACCACTAATGCATGTAATTTTTCTTTTCTCTCCCGCCATTTCTCCAGCTTTCCCACACGGATCGCTGCTTTTTCCCAACCACTTCAAGAAGGGGATTGATTTCTGTCTCAAACCCCGTGCACTATCTCTCCTGATCCAGGGAGTCAGATTTCACTGAGATTCAAAACATACTTCCTCGCTGAACAAATTGGACATTCCTTTTTGCCCTGCCAGGGGCTGCCTGCTCCAAACCAGGTGTGACTTGGAGTGGGCACCCCCAGGGTTTCCTTCAGGGAGGGTTGGAAAGCCTTGAAGAGAAGTTATTGATTGACTACAGCCAAGAGCAAATACCTCGATGCACGTGCAGTGCACAGCACTGGATCTCCTACCCTGTTTCTTTGGATCCTCTCCTTGGATGAGGTGTTCCCGTGCAAAGCTGGCTCTGCCTCCTCCCACAGCCCTCTGCAGGCTTCCTTCTGCCCAGCACTGAAGGTTTCCTCCTGCAGAAGACACACAACAAACCTGTTCAGCAGTTCCACTCTGCTCCCCATCACTTCTGCCAGGTTCACTTTGCATAATGTCTAGCACTGGTTCCCAAGGATATTTTTCACATACAAGGATCTTCTATCCCCTCTGAATACTCTCAAGTTATTACCATATTCAGAAGGCACTTATTTCTGTACTCTTCTTTCAAAGTAAGGCACTCAACAGCCTCAAACACCAAAGCCAAGGTGATCTGGGCCACTTCACCTTTAATTTTGCGTCTCTCCAGCTCACTGAGATGACATGCTCTGTATCAAAAATGTGTTGCTTGGGTTTGAGCACTTGGATTAATTTTTATGCATAAGCTTTACCTGGATCTCTCTCAAAAATAATTTTACAGTCATCTTGTGGGGGAGCTTAGCATGAGTTCAGGCATTGCTTCTCATCCTTTCTTAATGCAAACTCTGTTACAATTTCAGACCTGTGTGCACCCAAGGCCTTCTGTCTTAGTCACCAAATCCCTGCTCCATGCAAGAGTTATCCACAACCACCACACTAAAATCACTCTCACCTCTGAAGAGCACGGCTAAGAATTCTGGCATAAAATACCTCTGGTAAAAAGCAAAGGGAGAAAGAAAGTCCCTCTCCTCTCAGTTTTATACTCAGAGGGATGGCTATAATAAAGTGATAATTTTTTTTTTATAAATCTGTGTGACACTTTAGCTGTCTCCGCTACTTATCTTTGAAATTTAAAACTCCACTTTATATCCTATTCCAGGCTTAACCTCCAGAAACCTTTATAACAAGAAATTTACTTTTCTTGACTTCTTGTGGTGTTTACACCTCTGCAAGGTGATGACTATTAAGTTGGCAGCATCTCCAAAAGTCAAAAACAGACAAATCACTTAACATACACAGACAGGCTGAATTCAGATAAGGATATGAAAATCAACTTGCTTTTCAAAACACATTGGCAAGTCAAAACTTCTTCCATTTATGACACTAATTCAGAACAACAGGGAGGTTCAGATAGCTTCTGGTTGAGACAGAAATACAAAATTTTGGCAGTGTTTTCCAAAAAAGACAAAGATGATACTAAAGATGGGTGAGGGAGGAAAGTAAATGAAACCCAAGATTTCTGATGCTGAAGTAGTTTGATATAAATGTAGCTCAGTGAATCTTGCAGGAGGCTGTTTTCAGCATGTGTTCCTTTTCTCCTGAACCTTTTTCCCCATCTTCTCAAGGTCAGTGATCTGTAACCACACATTATAATGTTAGCTTTGAACCTCAAAACCCCAGCTTTAAGATTTTAGTTCTTGTTTACTTCAAAGGCAGGAACTATGCACATCACTGCAGCTCCTGCCTTGGATCTCACAAGTCTCCACCACCAGCTGACAAATACCTGTGTGCCAATGAGCTCCTGTGTCTGTTGTATCTGGGAATCCTGTAGGGGATAAATAGACACCAAAGTGGCACAACTAGTTCTGCATGAAATCAGTGAATAAGCCTGATTTGGTGTATGCTAACAAACCTCTTCTCTGTTCATTTCCTCCTCCTTTCTTCTGTTAAGAGGATTCGTCTCTCTTTGGGCTCTTTTTAAAAAAATTCTCCTTACTTTTTAAACAAGCGAGGATACTTTTCAACCCTGTGTATTTCTTTGAACCTCTGATCATTGCAGTTAATCACTTAATTGAGGGTTGGTTGGAGATACCAGGCATTCCAAATGAGCTTTTCCATGCACCAGGCAATCAAACCCTGCCAGGTTTCCCAACTGTGCCCAGCTGGGTGGAGCAAACTCCGGTGGGTTTGGCAAGTCAGCTGCTCCCACCACCCACACCTGCACACCCCTATTGGTGCCTTATTCCTTCTTTCTTCTCCCCCTCGTCCCACCCACCGTGGCAGCTGGGCCAGGAGGGGAATTTGTAGTTCAGCAGTTCAAAAGAGAGCTCGTTCATCCTGCCTGAAAGCGGTGCTGGGGCACGGCTGCCCTGTTCTGACTTGCCTGCAGTGAGCGAGATGCTCCAGCTCTGAGCTGCCATGTGGGATCCTCCTGCTGTCACACCAGGCAGTGCCTGGCATTCCAGGGATTCAGCTGCCTCCTCAGCCTGCAGATGAGCAGAATCCTCTGCTGACATCTGAAGGAACTGCGTGCTGCCAGGCAGATGGGAGCCAAGGCATCAAAAGTCCACCCTCTCAGCTTTTCCAAAGCAACGCAATAATACCACGCAGGCTCCATGGCTACATAAAGCTCCAGTGAATGTGGGATAAGAAACAAAATAAAAGCAAAGGCCTTCAGCTTTAAAAGCACCTCAAACAATGTAAGGACTTATTTTTCCTGTTGTATTATTTTTATGACTGTTTTTATTCTCCTTACAAAATGCTCAGCATTCAAGCAATATTAAAAGCACCTGAACATTAAACATTCAAAAGGACACAGCCAGCACTCGAAAGTTTTTCCTTCTCTTTTATCTACACCTATGGAAAAAAAAAAAAAAAAGGCAGAATGAAAACACAAGTTAATATTCCTAGAAAACCTTTAAAAAAAAAAAAAAAGCGTTTCTGCCTCTAGACTCCCAGCTGCCTTTCAACACAGCTACAGAAATGTACTCCCTGAAGTCCTGCTGACACTATTTGTTCATTATGGTGCACAGGCATTGCCTGACCTGATAAAGTTGGGTTTCTTCCCCTCCTAGTGGGGCAGTGCTCATTTCTGGATGCAAACAGAGTTTTACAAGAGAAGCATAGCAAAGATAGAAAAAAAAAATTGAATGGTATATGCCTTCCTACAGAGCATGGGAAATAAACAGGATATTTAAGTGGAAAGTCATTCTTTCCTTCTATTTCCTTGCAAATCATCTCTATCTGCTGCAAACTCAGCATTTCAGCTGGCAAACAGGCAAAAACCTGCCCAAGAAAATGTGATGCCCTGGTGCCAAAGTCACTTGGGCCATTTTCCCCAAGAGGTTCAGGCATTCATCTAAGGTCAGATATGTCCTGTGTGAAACAAATAGAGGAAAGTTGGAGTCTCACCTACTTCTACCTCACCAACCATGGTTTGGAAACAAATATAATTAAAACTAAGGGAAGAAGCTAATTCAACTTTATTGTTAAGTGTAATGGTGTTTGTTTAGTGCTCAGCATTGCTGCTCCCTCCAAAGGACACTCTCCCTCCATCTTCACAAGCCCATGGGATAAACAGAGGCCCAGGGATGGTGACAAATCAGACTGAATCGAGCTTGTGTTTATTATGTCCTCATTTTACCCCCTGCCTTATCTGTAATTAAAATCTGTAAAATGTTTTGAACTTTCCTTTTCTCTTATCTCAGCCATGGCGCAGCCCCTGGATGTGATGAGTTGAAGGAACCTCTTGGAGGGATTTGGGCTGGCAAAAGGGAGGGATCTCTACCTGCTTATCATTTTTGTTTGGCAGGATTAAAAATGATTGTAGCCAAGCACTGCTTGCAATCTTTCATATTAATGTGGTTTATTTTGGTCAGCAGGGTGAGTCTGTTTGGTTGTGGTTCAGATCAAGCTGTGATTTTCCAAAGTGACTGACCAAGTTTCTCTCAGCAGTTTGCTTCTGCAATGATAAGTACATGCCTGTGTAACCCGAGAAACTTCAGGGAGGTATGAGGAGGGCTTTATGACCCAAACCAATCTGAGCAGTGCTGCTCTTGGCAGTGTCAAAACACGACCCACGTGGCTGGTTTGATTCTTTGGTATGTCCACAAATTCCCTTCCGTGGGGACTATAAAGCACAAACCAACATTTTAATTTGTGATAAACAGTTGCACAAAGTAATTTACTGTGAAAAGATCCAAAGTAACTCAGCACCAGCCTTATTCTGATTTTTTTTTCTTTTATTTCTACTATCTGTAATTACAGACACGAAATCCAGGTAATAAGTGGGTTATATTTTCTGCTAAGAAAATGATGTCTATAATTACAGGCACATGTTCAGCTGAGATACTGTGGTATCCAGTGCTTCCACAAAGATGATAATTGTCAACCTTTGCACTGTAATTAAGTCTAAATGGGAATCCTAATCATTTTCCAAATGAGCAAACAGTAAGCCTATCTTGATTGGCTGTGTTGTGGCAATGAATGAAACTGATTTACTCTATGAGTTAATTAAGTTTTATGAAATCCCATGCCCCCCTCTCCTCAAAACCCACGTTGTCAGCAAATATTTGAGCTAATTAGTTCTGTATTGTTTTAGTGCTGTGTGATAGTATTACCTGCATCATCCCATTAATTATCCTTTGGTTTTCTGCAACCTTGATTTCAAATTTTCTCCCTTGGAGCAACTCCTTTGCCTTTGATTCACCTGTTCCTTGGGTTCACAGCCTTCTTTTGCCTTTGAGGCTCATGATTTCAGCAGGGCTCACGAACAAAAGGGGATGCTGTGCACGTTGGTGCTCAGCTTTCCTAACAAATGCTCTTTATGCCTCAAGCAGTGACCTAAAGGCTCGGTGTAAGTGATCACATCTCCAGGCTGGCTGTGCCCTCCCCTCCATGTGGGACACTTTTTCCTATCAAATGCCAGTGCAGGCAGCCCTGGACTCTGCTTAGCTTGGACCACACGGGGAGGGAGTGTGGATGGCTGGAGGCAGTGCATCATCCCAGTGAAATGTTATGCTACATGAGCCAGCCAGATCCAATGGAACCTGCCCTTGCCCTCTGTTCCCACATAAAACACAACATAATTGTTTTGAAAGCGTTCAAAACTTGGGTGGATGTGGCACTTGGGATATGGTTTGGAGGTGCTGGGTTAGCAGTTGGACTTGGTGACCTCAGAGGTGTTTTCCAACCATAAAGATTCTATCATTCCATATCATTACATCAGCTGCAGTTAAAGAAGCCATTTGGAGGCTCAGCTTGATTTGATACATGCCTAGCAATTAGCATGTAACTGCAGAAGAGTCAAGAAACTCTTCCACATCACATCCTCAGCCTCCCAAGAAAGCCACAGACAGATATGGGTTCAGGTAGAGGTTGGTGGGAGCTGCCACAGCTGGGGGTGGAGAAGAAGAGGAATTTTGGATCCCATCACCAGCCAATACAGCACAGGCACACTGAGGCAATACATGTACACTGATTTACTATCTGTGAAGACCAGGTTTTGTTTCCCACTATCTCTGCTCCCTTTGCTTTCTCCCCCCGGTTTTCCTAGAAGAACATATTTATTCTTCCTTTCACAAAGTACTTGAACTGCAGAATAAATGAAGAGTAAAATGTTTCCAATGCACTTGCTCAAATATAAAGATTTGTGCAATTTAGTGGAAAAAATCACAGAGCTGAAAAAATATATGTGCTTCCTGTGGCAAGAGCACCTGAAAGGCAATGAAATTCCATTACCTGAAACAAGTCCATAAACAGCATTACATAGCAGCCACTTGTCAGTGCTGGATGCTGTTTGTGGGAAGCCACTAATTGCAGCTTTCATAAAACGGTTTGACTCCCTTCCAGGCTGATGCACAGAGCATTCCAAGTGGGTGATTTAGGAGCTGGAGAAAGCCAAATGCCCCAGCCACAGGGCAAAGCTGCCACTTTCAGCCTCCCTCAGGAGAGCTCCCCAGCTGAGCAAGGTGTTGGCCACTTCCTGCCTACTGCCTTCCATCCTGTCAGTGTCTCCTCCTCCAGCAGGGCCGCCCTAAAAATCAGGGATCTGGGGGAACAGGAATGGTAGCAACCATAAGGGGCAGCCTGTGTGTCCAGCAGATTCCTGGGATTTAATATTATGGGAGAGCTAGGCAGAAAGACTAAGATTGCCATCTATTTGCCTAAACAGAGAAAATTAATGCCCCCTGAGATGTGATTCTCAAGAGTTTGTGGTCCTAGCACAGAGAATACTGGACCTACAGAGACATCCTCCTTCCTGGAAAGACAGCTGGAGGTCAGGTGGGGCACAGTGAGCATCCCAAGAAGTTTGGGATGGTTAGGCAACACCCACAGAACAAATTACTTTCCCATGGCCATACAATGAGCCTGCAGCAGAAGTTGCTTTTCCAGTCTGATGCTTTAGCAGAAGACCTTTCTTCCTGATTACTTTTCTTCTTATGTAACCTGGGCTCCCTTGGAGAACAAATGCGGGAAGTGAAATTTAAGACAAACGCATTATCTTCATTCTGAATCCAAAACACACAGGCCTCACCCCTGACCCCAGGATTGCTTCACACCTTGCCCCCTGAATCTACAGGGATGACACAATAGGACATGCTTGACTGGCAGGTGGGGAAGCTGGCATGCAGCAGTGTGATTCATCCATCCTTTCAGAGCACACACAGAAGACAATCTGCTGATGTTTGGATAGTTTGCATGTTCTTATCTCAGTGGAACTTGTTCACACAAGCAAGGTTTGATTATTATGTTATCTTAAGCCGTGCCCTATACTTGTCCTAGTAGCTGAAAACAAGTTCTTTTAGCCAAAGGCTCCAAAATTCTCACCCTTTTTAAAAAAATAAACTGATCAGTGAGTTAAAAAAAAAATTTAAAAAAGAGAGAAAGGGAAAAAATAAATAAAAATTAAGAGAAAAAAACAGAACAGTATTTTCAGTGGCTCATGAGCTGGAAAAACAACATTTTTTAATGAGGGGGAAAAAAAAAGATTAAGGCCACTCAGCAGCTGAAAAAGCAAGCACTTATTAAACCAAAATATTTAATGTTCACAGCCGTTCAATGGTTGGAAAAGCATGTTCTAATGACCATGTTTAATAATGTTTAGAGCCACCCAGGGCCTTGAAAAGCAACTTCTTGCCTAACTTTACAGAGATGCTGATCCTAATAAATAACATGCATGTTGAACCCACATGTAATGAATCAGATTCCCTGGCTCTTCTGGGGAGAAAAGGGTTAAAAACCTGAAGTAGAAGATGCCCCTTTACTTTAGGTGGAGGGGAGGGAAGGAAGCAAGTGCTGCGGAAAGAAGCTGGGATTTTTGCTATTCTTCCAGTGGGGAATACCCAGGATCCAGAGAGTCACCATATTGTCTCCATGTGAGAAATTGTAGAACAAATATAGGTTTTGTACTGCCAGGTTTGTGGTACTGCAGACACCCCCTGTGTTTTCACAAACTGGGAGCACTGGGGATTGCAACTGGGCAAAAGAGGCTAGGGACAGATTTTTATCCATGTTTCCAAGCAACCTATCACATAAAATTCTTCTTCAGTTTGATAATCTAATGGCTTGTCCTGAGGCAGAGTCCCAGGTTCATTCCAATTTCATCATATTGGCACAGAGGATATTTGCTGGGGAATGGTCCTGCTTTAACTGTTCCTTACTTAGAAACAGCCTGTACATATTGAAAATGGTCTTAATTCTGCTGCTCTGAAAAAATACTCAAGGTTTGAGTATGAGCTGAGGTGCTGTGGACCTCTGAGCCTTTCAGCAGCATGAGTGCCTTGCATTAGAAACAGTGCTGCAATTTGTTGTCAGTATTCCACACTCCTCTAATTTTCATTTGCGGAGAATGAACGCTCAGAGCCATCTCGCCTTGTTGACGGGGGTGCAGGGAGTCATTCCCATCCCTCTGGGCATCTGGAGCCTTTCCAGCAGCTCAGCATGGTACCTGCAGAGCAATTTGTCTTTGCAAATATATTTTGCCATTTAAAGCCACTAAGTGGCAGGGAAAAGCAAGCCCTGAATTACAGAAATGCACGTTGTGCTCAGCACTGGCTCACACTGAGGGTTTTAAATGCAGTGCAGAAACCCCTCCCAGAGACACCAGGCTGCTGCTGCTCAGAGCACCCTTTCACCAGCAGAAAGAGGAGGAATCAATGGGTGTTAATCAAGGTATCAGATGGGAGGGAGATCTATCAACAAACAGAAATTGGACCGGTCTGCTGGCACAGCCAAGGCTCTGTGCAGATCAAGGCGCAGCAGAGGCTCCCAGCACAGCACCAGGGTGACAATCAGCTGCAGGGGTTCAGCTCATGCCCACCCCACACCAATGACCAGCCCTGAGTTCAGCCTGTAACTGAGATGATGACAAGAATTGCTCTGAACATCTGACATCAGCTGCCTCAATGGAGCTGACATTTCTCGGGCAAAGCTGGAATGTTTAATTTCAGGTGGCACTCATTTGCAGTGTCCCAGCTGAAAGAAGGTTTCCATTAAGCACAGGACACACTCACCTGAATGCTTGCAGTGGCACAGCCTCGCCCTCCAGCCCCAGGGACACAGGTTTTTATTCAGAGAGAAAACACACAGGTTAGTTTTCCCGTGCTGAAATGCTGGCTTTGTGTTCCCAGCTAAAAGGCACGTGCAGCTTTGGTGGAAAGCCATATCTGTGAAGAGACAGCAAGCAACGTGAAGGCAGTCAATGATGGGGGCATTCCCATGGCAGGATTTGGGGTTCCAGGGGTTGGAGAAGAGGGTCACAATAAATCAGCAAGTGTGCAGCTGAGTGAAGCTTTTAGGGAGCAGCACACTGGATAATCACAGCTGGGTGTCACACAGAGCCTAAGACGTTTACCATTATTTACAAAATTTGTCTCTACATCACCCTGTCCTGCCTGGTCCCCAGGAGCCCTTCACAGCCCCCCTCAGTCCAAGGGGAACACTTTTCCCTGTGAACAAAGAGTTTAACACAAAACTAGCTGGGTCTCACTGATGCCAGGATATCACACAAAGGAGTTTTACTGCTCCACAGCTGCAGACAACAGAGACCTTCAAAAATAGGCTTCAAATCTTTCTGTTCCTTCCAGAGCAGGGCGGCAGGCGATCCCACCATGTCCACCTCCATGTCCACCATCTCACATGCCAAGGGGTGACATGTAAGAAAAGAACAGGGTTGTTCTCTCTCCTCAGTGTTCACAGATGGAGATTTCAATCATCTTCTAGGTCCTGCACCCAACTGGGTTGCTGTGTCCTTTGTGCCTCGCCCAAACTTTTGAGATGTTGCTAAAAATCCTGAGAGTTTTCAATACTGGCATCACTTAATGTAGAACATATTCATTTTTTCTGGATACTATGCAATGAAGAAATCGCCCTTTCCTCCCTCCTCTTCCCCTATAAATTATTATTCATTGGCGTTTAAATGGAAGTTAGACTGATGCTAAAAACCAGGCAGAGAGAGCTGCAAAAGGTATATGTGGGGAAGGTAATAATTGCTGTGGATCAACCCAAAAGAAGGATCCTGAAAGGCAAAAAAAGAAAAACCAGCACAAAGGACTGAAGGTAGCAGCCCAACAGGACACATCTGTTGCTGCTCCCAGCAACATTTGAGCATCCTGTAAGAAATTTGTGGTCACTTCTCATGGGATTCTTTCCCATTTTCTGCAAACATCCTGACAAAATCCTACAGCTTAGCGTCCCCAGCAGCTCCCACCACCTGCTCTCTCCAGCCTCCAGCCCTGGGCTTGTCCCAGCTCTCACAGATCCTGTGCAGATGAGAACAGGCTGCAGGAATCCTGGGGAGGAAGCACATGTCTGTCTGTACATCTAAATGAAAAATGCCCCGGATCCAGTTTCCTCCTGTTAAGACCGCACCAAACACTGGTGCTGTTCTCTCCTGAGGAGCTCTAGGGAACCACCTTAAGCCCTGTGACAGTTTTGACAACAGCTGCAGCAAGATTAATGTTCTAACTACATTAGTATCCTTAGTGGTACTAAGTGGTTTTTCATATATTTGCTCTTCCACAGTGGTACTACAGGATATTTACCCACTGGGAATGCTCCACTTTAAACAATAAAAGGACATGAGGTTGTTTTCTCCCATACCAAATTTTCACTCACGATTCACAATGAATTTATTGGGATTCATCACGATTTAAAGTAATGCAAACAAAGCAAAAGAGAAATAAAACTCCGGATCTGGGGAGTAAGGATGTTCAAGTTCAGCAGGGAATGCTCTGCTGTAAAAGGATGCCCCAGCACCCTGCAAATTTCTCCTGCTCTAGGAAATTTTATAGGGTGAGAGCTGATGAGTAAACTGTATGGAGCAAGTTGAAAATCTCATGTCAAGAGAAGCCAAACACAGTAAACTGAACTGGCACGGTTAAGGGAAATGGAAGGAAATGGAGGATAGATGGGGCTGTTGGTGTGAAAGCTGCACTTGTGCTGAGCTCCAGTGGTAATTAATAAAGGGAATGAGGGCTGTCTGTAGTGGAAGATGAATGGAAACAAGTAGGATCCATACTGTCCCAAGGAACAAGAAAATAGCCTTAGAATCTGCAAGTGTCATTACAGTGCAACAAGAACATGAGGAGTTAAATCTTCCATTCAGTTGACAGGACATTTTTTTTCTTCTCTCTGAGAAATAACCTGGTTAGACTCCTTGGAACAGCTGTTTTCTACCATCCTTGTCATCTATTTTTCAAATTACCCAGATATTAAGTGATTATTTCTTATGATTTCAGCTCGAGAGCATCTGGATTTCTTGAAAACTCCCATCACTTCAGGTTTCCCTTACACCTCCTTTATATCCTGTCTTCTTCTCTGGTCTCAAAATTAATTTTTCCCCTAATATGCTGATATTCTTGAACTCTGGCAGGGTCTCAATTCCAAGAGTACAGGCACATGCATAGAGGAAAGGGTGTTAATTACTCATCATGAATACTGACTATTTCAAAGTCTTGTCCTTCTACTTTTAGTTCCAAGGGAAAGGACTATCTGAGTCAATTGTAAAATTTATTTTGTTGTATGATCATTCCTCAAAAGTGTTAAGGAACATAAACTATGCAATCAGTGCTCAGCCAGGGAATTTCCTAAATTCCCTGAAATTAGGAAATTGCTCTCCTTCCCCTCCCATCTGCTGGATCTCTGTCCTAATGGTAAAATCCATGAGTTTGTTAACAAACCTGAGGCATATTCCAAAGGTGAGTTGCTGTCTAGGATGAAGAGCACAGCCCTGAAGAGCTCAGTGCTGGAACATTTACCAATAAGTGTGTAACCTGAAATATAACATCAAACAGGGTGGGCAGCATCAGCAAGGCTGTAAAGGCATGAATGATTATATCCATTAAAGAAATGAAACATGATCTCCCAGTTCACAGCATGATGCACTTTCCAGGTTTGTAACAACATGGCATCTTGAGACTTTAATTGCAGCAAATATATTTTGCTGGTTTTGTAACAAGATATTGCATCTTCAGTTTGCCACCTGCTGCCCACGTTACTCCATGTGCATCCTAAATCAGGAATCCCTCACTACAGCTGCACATTTCCTCTCCCCAAATCACCAAACACCTCTGTTCCCCCAGCTAAACTGACTCATTAGTTTATCACATTCTCTTCTGCAGCACAGTGATAAAAAAGGACTTGGGATTTCCCATTTGGTTTTCCAATAAAGATTCCTTGATGGAATATACCAGGGACTCAAAATGACTTTTATTTGTCTGCCTTCAGGTCATTTGTGGTGATTGCTTGGTCTCTGCAGAGGTTCCAGCTGTCAGCACCGTGCTGCTGGGATGCAGCAGCCTGGCACCCAGAGCAGCACACTGAGATGTTTGCAGTGCCTGCAGCTGTCACATCCCACCCTCATCACATCACCAAGGCTTAGCAGGACCTTATCTGGCAAGCCAGCCTTTCTCCCTGTGAGCAAACTGGGTTTTGTGGCCTGGGTTGTCACCTGCCACAGGAGGAGCAGAGGAGTTTGGGATCACACACACAAAACAGCCCCGGTGCTGGGTCCCACTGCACAGCTCCCAGAGCTGAGCTGCTGGGAACCTGACAGTTCTGAATCTGCCTGACTGAGAGCAGAATGTGGGAGTGATGTGCAGGGTCTGGGAGTGCTGCTGTCTCACTCATGCTCACACAAAATCTTCACTAGAATCAGAATCATTAGAGCTGGGAAAGACCTATAAGATCATCAAGTCCAGCACTGCCATGTCCACCACTAAAACATGCCCCTAAATACCACATCTGCACATTTTTAAATGCTTACAGGGGATGGTGACTGCCCCACTTCCCTGGGCAGCCCATTTCATTGCTTTACCACTCTTTCAGTGAAAAAATATTTCCTAACATCCAACAGAAACCTCCACTGGCAGAACTTGAGACAAAATCCTCTTGTCCTGTCACTTGCTATCTTGGAGAAGAGTCTGATCCCCACCTGGCTACATCCTGTCAGAGTATCACAGAGATGAGAAAGTCCCCCCTGAGTCTCTTTTCCTCCAGGCTGAGCCCCCCCAGCCCCTCCTTATCACATTTGTGTTGCAGACCCTTCCCCAGCCCCACTGTCCTCTGGACACTCCAGCACTTCAATGACCTTCTTCTAGTGAGGAACCCAAAACTGAGCACAGGGTTTGAGGTTTGGACACCACACCCTCAGCACACTGTGGCCTATGAAGTGACCCACCAGTGGCAGATAATCTGGGCCAAAAGCTACACCAGAGCATCCACACATCTTTCTAGGGTGGGATCTCTGTGTGGCAGGTGGGCTGGCTTCCTTGAAATGAGGTTTAGCACCTGTAGCACATCACTGTAGACAGCTCTTAATGGGAAAGCCCTCAGAGCATGGCCTGGGACCCAGGGTTGCCCTGGGCCATTGACTCATGAGCAACTAAAATGAAATATGCAGTGAGAAGGACTTTGAGAAGCATCTATTGGCCTGATTGATGTGGACTGGACCACACTGAAATTGGGAAATAAACTCAGGACTGGAGGTTTGCTGCTTTCCACAGCTATCTGACACCATTGCTGCTGAATTGGCACCACTGAGGCCAGTGAATGATGGGTTGAATTTTTGTCCCACCTGGATTTTGAACACTCAGCAGCTCCCAGGCCCTTCCTCACAACCACATCCATCAGGACTGGCGTTGATGGATTAGCCAAGGACTGACTGGACATGAACTAATGAGCACCACTGGGGTGAGGCAGACGTGCTAAAAGGGCAGCATAATGGGAGCTTTCATTCCACAGGATGCATCTGCACTGGAGCCCTTGTCCAGCCACAGCCCTGCAAACCCTCCAGCCTCTGGTCTGTCTGGGATGCAGAACCTTGCACAGCTTCTGACAGTGAGTGTAGGCAGTGTCCTTGCCCCATGTGCAGTTAAATGAACATATCAGCCTCTGTGGAGGTGTCCAAACCCACCTACTCTCCTTGGGTAATGGCAGTGAAATATCTCTGATGCTGACACCAGGACCAGGGTGGGTGGAAGCTGTGATAGTTGGATCCTGTTCTGAAAAACAGTTTAAGTGACAAGCAGGTAGCAGAGACAGTTCCCAGGACCACAGGGGAAAATGAGGCTCAAAAAGACACCCAAGAGCATCTCAAGCCTAAGAGCAGACCACCTCCAGTGTGTGGGGGTCTGTCTGGAAGGACAGGTCGCTCCCACAGCCTAAGGCAGCTGCTCCCTGAAGCTGTTCTGGGACCAAGATCCCAGTTACCATGCTCAGATTTGCTCCAGCCCTGCTTCATTCCTTCTCTGAACTGCCTTGCTGTCCTCTCTTCGAGGTCTACAGTCACGGATCAACAATCTCCACGTGCTACAGCAGAAATCTCCTTTTTCAAAAATTTCCCTGAACTAGAATTACCTAGAAACCTCAAAAACTCCCAGTTTTATCTGTGAAAGGCAACATTTTCCCTCTCCACAAGATGCTTTACAGAGTATTTTCCTTAACACCCTGGAGGCTGCAGCAACTGTTTCCCATTTGTAGCATCTTTTATTTCCCACATGACACGTGTGACCAAAACCCTGCTGTAAATACTGTGGTGCTGCATATCTTCATGAGGACACACTGACACATTTCCTTTTGAAGATAACTGGCAGCATTACTGGATGCAAAGAGCAGCTGGAAGTAAGGAAGTAAGAGGCAGATCAGATGAAGCTGTGAGTAAATACCACAGAGATTGTGTAGTGTGGGTGTGAGCTGGTAGATTCCTAGAAAAGAGCAATAAAATAACAGCCCTTGCCTTTAAACATTACTGACTTATTCATCTAGACAAAGATTTCTATTGGTAAGGAACAGCCAGGGGCAAATAAGGATATAGCCAATGCAGTTTTGATGGTTGATTTGTCATAAAGGTCCATTTCACACCCATCAGGTATTTAATTAATATAATTACCCACACAGCTTTAGGAATCCACCACAGGGTTTCTCCTCCCAGAGTTTCAAATGGGGAGAGGCACGTGACAGCACAGATCTTCCTCAGTGCAGCATCCAGCAACAAAATGGTAATTGATGTTGTATAAAAAATAGATCATCTGTCTGCTATTTTCCATCCTCCTCAGGAGGGAATCTTTTAATTGGCTGATAATGTCCCCCCTTTAGTCTGTCCTCTGAGAGGATTATATAAATCAGGCATATAAAAGGTCAGGGGATTCCCATGGGAGGATCCATAAAGAACAGAAAGTTTGTGTTGCTACTGTCTCCCCCCAAGATTCACAGAGCTCCAACTCAGCCCCTCATGTGGCCAAAAAGCTCCTGTTGAGCAAAAATGAATTAATGTCTTCCACTAATGAACATTTGCTTCTGTCTCAGTAGGAAAATCCCAGTGAGTGGCACCAGTGGCAGCCAGTTCCAGTTCCCAGTGGGTTAATGACAGAACCCACAAGTCAGATCAGTTTGTGGGTTTTGCCATCAAAAGGGAAATTTAAAAAAAAAAGAAAGAAAAAACATAAAGAGCATCTATTTGCCTTCATTTGCCACATTGATGAAGTTGCTTCCAATACTTGCAATTATTCTCTTCTTGAGAAAGGAATTAATTAGCATCATAATGTATCTTCAAAGTTCCAAGAAGAATAAAGGAATCTGGCACAAAGCAGGATTCCTGGCATGGAAATCAGCCCCTCATCTAAGCAGCAGGGGTGATTGTACAGGCATATTAGTGTGAAATGGGGATGCACTTCTATTTGCTGCTGGAAAAATTTTGATGAATAAATCAAAATCTTTATCATGTCTGAATGCACTAATAAGGGTTCTGGTGTTGGAGGAGGATCAGCAACTGCTGTGTGATAAGGACTTGATTCAGCTCCTTGGAAAGCTACAGAAATGTTGTCCCAGAGTTCAGGGGGACAGAGAAGAGGCAGAGAGAAACATGCTTCAGAAAATGCTGCCTTCTCCCAAGGACTAATTCAGCAGCCTTCAGGCAAAACATACAACTCCCTTCTGAGCCACCCAAGCAAAACTTGTTCTAAGTTGGGCAAAAAACATTTATAACCTCAGACAATTTCAGCTCCTAGCATGGCTGTTAAAATATGATGTTCTTTATGCCCTATTTATCGAGGCATTTTGATAACATATCTGGAGACAGTGTGTAGACACATTAAAAAAAGGCATCCCTGTGTCAGACAGCACAGGCCACAGAAATGAAAGATGATGTAACAACAGATGAAGGCACTTCATCACAGATCTGCTGCTTGCAAAATTCAGAAGAGTAATAAGGTGGTGGGCAGCAAGACTCACAAGCTGCCACACATCCAGATGCCACTGTAGGAACAGGAGTTCACTGTAAATCATGGCAGGAGATGGCTCAGAGGTGGTGCTGAAGGACAAATAGCCATTGCTTCATGGGCCACTGACACCCAGGCAAGCCATGGCCCTGGTGGGCTCTGTTACTCAAAAAATGATGGACCAGATAATGAAAGCATCAAATGTAATCCTGACAGTCCTACCTGACCTGAATGGAAAATTCTGAAATAAAGACATTGGCAAGAAAGAATGATTTTACGTGTTCTTGAAAAATAGTGACTGGCATCTGTCAGTGCATCTTACATTCTTCATTGAAGGTTTTTATAAGCTGGAGTGTAAATAATTCTAATCTCACCCGTAACAGAAGGGGGGGTGGAAACAAAAGAGGTGAAGGTGAAATGCAATTATGTTCTGCAGGGAGGATGAGCAGGCAGGTGCAAGCAGCTCCTGAGCAACCAGAGCCATTCGAGATGGCTGCACTTGTTATCTCCAATCTGTTTACAGAGGAGTAATTGAAAGTAGAGATGTCTGCCAGGCCAAGTGTAACAGTTTGTTCATGCTTTTCTGCCCTTTCAGTGTAGCTGAAACGATGGCAGGAGTGATAAAGGACGAGGATCCAGGAGGTGTGAAACCTATCTGATTGGCACCCGAGAGGCTGTGATGTGTGTCAAGTTCACCTCCACAGCGATGTTGTTTTTACAGCTTGTGACTCATTTGGGTTTGTGCAACTGCCACAAAGCTGTTTCTGGCCACTGGGACATGCATTTGACCAGAGCAGGACTGAGGATAGATTTTGTGCAGGTCAACGTGTCTGTGTTTTAAAAAGAGAGCCCTGGGAGCAGAGCCCCAGAGCTGCTGGTGCAGGACATGCCCAGGAAAAGGGGCCAACTCCATTTTCCCATTTCATTTACTCCATTTTACAGTTTCCCTACTCTTTTCTTAGTGCTGTGAGAGGAAAGCTCTATATTAGGCACTTTCAAACTTAAAATTGGTGATGAGTGAGACATGCAAGTTGCTTTTATTTCCCCTCTTTCAAACCAAGAGCTGTGCACTGGGCAAATTTTCTAGAGTGTGCTGCAGATTCCCAGAGTGAGAGCTGTGGCAAACATTCCTGCAAAAAAATGTGTGCTGACACAACAGATTTGATACTGATACATGTAAAAATGTGTGAGAAGAATATTTCTGGGATATGATTTTTTTCTAAAATGCTGAAACTTTACTACTTGGACGATTCCTTGGAGCCAGTGAAAATAAAGTCTCAAAAGGAGAGTGTAAGGAAGCAGGCTGTGCTTAAGCCCAGCTCAATCAACATGCAGCTCTATCAACACTTCTCACTGCAGTCAGGAAAATATATTTCCTATTCCTATTGTGTTTCCCTCCACACCATGTGCACAAATTGCTCACAGCATAACCTACCCTGGAGAAGCAACAGGCAAAACCCAAAATATTCAGTATTCTCCTGTTTGATGCTAGTCAAGGATGAAAAATGTGAGGAAATGACTAGAAAAGCTGGAAACAAGAGCATCACAGGGTAGTGGCATCAACAGCCAAGCAGAAAAATAAAATCAGCACCTGTCACCTGATGGAAGGTGCCAGCCATAAGGGAAGAAGTGAATATTTGGAAAGGGGTGACACAGGAAGGGTAAAACTACTGCTCTGGCTGCAGACTGCTAACAAACACACTGCCAGGTGTTTGTTCAGTGCCATGATTACTGGGGAGCATCACTCAAAGGAAAAACTAGAAAGTAGCACTGAATCCTGGAAGACAAAGAAATTTAGACTATTCCACATCCTTACCAGACTTAGAAGAACAAAGTCAGGCACAGGAAACGTCAATCTTCTTTGCAGTGTTTAACCCATGGCTAAAAGGGCATTTATAAGGTTATTTATTACATAGAAGAAGAATAAAATCTGTCACAAAGGAAAAGGAGAAGAGCTCACAGTGGCCCTGCCTGAGCCTAAAGAAACAAATCCAACAGCACCTGAGAAAAGGAGGTGAAGTTTAGACTAAGCTCCAAGTATCTCTTTCCTTTTGGGATGGTCTTGTCATATTTGATTCTGGGCTGTGTTTAATAGAAAGCACCTTAAAAGTGAGAAAACACCATCCTATGTCTCAGATCTTCCAAGTAAAGTTTCTTAAACTTGCTTGAATGATTCAGACATTCCCAGCATGCACACATGTGTAACAAAACCCACCAGCCATGCTACCCCCAAATCCCATTTACTCCTTTTCATGCTCTGCTGTCCTTGAGCTCCAGCTGGCAGCAGCAGTGGCCACAGCAGCCCCAGAGTGTCCCCCTGCCTCAGCAGCTCTGGGGAAAGGCTTGGGGGAAATCTCAGTAGGAAGCCTGCACAGCAAAGATTTTTTTCCACCCCTTTTTGAAGGCACAATGTGACTGACGAATTTAGATAAGGCTCCAAATGCAACTGTCCCTTGGGCTGAGTACTTGCAGCCAGAGCCTGTTTTACAGACCAAGGCTGAAGATTCCCCCTGTCACAGATAGGAACTGGATTAGGCTTTGCACATAAAATGTCTCCCCTCTCCTTTCCATGACTAAGAAGCAGTTCCAGCTAGAGGGTTTTATTCTCTGCTGACACAGATGCTTGTTACTGCACTGCATTGCCCCACAGTCAGAGAGAGGAAAGTGAAGAGAACCCCTGGCGTTTTTAACCAATTTAAATAAAAACCAGCATGGATGAATGTGACTCCTTGTGTCCCATTAAACAAACAATACAAAACACTGCCAAACCTACCAGAGGCTTGAATCTAGGGCTGAGATTTGTGGCTAGCCAGAACCCAAATCCAAACCCAGACCTGGCTTCCACCCAAGCGAGTCTGAATTTCACATCTAGTTTTCCTAACTCTGTTGCTTATGCAAAGCCTGAAATAGTCAACATCTTCACAGTAAGCTTGGTTTCCTTCTTGCTCTGAGGGCCAAGGAATGGCAGAGCAGAGCACAGAGGGTTGTTTGTCTTTTGCAACCTGTCTTCATCTCCGTAGATCAATTTGACAAATTAAATTCAGGGCGTGAACGGCCCCGCTGCCCAACGGCTCCGGGATCGATCCGGCGCTGCCTGTGCCCCTCACAATATTTATGCCAAACAGCGTTAAAAATAAATAATTAAATGCTGCTTCTTCAATATACTCTGACATTCAGCAGAAAGAGAAATGAAGGCGAGGTGGGGAGGGGGAGGAGAAGGGGAAGCAGCCAGTTCCCAGAATGAAGAGCACAAGGCTCGTGTGTCAGATGATTTTCTCTGGAGCAGTGGGCAGGAGGATGCTGCAGTGGGGAAAATACTCAGCTTTCCTCCCTAGCAGGCAGATCTGCATAATTGCAATTTGGGAGGGCAGTGTTGGTCCCCTACATGCTTTGCTGAGACAAAATTCGCTCAGAGGTTAAATTATTTAGAAATGAAGGGAAGAAAATCAGATTCAAAGTTACCTGCTGGAGGGGATTTTGGTAGAGAGGAGTTGATCAGTAGGGAAATAAGCATAAATAAATAACACACCCAAATTTTTTCTCAGGGTCTGGTTGCTAATCTCACGTTGCATGGATTACATGGATAATCTGAGCAGTCAGATCCCAGCTGAGTGTTACAAGGCTGCTCTCCACAGGGATTTTGAAGCTTAGCCCTGCAATAGCCACACATGCACTCCCAAGAGCTGGAATTGGCATGAAACCCAGAGCGGGTGGGCAAAGACCTGGGTAAGAACCCAGAAACCAAACCTACTGCTCACAAAACAGACACGAAATAAATCTTTGCCGGATTTGCTCTAAGGTTGTAGCTCTGAGCCAATATTCCCAATATTCACCAGGATATCCAGCAGAACAGGGAAATACTGCTGTATTTCTCATTTACCCACCCACAACTCATCAGCTGATTTTACCAGGGAAAGGAAACATCAAAGCAGCTCCTTGCCCAGCCCAGGCAAGGGCTGAACACATCCCCTCATAAGCTGGGTGGCACTGTTATCTGTGTTTTCCCTCCTGCCCTCCATTTGCTGTCTGAAATATTCCAATTCACTCCAATCTTTCAACCACTTCCCCTTTGTTCACCTCTCTTTTGTGTTTCCTTTTCTGCAAATACTCCAGCAAATGAGGTCCCTGGAAGGAACAAAGGCGTTTAAGGATAATGTTACTATCCTGCAGGAAAATGGCTTTCAAATTTATCATCATAAATTGAGCTACAAAATATTGTATAGACTTGACTTATTTTTCTTTTTTTTCCCATCCAAAACATTTCACAAATTTGGGCTGATTAATGTGCAATTACTTTGTCAGAAAAATGGGGAGTAGTGGTGGAGAATAAAAATGTTTGTTTTTAGCATTTAGAGAATAAAACACTGGCTTTCAGCTGCATTAGGGTTTTTCTGCAGTTTTATACAGCAGATCTTTTAAAGCCTCTGAAATTAAAAAGAAATCAATTTTGGTTTAAAAAAATCTCTTTTTTCATCTGACTTCCATTTTTCTTAAATAATGCAAAAATTATTTCCAGTTGAAAGGAGTTCTTCCTATTCTCATAACAGTTATATATCATTAATGCTTTGTAAGAGCTACATTTAGCCAATGAGCTAATACAAATAAACCATGTGATTGGCAAAGACAACTCTAATTAGAAGGACTTCCAACAAATTGACCACAGATGAGATAAAGGGCAGGATAAGTAAAAGTGCTATATAAATTACTTGCCATGAATTATCTACCAGCTCAAGACAACTGACAGTAATAGACCTGGGCAGCACATTGTGTCACCTTTCATTTCAGATCCCAATTTTTCCAGTGAAATCAGGAGCAAAAATCCTGCTCTGCTCACTAGGGAAGCACACAAGACATAAATTATAGCAGGGTAATTTTTTTTGTGTCAGTGATGGTTCTTTGTGGCAATTGCACTCCCCTTGCCTCGGACCCAGAATTCTGAACTCTTGAGGATTGTGGTGTGGTTCCTAATGGAGCCAAATTCAGGTTCTGGGCAGGAGGGAGCACAGTAAGCATTTCATCAGGGATGGGGGTAAGAGAGATAAAATCATCACCCCCAGATGTGTCCACCCAAGAAGACAAAGACCTGTCACCCTGCTCTCCACTGAAAGCACAGCTGGTGTGCAGGAAAAGGCAGGAAAAGATTCCCAAGGTTGGTTTGCAAGGCTTTGGTTTTCATGTAGCCAAGAACATTTACTGCACTGGACAGCAGGGTGTGTACAGCATTTTAAACAAAACCCCATAACATCTCTCTGCAGGGATTGATTTAGATGGCATGATAAATCATTTCAAATAAAGGTATGGGATGATAGCCAGAGACTTCAGGCTTCAATCTAATTAGGAGGCTGGGAGCAGCGGAGAGCTGCTGGCTGAGCAGGGCTTTGTGCTCAGATCCACAGCCCTATGGCCAGCACCTTTGTTTAGGGCACATCCAGACCTCCCACCCCACATGGCTGTGATGCTGCCAGTACCCAGCTTCCTGGCAGATCAGTGGTCATGGTGGTCTCAGTGGGGAGGAATGAATGGCATAAGTGCCCTACCTACCCTTAAATCAGCCTGCAGGGAACAAAAATCACCTTGTAATACAGTCCCAGCACCAGGAAGCTTGTATTTCTTCTGGTGACACGTCAAAGCCCATGACATCATGCCTCGGTGTCATGGCCCCACATCATTTCATCATGAGGTAATCAGGTCAGCACCAGAGTGAGGACCCTTTAAATCAAGCCACGAGAGCCAGAGGCTGTTTCTGATCCAAGGGCAGCCAGGGGAGAAGGTGCCATTCACAGCCTCAGAATGCTCTGTCCTGCAGCTGCAGAGCTCAGGGAGGAGAGGGGAGGAGGAAAAAAAAAAACCAACACCCAGGTGTTTGCAGTTTGTCCTTGCTTGGAGGCAGCCAGCTGCTTTAGCATTTCAGAGAATAGGTGGAGGAAGGGGAAGGGAAAGAAATCCCCTCGCTTTTCACAAGGAGACAGAAAGAAATGAGAGAGTCCATTAGATGTTAATAAATTATCCTGCAATATGCTGGGCAGGCAAGGCCAGCTCCTTAACTCCAGAGCTGGCAGAGCTAGGCAGAGATGCCAATTTATCCATGCCAGACCGTGTGATACTTTCCCCTCCTGCACCAAATGCTTCCTCAGGGCCCATCACCAGCAGCACTGTGATTTAAGACTGGGGTGAGTGTGTGACCTGCAGGGCCAGTTAAAGCACTAAAATAAATTGCCAGAGGAGGGTATGGAACCATCAGCTGCAGCAATTTCTAACAGCAGGTTTGACATCCTGCCTGCAGCCAGAGGGATGGAGCAAAAAACCCCAGCAAAGTCCTTTCCAATGCAGTTTTTGTGATTTCACAAGCTACAGAATCAGCTTTGAAATTCTGAGCCTTATTCCACATTTGCTGCTGCCTGACCAGAAAAAAATCCTTAAATATTATAAAATCTGCTGGATTTATTTTTTCTTAGCCTTGGTTTATTAAATGGCCTTAAAATCCAGTTTTAGAGGCTCTTCCTTTATCAAGAGAGATGTTGCCAATTGCAAAGGTTTTATCAGCCTCACAGATTACTGCCTGCTCTGGAGCAAATGCCCTGGCCAAGGTCTCAGTGCACTCTCTGCTCCATAGACCTGCAGAAGTAGCTCAGTCCCAAACTGCTGTCTGAGGACTGTCCTCTTTCAAATCCACCAGATTCAGAGCTAAATCCTGAGAGGGGCTCATGCTGCTTCACACAAAGACTGGTGGAATTGAGAGCCTAAGTAACAACCTGAATGGATAAATTAAAAATAGTTTTAATTGCTTATGAGAAGGTCCCTCCAGGCTTCAGAGCCAGAAGATGAGATGCAAGCCAATCTTGTAATCAACTCAGAGCTTTACAGTTCAGCACCTGATTTTTGCAGGGTGAATGTCTGAGATTTGAAGGTCTGAGTCTGGCAGAATTGAGCCAGTGCCAGAGCAGAGCCCAAAGTATTTCCCTGGAGGATCTGAGCACCCTCACCTTGGCTCTAAAACACTTCACTGGCTCACCTTGTCCCTGGGTGCACTCGGAGCCTCACAGGACTGAGTTGAAAGTTCATCAGTTACACCATTTACCCAAATGAAGATAATGACATGGCAAGTAAAATCAATTTTCATATGGTTTCTAAGCTGAGAGTTGCTTCCAGAGGTTAAAGACACCAGGCAATACCCTTCAGTGAAGCTAAACAATTTATAGCAGCTGAGGATCTATCCTTCAAAGCTTAACTGCTAAGAGCAGGGAGAAATTAATTTCTGAATGCAGTGCATGTTCAGCCAAGCTTAAAATAAATGGGGATTATTATTCTTTTCAGGTGAAAAGCAGATTATAAAAATAAATATACATTGCAAGTTTAAAATCAAGACTCCAGGGAGACAGCTGGACTCAGAGAGAAATTAATCAGAAAGCAACTTCTGAAAGCATTGAATATTCTTTGCCATTTCCCAATCGATTCTTAACTCAGAGAGCAAGAAACCAGCCACTTCTAATTGCTGCTTTTGGAAGTGCAGTCTGCCCAGCAGCGTGATTTGTGGGGCCTGCATGAGTTCCTGGCAGGCACTGCAGATGAATCAGTGGTTTCTTTTTTAACATCATCTGTGATAATAGTCTGGCAGCGAGGAGAAGCGTTGCTTTCCTGCAATCCAGCTTTGCAGGATGCTGTGCTCTTTGGTAAAGCAGAAACTGAGATTCAAAATCTGAGAAGGTCCTAATGTAGAGAATATGAGCTAAATATATCCACTCTGCAGATCGATTTTTCCCTTGCCAATGTGTTAACATGTTTTTCCCTTTTATTTTCTTTTCCTTTCCTTCCTATTTTTTTTTCTTTCATCTGAGATCAGTGCCACATTCTCAAGCACTTGGCCAAATTAATAATACCCATTTATTATTTCAGGTTCCTGCAGTTTTAACTCTCTGGCCTTCTCATAGTAAATGCAGAGAGGCTGCATAAGCACAGGCTGCCTCTGGGTTAAAAACAACCTGGGAATCAGACCAATTGTCTCTCCCACTTCAGCTCCATCAGGGAATTTTCAATCCAAACTCAGCTTTCTTTGCCACCTAAAATGGGTAATCTAGGCCTTGCTATTGTTATCACTCCAGAAATATAAATAAAATAAAATACTCTCACTTCTGTGAGATCACTGCTCACCAGCAATCTTTCTATCAGCCAGTCTTCCTCTCACAGTCTTCTCATTAAAATTAAAAACTCCACAGTTTGGACCATTGAGGCAAATCACAGCATAGCACCCAAAATATTGCCCTGGGAACAGCTTGTGAAAGCTCCCACTAATCTCTCAGGAAGGGGCTCAGAGCAGCCCAAGCAACCAAGCCTCAGTGATTCCTCAACAGCTAATGAAATCTGGCAGGGCAAAAAAAAAAAAAAAAAAAAAATTAAAAAAAAAAAGGGGGAAAAAAGAAACCAAAACAAACCCTTGCCAGTGTGCAGGGAAGTTTTTTGAGGTCTGCATCAGGAGACAAAAGCCTCTCACGCTCAGCTCAGCCTGACACTGCTGAGAGCCAAACCTTTGCTGCAGATTTCCCTCAGATTTTCCCCATCCCTGACGTGTGCTTTATCCCCTCAGAGCAGCAAACAACAAAACAACCCAGCACAGGAGCCACTTCAGGGCTTAAGCTCCAGCCATGGACTGCAGGCTTTACCTTCCAGCTCTACACAAACCCCAAGGCCTGCACAAACAAATCAGCTGGAGAATGGACTGGGGGGAAATCCTGGCAAAACACTAACCACAGCTTTCTTTTCACCTCTTTCAGCACTCAACCAATGGATGTTTCCCTAGGGTAGAGTAAGGAGGGTTGAATTAGGGCTCTATAAACAGGTGAAGCACATATCCAAACCTGTACATTATTCAGGTTAAGGGTAAAATGGTAAGTAACACAACAGTACATATCCCCAGCATTGCTCAGGAGCAACCAAGGATGTGCATAAAAGCATTTATTAATTTGCTTTACCTTTTCAAATTGTTCAGTGTTTGACATTTTCTGCATGGCTTGCTACAAGGATTCAGTAATATTTGTCTTTATGCTTTCTTTAGTTTACTATTAAAAAATAATAGGGAAATCTGTTTAAGTTCATCATCAGCTCCCCTGCCAGGAAAAGCCACAGTAAAGCACTTAACTCTCACTAAGCAGAGACCAACAATTCCAAAGCAGAGAATAAACCAACCCTTCCTTAAATCATGTCTTTCCTTGACTTTCCCAGCAGCAAAACAACTTGTGTGCATTAATGATGCCCCTCCTGAACTCAAATGTCCTCCTTTTCCAGCAGTACCTGCTTTTTCATCTGGCACCCAGGGGAGGATTCCTGCAGGAACAAACTTCCCTTGAAAAGCAAGTGCCAACAATGAGGAACCAAGGCATTTTTCCTGCACATTTCAACATATGAGAGTAAGTATAAACTAAGGCCAGTCCTGATCCTGAAATCTCTCTACTTTTACTCCTAGTCTGGATCTCTAGTCTCTACCAGAAAAAGTAGTGCTGTTATGAGCACTAGAAAATCCAGTTCCCAATGCACAGCTCAAGGATTTTCTTCTTAACCAGGGTAGAGAGTAAAGATGGAAAACCTGGAGTTCAAACAGAACCAAGACTGGCTGTTGCTCCATCATCTGCTTTGGATTTTTTCAATGCCTTATTAGGAGCTGATTGACAAAAAAAGAAAAGGAATAAAAGGAATAACAAATCCATAGCCTGTCTAGCAGGGAGCAGGGAAGAATGCAACAATTTTACAAGACTGATAAATTGAAATGAACACAAACTCCACAGCCATGACCTTTTAAAGTGTCACTTTTACTGAGAGCATTGGCATGGATCGGTGCTTTTGATTTGTGCTGAGAGCAGAAACATTCAGAAAATCCAATCTGCACTTTGACATTGGCTGAGGCAGATCAGCCTTTGCCAGTTCATTTAGAAAAGCCCAGGATGGTTTGTGCTGCAAGGTAAGACTGAACATCTGCCTTCCTTCCCCTTGACTGCCCACTGAATCCATAAGATCTCTTCAGGGGCTATATAACACGGCTGTGACTTTCCCAACCACTCCCCAGCCTAAAGCTGATTTCCCCACTTGGGGAAGTGTGTAGGGGTAGCATGGGGAGGTCATTGCCAGCACTACTGCATTCTGTCAAGGTGCTTCCAGAAATATCTGTCAGTGTGGCAGCCTCTCCATCAGTTTTCTCTTACCATCACCTGCCTGACTACTCTAAAACAAGGAGAGCCACCAGGCCAGGTGATGTCCAACCAGCCAGCAAAGCTTCCCACTGCTGGACACTGCAGGTCATTTGTGATGTTTGGAAAAGGTTTTGTGCTGCCTAAAGTCTGAGATGAGATCACTTCCCTCCAAAGACACCGTCCTCCAAGACAGGCAGGGTTTGAATAAACATGGGTGTTTATTCTTGCCCAAGCCTGAACTTGTACAGTTATGTTACATGCACAATGGAAAATCAGCCTCTCACAGCTCTGCTTTCACATGGAGATGAAGGGAGGGATGAAAACATGAATATAAACATGTGCCAGTTTCAAGGGGAGGTAAGGTGAGCCACAGATTCCTTGAGGAGTCTGTGTCATACCTTGTCCTGCATTAGGTTTTACAAGGATCCAGGAAGTGAGCAGGCAATCCAAGGGAAGCAGCATCACAAGGTGCAAATTCAGGCCCAAAAGCTCATTTACTCCTAAAATTTTTCCCACCTGCTAAGCAAAGATGGGACTCTGGTTAGTGAACATTTAAACTACTGGTTTATTCTAACCCAGTGTGTCTGGCTTCAGCTGAGATCAGTTTGTGACACTCCCTTGTTCATACAGAAACTGAGCCCAGAAAGTGTTAAAATAAAACAAAATCTGGCATTTCTAACCACACCAAAAATCAGTAGGTCTCAGAAAAACATAATGAGCATATCTGCAGCCTGACTTTATAAGAGTCTTTGCTCATTTGGAAAAGCTCTTCTACGCTGAACAGCAGCTCCATACCTTTGGAAGTTAAAGCACAATTCCTTCTGCCAGTGAGGAAATAGAAAACTGAAGAGCTTTGTCCCCAAGTACATTGAGTAAGAAGGCTGCTTTCTATTAATGCAGGAGAGAGGGCAGGAGGGAAGAAGCACTGGCAAAGGAAAAGGGTTGTTGAGCTAACAGAAAAATCTGTACAACAGCACAGGAGACAACTGGCCACAAACTGGACAGGAGATGCTAGTCTCCAAAATTCCTCATTATTAAAACAAATGGCCCTGGAAGGGCCATTTCCTCAGGCCACATAGGACCTCTGGGCCCTCAATTCCCAAGTAATATGTTAAAACATTATTTTCAGAGGATTACATTTGGATGGGTTTGGCTCCATGGGCATACCAATCAGCTGGGAAGGATAAAGAGAGTTTTTGCAAAAAGTCCATTGCACTGGGGATTATCTTAGCAAGAACATGGAAAATAATTCCTTGCCCTCTTCCCTTACAGCCCACTCTGTTTTGGTCAGCACAAATCTTCCCCTCTCATCTACATTAAGATGTTGCAAAGATACTAAACAATCAATTGATTTCTCAGAGGACTTTTTACATTTATCAGCCTGGAAGACTAAGATTAATTCAACTCCAAATTAAAGCAAAGGCACTGGCAATGCCTGGAGAGCCCTGCAAATGCATCTTTCAGAACCCTTTTTCAGCTCTATGTGGACTTGATGAAGCTGCACATTATTTAAAAGCGTTTGGAAAATTGTGGGGCTATTTTTCAATTACCAGACATTTGTCTTTTTCACAGAGATTTCCTCTGCCCTATTTCAGATTGCCTAAGAAATGGAATAAAAGCCTGCCATGATTCAAGACCTCACCCTGCAACCCATTGTGTCCAGATGACTTTGCCCACAGCCGTACAAGAAATACCTTCCTAAATTAAAAGGCAGGTGTGACACAACTTTTTAGCCCTTTCTTTTTTTTCTTTTTGCTGCTCCTGAACTCTGAATAAAGAGAAATTCCTGAGCACAAGTAGATAATCCATGAATAATTCATCACCCCGTGTTCTCTTCCAGATGTAGAGACCCATGTGCAGATTCCTGTGCCTTTGAGTCTCCTGGGGGTTTTGGATACAATTGAGAGACAGGTTTCTCTTATGCTAAATCTTATTTCATCTCTCAGGCCTGTGCTAGCAGCTCTCTCAGGCTGCAAGCAAACTCCCTGATGAATTCCCTCACCTCCTCCTCTTTGTTTGCTCTTCCTTTCATTTGCTTTGTCCCAGTTGCTTACACACAATCACACCCTGCTTCGCAACTCCTGCGAAAAGGAATAAAACATGGAGAAATGTTTTACATTCACCCCAGAAACACATCTCCCTTCTTCCAGATGTGTCTTGCCTCAGGTTTAACTGTGTGCATGCACATCTGATTGCACAGAAGAGAGTTACCACATTCAGATTTGCCTCAGACAGGTCAGAAGAAGCCCAGAGTCCTTCACTGGCTGATGTGCTTTTTCATTTTACAAAAGGAGCTTGGTTTGCATTAAAGGAACAGCAGAGCAACGCTGATAAAGTATTTATTCCTTCAGTTCTTAAGCTGCCTCATGTAATAGAGAATATTAATAAAAGCACAAAAGAAAATCATATGCCTCCCCAGCCACAAATGTCATTAGAATAACTTTCCAGCTTTAGAAAGTTCTTTCCAAGTTGTATCTTGAGTGGCAGTTACTGAATTAGGTTGAAAGTCATCCATCTAGTCTATTTTCTCCCCAGAAAACACATTATTTTAAATTTATCTCATAATGGTTGGGGTTTTTTTTATCTCTTTTTAATAATGCTAGGGAAAAGAAAGAGAGAAGGAGCTTTTTTTGTCTTGATTTTGTTTTTATCCAACAGTATTTAGATTTAAGTCCTTTTTCACAGTGCATAGAACTGGATATTTGAGAGGTCTGCTTTTTTCAATAAGAATTTTTTTTCTATTAAAAAAAGTGTTTCAACCAGCTCAAGGAAGAAAACGTTTACTGAAAAACTGAATATTAGACCCAGCCACTGCTCACTGTCAGCACTGACAAGGGGTCACCCAAAGGTGTCCCTTGGCCACAGGGGTCACACAACCAAGAAAGTTTCACAACAGGGATGAGAGCTCCACAAGAAGGAGAAAAATACAACACAATGCAGAGTTCTTAACTGAACCTTTCTCCAAAGTGTACCCTTACACCCTAGAGTCAATCCCCAACCAGCACTGGTAACATTTGCTTCCAGCTTTTTGACTGCAAAGGTGATGTTGCCATGGGTCACAGCATCATGAACACAGGTGAACTAGAGGGAGCACCTCACTGCTTGCTCTTCCTTTAGTCTCATCCTTGTTTCCCAAGGATTTGTCTAAAAAACACCCTCACACAGCCATCTAAGAGAAACAGCAGGACTGCAGAGACAGAAAACAGAACAACTGGCCACGCACAAGGGCTGTCAGTGCAGAAAGAAAAATTGAGAACAGATACAGAAAAGCACTGCTCTTCATACTCATTTATGGCCAACTTTAGACAGTACAAGGAAAGCCAGCATGCAGGCAAAGGGTCCATTCCATGCCTGCCTTTCCCATGGATTGGATCTTGCTCAGTGCTCACACCACCACCAAATAATATTTGGAGGGTTTTAGTACTCCCCTAACTCCACGTGAAGGGCTTGTGAGGTCATCAGCTTTCATACATGAAAAAAGTCCAAATTCAGCATGAAGGAATTTTACAATTGAGTTCATTTGGGAGCATGCCAGTTCAGGGAAGGGAGATAGATCTTGTTTTAAGATGTGTTTATTTGCAATCCTCACACCTACACACACATTTGATTATTAATGTGGGTACCATAAACAAGGCTCTGTGCATGCCTGTTTCTCTGGGAAGAAGTTGAGTGGAAAGGAAATGACAAAACATTTTCTAGAGTCCCTACCATGCTTATAAAATGACTTTTCCAACTGTGAAATAATGCTGGATACCACAAATAAAAGTTCTGGGTGTCAATGTACCACCAGAATGTGTCTAAGTGTTAATTTCTGTATAACATTAACACCAACAGATTTCCTTTAGTCAGACTTGAGTCAGACCTGCTGGGCACCTCCACTGACCAGAGCCACACTTGGTCCTCAGCCTGGCTGTCCACGTTGCCATGAGCAGAGGCAGCAGTTAACACTTGGCAGCAGGTTATTAGAGTTTATTGGTGGAAGTAGTTTGTGCTGTGTGAGTCAGCCCTGCTGAGAGCATGGCAATATTTAGGTGTATTACACCACGGTGTGAGGTGGCTGCATAAAGACTGAATTGCTGCTTATGGAGCTGGAGAGTTTGGGGCTTGGCACAGTGGCTGTGTGGGGGTGACCCTCAGGAGCAAGAGCTGGAGGTGCTCACATCACTCATTTAGCACGTTACGAGTTTTAGAGGGTTGGGGGAGAATTGTTATTTGAGGAAATCGGCAGGACATCAACAAGTACTCAGGGTCTGACCTCCCTGTGCACCTCTGGAACCCCCAGGAGAGCCCCCAGCTGCAATTTAAGGCACTCAATTACTGCAGACACTCCTGGGTGATTCTGTGAGAACCAAGTAAAGATGTATTTCCCTTTCCTCCATGCACCAGAAATGAAACAAATGCTTCATCAGCTGAATCAGAAGAGAACAATAACATGAAACATTTTCCAATTTAAAACTCCTTATATCTTCCAATAAATAAATAAATACCATCTTATGCCTTGCAGTTTTTATAACTTACTGCTGTATTTTGATAATCAAATTATCAAGCATTTGACACAGGATTTAATGCAAGAGAATTGAGAAGGAAAACATTGGAGCCAGCTACTACGTCAACAGAATGACACCCTAGAGGAAGAACCTGAGATATCCATCTATTTTTCATCATCAAACTAGTGATACATCATTTGGCAATTAACTCAGAGCTAAAAACATTAAGTATTGATTCCAATTAGCTCTGAGGTGTAATTAATTGTTTTCTTTCCTTAAGATCTCCAATGTAAAATAGCAGTTTGTAAGGCTGTGTCATGAAAAAAACACAATGGCTGGTAAGAGCAGGGAGACTTTGGACACTAAAGGAGAATACAATGCATTTAGTCAGGTTGGGAAATTGTCCCTGTTTGTTATTTAATTATGTGCAAAATAAATTTACATTGTACTTGATTTTTGGCAGTAATAAATCTGTTCTCTCAGGGAAGAGCCAAAAAATTTTGAAATATTTCTGATAAGTCTATTGACACAGAGAATAAAACTCTATTTTTATAATTGCATACCCAGAAGATTTGCCCAGTGTTTGGGGTGTTGCTGCTCCAGGACTGAGGACCAAGGAGCACTTTGCTATCCAGAGTCATTTATTGCTTTACTCTCCTTCACTGCTTTGTTCTTCAGTTTAAGGCCAAGAAACATATGGGTGGTGACTAAAGTAATGCCTTTTCCTGAACGTGTGCCAGGGCAGGTGTGTAATTCAAGCTGCAAATGGGAACCTTGTGCATTGCAATTTAAGAAGTCTTGGGCCAAGCCACAGGTGCAGTAAATCCCCAGAACTTCTCTGACTCCTGCCCCATAGAAGGATCCTGCATCCATTTTCTGCTCACCACATCTACACCAAATTACCAAGCAAGCCCTGGCAATAGCTGAATAATTATATAATTAGCTGTGATTTAGACAGCTGGATTTTTGCACATAGAGGGATGTTTAATGAGACTGTGCTGCAGCAAAGGGGGCTGATTTGAATTTCAGCCTTCTTCAGACTATTCCACAAGGTAAATCCCACCTCCACAGCAGCATTCACATGGACTTGCTCATTGGAGACAGCAGGGAAGTAAAGCAGGTGAAGAAACCCAACAGAATTTTCCACATTAGTGGCTCAAGTGCTCAGCTGCTGTCTCCTGGTTGCAGTTTTCCCAAGACCATTGTTCTCATCATAAACAGTTGACTCAAAAGATTTCAAATAAAGCAATCCCGCCCCATCCCCTGCTGCTCTCTTCCCAATGCACAGAGATGCTTAAAACAAACCAGATGTGCCACATAAGGTTCTTTTGTGATAAAGCCCTCAGAAGGCTCTTGCTCTCCCAGCCTGTCCTCAAGTGTCAGAAGTGGCCGGTTCATTTCCGTAAGTTATTATGCAAAATAGCCTGACAAGCCAGGGTGCTGGGGAGATTATTTCCCTTCTCTAATGTGACTTTCACACTCTCCTGATGATATACAACTTTAATAAAAAGCATAAAAAGAATGTTCAGCCGAGTTGGGCATGTGGTGCACGACTCAATCCCATTCCCCCCTCAGGCACTAATTTAAAACACATCCCAGGATACTGATAGGAGCCCAGCGTGCTGAGAGCCTGGTGAGAATGCACACAAGTTCAGGACTGGAAGGTCAAAAACTGGCAATGTCATTTTGCATAAGGGTTCCCAGGTGGTCTTCATTTCCAGAACAAAGGTAGGACACATCTGACACAGTTGATAAAAAGACACGAGGTAGTACTAATTGCTTCTGTAGCAGCACTTTTAGTCCCTTCAACTTCTAGATAAGAATTTTTCTGCTGCATTTTGGAACTGGGGGATCCCAAGTGGCCTGAGAGGTCACCAACACAGTGCAGAGTCAGACACTGATAACTCAAGGTGTTATTGGGCAGTACCAGATTCAAAACAGCACTGCCAGCCCACCACAAGCTCACCTGGGGCTTAACCAACCTTCAGCAGAAGGTAAAATTACCTCCTGGCTCTTCAAAAGCCCTGGGAAACACAAACAGCACCTTGGAACTGTACCCCAACTACCCCCACCAGCCCAAGTACTCCAGATGCACGAGGAGATGGGTACAAGGTAGGAAAGAAGGTGATAAAAAGGAGAGGGAAAGGGGAGAAGCCACAAAAATAGATTCATTATCTGCTTGTAATTGCTTGAATTATCTGAACTTCCTTTTGTTGAATGCTACTATTCCCTGTAGTCCTCTCCTCCATCATCCAACCTTAATATTGCTAAATCTTTCATGCATGCGTGTGCTCAGGTATAAAGGCCTTCAGGACATAGAAAGACCTTCAGGACAAAGCACAGGCCAGGCTTGGTGAAAGGTTTCTCATTCCCCCACCTCTAGAGCCAGCCATGCAGAAGGCTCCCATTTGTCAGAGTGATTCAAATCCCTCATCAAAATTCAGCCAAATGGTGTTTGCAAAGTGGTGACCCTCCTCTGGGTCATTATTATGTAAGGAAATAAATTGGAAAGAGAGAATGAGGAGGCCCAGGTGGATGGTCACACAATGGGAAGACTGCAGTGATCCCAGTGCTGCCACGTGCTGCGTGTTCATCCTCAATGCTTCAAGAGACCATATTCTCCCTTTTCCAAAAAACACAGCCCCTTTGAATAGAACAGCTTATGAACTTCCCCACTGAGAGAAAATAAGGAAATTGTTTCATTAGAGCGAGGCTGATTTTCACTCTGGCTCCAGTAACATTGGGAATTGATAATTTCTGTATCAGCGAACGCAGGGGTTATACTGAAGAAATTATGCTGAGGAAAGGCTACTATCTCCAGTTTCATTTTGGATTTCTGTTGGGATTTTTCCAGTGCTGCAGTTCTGGCACCATGAACAGCATCCCACTGCATTGGGCAGTATATAAATGCAGGATCCTTGCCCCCAGCCCCAGATAAGTGACATCAGGTGGAGTCAACTGATGGGGAGAAAGAAATGGTGAAATCAGCACAGACTGCCATCAGGGCACAGTGGTAAGGATGCTCCCTGCCTCTCAGGTAATAGAAATCATGTTTGTTTTAATACGTAATCTCTTTAATGAATCACATTGGGTGAAGCCACAGATGCTCCATCTGAAGGGTACAGGGGGTTAAGATCACAAAGCAATCTCATGCTGTTCCTAGTGACAGCATTTGTCTTTGCCTCACTTTACATTGGATTGAGCAATGAAATTGGCAACTAAAATAATTTCCAAGAAACAATTATTTCTTTATTGGATGGTGTTAGGGGGGTGGGGAATGGGGGTGTTTCCCCAATTTAAAACACATGATTTCTTTTGAAAGTAAAAGTCTGGGGAGGAAAAAAAAAAAAACAACAACAACAACAAACAAGCACCAAGTTCAGCTACAGATGATTTATATCTCCAGAAAATAGAATTTGTTTTCATTTGTTTTCCCTACTCCTTTTTGAAGGGGCGTCTTGACATTGGTAAGAGGAAGTCTTTGGATATGTGAATGCCATTACTTGCTTTCTCCAAACCTGACATCTCCCAGTTGTGAGAAATGGCAGTACACAGAACACAAAATGGGCATCCTGTCCCAGGGGTTGCAGCAGAGGCTGGAAAGAAAAGGACAGAGGAAAATCAGACAAAGGGAGAAAGAAAAGATTTGGGGCTTCAGGCACCTTGGGCTCATGTGGCCTCTCACCAGCAGCTGCCCAGCTCAAAATGTCATGATTCCCAGTTTGTCAGGACTGACATTACCTTTGGTATTCCAAAGAGCCAGGCAGCTAAATAAGGATGAAAAATTCACAAGGGGAGAGAAAAGAGTGATGAGCCAAGTGATGTTGACTGTTCAATATATTTTGGTCTTTCTCGTGGCACAGCGAGTTCAAGAATAACCCAGCTGGGCAAGGGGCCTGTGTTCATACCTTGGGGTTTTTTCCCCCACAGAGATGAAGACATGAGAAAATGGGCTACAGCAAAGCTCCCTTATCACTCTCTCTTCACCCCTCTCCTTTCCCTGTCCCCCTCTCCTGAGGCTATCTGGGGACATTCATATCCAAAAATACACAGGCACATTAAATAAAAAAATAACAAATCCTGAGGATCCAATATCATTCATCAAAGAGACAGCCCTTGCTCTTTCTGATGACAATAGTGCTAATCTTATCCCCTGGCTGCTGCCCAGAAGTGACATAATGCTTAAAAATGTGTGTTTGTTTTAGAGGCTATTTACCACAGGAGGGGAGGGGGGAGAGATGTGAAGGCAGGAAAGGAGCTGGATTTGTGGTCACCCCCGAGCAGATCCTCATTCTATCACAGCCCATTTGCACAGCTCTGTGTCACTCTTAGATCCATCAATACAGAAGGGAGCAAAAGAATCCTTGTGCAGAGGAGTTTAAGCTGGTTTTGATCCCTTTGGAGCTGAATATGCACAAGCAAGAGAGTGACACTGAGGAAAGCACCAGCTGATCACAATTCCCTCTCCAATACCCAGACTGAGGTGACCCCATTTAGCAGCAAACACAGATCTTTTAGTCATCTTTTGTTTTGAGACTGATTTTATTTCTTCAGTGTGAACTCAGGAGTGATTTAAAAGCAACAGGACCTGCTCTTTCAGCATCACTCTGATAAAAGTAAGTGGTTAACTGTAGAGACATCGATCTGCATGAGCTTTGGTCTATATTAAGAACACTCCCATCAGAAACCCCAAGTGCAGACATGCTGTGCTCATGCAAAGTAAAGCCAGATTCCTAATAGGAAAATTACTTCAGCATCTCACCAGGTTAAACCATGCCACTATAAAGCTTTCCTGCCAAATACAGGCCCCTCACCCAGATCTGTTGGAGGCAGTGTAGTCAAACTGGTTGTTAAAATCACAGCCAGCTCCCCAAACACTTGTCAAAGGCTCGTTTCAGAGCACCCAGGGCCCTCCTGACCCCAACATGGGGCTTTCCAAGATGCTCATCTTGGAGAGAATTATAAAACTCAGTCCCTCTAGAAACAGATCTGAATTTTACATGCATTTATACACACCCAAATACATAAATATACATACATATGTGTGTGTGTATACATATATATATATATAGTGCTACCATGAGACACAGCACCATGGGTAGTCCGTAGTTTCAGGGGCCATTGGAAAAGAAATGAGGTTTGCACTATTTATCCTGAAATAGATATAGTAGGAGCTGAGAAACCAAGGAACAATTTAAAATCATGGTTCTAAATACACATTTCATGCAGATTTTACTAATCCACTGTTTCCTAATTAGTAACATGTGAAAACAGAGAAGGCTATTTTGAACTTTCACAACATAGTAGATTAATCACCATTACATAGTGATTTAAACTCCCAATACATTTGCAAACAATAAATACTCAGAAAGCATAAAGTGATGGCCTAGATCTAAAGTAAATATATTTCCTTTAGTGCTCCACTGTCACGATAGGAGCAAAAGGAGACCCCACACAGAGCTGCACCAAAGCACGTTGGCTCCCAAGGCAAACACATCACCTCAACTCTCCAGTTCTTGCATTTCCCTTTGCCCATCAGAGGAACAGCCACCAAGATGTGACACGTCCCACTGAGATGCTGGATGTGGTGTTTGTGTACCAAGGGGTATCTGGGTGGAAAACCTGGCCTGTAGAAAGGCTGAGACTGAATCTGATCTGGCTGAAGTGCTGGGAGTGCAAAGGGAGAGAGAGCAGGTCATAACAGCACCAAAAAGTGAGCCCATTCTCTGACTCTAGGATTCACCAGCCCCCTGCCCAGCATCTCCATCAGTACATGACACATCAGGACACAAATGAACACAAAAAAACCTAATCCTGATAGTACTTGGCTTCTAATCACAGAGGCCCAATGTGTTGGCCTTTCAGGAGTCTTTGTCCTTAGGAGGAGTGTTTTCCACTATGAATTTCATTGAAAAAGCAGAATGAAAGGTTGGTAGTGAGTGAGCCAAATTCTCCAGTTACAGTCCTAGCAAGATTGATAGCCAGCCTCATTGTCCTGGGCTCCATAAAGAGAAATGGGCTGGATAAATCCTGACTTATTGCCTGATCCTCCCATTGCCTTTCAGAACAGTTTTGCCTGGCTTTGTCCAAATAGACTGATATGACATGTAAGAATTACTTTTTTATTCTTTGAATGCTTTGTGTAAAGATTTGCTCCACAAATCTGGCTTAAAAGTAGGACAGAAGCAAAAAAGAATAATCCATTCTTCAAAGAATAGAAGCCAATCCCTGAATCCAGCCACTTTTAGGTACTCAGGCCCTAGAAGGTTACAGAAGGCCAGCTTAACACACAAAATCTCCCTAGAACACTAATCAGTGCCTAGCAATTTGACAAGATAAAAATTTGATAACACATCGGCTGGCTGTGATTGCCTAGGGAAAAACATCTCCTTCATAATAATCTTATTATAGGCGAGCAGTGCTATTTTTTAAGCCTATTCTTTGTGTGGAGCAATTTATTTTTATGGCTGGCAGAAGGAAATAAATTCCTCAGAAACGGCTCCTCAGTGAATCGGGGTCTCTGCAGCTCATTTTACGTTTATAGATAAGCAAAAGGTCAATTGAATGTTATGTCTTTTATGGCACGGTTTGCTAAGCCTTCGTGTAACAGGAAGGGAACACAACCACTCCAATGCTCCTTCCAGGAGCCCTGGCTGAGGGGAGCCTTCTGTTTCCTGAGGTTGGAGCAAGACATGGAAGATTGGTCACTTGTCACAGGGTATTTGTCTTGCCTGTGAGGTTTAATAGAGTGCACAGTGTGAGACAGAGTAGGCATTGCTGATGTGAAGGTGGGAACATGCTGGGACCCTCCAGGATTTCATGGCTCTCATCACACACAGATGCACCCAGTAATATTAACTTATCAGAGGGTGTTTTCTGTGAGTTTTCATCCCTGACCAGAAGAAGCTGGAAGCATATTCCCTGTCATGTACATTTGATTTAAAGCTTGGATCCTCACAGCACAACCTGGCTCCAGTTTTACCTGCTGAGAGTCACCCTGCAGAATTACACCTCACTCTGCCTTTTCTTGTGCTGTGCTTGGCTTAACAGGGGCTGTGATCTCAACTGACCTTTAAGAGAAAAGATAAAGGTGAAAGTGGCTAATGCAGCAAGAGTGGCTGCAAAACCTCAGAGCATATTATTGTACTTGTTGGAGGAAAAAAAATAAGCTTCAAGAACCAGGTTCTGGTAAGAACACCTAGCAGCACATTGCTGACATTTTGAGTGTGTTCACAAGCACAGAGGGCAGCAAGTGCCAGAGCCTGCTATTTCCAGGCAGTACTGTTTTCTTTGAGGATATGAAACAAAAGTACATGCTGAACAGATCTAAACAGCTGCTCATTACACATGCACAGCTCTCATTCCACTTTCAGCCTATTTTCCTTTTAGGAATCCTTGCTATAAGCCCTCTCTCTGCCCTCAAGTTCTCTGCTCTTCAGAGCTGCCTCATCCTTGCCAGCCCCATAGTGTACAGAGAAAGGCATGGACTATAAGTGCCCACCAAATCCTCTGACCCAGTGCTTGTCCCAGCCCAGATGGAGAAACGGCACACACAAAGATCTCTCATATGTTACTGGAGAGTTAATCAACCCATCAGTGGATATTTTCTGTATGATCTTGCTGCAGTGCTGAAAAAGCAAGTCCCAGATATCTCTTTCAGAAGCTCTGCCAGTTTGATAAACACAATGATTCTCCTGCTAATAAAACTGTTTGAGGAAGACAAGCCTTGTGCTCCCACCTTTGCTCTGATGGATTTGACCCCCATGCTCCTGCATCTACAGAGACACAGGGAGAGCAAATGAACTATGACTGAGCCCCCATTTCTAAGCAAACAACACTCCCAGCTCACTTTTAATGTATTTAAATATTTTTACCAGGTATTTAAAGCTAATCAGAGAGAGCATTACTCAGACAGCTCTTTAGCTGTCCTGGAAGTTCTATCTGTGTGTGCATTGTCCACAGGGCTCAGCACCTGCACTCTGCACCATTCCTACTCTCATTTATTGTTTGATATCTGAATTATGTGCCAGCTACACCGTTAAAATGAGCTCTTCGAAACAACCTTTTCCTCATCCACTGAAGCAGTTACAATTCCCTGACATAACTCATCTAATCACCACCTCAATGAGCAGGGCTTAATCTAAATGCATGTACTGAGCACCTGCCACATGTACCGTTCATTTATCTTACACAGCTTTACATTAAAATCTAGCGTGGACCTTTGATACATTATAGATGACTGTATCAGGCTGTACACGGCGTAAATTAGGAGCAGCCACTCAAAGGACATTACAATTATCTCCTCTCCAATACATAGCTTTAATTAAGCTACTGCCACCTTGAGGGATTAGCAATCAGATCCCAGGCCGTATATGGCAAGAACATGAAATGCAAAGCCCTGATTATTTTGGCATCCTCAGAGCACTTGAGCTGTAAAAATTAAAATGCCTTGGAAGGAAGAGCCTGTTGTAGCTGAGGGATTGTGTTACCTGCCCATGCAACCCTCTGCACAGGCACTGCACTCCAGAAACATCCCTGACACAAGCCTGAATTTTTCAGCAGGGGAAGAGCAGACAGAGTTCACTGTTGACTTGGCTAACTTGGCTGTTTTTCACACAAGAGGTAACTGGAAGTTCAGCCTCTTTTTTTTTTTTTTTTTCTATTCTTCCCTCTTTTGTCTTTTTTAAGATAGTCTGTGAAAGAGTTTAACTTGTTCAATCTCTTAAAGATTTTTCTACACACCTAATATTCTACTGTTGTTTTACCAAGAGGAGCTAATTTCCTTAGGGAATAGAAATGGTTGATGTCTAAAGGATTTTTTTTTCCCATCTTCCAGCCAGTTTTTCCAGAGAAGCACCAGCCTGGTTGTAGTCTCTGTATCTGCAGCAGGGCTGCAGATTGCACTGCAATTTTCCAATTCTGCCCTTAGGATAATGACTGTGACTCATGGCAACAGGCTTCCACACTGCACACGTGGAACTGAAAACTCCAACTATAAACCAAGCCCACAAAATTCTCCAAAGGTTTTTAAAAGGGTTGAATGTCCATGGCAAGTCCTTTCACTGTACTCATGTCACTGCAGCTGTTGTACCACCAAATTGGTGGATTTTAGACCATTCTGTCCTGGAAAGGGATTTCAAAGCAGGTTGTAAAATGCAACTGCTAAGTGTAACATCCATGAACTCAGCTTCAGAGAAGGTACCTCATGGTACTGTCCAACAGGTCTTCCCTGAGGATCCCATCCCAAAACACACACAACAGTTTCATTTCCCTAACAAATGCTCTCTGTGAGTATTGCATGTGCCTGCATATTTGAGAACATGCAAAAGCAGTTCTGATAAACAATCCCAATACTAATGATATATGTCTCTAGATATATAGAATGTATCTTAGATGGGCAAGAGGTAAGCAATATTTTTGGTGATAGAAGGCAATCAGTACTAAATCAGAAGAAAGAAGAAAAAAAAAGAAAAAAAAAAGAAAAAAAAACCCACCCGAAACCTCAGGACATTTCTTAGCTGTGGATCTCCAGCAGAGCTATGTAAATATTACTGATGATCAGCCAGCCTCTGTGGCATTGCTGAAAATTAAACAAAACCCCAGTGATGCTAATGACTTTCTGTTAATTTCCAGTAGCACCACAAGATTTCAAACCTCTTTTCTCACATCAGTGACTACATGTACCTCTCCTCAGTGGGAAAACCAAGGATGGACTCCTCCCAAAAGAAATGGAGCAGAAAAAACATGCACTTCAAAAGGGTCAACTCTGCATTTTCCAACATATACATAAATTCATAAAGGCAATAAACCAGATTATATTTTTAATTTTCATATATAATAAATGTAATAAAAGAATCTTTCTTTCCTTATGCAACATTTCAATTCCATGATAGAGAGAATATTAAAAAAGAGGGGAAACTGGAGAGACAAAGCCATGTTATTTTGACAAAAGCAGCTATTACACAGATTGCCAAAATTGAAGTCAGCAAATACTATACATAAACAAGCTGAATACACTTCCACCTTCTCTAAGTAGACATCTGGACACTCATCACAGAGATATTAGCATCACCAGATGTGCAGAAATCTCTAAATTTAGTTCAGGATAAGGGGTTTTTTGTCATTGTTTCGGGGTGGGCTATTTTTTTTTTTTTTTTCAAAAAGCTGATTTGCTTTGCTTAGGAAGTTGAAAAGAAGGTTCTGAAAGGTTTCTGAACTGAGTGGTTGTCAAATGCCCAGCATAAATCAAACCTGACGGGGCAACAGGGAACGCTGATTCAACTCCCCCCAGCACCAGCTCCTACTCAGATCAATATAAATTTCCAAACCTTTAAAATAAATGTAAGTAAAATCATTCCAGCACCATAAACATTCCTTTCATTGTTTTTTCCCCCCTCTTCTTTTCTCCCAGATGCCATTTGGATGGGGCTCTGCAAGCCCTCCTCCATCTGACACTCTGCTTCCCCGAGCCGGCTGTCAGAGTTTGATTAATGGTTCAGATCCTGCACACCACATTTGCCAAAGACATGAAATACTCTCTGCAGCTCTGACTTTGCAAGGCACATTCTCCCCCCCAAAAGCTGCTGCAGTCCCACAGTATATTTTCATGCTTTGCTTTCCATGGGACCTGTGAAATTTCTCCCCAGCAGTCAAGCCACAAGCTGAAGTTTTTCGTGGCAGGTGGCCCAAATTTTTTATTGTTTAAGCTGCACCATGATGCAGATGGAACCACATTGGTCACGTCTTGTACATCAGTGTTACAATAAAAAAAAGAGATAATGTTCCCATGGTGTTGGAGTTCATGTTGAAATTGTAAATGGAAAATGAATGTGTATGTGTGTGTGTGTCTAGAATTGTCTTTATGTGCAGAAAAAAATATAAAGTTATTGTGGAAGAAGTATCTGGACTGATATGTATTTTTCATTGCTGCTCAGACTCTAGGGATTTTCATCCAAGGCTTTTCCTTCAGGCAGCAATCTAGCAAGGGAGATTAATCAGAGTCCTTGAAAGCACTAGTTCAGATGGCAGGTGAAGAAGAGCTGTGCACATCTGCTGAACTGAATCCAACCAATAACCCAGTCCAGGTTTCCACAAGATACCTTTCCAGTCAGGTCAGAAACATGAAGTTTGAGAACATTTTTTTTTTTTTTGGATGTTGCAATGCTTTTTACTTCTGGACTCGTGCACTTATCTAAAGCATCTTCTGTTCCAGCAAGCCAGACAACCTAGTGAAGAAGTCCAGCTGGAATAAGCTTTGGAGCTTAATAGGTGCTGCCTAGTTTGACATAAAAGGGACTGAACTCCACAAAAATGTTCCAAACATCTATTACACTAAAATAATTTCACCTAGGACCTTCACAGGATTTCTATAATTGTGTAGACACAAAAAAGGCCAATGATTCACTGGAAAACTATGCAGAGAGGAAGACTGTGGCACAGAAAAATGAGAAATCATTGATTTTTCCTTTTCTTCCTCATTTTCATGCTTCATAACTTGGAAAAAAAAAGAGAAATCTTAAGGTCTAATCTGTTCCATAAAGGCAGTTCCAGTGTGAGCATTTAAAGACAGCAGACTCACAAGCATTTAACACTAATAAAATTAAGCACAGCCCCAAACTCACACAACTCAAACAGCTGGATTAAGTTCTGTTCCATGCTCGACAGAGAACATCTTGAGTCTGTTTTGTCCTTGTATTTTCACTAATTGTGACGTTTTCTAGGAACAAGTGTGGCTAAAGACCCTTAAATTTACCAAGCCGCAGATTTAAAATATTTTAAAAGAGCACATTTCCACACAAATCTTTATTTTTGGAGTGGAACTTGTTGCCACATAACATTTCACAGAGCAAAGCAGTGCGGGTTGCAACTCTTGGCACTTTGCTGTGAAATAAATCAAACACTATTTATTTTCTGAATGTTCTTCGTTTTCATCAACCCTTTGGTAGCCTGAGCCAGTTCAGCCATCTCGAAAAACAATGACAGGAATGTCATGCAAAGTTCCAGCCCTCCCTGCAGTCTTTTCCACCCTCCAATTCCAGAACCTCACCTAGACTAAATGTTTACAGGATGGAAGAGTTGTCAGACACTTATCCTTTGCCATCTGGCAGTAATTTGCACCCCCCAAAATAATCTCTTTTTAGGAGTTCAAACACCAAGTTCAAAGGAAAACCTAGGAATAAACAACATATTTCACCTGGTATTGAAACCCCAAGAGAATTTCAGCATTACCTGATTTCATCTTGAAACCATAAATCTCCCCAGGTTTACACCAAGGACTTGGTTGGGACAAACTGAGGCTTTCCACAATTTTTTCACACCAACTTCACATGATCCTCATCAGCAGCACTGATGGGTTTTTCAGAAGGAGAAAACAGACCTGAAAATCCCAGCTTTTGAGGATATTTCTAGTTTAAATCTCAGCCTACATTTGAACTGTTTCGATTCATCTTTTTTGCCTGTAACAGGCTAAGACAAATCAGTACATGTTCAAAAGCACAGCATGGAATAAGTATGGATGAAGGTGGATCTTAGGAGGTGGATACAACTCCTGGGCAACTGACAGTGAGAATGCAAGTATTAAATCAATTAACATATTTTAAAGAATTACAGCTATTTTTTATGAATATTTCAAAGATTAAAAATCTTACAAGAAAGCCCAAACACTAAAATACTGCTCTTCCTGCACGTGCCATTTTTTGTTCATTAGTACCTACACTCCTGAAGTTCTAATTAGAGATATTACAGAGAAGGATTGATTCTCACTGTGTTAGATGGCCAAAGTCTGAGGCATGAAAGCCCTCTAAGGCACTTAATCTTGAAAATTAAAATTCAAGCTTTATAGTTTTTTGCGTTTTTTTCTTAAGCAAACTGCTGCTTTGTAATCTGCCCATCATTCCTAGCTTCCGGAGTTTACAAATACTTTCATTTGTTATCACAAAAAGGCACTTTGAGGATGAAAATACTCCTAAAGTAAAGGTTTATTAATATTCACATCACTTGACATTTGTGCAGAAGCATTGTCCCGAGTTAACAGAACACAATCAAATTTAACCTTGTGATTTTATGCTTTTAGCAAGTGAAAAAATTTAATGTTTTTCAACCCTTATCAACTGCTCTTCAGTCCTGCCTTTAGAGCATAATCTCCATCAAATGCTGCTGCAAATATCCTCCAGGTGACCTTGAAATGAATCAGAATATGCAGAGACTCCATTTTGAGGAGCATAACAACTTGTTTAGTACTCAAGAAAAACAGACATCAAAACCAAAGAGGATTATCTGGGGCTGCCTGGGGAGGGTGAAGCCTCAGTCACCTCCTACTAACCAATTTCATTAAAAACATGACACAGTGCAGAATAACACCACTGAAATAAGTGCCCTGCCCTGCATGCTTTGAAGGGGAAAGAGCAGTCAGCTGTGTCACAGGTATCAAACAAAGAATCTGAAGGTGGTTTTTTTTTTTTCAGGAAACAGGAGCCTGGGGGGATTAGAAAGAGAAATTAAGTATTTCCCATATGTGTTCCCAACCTGCTTGTTGGGCAGATCCATATCAATAAAACCTGTCTTCCAAGTTCTGGCTACTTAAAATTAGTTCTATAAGCCTTGTACATAAAGCCCCAGTAATTAGGAATATGGGCTTGAATGGCACCTACTCATTGATATGCTTAGCAAAGAAGCAAGAGTTGAACCTTTGTGGAACAGTGGTGGAATTGTTGTTTCTGTGGCCTCCTCCTACTCAGGCCTCAGTTTATCTTGGAAGGGGGAAAAATAATTAAAGAAGATCTTTATATAAGCAGTTATCAGCCACACTTTCTGCTGCAGCAGAACCACCAGGAAAATTAACAACAGGCAGTGCTGGTCCTGCCCACAAGGAAAAAAAAATTACTATTGCATTCATGCAAGGAGTTCTGCTTTCATTAACGTGGCTCCCCAATGCCCCCTCCTAAGACAAATGAAACAGCATCACAGCCTGAAAATGACAGAACAGGACTATAACAAAAATGCTCTCTACTTTCTTACAGAGGTCTGAATCATAAGGATGAACAAATAAAGATATTTTAGGTTCATGTTTATATCTTGAGTTAAAGTTATAGTGGTATATTGTGTTTGTTATTCTTTGGACACACAATATCATAATACCTTGTCTTTTCCCTCAGGTTTAAGTAGTGAAAACTTGGGAGATGGGTGAGTGTGGGGGTTTCTATCACCCTTCATAGATTCTGAGGCCAGAGTCATGGAATGGTTTGGGTTGGAGGGAGCCTAAAAAATCATCTTGTTTCAGCCCCCTTCCATGGGCAGAGACACCTTCCACTATCCCAGGTTGCTCAGAGCCCCATCCAACCCGGCCTTGAACATCTCCATTGATAACAGCCATGATCTCTCTGGACAGCCTGGTCCAGTGCCTCACCACCCTCACAGTAAAGAATTTCTTCCTAGTTTTTGGTCTAAATTACCCTGTTCCAGCTTAAGGCCATTCCCCCTTGTCCCACCTCCACACGTCCTGGTGAAAAGTCCCTCTCCAGCCCTCTGTTCTCTTGTTCCCCGGCAGAACAGAAGTCAGCAAACTCCACCCTGGCATTTCTTTACTGAAGTCACAGCTGCTGCTCAAGACAGTGTATTTTACACAAAGAAGGGAGAATCCACAAGCAGACCTGGGTGAGTTAGCTAACTTCAATGTCAAAAACAGCAGAGCTCGACTTGAGGCAGCTTTACCTTCCTACCCCTGGATCTCCTTCCATGCTTTCCTTCCCACCTGGAGATTAATGGAGCTGTCTACTATCTGTTAGTGGATCAAATCACCTCTTAACCTCCTCTTCAATAAACTGAATAGATTGAGGGAAAGGAGACATTTAGCTTTCTCAGAAGGGTGTGAAAGGACACCAGTCCTTCCTCATCCCCAGAACAGAGTTGATGAAGGAGATGTGATCAGTGGCAGGCATTGTACCAGTCCCCAGGGGCAATGTATTCATTCTAAGTAGGTTGGGAAGTTGAGAAAAAATATGGGTTTAACTGGAAAATTTATGGTCAGCTATTGAAGATGTCTTCCTTTAGTTGGCTCCTTGTGTAATACTGCCTTTGATATTTCCCAGTGTTTGAAAGGCTTCCCAGCAAATGCAGGAATAATGGAGGGTTTTGGGGCTTTTTTAAACAATCCACATTCATTAAAAAAAAAAAACAAAAAAACAAAATGTATACAAAAAATTTCCATCTTTTCAGTCCATTCCAGAAACCAATAGAACCATATCATGCCATTGGTAATTATGCCATACACATTATAATAGAAATGCACTGTTTATCATCCAAAGAGCCCAGAGCAACAACTTCCCTCAGGACTTGAGGGGGACTAAACTCCACTTGCCTGCTAAAATTGCAAGCATTTGGCTGGACTATAAGCCACCTGCAGCTCAGCTGTGCATAAGTCTAGGGCCTGTTACTGTATTTTTATACAAACATATTCACAAAACCTCAGAATATCTAATATGAAATCATCTTTCAAGGCAAAGAAAACAAAAAACCATGATATTATTACCACACTATGATACTAATACCATTTTGGAGAGCCTAGATGTTTCGTGGCTGTTTTGAATACTGGTGAATCCAAGAGAATAGGCTGATTTCCAAGTATTTTCCCAGTTCTCTTCTGTGATTGGCATGAGTAGGACCAATTGCCAGCTTCAGAACTAACCTCACAATTTACTTATAAGATTTCACCACCATTGTAAACACAGCTGAGAACAGATTATCAGAATTAATAATCAAGTTCCTGGTATATGAATATGTATACAGTTTTTATTGCTTTAATATTCCAGTCTTATCATTCCCCAAATCCCAGAATATTTCTGCCAATAAACATGTTCATTCAAGTGCTTGCAGAGAGCCAGCATGCAAGGAGCATGAGAACTGGAGAAATAAATGAGTTTAGAAAGAGGAACAGGGGGGGGGAAAAGAAAAGCAGCTTGCTTGTTGAGCACTCCTCTCACCATTTTCCTTCCACTTGTCCCAAAGTATTTATCACATTTCTCAACTGTACAAGAGAAACCCAAAAGCTCTAACATCATCAGAAGCAGCAGAAGGGGGAGAGGAAAGCACAGGTGGAAGGAGCCTCAGCACTGTCTGATTTACTTGAAGACAGAGTCGCTCCTGAGGAATAATGAGCACATCCTGCCCAGAGATGAGACTCATCACGACTGCTACCTTTAATAACCCTGATTCCTCAGAAGAGCCCTGGGTGCTGAGGATGGGGCTGTGAGCTGGCAGCTTGAATTATTCATGAGGGCTGGTGGAAAACAATCATCTGCTCTGGCATTAATGGTCTGTAAAGAGTTGCTTTTGACAAAACCATTTAACACCGGCAATAAAATAAATAAATTAATAAGGGGGAGGGGGAGAGGGGGAGCATAATAATGATAATAATAATGATGTACTAATGTAAGCCAGCCTAGGAAATACTGGTGTCTTGGATTGCTGACCACTGGCTCTTCCATCTCATCAGGGAGGAAAGGAGAAGGGAGAAGAAAAAAAATCCAAAACTAAACAAAATAATAATTCTTGGTCCCAAATGGTGAAATGCTGGAATATAAGTTTGGCTTGGAGCTGGACAAATAGCAGATCTTGCAGAGGAAAACATGTAGAGGCCAAAGGAAGATATTATAGGTAATTAAATCTCTGCTCTGAGCAGGGAGGGAGGCATGGAAAACCTGGAATGGTTTTCTTAGGTCTTTGTTAACGCACCAATGAAAAATATTCACAGGGTGAATGACAACAGATCTTTTGGCTCTACCTCTGCCATAGCCTTGGTAGATTTCCATGGCCGATTTCTACATGAAAATGTGACACTTGTTGTCTCCTTGCTAAATAAAGAGGTTTAATACACAGGCAACTTGAGAATTCAAAGTCCAGGTAAGAGCTTGAGATTTTTAAGAGAAGGATTTTTCATTACACACTTCACTAGAATAGATTATGTCTGTCAGATCCCCTTCACAAAGAGCATCTTTATAAAAGGAAATTATTTTGCACCGTTTTCTTCTATTCAGCACATTCCAACTCATTTGGGAAGTGTGGTTTTTTGAGAAGAAAAAACAAATAGTAGTACTTTGCAGTATTATTATGGCCCTTGAGTTGTTTGACTCTTGTCAGGAAATCATGTCAGTATAAATTTTAATTTTAATCCGTGTAAAACAGATTACCTCTGCAATTGGGAGGTAAAATTCCGACAAGACAAATAAAATAAATATTAAACATTTGCCTGGCTAAGAAAATCAGTCTACACACTGCTCGTGTCACATTTAATTTATTTCCAGTGAGATTTCCTTTGTAAAAAAGGGAGAAAAGAGATCAGAAATATTTACACTCTTTGTTTAATGATAAAACCACTGACATGGGAACTGTTCAGATATTCATCAGTAAAACTTTCTTCTGGATTCAGGAATCAAAAGCCAAAGTCTCAGACCTCCCCAGAGCAGGGCTGATTTTAGTTGTCACCCATGGGGCACTGTCCTGCTCTTGGACACCTCCCTTGGCAGGGACTCCTCACCTGATCATTTCTCACATTTTCCAGATTCCTGACCAATCTTTTTGCCTCTTTCTAATTCATGAGGTCCACAAGCAAAAATCTTACTGAGGACGCCAAGTGCCACAACAATCAGCCCCAACAGTAAATTGCAGCACTTATATCAGGTCATTTGTACCACAGAGTAAATTATAAATAAGTGCTCTCCAAGCCTTACTACAACAGCCCCAGATCCAGTAAAGCTTTCCAACGTGCAGCTGATTTAACAGGCTATTTTTCATCACCAGCCAGGCAAAGCAATTGAACACATGCTTAATTTCAAGCACACACCTAAAACTTACTGCTTCTAGTGAGACTAAAGCACTTATTGTGTTTTGATGAACCAAGCTGTTATGCACAGATCGAGCCAGCATGATTATTCACCTTCTAGAGTCATACACCTGTTAAATGCTTCATTGGACTGAGGGCATGATTAGTGCAAAATGTAGCTATATTTATTTAATTACAAACAGAACTAATGACTAAAATTATTTTTAAAAGAACAGGATATTTCCAGAGGCCAACTGTGAAACCAACTCATATTCCAAGATCTAATTCTGCATCCTCTTTGGATCCAAAGGGAGACAAAACAACTGCTGTGTTTTTCTCAGCCCCACAGAAATCGTACTTGAATCAAATTATCTTTTGTATTTATCAGCTAAATAATTCTGTCAACTGTCCAACAACTGCAGCAGCCCCAGGAGCTTTTGTAAACTAGCTGATGAATGATTGGTTAAATAAATCTGCTACAATTATTCTGGTAATGAAAAACAAAAACGACAGCATGTCTTCTCTAACACAAGCTAAATCCCATTTGCTGCTTTTTGGTAATGGGATACATTGTATTTTCTTTAACAGTGAGGATTTACATTTGTGGTTAATTGCAAAGCTCAAAATAGCTAGAGAGTCTTTTCTTCTTGAGATACGATCTTAAAAAGCTAACATTCATATTGTCCAGGCTTATCATAATGTAACATCTGATTTAATGAAACTCAGGAATGACTCAAGCTTCTCTGAATTTATAGACTTTTTGTGCGTTCAGAAACAGACATGAGCTCAGACTTCAACCATAATGAATAGAGCAAGAGCACGAACAAACAGCTATTTATATGAGGGCAGTGTCTCCACAAAAAGCTACAAGGTCCCTGGGTCAAACTCTAAGCTGATGTAAATGCCTCTTTGCATTTTATTAGAAATATGTTTTAATAAAAAGCACAGCAAGGTGTCAAAATGGAGCCAAACAACTCATCTTTTCCATAATCCTCCCATAATCCATCTATAACCTGTCTCAGTCACGTGTCTGCAAGAGACAGAAAAAAATAGCAAGTCTTTCATCCTCCTGAAATAAATTTCTGATAAATCAATAACCATGAGCAAGCAAAGAATTGATGTGTTCCTGCCATTGCAGGATCTCAAAATCTGTGTTCAGTCATCAAGCCAAAGAGGTTCATCTCAGGGGAAGCTGTTGTTTATCCATTGTCTGGGATGGATGGCAGAGTTTAGTTATTTTTTAGTTGTTAGAATGAAAAAACTTGGGCTTTTGTGTGGAGCTGGGTTTTCTCCAAGAATTATATACACAGATATCCATCCTCTGCAGGGGGAACAAATTTTGTTGATACTTTTTTCTTTTCTTTTTGTGCCTTGGCAGGCCCAAATCCACCTCAGTCTTTGCAGAAGCAAACACATCCAGCATTGCTTGCATGTGTTCTGACCTACGTTTTGATCCAGCATTTGTTACTCTGTGTGTTCTGCAAGTGTTTATACCAGCCAGGCTGTATTTAAACAAAAAGCAAAAAACAAGATCCATGTTGGGCTTCATTTTAAAACTGAAATTATTTTATCTAGAGAAGAAAGCTCACCTGCAGTTTAGAAAAGCTGTGCAGGAAGAGTAAAGAAATAAGGCATAAGGAATGGTTGACTGAATTAATGTTGAAGGCATAAGGGAATTCAGACCTGCTATGTGAATAAGAAATCACAGAATTCTTTTACAAGCAGAACTTTGAAACTTGCTCAAACACAGTTGCCTGGCAATTTTGGACAAGCAGCAATCCGTAAAAAACGTAGGTTCTTAAATCACAATCTGATCACAGGCAACTCATGGAGTGAGAAAACCCTGGATGAATGCCACACAGGTGTACTTACTTCATGAGCAGGTGATGTTATTTGGGCTGGAAAGTGCTCAGGAAAATCTTAGTTGGCAGTCCTACAGTCCTCGAGGAATAAATTTGTTTATTTGTTTCACTTTGTGGACAGTTACATTTGCTCACCACAAGTATTGCAATACCATGGACAGAGCACTTGCATTTGGAAAAATGGAGGGAAAAGGTTGCTTGCAGTCCAAACAAACTGCTCAGTTCTTCCCATACTCTGTTGTGACTCTGGGAATATTAACATCACCAGTAAGCATTGAAGCACTGTTATTTTGCCATCACCAGTAAAACTGTGACCACATTTTCCCTTTTAGAAGGGAAAAGTTGTGCTTGACTTCACTAGGGCTAATATAATGGGAACACATTATAAAACAAGCTACATAAGTTGTTTATGTTAAAACATGGAGACCTTTTCTTCTTCCAATGATTAAAAAAACCCCACAGCTTAAGTTTTAATACACATACATGGATGTGTTTTTGTACTGCTGTCCTTTTGTGGTTGCAATTTTTTTTTTCTGCTTCCAAGGATGATCAAGGTCAGTCTGCAAGGTCTGGGGATCTTAATCAAATGCAAATTAAAACATGAACGTACAGAAGATCATAATATTCAATAAGGTAACTTTGGAAATAGAGTAAGTGAATTAGAGGGTTGAAGGCATAATTCATTTTCAATGGATAATGTAAAGCTACACAGGAAGGAAATGCTTGTGCATTTGCAAAGCCCAGAGTCAGCTCAGAATAAGAAACTGGATAGATGGATTTAGCAGGTAACACATAATGTTTCCCTGAGGTGACTAAATTTCCCTAAGAAATGAACCAATTCTCGCACCTGCGCTACAGGGTTATGAAACCCTGGGGAATGAAATACCCTGTCTAGAAATTAAAATTTGTTATTGCATATGCAAGATTTAATTCATGAATATCTGTGCAGAGAGAACTATTTTCCACCTAACTGCAGCTGTGTTCCGAGACGAGCATCCCAAGGAAGAGAGAGAGCAAACTCCAGTGAGGCTGGGAGAAGAATGTTCCCTCTGAGGGCCTCCTGCTGACACAAAGTCCTTACAAGAATGGCAAAATCAAAGCATATCTGCACCTACAGCAAAAAAATACTGATGAGAGGCTGATACTGATGAGAGGCTAGTGAGTGACAGTGGTACCAGGTGATGTCTGTAAACTTGTCTGCTCCTGAGTTCCTGCACTATTTATTTACAGAAAATACCAAAAATGAACAAGGGCATAATGATTTTAAAAAAGTCTTGAAGCAATAGCTCATTGCCACCTCTTGAAAACAAGTAGAAAGTGAAATTTGTGGGCATTTGTTTCATTTTGAAATTTTTTAAAGTGAAGTATCTTATTTAAGTAAGTTTGCAATATCAGTTCTCTCATTGCAGTTAACACATATTGAACACCCAATTCCTCACCAGCCCTTCATGGTATCTGCTGAGTGGTATGACAGAACAGAACAGAAATCTCTAAAATATGCATCTTGTGAGCATCAGAGGCTCCCTCTGTTGAAGAAGGCATGAGCTTGTACCAGCTATGTATGACTACTTGAGCCCTGGAGGAGCAGCCCTGCTCAGGTAGCAGCTCTCGTTGCTGACAGAGGATGCTGCTCACCCTCTTAGGCTGAGCCCAGCACAGAGGACAAGCTGCTAAATCAGACCTTGGCAGATCCAGCCCCCAAACAACTGTGGTGCAGTTCAGTCCCTGGTGGCACCAATCCATAAGTAGATCACGGCTGCTTTGTAAATTTGGCCCCCTTTAAAATGGGTGAATACATAATCTCATGCTAATTCTTGCGGTAATTCCCTTGCACACAGCTTTCATATTTCTGGGTAATTAGAAGAAAATGTAATCCGTTCCCAGAGACACATTGCCCTCAGTGTTTCCTCTTCTTTAATAAAGATTTTGCAATTTTACTTCCTTGGCAAACGGCCCAGCTCAGTGACCTTGTGTATTTTACCTGCAGGATAAGCAGCAACAGGAACGGAGCACAAACAGCCATTAGTATTACAGCCTGCATTTAAATATTTGGAGGAAAGCAGGAGCTTCTTAGAGCAGGGCTGGCTTTTGTGAACACTGCACCTTTCCATCCCCAGCTATTTAACCTGTGATCAACACCACCAGCTTTTCTTCTCACCTTTGCCACTCAGCAATAATTAAATTGCCCACATCAGAGTGCACTGAGCCGTACAAGTTCCCCTGATTTCTAGTATTCCTATTTCAGAAGCATCAGCTTTCCACTTTAACTTATTCTTTCTCCTAAATCCACTATCAGCACCAAACTATTCTCATTCTTGTTATAAATTTTAGTGAAGGAAAAGGTCTCTAGAATACTGAGGAAAATAAAAATACATTAGAGGTCCAGAGTCAAGGATATCCCTTGTCTACCTTCACTACCTGAATACCCAGTTAATTTATTTTAGTATGGCATAAATATCTATCTCCTTGCAGCCTGGGAACTACAGAAAAAAACCCTACTTTTTTGTTTAAATGAGATGTAAAAATTGGGGCATTCTGTGGCTAAGGTTGTGACAGGAAAAAAAGCACTTTCCACCTGTGAATCTATAAATACTTTGCAGAGAGTAATTCACCTTTGCATCACCCCTGAACAACAGGTTAATATTGTTTCACTCCTTTGGGACTGAAAAACCGAGGTGCAGAGAAGCTCAGTGGTTGCTCAACATGACACAGCATTTTAGTGTTGGGAGGGACAATAAAACTGAGGCAGGAGAGTTATTGCAGTCCTTCCAGCTAATAAATGCACGTCAGGGAGATGTGCATGTTGGGAGGCTGGCTGGCCACAGATTAACCCAATTTTATCCTGGTGCAGCTGATGGTTGTGGTGGAACACAGGATGGCAGCAAACACGACCAAAGCCTAGCAGTTCTTAAGGTCTGACCTCATTGCTCAAAGGCAGAGCAGGAAGAGACCTGAGCTATCAGATCAACTCTCAACTGCCTGTTTCCACTGTTCACAGTGTAATTAAATTATAAACAAAAGGAGAAAAGGAGCAGTTATTGGTCAGGTTAAAATATTTTGCCAGGAGAGACGCTTGTTTTGAGCCAGGGCATCCTTAGAGATTTGCAAGCCTCAAGTGCAGCAATCAATCTCAGCTCTGCACAGCAAAGCCCTAAAAAACCTTTAATATACTGAAACTGGGGGCGTGGAAAGCCAAATACTGACTTATCATTTCCCTTCTCCATTCAGAATCCACCTGGGATCCACAAAACTTTCCTTTCCCCCTTTACATTACAAACAAAAATGACCTCCGAACGTCCAGCTTATCCCTGGGTCAAGAAAAGATTTTAACAAACACCATGGTATCATCTCCTGTGTTAAATCAAGGTTCTGGCACCAAACACACACAGCAAAGTGGTCAGGAGAGAGCTTACAAGGTTAACAGCTGACAGCTGACTGGATGGCATGGAGGTTAATTGCTATTTGCAAAGCACTTTTCAGGTCTCTTCAGATAAAAGGTTTTCTGTCTCCATTAAGAAACTTTGAAGCAAACTGCAACCAGTGAATAATCAGTGCCCAGTGCCTCAAAATGCTCAATACAATCAGCTCCTAAATGCTGTCAGACGAGAAATATTTTGAAGGATAACAAGGTGAGAAAACACACTTCTTTTTTTTCATGTGAACATTGTATAGTGCAGCCCTGAGATGTGGGAGGAAATGCAGCCAGGGATTCACCTGCCCAAGCACCCGGAGCCCCCAAGGCCATCCCAGAGTGGTTTGTCCCACTCTGATACCCCACAGGGGATGGATGTGTCTTGCTTGGGGCACAGGAATAAAGAACATTAAGAAGTGAAACCATCCCTGTGTCCCATCTCCCTGCCAGGTCTGCTGACAAAGGGCTGGGACAGTGGAAGAGGAATAAAGCAGGAATGTGATAGGGGAATGACCAGAGATGAAGGAAAAGAGAAATGAAACAGCTCTTTGAAGCCAAACCCCATCTTTCTAGGGCTGCTACACAGTCAGGACTACAGTGGAACAGGGGAACATCACTCAGTCCACACCAGTGTCAAAAAGCCCCTTTAGTTCTAAGGTGTTGTCATCTGTTCTGTCTGTGTATACCAAGGAGAAGCATCCTTAGATCAAGATAATTCCCTTTCTTGTGCTTTCAGGCTGTTCATTTTTTTCAGTGTCAGCAAGCTCTGGATTGTTTGTAAGCCAAAAAGTGACAGCAGTTTGATCTTAGTTCACCCAATATGTGCTTGCCATGGGCCATGTGGATCCCATACACCAATTCATTTCAGTAAGGTGCAGGAACTGAGAGCCTGAAATGGTCCTGTGACCTCACTCCCAGATAATTTTTTTTTTTAAATTCTTCTCAGGCTTGCTAACCAAAATAAATTAAAAACAAACAAACAAACAACAACACACACAAAAAAAGCAACGAAAACGCCCATGCTAGTTTAAGGAACAACTGCTTACAGGTTTGGAGCATTTTTAAAAAATAAAAACTTATGAACATGACCAACACAAGTATTTTCATTGAATTAGAGTATGGGAGAAAAGTTCTATTTATTGGTGTACAGGGAAGATAGAAGTAAATGCACACCCAGGGACAGGACTGTGAAAAGCCTGCATTCTCCCTAATATAATGAAAAGCTGAAAAGTGTGACATGTTTGCAGATTATTTATTAACAGTAGGACAGAAGCTATTTTAGGCACACGTCTTTAGACCATTAACAGAGTAATTTACTCTCCAGAGTGCCCTTTCAGGAAACAGTAGGAGCTAAGTAAACCCCATATATCATTCAGAATCAGGAACAATTCTCATTGTTTCTTTCCTAAATCTATTTCCTTTCTCAGAACTTTGTCACCATATGGTCAACAAGGAAGCAGCGTAACAGGATCTGATAAGATTGAATTATATATTTTAGCCAGCTTCAGGAGTTGAGACAAGGCATTTAAATAAATCAGTTACAGAATTGGGACAAATTGTTTGGCACCTTATTAAATGGGACAAAAAAACCACCCACAGAAAGGAAAGGCTTCACATGTGATCTAATTCATGAGGAGCTTCATAGACATGATAGCAATGAAGAGTCAGGCACAGTTTTTTCTCATGGCAGCATGTTAAAAATGGCTCTTCCCTGAATATTTTTTTTAATTCCTCTAAGAGAAGCAAGCAGCAAACATGACATAATGTGCACCAAGGCCTGACAGCAGACAGGATGCGTTACTGTTCTCCATCACTGCACGTGTTTGGTTTTGTGCTGCTCCAACAGCTGCGTCCTCTCTGTCTACACATCTTGTGTCAGATTAAAGAAAAATCAATCTGAGAAAGAACAAAAGTGCCCCCTCACACACAAATTGCACACTGATGTGTGGGGTGTGGTGTGCCGTGCGTGCTGTGGGTTTGGAACTGGAGACTAAATGGCCTCCACCTCCGGCAAGGCAAATGGGAAAAGTGGATGAAAAGCCCAGAGAAAAGCAAAACCAGAGCCTTCTTCAACAGGTTCTAATACCATTAAGTGGGATGAATAATGTGAAAAAGAAATTTGTGTTCTGGCTTTCTACTCAGAGAGGTCTCTGATTTCTCAAAATGGGACCTCCATAGGGGTTTTTGTAGGTTCTCTGTCCTCCAGAGGTAAATTTCATGTAAGGAAAGGAAGCAAGTTGCTGGGTACATAAGAATATTAAATTGTTTCTTCCACATAGCCTTTTCAGTACCTTTTTCCTAGCCCAGCTCCATTTTGACACCATGCCTATCAAGCCTACAACTATAAGAACATTCTCCAATGTGATGATATAAAACATATCAAAACCATTTGTGTAGATTGATGGTCACTTTGAAGCAGAAGAAAAATATGACAAACCCATCCAAGAGCTCTTTTGTATCTCCTACAACAAAGCTGCAAATTGACTTTGTCAGAAGATGAGTAAGATGTTACAGCTGGTGCTGATTTTTGGAGAGTGGAAGTGGCACTCACACTTTTACTGCAGGGCTCCAAAAGCCATCAGGAGTCTTCCTGGAGCCTACAGAGATTCCCTGGAGAGGTGGGACCCTCCTCAGCACCCAGGAATGGAGGGAATGAGGAGGAATGCCAAACTAATTTGGATGATGCCAAACTAATGCATTTATCTGGGAATAGAATACTATTCTATTATTGTTCTATACCACAGTCAGAAACTAATCCTGAAATAGTGCAAACTGCTGCTAATTGTGTGTGTCCTCACCGTGTTAACCTCTCAAACTCTGCTTCCATTCCCATTTATCAGATGTTGGTCTTTCCAGACCCTTGTGTCTTTTTGGTAAGCCTCCAATGGGCATTCAGCTCTTGCTCTCAGCTCCTTGGAGTAAGCTACATGAAGAGGAGTGATCAGCTTTCCCAGCTGCAGCACTGTGTATCCACACAAATTGTCTCCCGTTTTTTCAGCTCCAAAGCCAAGGCTGCCTTACACTTACCACCTTTCATTTTCCCTGCAGAAAGAATTTTTGAGCCATCCATTTAATAAAAACATCAGAGGGAAAGTCTGTATGTAAAACCCTGTGAGCAAACCCTCACAACTCTGTACATCTTGAAGATATTCTCCTAGTGCCAATACACTTTTTATAAGCAACAAGTATTTGTGTGGACAAGGACTGCCTGGGAGTCACACTCCACTGCCAGCAAGCTCAGGTTAATTTACTTATGCAATATAGTTTAAGAGAAATTCAGCTTCCTTTAAATAAAGCAGAGAAAACAAATAAAAACACAGTCCAGATGGAAACAAAGTCTGTTCCTTCTTCGTTAGCCAAGCCACAGACAAGTTATAATTCACATTTCCCTTGAGTCTCATCATTACCCAAATTTGGAAAACAAGCATAAGGGTTAGGGGGTAATGGTGGGGGGGTGGGAGGATGGGGTGCAGCTTGCCAGCAAATTACACACTAAATTTCTTTGCTTTTAATTGTATCCGAAATAAATGAAAAACTTGTTGTGGTGCAAGTCATGGGATTCCTTAATCAAGAGGATGGAGCTGGGCTTGCAAAACTGAAGTCCCTGGGGAAATGGCTTCACTACTGAAGGAAACAAGTGACTCAGAGCCCCATCCTCAGGCCCCAAGCTTTTCTGGTCATGGCAGGGATTGAGAGCCTCACGCATTTCTGGTAGAGAAAGTTCTAAGAGCTGAAAGGTAACATCACCCTCTACTCCTAGCAGATGAGGTGCACTGTAAAGTTATTATCTGTAGGGAAAAAAAATATCAAAAGATGGGTCTCTTTAACAATGGCTCCAGCCTTCTTAACAATTAGAACTGTTAAGGGTAGAATTGTATCTTATTTGCCTGATGAGTCTCATTTTTAATGCAATTAGGCAGCCAAGGTTTGACAGACTAGACTATCAGAGAGCCAAAGGGAATTTGCATATATTAGAAAATAATTGGAATGGCACGGTAAAGTAAGAACTAACCTGACCTAAGCCTTCACTCAAATAGAATTGTGTGAATAATTGATTTTCCACATTCCTGGCTGAACAAAATATTAAAAAAAAATTTCATCAGAAAGAACAGATTTTCTAATTTGTGACCAGAAAATTTTAAAATCACCTGAATGTACAGAAAATGTTAAAACTAAATGCCTGGTTGAGATAATATACTGAAGCATTTAATTTATAAGGTAAAATATTTGCAGCCAAAATAAGCCAGCAAAATGAATTTTTTTAGGGGAAAAAACTTTGGACTGAAAAGTTTCACACATCTTTAATTCGGGGGGAAAAAACCAAAAGGACACTCAAACATTCTTTTTTTTTCCTCCACAGGAAAAAAAAAAAAAGATGCTAAAACTATTGTTTTTCAGTAGTTTTAATGACACTCTTGTCAAGGATGCATTATCAACTGCAAGGTTTCCAATGAAATCCAGAGAGTTTGGGAACACATCCTACATAGCCAAGAGCAGACATTAAAATCTCTGTCTCCCACATCAGCTGAAAATATCTCCCAGCTATTGGCCATTCCTGAGCATGGCAAGCCCTCTTCCATTCCTGAACTTTGAAAGTTCTGAATATCTTCTGGACTCATAATAAACTTTGCAATCTTCAAATGATAGTTGTTTGAAGAAAAAAAAAATCCATTTCCTCCTTGTGTTTATGTACATTGTTTTGCTTTCCAAACTGCAGGCTTTATACTCATGTCTAGGGCAAGTCCCAAAATATCAGGAAAAATGAATTTTGGCAAACTTCATACTCTCATCAGAGCCAAAAGGCTACCAGAAGAGGTGGTTTGGGAGAGGGGGAAAAAGGGGGCTGGGTCAAAGAAAACAGAGCTGATGTCAACCAAATGTACTGAAAGGAAGCACCTGATCTTCTTTACAGCACTTTAGTTGGACCCGAGATTTTACATTTCACCTACTTGTTATTCCAGGACATAAATAGAAGGTAAATCCATGTTGCCAGACTCCTTGTACCTTAACTCTTGAGTGACTTTTGGAGCTAAACTGAAGCATCCATTATTCTGCTCATGCAGCTTAACTCTTCACAGAGGTCAGAGGAGCTCATACTATTAAATAATGCAGGCTAGACGATGCTGACTTAATAAAACTCACGTGTCATTTTGTGTTGAAATTGATTTTCTTACTTGAGGGCCGCTTTAGCTTGCAAATCAAAAGTGTCTTGTGTTGGTGCTTTCAAAGGGATGCTGCTGCAGCCCCAGCTTCCTTCAGAAACAGAGATTGATGGGCCCAGGCCTGTGCTGGGTCAGTGTCTAATGGCCTCCTCTCAGGGGCCTGAATTATTCATCAGTGCTGGAGCATCTCACATCACATGTACCAGGCAGGATGTGTCATAGCTGCAGCATCAAACTCCTGCTCTGCATTTTGAAGGCAGACTTCTCACTCCCCCCACCCTCTCTCCCACTGCAGATCCAACAAAACAACTCATTTTGATGGCAGACAAATCTTTTCCTCACCCTAAATCATCCCTAGGCAGGTAGACCAAACTCACTAATTTTATTTGGATTCTTCACACAGTTAATATATTCTCATTTTCTAGCTAATTTCATCCCAGGCTTCTTAAACAATGGCTCACCTGTGTCCACCTGAGCTACAAAGTTACCAAGATCACCAGACCATTCCACAGCAGAGTTAAGAATACATTCACTGTTCTTATAAAAACAATCCTCTCCCCACTTGTCCCCTTTCATCCATCTGTAAATTTTCACTGGTTCTTTTTCAGAATTAAAAAAAAAGGGCTTGCAATTCACACACAGGATCCAGTTGGACAAAATGTGAGACCCTTGCTTCAGAGGCTGTAACAACCATGAAACAGGAATACTTTTCTCACCTTCCAGCCCTTCTCCTCTGGGTACTGCCCACTGCCAACAGCAGAGCTGGACTTTAAAACACAAATCCCACACCAGTTGTAGGCAGCTATGACTATCAAACCATGGCCTGTTGGCTCAAGAAATAATCAAGGCCCAACCAGAGTAAGAACTCCAAAGGGGAAAGCCATTAAATCACTTCTAGAATTAATTACGTGGCACCACCATGTATTTTCTGTAAAAAGTAGTGAGTTTTAGCCCAGGAACATGCAGAGTGGGTCTCTTGAAGGTCTGCAGGAGGTGGAATGGAAGGCACATTGCAAACAAAGCCTGCAGGTACGAGACAGGAGAAGGGAGATGGAATGAGATGGGAGAAGGAATTCTGCTCTCATAAAAAGAGGCCAAATGTGGCAACTTGCAAAGCCCTTTGGAATCTTTGAAGAGCTAAAATGCAAAGAATTGAAGGAGCCTTTCTTAGACCAGAGATGAACTGGCTGCAGCAACTTGTGTCTCTTTCCAGCTTTGCTACAGACTTCAACAATGTGAGTTTGGGAGAATAACTCTGAATTTCTGCAGAATTTGCCTTTTGCCCTCTGACACATCCCATCCCAGCTCTAGAGGCACACTGCAGCAGGGGTGAGTCAGGTTTGCAGCAGCTGACACATTAATTAATGCACCTCTGGTTCCTCACAGTTCTGCTCACTGCTGCAATAACTCCAAACCTCATTTAGAACAGCGAAGCAGGGAAAATGGCAATGACAGAACAGGAATCGATGTTTAATGCTATCCATTGCAACAATGACATTGTGTAATTGGAAAAAGCAAATTACAGAAGACAGAACAGATCATAAGTCCTTCCTCTGATGAGCCACGCTCAACTTTGGTTGATGGATTAGTTATGTACATAATTGCAGCCACTTAAATTCTGCAGAGCTGAATCTTCTCAGCTTCAGTCCAAATTACCCTAAGAAAATTCAACCTATTAAAACTAATATAAAATTCTGAAGAGAAACATAAGTAGATATTGAGGTACAAATTAGAAAGAGGAAACTACTTATTCAGAAACACCCAGCAAATTAACTTTCCTGTGTGCTGAAGCGTGCTTTGCCTGAATTTGAAATGACAACTATGAAGCTGAAATGAAAACCCCAAACCTATTTAACCTATTTTATCTCCACCAAGTGAAATCCTTTGCAATGCCTTCCCTGACCCACCAGCCAGGTGAGCAAAGAAACTCCAACAGAAGCCCTGGGTTGAAGAACCTCATTAGCAATTCATATTTCAGCATTTCTGAGTTTCTGTTTATTGTCCCCAGAGTTCATTCTTGATGCACTAGGCCAACCTCATGAATTCATGAATAGACACAAAAGACTTATGGTCATCATTAGGATGTATTTCCCTCCAAATAGCCACTTTTTAAATGTCACTAATCTTTCTCAGGTCTGCAGCACAGAGCACCTAATTTGCTCAGGAAGTTTGGGACTGCAGAGTCCAATCAAAGACAGCATGTTAAGTGTACATGCTTGAATTTTATGAAATCTAAACATTTTCAGAGTCATTTATATTCCACTCTATCCTTATGACCTTCTAGGCTGACAAGGAAAAAACCTTCCCTAACCAAGAGAGGTAGAAAATACTGATTTCATTTACACATTCCCTTCCTTTCCCATTTGTCTTTAAAAAAAAAAAAAAAAAAAAAGATAAAAGAACAAAGACCAAGCTAGAAATTCTAAATTCTATTTAATAATGTAACTTTTACTGAGGCTATGCCTGTGTTTAAGATGTGAAGTTTCTTCTTGCTCATTCTCTACTGAATTTGATTTAGTAATTTCACCCACTCTTTTCTGCTGAGGGGTTTGTATTTGATGGGTTCAAGATGTCACCTAACGAAGTACATTAAAATTAATTAAAAAGATAAAGTGAAATATGTGTATTTTCAGAATTAGAAATCCTGAAATAAATTACTGAGCAGGCATAGGTGATCTATAAGGAAAAGATGAAAGAGGAGAGTATGAAGGGGATATCGGGCACAGAGGGAACATGACCAGGGTGTGCAATGAAGCAAAGATGCCAAAGGAGGAAAAACACAAAGAAAAATGAAAATACAGAAAGATAAATAGGAGGGTCACAGACTACCCTGAGGGGAAAAGGGGCATGAAAAAACAAACAACCTATGTCAATGTGAAAAGAATAAGCCAGACAGAAGGTGGGGGGGAAAAGGCTTCAGGAAGATCAGAAGAAAATCTGATAGAGTGACAGCAAAGGGTCTCCCACCTGGCAAGGATGATTGCATCATTAAATTGATGACTAAAAAAAAAATGAGAGTATTCAGAAGGGCTCTGAAATTTCCTGGAAGATGCCACAATAGCTAATGCATCCAAGCCTGGGAAATAGCAGGGGAAGCCTATCTAGCCCCATTTCTAAGGGCAGAGTCAGGGCAGGAGGGAGGAGGGAGCAGCCCCTGGGAGGGAGGGGGCTGTGGGGGATCACAGCCTGTCTGTCCTCACCCCCTCTGCCACTGCCACCACACCTGCAGGGAGCTGTGGGGGCTTTGGATACGAGCATCCCCCAAGGAGAAGGGGGTTGCAGCACCTTACTGTAAGGGAGGGAGCAAAACCCATAAGGGGGATGGCAGCTCAAGCTCTGCTCAAGGCAGAGACCCCACAGGGCAGAGGGACAGGGGGACAAGGCTGGGGACAGCCTCCAAAGCTGGGACTGCCACCTCACAGATCAGGCTGTGTGCTGCAAACAGGTTTCTTTGGGAGCTGGAGGGGAGCAAGAAAGGCAAGAGGTAAAAGGGAGGCTGTTGCTTTCTCTGCAATATAGGGACAGAAACATTTCCCAAGGAGAAGATTTGTTCTCAGAACAAAGCCCTGGTACATCACTATCTCCAGTCAGAGCATAGCAATGCATGAGAGCTTTTATTTCTTATCAGGTGCTTTTATTTTGTTTTTAATTGCAGATGACAGCTTGGATGCTTTCAGCTCAGTGTCTCAGTGCAACAGGAAAACTGCACCACGCTGTACTGTTCTGTCTTAGCTGGGCAGGGATTTTCATGTCATCTATTATTCACATCACAACTTGCTGCAGTGATTCCAGGAAGACCTCAGAAGTGCCCTGTTCTCCTGTCAGGAAAAGGAAGGGAATATGATTTCCCCATACAAGGGGTCAGGAAAGTGGAAAGCCAAACTGTGCCTTCTCCCTGTGCACAATCCCTGTGCTTTACAGCAGGGACAGCAACACTGGGACCAAGAGAAGCCTTTTGAAATTCAACTAGGGCATCAGGCAGAAAGAGACACATAATTCATAAGAATTAATCAGCGTAGGGTAAGAGACAAGCTATTTTCTTTTCTACACTGCTAGACAGGAATTTGGGCGTGAGAAGACTCCTGTAGACATCTCCCCATAAAGATGAGACAGTAGCAATAAAATGACTTTGTCAGCCTTGCTCTGAAGGAGCTGAGGGTGCTGGTGCCACTCACCCATCAGTGCTGACAGCAGAGGCTTTAATTGATGTGGCGAGGTGGGGATGTGATCACGGCTGCCCCTCTCACCTCCCTCTGCTCCTGTTTCTGACCCTTTCCCTGCTCATGGCATAGATCACACACGACCTTAATTAAAAAAAAAGAAAATCAAAAGCCAACACACATGCTTGCATTTGTGATTGGGATACACTTGAGAGCTCCCAAGGAATCCAAGCCCTGTGCTGCAAGACACAGGCTCATTTAAGGGAAAAAAAAAAAACAAACCAAACCAAAACATACTCTTCTGGCTTTCTAGGATATATGTTTTATAACCTGAATATGCCCTAATTAACAGCTTAATTAATTTAAATTGACAAAGGAAACAGAGTGGTGGACAATACTGAATACAGGCTACTTCAAGTCCTAATTAACTTTTCAAGTTTTCCTACTTTGCACTTTCTGCACCCACTTTTTTCCTACATTCCCATTCTGCATTTGGATCAACTCCATTTTCACTGAAGCAAAATTCCCTTTGGCTTCAACAGGACCTGACTTTAAAGAGGCACCAGTCTCTGTTTCTCTCTCTGGCTCCAGGAAGGTAAAGATTATTTTTAATGCTGCTTTCGTCATATTTGGCTTGCGATTTTTCAGGAGAGAGGAAGGGGTCCCAGATGAGGAGTGGATCTGTATTGACTTCTGCAAGGAAGATTTGGGCCCATAAATAAGCGACATTTTAATTTAATGAGAGCATGGAGAAGCTTTGTGCGCTGCATCGTAGCGTTATGCACTTCCAATCACTACAACCTCGTTCAGCCCTTTTAGGCAGGACATTTATTGCTCCTTTTTATGGTTATTTGCAATGAAAATGTTACCCATGAAAGAGTTATACGAAAAGGAAAGAGCAAACATGCAAATACACACAGGAGAGCCAAAGTATCACAGCACAATGCTCCCAAGTCCAGCTGCTCCTGGGTTAGGGCTCAGAACCTTACAGAGTTCACACTTTCTATAGACAAGACGGGGAAAAAACATCCATTTTGGGAAATAAAAGCAGCAGCACTGGGAAATAACCGCCCAGGTCAGGGATTCCCACACCTGAGCTGCCACCAGCTGGGAAGCTCAGCCCTGGGCCATGCTGCTCCCCCAGGTACAAGGTGAATTTGATGCCTTAACCACCACTGCCAAAACAACCTTCCTGATTTGTGAGGTGTGATTGACTGGTGCAGCAAAGCAGGGCCCAGCCTGCAGGAAACTCCTGCACCTTCAGCTCCAGTTTTAAGGTAGTAAATAGTTTGCAGGATTCTGGGGGTTCTCCTGATTTTTCTAGTGACTTCCTGGAAGATACAGATGGGTTAAAGACTCATCTCCACACAGAGTCACCCCAGGACATCAGCACAGCTAGGGGAGCAAAGTTCTGTCAGGGTCAGCCATAACCTGACCTGAAGGTAAAAGAAGGATTTTCCTGAGTTTTTCCCAGAGCTGACAACATGCTGCTCAGTTAGAAGGGAGCAATCCTTCAGCAGAAGTACCAAAAAATAATCCCCTTCCTGAAAAATAGGGCAAAGACTCCACAGCTGTACTTTGGAATATTTCTTCTAGTTCAATCATAAAGACAATAAAATAAAAATATCCAAGGCTTCTACAAAAACTGCTAGAGGGAAAACAACAACTGGTTTACAACAGAATAAATCCCTCCTCCCACAGACAATATTTCATTATAGCAGCAGCAACTGGCCCACTGCACAGGATTTGATGATACTTGAAATTATGAACATGGCACAAAAGTTCAGAAGCTGATTAACACAATTACTATTCATTTGATCCTGATTGCTGCAGCAGGGACTTCTGATTAAGTCAGGTTCTCCTGCAATTTCCCTGGATTTTCTTCCGTGCTTTGAATACCATGGGGCAAATATCCCAAATGCATCCTAGTTATTTTACTCGGTGTGCAGCAGCCTCAGCAATTCCAATTAGTTCATTTATAAGCAGCCATTTAGTTTTGTTCCCTACAAGATACACATTCATTAACATCCCTAAGGTTAACTATGTAAATCACATGTCCAGTCTCAACTGGAGGTTTTCACCATCTCCTTCCATACACTTTACTGCAAACAGAGGCTCAATTCAATCACAGAGAGATTGCAGGTTCCAGTTAGGAGGAAGAGTGGGAATTTTCTCTGACGTTAGGGGGAAGAAAGGCAAAAAGTAAAAGGAAAGGTTTCCCTTTGCATAGCACCAAACCACTCTTAGTTTGCAGATCCCCACTACTCTTATTTTCACAGAATTAAAATAGAACAAAAATAATTAATCCTTAAATGCCATCAGATAATAAAAAATTCCCTCCATTTTGCACCCTTCTCCACACCCACAGCTGTTTCAGAGCCAAGGTTTTGCAGTTCCAAACACCTTCTACCCCCTGCAAATTTAATGCTGAGCTCTACTCAACAGCACAGAAAGCACAGGGACCTGAAAAAGCTTTGAAATGAGATGCTTCAAGAAGAAGAAAAAACTGGTGTTTCTCTTTATTTTTCCTTGTTTCCCCAATCCCTATGCCCCACATTTTGGGTGTGATGGTATCCTGCATCCACTGTATGTGGAACTGGAGCAGCTCAAGACAAGGACGGAGGAAATGGTGTCCTGGAGCATCCCTAGTGAGAAGGGATGAAGTAATTGCTCACTGCCAGGGGAGCTGTTTTATTGAGCCTACCTGCAGTTAAGTTCAGACATGTGTGATAAACCCTGTATTTTAATATTCTTACCCTATTCCCCACTGGGACATTACTGCCTCCAAAACTGTGCTTCAGCTGAAAGCCCGGAAAGCTTCAACGGGCTGGAAATCTCTTGACAAGTACTAAATAATCACACTACAAAATAACTGAATAAATGGAAGGCTGTTTTCTTGGCCTCGTGTATCTGGTGCTTTAACAACAATCACATTTTGCCTGTAGCAAATCTTGTGGAGGCTAAGTAAGTATTGTTTTATTGTAACCTAGAGAAAAATTAGGCTTAGGTTTTAGAACTGAAGATGATCCTTTTCCACTGCATAGAAGGCAGTTGGGTTTTGCCTTTTTTTTTTTTTTTGATTCCCTGCTCTACATTATTATCACTTCAAACCTCCCATCCTCCTCCCAAATGTGTGTTTGATTCCAAGGTCTTTGCAGGCCAATTGTTTCACTTTAAACTAGCTTAAAAGAACAAAATACCCTCAGGTAGACCAGCTCCTATCAGCAGCTGAGGTACCAGATCCATCTATACCATTTCTATTTGGTGCAAAAACCTTGCAGGATTATTTCCCCTATCAGCTTTCCCTTCTTCTAGGTAAATCATGTAGCCTATCAAAGCCATTTCTGTGATCTCCCTCAACAATGCATTTGAAGGTGATATCAAAGAATTGCTGCTGGTGTTACACATATTACAGTAAGCCCCTGATAGCAGATGTTAATGCATTTTATGATTGGGAATGTTGTCTCAAGATAAAAACAGGCAGTCTGTGGGAATCAGCAAAAACCCACTTAATTTCACACATGTATGGCCACTGACGTGTGTGCAATGAGATTAGGCGATGCCCTTGTCGGCAAACTTATCACAACTTTCTCCAAACAGCAAATCCCTAATTAGTTTATACTGTGGCTTTGCAGAGGGTAAGCATGGCTGGAGAAGAACAAACCAGCTGATTTCACAGGAACATGCTTGCTTAGCCATTGTAGGAAGGTAAATGCTGCGTTAAAAGAAAAAAAGCGGCGCTCGAACAGAGAGATTCATCCGGTTTGTTTCAGCAAGGCTTGCAGATTTATCTAGAAACTCCCCAAATCCCCAGCATCTTAATAAACTAGAGGTGGACTACATCATTGCCCGAGGCTGTCTCTTAATTTAGATGCTATGTTGTTGGAAAACCTATGGAATTTGCTATTTACTGGTCATTTTTCCCATCCAGTGGCATAGTTTTTATTCAAGCAAGCTGATGTTGTTTACATCAAATATCTGCAGTAGCATCCTGCTTCTGAGGAAACTATGGCAGGGGGAAAAGGAAATTTCAGAAAAAAAAGGCTGAGCTCATTTCTGCAAACAGCCGAAATTAGAGGGGGGAAAAAAAAGCATCTTTCAAGAACTTCCAGTGCCATCAAACCTGGAGAGTGAAGTGCATGACTAATGGTGGATCAAAGTGGTTTGAACAGATTTCTCAAAGAGAGCTCCCTGGGGAGAGGATACAAAGGTTGTGATGGCTCTGATAATGAGTTGTTGAGGTCCAGGATCTACTGGTTAGCACAGCACCAGGGCATCAGAGCAGGGCCAGCAGCCTCAGTGACCAGCAAGAGGATGAGGAGAGCAGGGAGATAACCGCTGTGAATTATTGAGTGAACTCCTACATGACAGTCACACCGAGTTGCATTAAGAATAAGGTATGATTTTGCCTTGGTGCAGAAAAAAAAATAAAACTTCTGTTCTGAGTATTCATTTTAAGAGTGAAAACCGTCTTGAATAACTGTTGCATTCAAATGTGAAAAATCCATCCTTCAACATCATGAAACCAGCTCCAAGAGGCCACTCAGCTGCCTTCCTCCAATTTCATGTATCAGTTAATATATATCAGATAACTGACTTCTAAATTACTTCTCAGCTCCCTGCATTTTCAGACACAAACTTATTCCCTATGGTCTTTCCCTTTTTAATACACACAGAACTCTATAAGAGACATAATAGGGAATTGGAATGGAAACATTAACTGGGCTATTTATAGTTTTATCTACAGAAGAGTGTCCCAAGTGTTCTGATTGTCCTAAAACCACCTCTCCAGCCCCAGACCTTCACCTCCATTTGCTGCAGCCTTCTCAGGTCACCTGTGCAATTCAATCCTGACATATAAAATGCAATTAAATAAATTTTAAAATAAATTTTAAAAAATAAGTAAGTACAATATTTTTTTGTCTTGAATTCTTGTTCCACTCCTGGAAGCATCTCTTGGATAGGTAAAAACTGTATATCCAAGAAAGTATAATTTCTTCTAGCACTCCACATAGTCTATCTAAAGAATCACTTTAAATCACAGCAAAGCACACAATGGCTAAAGGTCAAATTGTATTTATTTACTCATTAAAAGATTGTTTGAAAGGTTGATTTTTTTCTTCACTATAAGCATTGTAATTTTTTTATACTGCTAAATGTACAATATACTTCTATATAAATAATTTATATCTCCTTTAAAACAAAGTAGTGATAGGCTCAAAAATTTCTATTTAAGACTGAAAGAGAAAAAAAGAAAAAAAATCACCTTCTGCTTGACTCAAGATTATGAGCAGAACCTTCAGCTGTGTCCAACAAAAAGGTTTTTAGCATTCTGGAGGCTTTAGCATAGTATTTGAGAGGAGCTTACATTTGGCATTTTTACTCTCCAAAAATAAGGGGGTTTTAGAGCAATAATGTGTTCCTGCACAGCCACTGAATTTAAGGAAAGACAAGGATAGTGATACAACAAAGTAACATCCACAAACACAATTTAGTTGCATTTTAAGTACTGTAGTAATAAACCAAGTTTAACTGTAAGATACTGGAATATTCTTCACATATTGTCTATACCCACATCTCTCATGTAATGGCTCTCTGGAGTAACTTCCTTTTTTTTATTATTATTCCAAGTCATATTGTTCAGCACCAAGGGAAAGAATATGTAAATCAGAAACATAAATGCACCAGTTAAAGCTGCCAGATTGAAATAATGAGGATGTTACAGCAATGACACAGCTACATTTTGATATTTTTTAAAAAGCTAATTAAGGCTTCCTAATTACCCCAACCAGTGAGAGTATTACCCTCTTGAATTGCTATGAGTAATTAAGTTAAAGCAATTTTCAAAAGAAAAGTAATATAAGCTTCAGATAATCTTTGAATACCCCAACAGCAGCTGATAAATTATGTGGGAGCTATCCTGGCAAGAGCTTCAGTTCCTGACAGGGGCACACAGGAAATGTCAGTTCAACTGCTTGGGGAAGGTGAATGTGGCATTTGAACATAGATTGAGTTTCTATTTAGTTTTCACAAACAGAAAAAGTAAAAATTCAACCAGTAGCATAAAGTCACCTGTGGGTTTCTGTAGAAATATCTGAAGTACAAAGAAAATTTGCCATATCAAAGAATTTTAAGATTAAAAGGACACAAAGAAAGGCTCCAGCCCCCTTGAAAGACAGCAACAAAGGTTTCATAAATGCCATCATGTTAGATAAGAAAATGCTGCAAGCAGAGCATTCAGAACTGTCACAATGGAACAGAAAATGCCACAAGGAGTTTGGACAAAGCTCTTGTCTGAGTTCTGCTGAAGGAATTCAGGTTTGTCTAAGTGTGAACTTAGAGCAGACAGGTCTTACTACATTTGCATGAGCCAAAGCACCACATGCATCCAAACCATTCACTTCACCTGGGGTTTAATACTCATGGTTACAATCCAAAGCCCTGACTCCTACAAACCACAGAAAAAAGCCTTCAATGTTCTTCAGGAAGGGCAAAAATTACAGAATATTTTAAATTAGCAACTTCTTAATAAAAGTTAGAATTGGCACATTGGTGAGAAACTGCACAAGCAGACATTTGCATCTGTGGCTTCTGCCCATTCAGTGCCACCACAGCTCCTGTGGGCCAGCTGAGGGTACTGGAACCACCACCTCCAAGTTCTTGTGCTCCTTGCAGCACTGTGAACCATCAGCCAGAGCAGGGCAAGGCTATCAAGCCATAATTCTCACAGAAAGACTTACCCCAGGTCACACCGCCAGTTCTGTGTGGAGCCAAGCAGGGAATCCAATGTCACCATGAAGTCATCCTTCTTCAGAGCCTTACAAATGCCTCTACCAGGGCTGCTGCTTTATTTCATTCCTGACTCTGCTGCCAGCCATGTACACAGCACATAAACCAAAAGCCCTCATCTCTCCTAAAGACATTTCTGGGAAGATATGTTTTCTTCCTTAAAGCAAAACAAATTTTACTTGTGAGTGCTTCAGCTCCTGCCCTGAAGCCCAGGAATAACCTTCTCCTTTGCTACTCACAGGTCATTTGTAAATCTCCCTGCTGCCCTAACCCCAGCTTTCCTGAGTTACCAGTCTCAATCACCAGGTGCTTTGAGTTCCTCTGAAGTTTAGGGCAGCAAAGACTGATGTTTTCCTTGTCCTGAATATAATTTTGAAGGCTCATGAGAACCTTCTCCCTGCAGCTTTCTCTGAGCTCAGCCAGAGCTGGTGTAGGAGATGGTCATGTTATCATACCACTGGCTGAGCTTTACTAAAGGCTATTTAGAACATGAAAAGGGGCCACCAGCTAACTAGAGGGTATTTCAGAGTATTTGACATAGGACTAAGCCATGTAGTCCAATTCTGGCAGGAGGAAACATTTTAAAATAGAAGATGGAGCTTGGGAGACACTTTGGAATAAGAGTTTATAGACATTCACACACACAGGAGACCTTTCCCTGGATCTTTCAGAGAAGCTGGGGGCTCTGAAGAGCCCAGAAGAGCTCTCTACCAGAGGGATGTCACCAGAAGACATCACAGAAAGGTTTGGGTTTGAAGGACCCTTAAAGATCATCTAGTTCTGGCCCTGCTGCTGTGGGCAGGGATAATCTATAATATAACACCCATGACACCTGTGATATTGACTGTACAGAACTCACATGCCTCACCCTGACACCTGCTCATTTTGGCACATCACTGCACACCTCTGATGAAATTTGGTTAATTGATGGGAAGTTCCAAACTGCCACTCCTGCTCTGCCCAGATGCTGTCACACCCAGCCCTCATGCTGAAACTAAGGACCACTCTGTCCTGCCAGCTCTGTAGCCAGATGCTGGAGCAAAGGCTGTCACAGTGATTAACAGAATGAAAAATCAGAGGTCCTGCTGTGGAACGAAGAAAACATCCAAAAGTTTGCCCTGCAAGCAAGGAACAACTGCTTTAATTTTTGCAGCAGACTCCAAAAGGTCTATTTTAGGCCAGGCCTGGGGTATAAAATAAAGGAGTCAGCTGCAAAGGAATTAAATCCAGTTATATCCCTCCTTTCTCATATACCTGGGTCCACAATAAATTAATCAATCTGAGAGGAAAAAACTCAATAAGCAGCCCTGCACCTGTGAGTGTGGCTCGTGCATATTGCTTTTCCAGGGGTTATCAGCAAAGCCTGACTGTCCAGTTACTGCAGTGCTCATAATTGTTTTTATCCCCTTGAAAACAACCTGGTTAGGAGCAGAATTAAATTGATTTGTGAACAATGTTTACCCTTTTTTCCTCGCCACCAAGCAGACAACCAATTAATGGCATTAAAGATTAATTAACGGGGAGGACCAGACTAACAATTGTGTGTGGTGTTATATATTCTGTTCTCAGCAAGACAAGTACCTGCAGTTCTGCTGCTTGAAGTTTCTCTTTTGAAAAACTAGAGTGCAGCAAAATCGTGAAAAATGGTTTAAAGAAAAAAAGAAAATTTTAAAAAAAGGAAGGAGAGGTTAGGGGGTGGCGGGTTTTCAGCTGTTATTTGCCAGTGCCTCATTTGCAGGGAAAGGTGCAGAGTGCTCAGTGACTTTGGGAGCATTTGGCCTAAAATGGAGTGGAAATGTGGTCTGAAGAGCTGGGTGTGTTTGTGTAAGTTGGAAGGAGGGAGAAAGTATATATTAGGCATTTCTCATACACACATACCCCACACCTGCTCTTGACAGCTTGTTCCATGTTTCCTATCAAATGTATAAATAAAGTATATACATTTTACATATAAATGGAGCAACACAAGCCCTGCCAACTCTCCATCTGTATACTCAGACACAAAAGTACAGACAGAGCTAGAAATTCATGTGCACAGGGATATACAGGCACTCACTTAACATTTAAATCCTTCCCATCCTGTGAAGTTACAAAACAAACCCTTCTTTTCCCCTGAGGTAATAAGTCTGTTAATTATATTTCTTGCCCTGCTTTTCCTTTTTATTTTCAGACCAATCTGGTTTTTCTTTTTCTTCAGATGGCTGTGAAGTGGAGGGTTTATTGGTTTTGGGGATTTTTTTGCTGCTGAATGATGTTGAGAAAATTTTGCTTAATTTCTTGTGAAGTACTAAAGGGACAAAAAAAGCAAAAACAGATTGTGCCTTCTGCTTTTGTGCTCCAAATTTTCTATGCCAACTTTGTCCAATCTAACAGGTTGCAATATGAATCCCCTGTCTCCCTTCCTCTCTGCTTTAACCCAGTCCACCCTTGCTCAGAGCCATTTCCCTGAGCACAAAAAGTGAGCACAAAACAATTCTTGCTGTTTGAGGTGAGGGAGAGCAGGTCCTGGCTCCCAGCCGTGCTCGCTGCAGCTGCTTGGCAGAGCCAGTGGAGTGGGTAGCAGGAGTGATTAAGAAAAAAGGAGGGGCACAAGAATTTTGGACAGGATATGAAATAGCTGAGCAGGCAGCCAAAGGCTTGGTAACCCACTGCAAGTCAGCAGCAAAGTGATCTGGGGGCTGGGATCAACCAAAGCCAGCTTGGCCCACTCCTGCAGAGGAGGCTCCACTTGTACCCAGGGTCTTGCAGAGACTCACCAGCTCCACAGCACAACCAGCTTGGAGCCTGGCTCCAAATCTTCATTCCTCCTTCCCTTCTTCTCCCCCATGATGCTCTCTAACATCCACAGAGGGTAGACTTCTCCCAAGTTCTACTTAAAACATGATTTCCTCTTATCTTCATGTTTCTCTGCTCTGAAACTTCCCTGCTCTCTCCATTTGCTCATCTGGTTCCTCTCTCTCCCCTCCAAGGCCTTGAGGCTCCAGCAGACCCCAGAGTGTATTTTGTCTGTGTCACCTGTCAAATGAGGAAATCACAATATATTGCAATTCTGGCCAAAGTGGCTCTGGGAGATTCTCTCATGCCTGGAGGAGAGTTAGGACCCAGTGCAGGTGCTTGTACAGAGCTTTCACTGACTCAGCCTGGCAAGGTACAGAAGAATCCTCTGTTGGAGCGAGGGCAATGACCTCAGGAGTCAGCAACAGGTGACTCAGAGGCTGTTTCAACATTTTCCAGGAACACAAAGAGAGAAAAACAGCAGCTGCCATAGCAATTCCATTTTTCAATTAAGAAATGCATGCATTGATCCAGCTGCAAGCCAGAGGACTTGAACAAGGAGTTGGGTGACATCCCATGGCTGGCATGTGCCTCAAGAGAACAGCACAGCAGTCCTCCCTGGCTCTGAAAATCTCAGTACAGACTTGAAGTGTCTCTGAGTGTCTGACAGGGACTTTAAACAGAGGAATCAACCTCTAAGGCATCACAGCTCTTCCCCTTCTCCAGTGGGACACCTTCACTCTCACAAGCACCACCACAGAATGGTTTGGGGTCTTAAAGATCATCCAGTTCCACCCCCCTGCTGTGGGCAGGGACATCTGCCACCAGGATCAGGTTGCTCAAAGCCCCACCCAGCCTGAGCCCATCCAGCATCTCCTCCCACTTTGGTTTTCTGATTCTGAAACAGAAGAGCTGTACAGGCTTTCTGTCCTCTATCATCAGCTGGAGAGATACAAAGACAGACTATGATGATTGCTATTAATTATCAACAATTTTGTGTTCATTTCTGAGGCATCTTTCAAGTTTGACAAGAATTGCCCACTGCTGATCTGAATGGTGTGAGGGTCACCTGGGCCAAGGGAACATTTATCACTTTCTCTCTCTTCTCCAGGGAGATAATAACAGCCAAGATTTTAGTTTAAGCTTATTAAAGTGCCCAGTTATCTGTTTCTGCACGGATAATTTAATCAGACAATTTAAATATTTATGAGGCTGCACGTTATTGTCGACGAAAGATAAAAATGTGCTTTAAGTGCTATTCAGAATAAGAATTATAATGATGATTAAAAAAGCCATTGGTAATGACACTTGATATTATTATTGTTAGCTCCTAGGATTACTGAAGCATCACAGAGGACTGCAAACAAGAGCCCAGGAGCTGGACTGAAACATGCTCCCTATCTCTGTCCATGCAGGTTGTGAAGAGATCCAAGGCTGAACAGCACCCAGGCATGCAGCCCAGAACTGCATTGTGTGTGCTCAGAGGATAAAGCCAGCCCAGCAGAGGAAAAAAATAATTTCAGCCCCTCCTGCCATCATTTAAAGACAAAACCCACACAAGTGACCCTGGGAAAGGAGCCAAAACTGGCCGGTTACACACACTTCCCAACAAGGAATTGCTCCATTTTCACGCTCAGGATCCTCAGGAAGGGGTATTTAGCACAGGTTCTCCCTTACAAATGGAGCCTGAGCTTTCCCAAGGTGAACAGCTTCACTCCTGGAGGTGCAGAGACCTCAGGGCTGCTGCCAGAAGAGACCTTGATCAGCAGGGTGTTCACACACCCAGCCAGCACTGAGCACATGGACAATACCCATTGATTTAAAACAATGGCAGAACACATTATTTATCTGAGGTCAGAGCTTCTGAACCGAATATTTTGCTGGAAGCCGACCCATTTTAAAAAGAATTAAATTAAGAAAATGTGTGTGGGGAGAGCCCTGCTTTCTACTTCACTGGATTTTAATTTTTTCTAATCTTTATGACCATTAAAGCTCAAACAATTTGAAGGCATATAAACCCTGCATGCAAGCTGAATACACAGAAAGCAATGCAGCCTGCCAGCTACTTTTGTTCCACCTCACTTAATTTCAACATTTTAAAATTATATTCACTCCCTTTTCTAATGTTCAAATTCAACTGGGTCACTATTTTATTTATGAGTGCCAGCTATATAAGCAGGTGGCAAAAAGACATATTTTATTTATGAAATATAAATAGGCAGCAAATCTGAATTAACTGAGAGAAAATCTCTCACTTTGGGAATTTTTTTGTATTTGAGCTCTTATTAATGCTACATTGATGTCATGTATCATCTTAGCATATACTTCATGGGCTTGGAAGTGTGACATAAGTGGAAGATGGATATTAATATTCCTACCATTATTTCTACCTTCCCTACTCATACTGAAGACTACCACTTCCACTAGAACAGAACAGACAATAAAGCCATTTGAAAACAGCCTGTCATTTATTTTATTTTCATTATTTTACATCAGAACCAACAATACATATTATCTAAAAATTTTGGTGGTATGTCAGGTAATATTCCAGCTGTTCATTAGCTTAGGTTGGATTTTGGAGAGGGTGTCTGGTGTTAATTTGTTTGACAAAAGACATTATTAAACACTTAGTACAAAAGGTATTTCACCTTTTATTCTCTCTATTCTCTGTCTCAAAAGCAAACCAGCTACCTCATCCTGCCTGTCACACACATGCACCAGGTGTCCCGTGCATAATTATGCAGTGTTTCTCAGAAACACTGAGCCTGAAGGAACTTTTAATTCTTTGGAGGTGGAGAGGAAAATTCTCTTGTCTTCCTGATCAGATGAGGAATCCACTTTCAAGAGGGGAAAAAAAAAATCATTTTTTAAGATTTAAAAGCTTTGACTCATTTTCCAATCAATCATTTTCATTAACAAGTGCCTCTAAAATGCTGCTGCTACAGAAAAATATTTCAACCTGTCAAGGGCTTTCTTTCCTTCCTCCCTCCTGCACCCAATTAAGGCTTCTCCTGCAGTTATTCCACTGTCTACAGAAGGCTGAGCCTTTTTCAGACACATCCTTCCCTGTGGAGAACTGCCATTTACTTGCAGCTCTGAGACACTAAACCACAACAACTCCTATTTAAAAGCTGTGAAAACCCTTTTGGAGGCAGAACTAGGGAAAACACAGCCCAGCAAACCAGTTGTTCTGTCACATATTGATGGGATAAAGCTGCATGAAAAAGAAAATACTGGAACCAAATTCATGTAACTTGTTGAATCAAATACTAATAAATAGATATTAATACATAACAAGCTCCCAGTAAAGACAATGACCTAATGTCTTGTATTCAAGTGAAGCTGAGTCCCAAAAAGCACTTTCCTAAATATGTGAAGAGTGAATCAGAGGAGTGTTTTCAATGTTGATTCATTCGAAACTGCCTTCTAACTTCTGCTTTGCTTGTTTATTTACAGGTGCCTCCCTGTGTGGTTCTTGATCCCTTAGAAGATGCCATTATGCTTTTGAAACAACTTAGGAATTAACAAAAGATTTTTTGGGCAGTGAAAACTCATGGAAATTCGCAAAACTTGTTTCCACCAGCTGTCATCTCTCTCCCTCGCCCCCGGCTTACGTGGTCAAAATGTTGAATTAATTGAGACTTCATTATTTCCAATTTAATAATTTCAGTGTTTCTCTCAAACACTGCAAACCACTGAAACCTCACTGGAACATTCCCTTGGGTCCAACAAATTCTCCTCACACCATCTTTTTTCTGGCTCTTCACCAAACCTTAGCCCCAGTGGGGATATTTGGGGTCACCATCTCCGCAAATGAGGAAAGAGATGCTGAGGATCAAATCCTGGCTATCCCTGAGACCAAAAGAGAGAAAACCCAGTTTTCCCCTTTATTCTAGCTCCTGTACAGAGCCAGGGTCTGTCCCAAGCCACCAAACTTCACATGATCTCACACAGCACAAGCTGTGTGATTTCCCACCCTAGGTGAGGCTCTATGAATGCGAAGGTGAAGCAATACTGATACAAAACTATGGGAAGATCTGATTTAATATTTCCATTACTATGAGTGAAACAATAACTTGCTGCTGGGTAGGGAAAGGAAGAGGAAAGGGCAAAGCTGGGGTTAACTCTGTGACTGCTTTGTACATGTTTTAGCAGGGCCTGTTATGATAGGACAAGAAGTAATTGTTTTTAATTTAAAGGAGGTCAATTTAGAACAGATATAAGGAATACGTTTTTTACAATGAGGCTGGTGAGGCATGGACTCAGGCTGCCCAAAGAGGTGGTGGATGCCACATCCCTGGAAATATTCAAGGTCAGATTGGATGGGGCTCTGAGTAACTTGATCTAGTGGAAGATGTCCCCAGTCACAGCAGAGAACTTGAACTTTAAATATTTCTTCTAGCCTAAGCGATTCTATGATTCTATATTTAAAAAAATAAAATTATGTATATATATATACATATATTTGTATAAGCAGCTCAGAAACTTCCTGTCCCATCTCTCATCATTCACAAAGTACAGAGCATTGAGAGCAGTGCCCTTATGCATAATGGAAATGAGGCATGAATAGGAAAAAGACAGGTTTGTCTTCTTTGTTAACAATCTCCCTCTCCCCCTCAGAGGCAAGATGTCAGCTAGATAATTTATTAGAAAATATCACCATAGTGTAATACAGTATGTACTGTCCTTTGGGGGTTGAAAATCAAATATCCCCTTGTCACTGGAAGGGTTGATTTAATTGATACACATAACGATTCACCCCATGGCTTTAAATTTTTAAAGCTGTGTGGGCTGGATTTTTTACAGTAGGAAGAGATGGGGTTTAATCCAGATAACTGGGAGCAATCACCAGAGTGGCATGCAAAGGTTCATGAGCTTCAGACCCCAAATACCCCAAAAGCAGACAGCACCTCCCACTCAGTCACTGCAGCCACTGGCACCTGTTTGCCAGCCCATGGATCCCCCAAAATCAGCAGCAGCTCCAGCTGGCAAGTGTCAGGCACTGAGCAATTCCTGCTCAGCCCCATGGCCAGGGAAACAAGGGCAACAGGCCACGCTCCTGAAACCTGAGATTTCAGCAAAACCCAAAGGGTTTTGAGCCCAAGCGAGACCTCCCACCGCGGGCAGAGCAGCCTGTGCTCTACACCAGCAGGGAATTTGGGCTTGGGGAGAAGGGATGGGGGTTCTGGGGTTTTAGTGAGTTATTTCCTAATTTTCCAGTACCTAGTTTGTCATTCAGAAGGCAAAGACACACAGCCAAAAGCACAGATCAGCCTTGGCAGGGTAGCCAGACCTGCCAGGGCAGAGTGTGCCCGCTTGGTTTGTCCTGTAACCCAGCAGGGCTCATCCTCAGGGAGCAGCAATTGACAGAGAGGTCACAGCAGAGGGCTCAGCCTTCCTATTTCCAGGGATCCACAATTCCTCAGGGATAAGATAGATGGGGGGAGGAAGCTGTGTTGAAAAGATTTTCATGGGCAGGTGTTTTCCTGCCAGCAAGATGAGCCTGAACTGGAAAAAAACTCCTTCCCTTGTGCCATGGGCAGGCATAAAATAATCCTCGGTTTCACTTGCAGAGCTGGAGACCAGCAGAGCCAGTGCCTTGATTTGATCTCTGACCAGCTCAGAGACACAACTCATAAACTCAGGGACTGTATTTGGCAGAGTCAGCCAAACCAATATCTGTAACTTCCTTACAAATGTGTATTTCAGTTAATCAAAATTAAGTTGTGTGTTTCTGTCCATGTCAGTAAGTTGTTTTGATTGTGGAAATATTTGGTTTTAAAACAAAATTTTAAATCCACACAAGTGGAAACAAAAAACGTTTTAAATACGCTTTTTTTCAGATGGAAGTGACCTTCATTTTGTAGTTTGTGCTTAAAAAAAAACCCAAATATTTCATGTTGAATATATAAAACCTTAGACTTGTTTAAAAACAGTGTAAGGCGTTTTTATATAAGGGAAGGAACAGAAAACCCAAACAAATCCATTTCACAGTAACCCACAATGAAACGTACTGCCAGTTTTTCATTTGGCCAGTGACCTTGAAAATCATAACTCCAGTTTAGGGTCTGTCTGTCTCTCCTCTAAGTGACAGCCAATGAATCAGATATGTGTCCTGGCACAGAATTAGAACTACATCCTTTTGATATTACAACTTTTACAGGCGTTACTTATACAAACTCACATTCTTATGCTTCTTGAGGTAGTGATTTTTCTGATGGTGTTGTTTCAAACCCATTCTGTAACCAGCTCCAGCATTTAACTGGTGCACTGTGTTTAAGGAGGGATCTCAGCTGCATTGTTGGGCTTTTTTACAGTCTCTTTCCAGGCTGCATCTGCACTGCTAATGAATAGTGACATCAAACACATAAATTAGACTGTAGGCTGAAGATAATTAAATTGAGAAAGTTGACAAAAATAAACTGTATCAACTAAATCCCCATTTGCAAATAATTGTATGCAGTCTTCAAGGTTTCAGCAGAACAATGGATACAAGGGGAGGAATACAGCAAGGTTTAAATTTCACAGGGATAATTTGATATTCTATCTGCGCTGTGAGCAAGTCATGTTGCATCAGATCAAATCCCGATTTCATTTCATTGTGAAAAAAATCTATTGTTGCCACTCTTTCCCCTACTTCTTCATTATGAGGATGTAATTTATCGAAGTACCCCTGAGAGCTTGCAGCAGGGAATGGCTGTAGCTTTATATATTTCAAATAGCTTCTTTGTTGCAGAGTGCTAGTGGTTAATAGGAAGATAATGAAAATATGGAAATTAAATTAATTTGGTGCCAGGGCTGAAAAGAATACTCTCTTTAATTTGCAGTACAGCAAGGTTATGAACAAAATTTGAAGAAAGAAAAAGGAAATTTGATTGCTGCATTCTTCTAGGGAAGCTGGTAGGGTGGGGATTATCCTGCATTATCCTGAGCTTGGAAAGAAATCAAATGTTTTGCATATCGCTTACTAATGGTAAGGATCTAGATTTTGGATAGCATGGGAAAAAATGTTAGTTAAACAGCACGATATGGGAAGGCAAGATATTGATCAGTGACACTCCAATGAGGAAAACCAAAGTTTGAGTCAATAAAAGGCAAAAGAAGTGCATGGATTGCCCTAAACCCCAGCAAGATTTATTACCTCTATGAAACATAAATTCTAATTAAAGGCAAAGTCCTTTCTGGCTTTTTCAGACTACACCTAATTAGCCCAGGGAATTCAAAATTCATTATTGGTGCCAGATGCTAGTTTCTGAATTGAGAAGAACTTTGCAAGAGTGTGTGGAGCCTTATTTCTGGGTGTGAGCAGCAGTGAAAGAGAAAACACATCCCATGGGATGCACTGGGGGATCAGCAATTCCTGCTGGTCAAGGCTACTGCAGCTGGATGCCATTGTTCACTCAAATGGTTCCCTGGGTCAGCACAGAGCAAGGAGCTCAATTCCAGCAAGTCAGCCAACCCCTGAATGAGCCAGCTCCCACTGCAATGCTGTGGATGCTCCAGGAGTCCAACAAACTCAGATTCACCTCTGAAGCCCCATTATGAAGATTGAACCAAACCAACTCACCCCCACAGGCATCAAAGCACATTTCTTCCTTACCCAGTATGGCCACATTGCTCATTGAGGTGCTCAGCACAACATTTCCCTCACCCTCTGATTAAATAAATATCCTAACAGTCTTGGAGAAAGATATGACACACCAGCTTGCATCCTTTATGATTCTGGCAGGCAGTTTAACAGAGTGCTAAGTGAAACACTAATCACTCAGGCAGACAAAACACCACTGGTATCCAAAATCGTGTTTTTCTCATTGTAGACACAAACCAGCTATATTAAACCTGTAAATATGATGATGATCAATGATGCTGTGGCTTCATGTCTGCTCCCAAGTGCTGTTAGGATCCAGCTCCTGCCTGTTGGGGCACCTGTGGCTGCAGCCCCCTCACCTCAGGCTTGTTGGGTGTCCTCTGGTTCTGCCACCTGGCAAACCATGGGTGTGAATTCCCCAGTGCTGCACTTACCTGGATTTATAGCCCTCACATGCACCCGTACCTTTTATATAGTCAAACATTATAAATGTGCCAGGGTTTCTAAAGCTGGCAGGGTTTCTTCAGACTGTCCAAACAACTGCCTCGCAGAGATTTCTTCCCACCATTCCAGAAAATGAGAAATGCAGCAGATTAAGCTTGACAGCTTTTTCTTTCAAGTATGATTTCTCTATCTTGTCTTCCCCACAGGCTTCCAAGAAGTGATGCATAAATATGAATAATAAAAAAATCTCTGAACTATGCCAATAGAACAAAAGGAATATGGAGATGATAAACCATTGTACTTCAGAAGGAAAGCTAATGACTTCTAGCCAAGTTTTCAACAGGGCAACAAACAGAGCAATTTGTTTCAGAGCTTCAAAGGGGACATGAGCTCATCTCAAAAAGCTGGCCTTGGGGTGAGGGAGAAATCTCCTCTTCCCTTATGGGCACCCAACATCATCCATGAGCACATCTGGGACTTTCCATGGTTGCAGCAGGATGAAACGGCAGATGGATCCACGTGAGCAGAGGTATGATTATTCCTGTTGGCAGCAGGGGTAGAAGTGCAGGATGGAGAGCTGAGCTGCCTTTCTCCTGAGGGGAAGGACACACCAGCCCCCAGGCAGCAGGAATCTGTCACCACCTTCAGGCACAGTCCCAGGCAGGAGACAGCACCCGATGGGACAAGAAGCTGAAAAGTGAAATCAAAACAATTAGCAATTAGTGACTTTGCTAAACTTGGCCAGGATTGCAGAGCTCGTTATTTCCTGATCAGCCACAGAAACAGCAGGATCATAAGTGGTAAACACAACTCTGTGGAAAGGGTACAAACAGCTATAAAAATATTGCAGCAGTTTTTTTTGTTGTGGAGGGGTTTTTTTTCCTTTCTCTCTCTCCATGATTTTCATCCTCATTTCTTAGAATCTTCCTCAGAATAGTTTTGATATGAAGCAAGCATTGGCAGGAGCTCCTCTGTACTTTTTCATTCCCTTCATGTGGAAGAGCTGCTGGTACAAACTTCATTACACATTGGTGGAACAATCCCGGGCTTTGCAGACTAGAGAGAACCAGTGAAATCTTGACTCCATCAAAACTAATTGCAAAACACTTGTTGCTGAAATAAATCCTGGGCCTATCTCAAGAGTAAAAAAAAAAAATTATTAAAATTATGGCAGGAAAACGCAGGCAGAAATCTCCTGTCTGGGAACATCATATATCAGGAGAAAACCATACAAGGGTACTCTGAACATGAACACTGCTGTCACAATCATTATAATGAGAGAGGAAGATTCTGATTTACTTAAATCAGACAAAGATATCTATCTGGTTAGCATACTCCTGACTGCAGTACAATATATTTCAACACTGCGGTTGCAAAATAATCTTGATTTTTTTTTCCACGGGAGATTACTCAAACCGCGATAATGCATTTTTCCAAATTAAATAGATAACTTTACAGACTGCTGGGTAATAAAATACGAATAAACACAGAGGACATACCTTATTAAAAAATTAGCTTGTCATTTTTCAGGCTCTTCTTTTGATTTGCAAGTTAATAAAAACCACAGCCAGTTGCCATAGGGAGGATAATTAATTATCCATCTATAAAATTAATGTGGGGGGGCGGTGAGGAGGCTTTCATTTGAAATATTCATAGCACATATATTCAAGCAGTAGAGATGGTGTTAGAAGTCTCCCACACAGTCTGACAACTAAACTTAAACAAGTGCAATTTGAGTGGGTTTTTGACTGAAAAACAGTTCTGATGGTGCTAAGAGGTGGTCAAAAGAATGACTCAATTTGCTAAATTTGCAAAATGTAGCACTCCTGCTAAACGTAGCCACGTGTCTTCCTCTGGAAGGACAAAGAGTTGCAGAGCTGGATTCAGACAATGAGCTCTGCAAGCTGCAATCCCTGCTCTTCACCACGTGTTTGAATGGGGCCAGTGCCAGCCCCAGGTCCCCCTGCAGCAGCTGTGCAGCACATCCAGAACCATCTGAGAAAGCTCCTGCTGCTCACACGGACAGCCCAGGACCAGCTGCACCCAGAGAGCCCCTGGGAGCTGACTCCAAACACGGCTGGGTGAGCACAAGGCTCCCAGAGATGTATCTGGGCACAAAGTCAAGCAAATCTCTGTGGTGCTTCCCAAAGATCAGCTGAAGAGGGGTCAGTGAGAGAATTCAGTTCCCAGCCCAGTATTGAGTTTCCCACCCAGGCAAACCAGGAAGCCAGAAAAAAATTAATAAGAGGAGATAATGTGCCCAAATGCTGTGTGAATATTTTAAAACTGAATATTTATTCCAAAGTGAATTAAGGCAATTTTAACTTTACATTAATTCTTCCCCCCAGAAGGTTTGAATAATCCACTAATGTAGAGATTTAGTTAATTTGAACCATTTTCTCAGTATCCTTTTCAGAATGTTACCATGTCTTTAAATGTGCTCTGATGCTGCTAGTGAGGAAGTGGATAGCTGTGGAGTAGTTATTGTGACTGAATGTACTCCCACATCTCCTAAAGAACAGAACAAAAGACATATATAACTAACTCATTATTTCATAGGATAGCAAAAAGTTGCTAAATAAGTAGCTTATTTTTGAAATCTTATTTGGACCAAATTTATTATGTTAAAATAATGGATATTACTTATCTTTCAAAATTCTTCAGATATTTTTGTTACTAATTTTGTGTCACCACAATGTACTGAGTCCACCCTGGCCTGAAAGAAGTGACCATCCAATGGCAAGAGGTGACAGGAATGTGCAGAAAGAGGAAAAATTGCAAGGAAGTGGCGAGATCAAGACAATGACTGTGGCATGCACCTTCCACAGACCCAATGATTATCATCAGGCAATGGGGTAAAAAGTGTGGACTCCAAGGCTGATAATGGCACTTCTGTGGGGGGGCTGATGGTGGCTTTCCTCCAAGAGTGAAGGATTGCCTGAGAGAAAGGAGCAGAAATGTGTGATTGAAAATGTAATGAGCAGGTGATGAGGGGCAGCATTATGGGCTGATTGGAGGCAGGAACTTTGATCTTGTTTGATACAGGCTGCAAGATAAGTGGGGAAGAGTCTGTGAAAGCTCTGGGAAATGAAGAAAAGCCATTTGGAGGATTAGAGAGAGAGGAATGAGTACATAGGTAGCACAGTCACAGTGATATATTCAGGTCCTATGACTGAGCCACACGGCACCTGTCAAAGTCAGAGGAAAAATGATGCTGCTGAAATGAAATAAAAGCTACCACCTGGACATGAGTTTTATTTAAACCAGCAGATAGAACAGGCTGCTGCCTCAAATATTACACAGGACTCAGACAAAAAGTGGATGTAAGACTTTCAGAGCTACAGGAATCTAAACACTGCCTGGATGGGAGACATCTGTAATGAGCAAAAACACGATGGTGATGTTTCAACCATAAAGGCATTTGGGACTGCGAGTTAAGAAAATTTCAACAATCCTGATCTGCTGTCTAGACACTCACAAGGAGCTGTTGGAGGCCCATATTTTAGTTTGGCAGGAAGGTCTGCAGAAGACAGTTGGACGAGCTGTCACACAGAGACAGCAGCATCATCCTGTCCACGCTCCCACTTGCGCGACTGCCTTTTTCTGCCACAGAACTGCCTGTGCCCAGACTGAATCAGCCAGAGCTGCTCTTCTCCCCATCATGTTTTCAAGCTGTCAGGGCTTCACTTTGACAAATATTCCAGTGGGAATAGCATCATGGTGTCTCACAGGAAGAATAACTACAATCATCTGTGAAGTGCCTTAGGAAAAAAAAAATACAAAGCTCTACTGCACTGTTTGGGCTCCTTCTGGAGAGGACATCAACTGCAGTAAGAGTGTTATTAATTATAGCTCATAAAAGAAGGAGAACTACTCTGGATGATAAAATGTTACTTTTTACTGGAGTCTAATAATTTCACACTATTTTAAAAGTAAATAAATGAGGCTGCCATTCTGAGAAAGAAGCCGCAGTTTATTGCCATAATTAAGCCTCTATTTATCACAAAACTCCTGGTTCACCCTCCCCTCTGCACTAAAATTATGTTATAAATAAGAATCTGAAGATCCAAATCCCCACTTAACTCCACAGTGATTCATTTTGCTAAACTACTGTTACCTGAGGGTAGACATATTTTAAACCACACTGAAATAATTACTTGGTCCTTGTGGTGTTTCCTGAAGTTGAAAGCAAAACATAAAAGTTGACACTTGCTCTGCAGCAGGACAGGTAAGAGCCCACCACTGTTTCTAAAGGAGCCAGCTTCTTCAGTGAGAAATTCTCACTGATCAGGAGCTGCTTGGGCAGGTTAAGTGAAGCAGAAGAGAAAAATTGTGTGATCCATCACAGATCAAATGGGTGACAGTGTCCAGCCTAGAAAATACATTGCCCTGAGGATGTTTGCTGTGAGTCTCCATTTTTGCCTCTAAAAGGGCCTCTATTCATTTACCAAAAACATTTCTGAGCAATACCTCATTCCTGATTGTTAAGATGGCATTTACAAAATGCCACAAGTCCTGGATGAAATGTGTCAGGATGACAGCTTCACAGATGGAAATCTCATTTTCTGACCCTTCAGATTCATATAATCTGGAAAACAAAGATATTAAGATGATGAGGATTTGGAAGTTTAAGTACCTGATTTGCAAGCACAATTAGGTATTTACATTTCAGAATATCTCAGAATTTCAGCCTGCAGACAAAGATAGCAGCAGAAAGAAAGGCCTTGTGAAGACAGATAACAGGAGGCTAAAATTTGTACCACTATTTGGCAAGACTACAGAGCCCTCTGCCCAGAACAGTACTCACATCATCATTTACTTCTGCTACCTCTGAAATCCATGGCCAGCTACTTCTATCAATATTTTTCCCAGCTGACAGTTGCTAGATCCAGCTCAGGAAGAAATTCATCATTAACAATGTGATTACTCTTTGGTTTCTTGTGTAATAGCTTTTCCCATTTTCCCAGACTCTTCTCCAGCAGTGATGTGGCTGGAGGTGCCCAGGCTGCAGTGACCAGGGCCCTGTGATGTGAACTTACTCCCCTGGGAAATAAAAAGGTGAAAAGAATTGAGTTCATATGGACAGCATCACTAACCACACTGCTCATCTGCTGCTCCTCTCACCACCATAAAGGATTCTCCAAAGACACAGTGAAGGTTCATTAGCTAACACTGCATGGATGAAAAAACCCAGAAGCCCACAGTTCATCAGCTTACACTTACACTGGGAGCAAATAGAGGTCTTCAAATGTCTGCCTCAGCTACTCAATCAACAAAGGATTTACTTTTAAAAAAAAATTAATTTGCAGGACACTGTCATATTATCCTGCAAGGACACAGTTTTGTTCTGCTGGATTATAGGGTGGCTGTCCTTGCTCACTCACCCCTCACAACAACACACTCTCACCTTCTCTTGGCAGTAACTCAGCAAGACAGGCCCATATTGAACACTGGTTAAGCCAGACAAGAAAAAAATGGAAACATTACACTGCGTTTTGTGAACAAATTAAAATTTCACTCCTGGTTCTCTGAAAGCCTGAGCACCCAACTACTCCATTCACTCTGCCCTGCATGGCTAATGGGTACAGATAAATGTGAGCAGCAAATCACAGTACCCCTCAAGCAGGATGGATGCTCAGCACTGCAGAGCTGGAGCATTTAATTTCTCACCCACAGGCAGACAGAGTCAGCAGAGAGAGCAGCCCTTCCTCCCCACCTTCACCTCCTTGGCAGAAGGGACCAAAGGATTCTCATGCTGAACCATGGCTTACTCTCCTGGCTGAAGAAACATGGAATGAACAATGGCATTGACTTACAAATCTCTACAGGCACTTGACAAGCAGTGATTTGGTTGGGGTGTATCTAAAAATCTAAGTCCATAATTTAATATTTAACCTGGCCAAGGAACAGCTCAAAAATATTCCTTCCATAGAGGCCCAAAACATACATGCTGTTAAATCTAAAAATGGCATTCCCCTGTATTTTGTGTCATGACTGACAGATGCTATTCATCCTCTCAGTTCTAGTAGCCAGAAAGGGTTATAAAAAGAGGGACTGAAAAAAGATGAGAAATTGGCAAAATAAAGTCTGGTGAGAGTTACCAGTTTGTCTTGCATAGGTGAAGACATGGCTGAATTATTATAAACTTATTTTTGATATTTCTGAAAGATTTATATATTCTAAAGGCTTTCAATTTCAAACCATTCTTTAAGGTTTTTTAATTATTATTATTACTATTAAAATAAATAGACCTGTAATTGAGAAAATCCCCCTAAGAGTAATACCTCCAGTGTTCAATCAGATTTTAAGTTGTGTAATTGGCCAAATGAAAATAAACCATGTTTTTATTTCAGCATTGCACTCTGAGACAATAATTCATATATGAGTTTAATCATAAGACAATAGAGTTGTATGTGACCAAAACAGTGTAATTATATATCAAAAAACACTATGGAGAAAAATGAGATTCTGCAGTAAACATGGTTCCCTACATACATCCACCCCACAGGAAACATCCATAAAAAGAATAACAGTTGTTTATGTATGAAAAGAGTACCTTGGATAAAACTGGTTAAAAAAAAATCCTCACTCCTCAAGACTTCCAAAAATCTTGGAGGTTTTTGCTGAAAACTAAATACCCACTTCATTTCATGACAGGCACTAGCAAGCTTGATTTCCTTCTTTATAAGTGTCATCAAACCCAGAAATATTGATTTCCAGTTTGGACAACCGGTGTCACATACAGCACTGTGCTTTCATGTAAAATTCATCACAGAGATCCTCGCAGCCTTCTCATTAAGGTCTGTATATATCTGCCTACTAATAAGTGAAATTACTTATCTCCCTCAGAAATATAAATAGCTGTTGACTAAACATCAGCTTTTAGTAATCAAATGCAAATAATCTCTTCTCAATAAGAAAATTGTTTTTGACGTGAAGTAATGTATGAATCAGGCTCCCCCAAATCAGCATTTTTGCAGTCCAATTCAACATGGAGAGTTATGATGGAGAGTTATGCTCGTGTGGTTTGCTGTACACACAGTAATTACACCTGCAGTAACTCTCCCATTGGGTCTGAAATAATCTCTTCTTTGAGGATTTATGTCCATATCCACGTGGACAAGTCAGATCCCAGAGCTTTAGTTCAGGTCCACATGATCAAACATTTTGGGTGCCCCCTCCCTGGAAGTGTTCAAGGTGTCACTGGATGGGGCTCTGAGCAACCTGGGTTAGTGGAATGTGTCTCTGCTCATGGCAGGGGAGGTAGAACCAGACTATTTTTAAGGCCCTCTCCAACCTCTTTTTAATTAACTTAATAATTAATGAACATACTTTAATTATGTTCCAGAGGTTTAAGCAAAAGAGGAGGGAATCAGAGAGGCAGAGTTAGCTTCTGGAGGAATTACCAAGCCAAAAAATGTAACTGTCTCTCTTGCCATCTGCTCTGAGAATGCAAAAAAAGAAGCTCAAGCATGAAAAGAACAACAAGAATTCCTTTCCAAGAGCAAATAAGACACCCTAAATGCACCCATGCCCAGAAAAGCATCTGTGTAAACCCTTAATTCTTTTTGAACCTACATTGTTTTCCACTCCATGTACTTTCATGTACTGATCCCAGGCTCTCCCAGTGCATTGTCCTGCAAGTTCAGGTGTCTTCTTCAGAGCTGTGGATCCAGAGCATCTCAGCACTGATAAAAGGGACAGTGCATTATTTTAGTTTCTTTGGTGACGTGGCCCTTCCTTTTACTCAGACTTTTACCTTCCCATGTAAAAGTGGTGAATATTTGACAGACATTTATGAATGATTTCAAGATCTGCAGATAAAAATTATAATACAGGTGCATGTTGTTATTTCTCATAATTAGAGCAAAGGGTTCCAGGAGTTTCTAGGATCTAAAACAGCTGCTAATGACCTCTGGCAAACCACTGATATTTGCTGCTTTCCACGCATACACTTAACATGATCCTGAGTTTTAAGAGAGAGGTAGAAAGTAACCAGTAAGTTACAAATAGCTCAGTAAAATCTTCCTGAAAGTAGACAAGACATAAGGAGATCTAAATGGTTTGAGACCATGAAATATCTGGGAAAATTGTGAGATGACTCAAAAAGAGATTTAAAACCTAGATATAATTCCTGACTGATAGATACTTTGTTTCATCATTGGAAAATTCCACAAGGAAAGAGGCTCAGCACACAGGAAGGAATGGGAACACCTCAGTTTGCTACCAAAAGCTGATGTGAAATGGTTCACACAGATGTGTTAGCAGATACAGGTTTGCATCAAGACAACATCTCTGAATGCATGATCTCACTACCATAAAATTATCTTGCAATAGAGGGAGGGAGAGGGAACAGGGAGGAAGGATGACTGCAGATTATCTCATGGAGGTGCTCAGAAATACTAATCAGGTTCAGCTACCTCACCAACCACTCTGGTTTGCACAAGAGAGTTTTCTCAGTACATTAAAAAAAAACCCCACATAACCAGAGGGGAATCAAACAAAGAGAAATTAGATTAGAAATGGAGCATTTAACCCTAAAAATGGAGAGAGATGAGTGGCCTGTAAGGGTGTCCAGCCACAAGAGAGTCTACAACACAAGACATTTTGCAGTGTCAAAGAGGCAAGTGTGAGATAGCAGGAGATAGGATCATGAAACCATCAGCAATTGTGTGCAGGTGCAGGATTAGGTAACCACCAGCAGTTGCACATAGCTGCAGGGAGAGGCTCTTTGTTCCTTAAATTACCTGTGGCACCCATTATCTTTGGGATTAATTTGGCTAGAGACCCAGAGAATGCAGAAGATGCCATCTCAGCTAAATGAAGAGATCCTGTCTGTTTTCCAGTAGCTTGTGTGTAAAACAACTGGTTGCTATTCCATGGACTTGCTCCTCTCAAGACTCTGGTCAAACCCTAAAGCATCTCTGGAAAAGAAAAAAAAGAGATTAAAACAGCATACATAGTCCTAATAAAATTCCATGCCACCCAAAAATGTACTTGGTAGGTGACCATTCCCTGCTGGTAGGCTGAGAGTCAACAAGGCAGCTAAGTTAAAGTTGGATGATGAAAACTTTTGTGAGTACCTGGATGAGCACAAGACACAGAGAACATAGATTTTAAAAGGAGTTTCATCCAAGTAGGAACTGGAATTTATCTTGCAGTTTCTCCCTGAAAATGTTGTTTACAATCATTATTAAATGACTCAAAGGCCAATGGTGAAATCTGTTTTGTGAGCCCAGGGTTGTTTGCCACAAGCTGAAGTTAAAACAATTTGTGACAGAAGCAGCATTGTTATATCAACAGCCTAACAGGGTTTTATTAACACATACACAACCTCATTACAGCCTGAATCAATCTCAGCTCAATCAGATATTGCATATTTTATAAGACAGACCATCATAGAGAGATCACCCAGACAGCCTTAGCAGAGCAAGCAATAGGGCAGGTTTACAGGACTACCATGGGATTACTTTCAAAGATATAACCCTAAAAGCTTGAGGGACTACTTCACACCCAAATCCCAGTGTGGAACACCATAAATTCCTTCTCTCAACTCCACTTTCAACTTAACCTTATAAGCCAGCTCTCAGTCCTGCTCGTGTCAAGCACAGACAGACAAAGAAGCAGTGCCACACATTCTCCCCCCACATCACTCCACACCATTCCAGGATTTTGGCATGGAGATTTTTTTCCAATTACTATTGGAAACATTTATAGAAACATTTATTGTTTTTATATTTTGGCAGGTTTTGTAGGTTTGGGGTTTTCTTTTTTGGTTTTGTTGTCTTGTTTCTTTTTTATTTATTTATTTTTTTAATCCTCATCTGGAACTTCTCGTCTTAAGTACCACTTTAGTTGCTGCCTGAGAGGGGCATCTGAATATGCAGGTTCCCAAAGCCAACTCCCTATTTTACAGGTCACTCAGCCAAGTTTTGGCTATAAACCCAAGTCCCTGCATGGTTGGGTTATTCTCCCCTTTTCTGCTCCTCTCTCAAATCACTTCCCAGATGAGAAGAGAAGCTTATCCAGGAGATCTTTCCATGAGGTCTCTCCACCCAGCTCTTCCCTCCAGCTAGGGCATACTGCAGTCTGGTGCCAAAATCAGCAAGATGCAGCGTGTGAAAAAGTACTGTTTATTTTCTAGGGGAATAACTGCAACCTGTCTCCTCACTTCCACCCTCCTAAAGGCTACAGACATCCCAAGCACCCACTCATGCCTTTCCAGCTACACTGAACTCTGCTGAAGGAGCCCACAAGAGGGTTCTGGGAATGAATGTACCAAGAAGAGCTGGAGTCCACTGAAAATATCTGCAGGGCCATGAAAATTTGATTTTTGTAGTGAAGTCTTTAGGAAATAACTATCTAGCATTCACCAGTGACTATGTCAAAAGACAGATGGCCCACACAAGAGCTGCAAAACATTTTCTCTGTGAACATTTATGCTGTAAAGCCTTGACTGTTTATTGTAGAGGTTAATGAAGCTGTGAAAAGAACATGGTCTTGCTGAGATTATTGCTTCTGGGCAGCACAGAGCACCAGCCATTCTTAATCCAAACGAAAGGCATGACAGATAGACCAATTAAAAGTGTTTCCAAACAAGCTTTGAGACACAGGGCAGCTGTAACGTGACTATTTTTTCTAATCCCCCTATCCTACAAGCACTATCTAATTGCAGTGCCTAGTATCCTCTGAATTCAGCATCCCCAAGAAGATTTTCAGTGCATTGCTGATAAATCAACCCAGTCCAGTCACGTGACCCAGGCTCATACAGAAGCCAAAAAATCCCCATCAGAACAAATTTTGTGCTTTTTTATTTATTTCTTGCCTCAGCAGCCAAAGATTATTTCTGAATGCTGTCTGGGAAAAGCACAAGTATTCGGAAAAGTGCTGCTTATCCAGTCCCCTTGGTAGCTCAATATTTTTCTTAAACCACCACAAAAGCCTTTTATCCTGCAGAGAGAGTCCACATGCATTCATGGCTGATCACATACATACGCACAATGCTTGGGAAACTCTCCCATAAATATTTTCTCTGCTTTGATAAATCATCATGCAAAGGTGCATCATAGAATTCTCTCTGAGGGAGAAGTTTTGTTCTCAAGTCTGTGGTTTGCCTTATTCTCTCTAAATGCACAGAAAATCCATAAAGGAGAGAGACCAGATGCAACCTCTATTTATAACAATCATGGGTTTATTGTTAAACAAGCAGAGAAAAGCAAAAATAAATAAAAGTTTTTCCTTCTCAAATTTTCAACAATCATTCATATCCCTTTACAGATCCTTACCTAGAGGAGTAGAACAAGCACCTTTAGGACTCAGAAGAATAGAGGCCTCTACTGGATGCAGAAATTGGAGCTATGCCTGAAACTACATTATTCCCACCATCCCAGAATTACAGACTAAACTCACTGAATAGGTGTTGGTCAGTGAAAGGCAGGAAACTACATTCTCACTCTTGCAGTGGTTTCTACCTACTATTGGTGGACCATTAAGCACAATAAAACGCTTCCAACTCTTGGCTGACTTTTTTTCTTGATTGTTCATTGTTTTGCATCTATTTTGCAAGAATGGGCTGCTCCAGATCTCACTGGAGAAGCAGAGCAGAGCTCAACATTCCTACTTTCAAACAGATATTAGTACCAAAGTACCAAAAGAGGAACAGACCAGCTTCAAGAGGAGTTCCTGATCCTGCATAACCACACCTGAAAATCTTCAGGAAGGACTTGAGCCCAGGGGGAAGAGGCTTCAAGTGAAGGGAAATCTGTGCCTTGGAACTTGCCTCAGACTCCACCAGTGTCTTTGAATCCAACAGGGCAAATCCCGGGAGTTTTTCACTGATCAGGATGTTCATCAGGATGTCACTGGAATGGGCCTCTATTCACCTCAGCTCCCCTGCTGTGCTGCTCCTCTATTTATCTGTGCTGCTCACTCATTTAGGTGTCAGTTTGCTGGAACAGGACTGACACAAACTGCAGAGCTACCATTTTCTTAAAAGAGTCTTTCTCGAGCTGTGCTTTACTTTAGCATTCCTTACACTGCTAGGGGAATATCAAGAATGTGGAATTCAAACACCTGGTCTCCTCAATTCACAGATTAACTGGTCACAGAAAAATAAAACTGGCATCTGAGCTGCACACTCTTGTTGTTTTATGATATGTTTAACCCAAAACTCCCTAATCCTATATTCCATTAATAGAATAACCAAGATCATCATTTGAGGGAGCTCCAAAGACAAAAGCTTCCTGGGTCTAGGTGTTAATGGGATATTATTTCAATGAGAAAATTGAATAGATATACAGAGAAAACAAAATAAATATATACAGCATTGCATTCATTTTATATGGAGATTTCTGAAGGAAAAAAAAAACCTTTTCTGGAGAGCATGTTGTTTTAAAGGTAGATTTTTCCATGAAAATATATTCCCTCCCTTCTTCCTGGCTCTTCTCCTCAGATTTTCTGGTTTTCTTTGCCCAAAGGTGTTGGCTCCTTTTCTCCAGCTTGGCCCTCTATGGGTTTCAAGATTATTCCAAGTTGTTTTTACACAGCCTTCTGGATCATGTTAGGAAAAGGTGCTTTAAAAACATGTTAAAATAATGTTATTTTTAAACAGAGTTCAGGACTGACAAAGGCACTGGGCTGACTAAGGATCCAGTTTGTTTCCATTAGAAATACATTACCAGTGGGCCAGTCAAAAGCATGTAGAAAATGTTTATTGACATTTCCATGTAAATACCTGTCATTAGCTTTTCTTTAATACCACCAGGCTCCAAATCACACTTACTTTTCAGCTCCCTCCCATTCGAGCAGTCATTTACTCTGCACCTTGCAAATGTGTGGAGGAGCACCAAGGCCAGAGCCAAGCAGGAGAGGCTGTGCACCAGCTGCCAGGGAGCCCATTCCATTCCTTCCTGCACCAGGGCCGGGAGCAAACTGGAGGAAAGACCCTCAGAAGAGTCTCCACACACACCTCTATGCTTTGGCCAAACTCATTTGGTGAGGTTTTACTGAAATGAGGAGCAGGATCATCACAGGAGGTCAGGTAAAGGATGAACTTGTGCCCTGCTGCCTCATGCTCAGGGGACAGCTTCCCCTGCTTAGCCTCACACAGTTAAGCCATAATCAAATCTTGACAAGAGAGGTTCAGGCATGAAGACAGAGCAGGAGGAAATCCATCCACAAAGAGGGCAAATGCAAGCAAACAGAACAGCCCTCACCAGAGCAATGCCACAATGTCAACAGAATTCTGCCCAAACCATCCTTGGCTGTCCCTGAAAGCAAAATTGTTCCCTCCTGTTCCCTGCCATGGGTTTGGGCAGAGAACAGCTCTCATGGCTCACAGCTGGAATGTCACTTCAGCTGTGACTTCAGCTGGGTTCCAGAGACAAAAAAGACTCAACATTCCCTGAAAGTCAAGTCCCAGAAGGAGTTGGGCAGGTCTCACACACAACAGCCACAGCAGGACAACGCCTGCTCTTGGCCATCAGCTCATCCCTGCAGCAGAGAGAAAAGCACAGAAATCCCCTTCGCACCCTGGGCTTTTCAAGGGTGTGTTTGTTCCTGATTTGACTCCTCTCCTTTCAGATTACACAAACCTGAACTTCCTCCCCGGCTGTGTGTGTCATTGTGCCTTCATTGTTGTGAATTGTTTGCTAATTTCTGGGCAGCAGCCCCACTTTCCTCACCACTGGGATTATGTAAAGGAGGCAGAGATGATGCAGAGCCTTTGGTCATTCACTTCTCATTGATTTAACTAAAGAAGTTTGCACTGTGCTGAGACCTCTGAATTTCTCCATACCACAACTTCAATCTTTTAAAAAGATTACTATCAACATTGCTATTAAAACACAGTTTCTGCTCTCAGAAGAGGAGAAATCTGTCCTAACACAATAAACTACTGATTGTTTTGAAAGCTGAAGTTGAAAGATATAGCACTGCTAGCCCCAGGACAAAACTTAGAGACCTAATAGTCTCTGAATTTCACATGCCTCATACTGAGAAAAAAAATACACTTTTTCAAATAAAACTGGTCATTGTTTTAGAAAACAATTTACAAAGGCACCAACACAGAGGGTAAGACTCAAGCTGTGTGCTGAAAAACTGGCTTCTTGATATTTCCTGAAGTCTCTTCCACTTCCTGATCCAAACTCCATCAGTTCCAGGTCCATCAGAAGAGATATCCATCTCTCTCATTAAGGGGAAGCCATTGCCAGGTCTAGGTCTAAAATGGAGCCCATATAATGCATAGTTAAAAAAGGGTTCTGAATCTACATAGAGAGCATTCAGAATCTGCACTTCAAAATGTGATGGAAGGAAGGAGCAGCAACAACATATCCAGCTACAGTAAACCCAGAAAAAAAGTAGTCTCATTCCCACAAAATTCCTTTGCATTGTTTCAGCAATTTTAAAAGAGAGTAATAATTTAAATTATGCAAATTTTAAAATGTTTTATTATATATTATGGATCCTGTGTGCGTTTGGCCCATCACATCCAAGGTGCAGCTCTGAGCCCCATGGCTCCAGCCAGCTCCCCTTGCTGCTCACAGAGTGCACAATCCCACACTGTCCCCCCAGGGCTCAGCCAGCTGAGAACTCTTTTTGGGCTCAGAGGCAGCTGTACTGCCAGAATCTCACACAAGAAAACTTATTCCAGATAATCAGTGCATCTGACAAACAGGAAAAGGGTCACAGCTCTGAGAAATGGGTTCCCAGTGCATTCCCTTCACACACACAACCTTGTTCTCCCCAGCTGAACAGCTGGGAGCCAGCTGAAATATAAGAACCTCTCCCCTCCAGACTGGGCTCTCTATTCGGGGTTTAAGACAATTACACAGTTATTTGGTGTAAGAAAAGTCAGTCAAGGGGGAGACAAATTGTTTTATTTCTCACCCAGCTACATAATAGATTTCTAGGAGTGCAAACTCATCTGTCTTCCCACTATTTTACTTTCATTATAAGGTTGGGAATGGGAAGTAATTTTTCACAACAAGGATCTTTAACTGGTTAGAAATTAAACTGCCCAAACAGGAGCGTCCTGCAGAATGGAACATCTATTATCTGGGGCCCATGGCTTTGGTTGCACCTTATTTATCATCACAGCAGGTCCTGCTCCAAACCCAGCCTCACTCACCAAGCTCCCAAGACACAAAGACAAGTGAAAGACACATGACAATGAGACAAAAAGGTCCAAATCGAAAACTTCATTATAAATTAAGGCAGTAGAGGATCCAAACTGAGCAGCTGTGCTGAGGAAACAGGACTGTCTCCCAGAGCAACCCCATCCTCCCAGGCTGAGTGGGCAGATCTGTCTTTCATCATCCCAGCCTCTCCACCTCAGTACATCCTCCACTCCACTGCTGCTGCCAAGCTCCTGTCCTGTCAGTAATAAACAACACATGGGCATCCCTTGTCACCAGTCCCAAGCAGATCAAAGCCATCAACACTTCCACCACCACTTTCCTGCCCCAGCACGATGGTACATTTCACCATGATGACTGTCCCCATCACTGGTGAATGTCCCAGGCCCTCAGAGGACCTGATCTGGAACGTGTCTGGCAGTTCCTGCAGTGCAAAGAGCAGAATTATCCAATTCTCCAGAATTATCCAAAGTTCACAACTTAGTCTTCTCTAATTCTCCTTCTGAGGCTGCCCAGAAGGGACAGGACACCGTTACATTTTTACTCCTGATGTGTAAGGAGCATTTTACTTTTTCTTGGAAATTTATCTATCTTCGTTTATTTATTTTACTTCTTGTTACAGCAGGCAACTGAGTCGTGCTTCATCCTCTCACATGTTGAAGCATGAGTGGTTGCAGTGGGTGTTCCATTGTGACCTCATGGGTAACATTTGCTGCCATAATGTTGTGCAGATCCCTGCACTCTGCTCCTGGTTGAAACAGAAAATTAGATTCTTAGGAAAAACAAACACATGGGATATAAGCAATGTTTCCCTGTGAGGATATTGCCACCTTAACCAATTTGCTCTAATAGCAAACTTCAACTACTGGTAAAAGTTGCAAAAATAATAATGATTTTTTTAAAACCACCCTCTTCAGCTGCTGCCTGTGAATGTTTTGGGGGTTTTTACCCTTATGGCCAGTCTGTTATGCTTTCAAATAGATAGCTTTGGATTATTGATTTTCTTCAAAAAGTTGATGTTAGTAATAATCTCAGATGTCTCACTAGGGGATGAAATTTTAAGACTCATTCTTGCCACTTCCATTTTTTTTACTGCTACAGCCTCCTTTAAAGAGCAGGAAAGCACTTCATCTACGTATTCCAGAGGCAAACATATTTCCAATACCTCTTTGCTTACATGTCATGCAAGCACACCTACCCTCTCACCCACCACAGACCTCTTATTTTCCAGTCTCAGCTGAACACCCTAAAGAATCCAGCAGTCCAGGGCTGCTTCCCTCACTGTTCAGCAGGAGTTCCACTATTTATGAGACTAAAGCTCCAAGTTAATTGCTTCTAAACACTATCATCGCAATCACCAAGAGTCCTTATAAGTAATTACATGGATTTTAGAGCCCATGAAAGAATTTTAAAAAGCCTAGAAGTCAAACCTTTTTGCATCAAAAGTTTGCTTCCTTCTTTTTTCATAGGCAAAAGAATCCCAGAGAGAGAAACAGGCTGAATTATTGTGACCTTTCTTCCTCCCAACTTTTTAATTAGTAGAATTGCACAGCTATGGCTTAAAATACTGTCACCCTGAGACTAGGGTGATTGACTTTGACTTTATTGAACATGAAAGATGTATTTACTATATAAATTGCAGGTCTGTGCACTTCTGAACGACACTTGCATTCATCTCAATGTCACACATCAGACCACCTTATAAACATGTTATTTAAGACTCACAGTATGCCAGCAAGCAGAGGCAGAGGTTGAAAACCTTCTCTGCTGCAATTGTTTCAATTGCTGTCTTCATCCTCTATTTTACATCAGGAAAGACTGGAAATTACAGAGCACCAAAGACTCAAGAGCAGAGTTCAGGGCTGTTAGAACAAAAAAAAAATAATCAAGATAAAAACCAGGATGTCTATTGCCAGGAAAATCTGTCTTAGAATAACGGGGAGAATTGTTTTCACAGCCCAAAGACTAACTTCCAAGAACAAATCTCAGCTCAAATAAATTCACTGCTTTATACAAAGGTTCATAGCTTACACACCTGCATACACCATGCCAGTTTCTCTTTCAAAAGGTACCTCAAATATGAATCAAACACACTGCTCAGTAAAACAAGAGGCAGGTCTTGGCTTTGAGCTACGACAACCTTTTGTTAAAAACCTTTTCACGTGTTAGTGCCCTGCTGGGAGAAGTAAATACCCAAGCACAGAGTTGAACACAATGAAGTTTCCTCAATATTTCTATGTGTCACTCTGTCACTTTTTGGCCATTAAAATCAGTGTATACACACAAACAACCTGAATAAAACCCACAGGTGCAAACTTCTGTTTCCAAACCCCCTGCCATGGGTGCCACCAGACCAGGCTGCTCCAAGCCCCATCCAGCCTGGCCCTGAACACTTCCAGGGATGGGGCATCCACAGCTTCTTTGGTGTTGCACGTGTCTATCTAAGCTGTAAAATGAATGAATATTCTTCAGGCAATGCTGCTGGGTTCACTGAGACTTAACTCACAAACATTTCTCACGCTGTCTCTAGTGCTCATCCAGCTTTGAGTTAGTTCATATATCTGCCAAAGCACAGGTATTGCCTTTGCTGGGGGGACTCATGCAATTCATTACCAGGACCTTGAGGATTTATTAGAATTTCTTGCATAAGGGCAAATCAATCTGAGAGGTTTGTGTGAGTTTCACTGAGCAGCACTGGGGGTGTTGGGGCCCTGGCTCAGCTCCCCTTGCTAACACAACAGAAACCCAGTATCTGATCTTCCTAAAGGAACTGAGTCATGGTTTCAAAAACCCCATCCAAGCTTTACTGCTCACACCTGCAGCGAGCACTCGGAGGTGTGTTCTGCACACATACCTTTGCCATCTCCTCAGCATCTTACTCAACACACGTTTCCCAAAAGTACCCAGCTGGCACCAGCACATTCCTTTGGAAGCCAGACCGTGCTGCCATGTGGAATCAGTCCAGGGTAGACAACTTGTATCTGCTGAGAGCCTGACCTAGGTGTACCTGCTTAATTCTGGGCACCCTATAACTCTGTGTCTTCATTTGCAACAAGCTGATCTGTTAATTACATCCCTCTGCTCCAACCTGCTAGGAAAACTCATTTTTAGTTCTTTCCCACTAAGTGCATTATCAGGTCTTTGCTCTACTGTGTATAGGGATGGGTGGAGGGGGAGGAAGACTGAAAGAGGGGATGTATTTCTTTTAATTTTTTTTTTAAGAGGTGTGATGTGATTTTTATTGTATGACTATTCACCTGCTTTCTGTGACCTCCTAAGCATATTTAAGAGGGAATTTGACACTGCGACCAAACACGAGGCTGGGGGAGAAATCAGCTAACAGAAAACACATGTGCTCAAGCATTTTGCTTTGCCTTGCTGATATTGAAGAGATTGGTTTTGCTCGGTAAAGCACTTGAATTTCAGCTCAGTCCTGCAGGGAAAAAGCTAATCCTCAAGTTATGGCAATACAGGCAGTTGATATGGGGAAGGAAGGAGGGGGCCAGAGAACCACGGGAAGGAGAAAGGAAGGATTCAGCATTTTAGCCTGACCTGACTCCAGGTTCACACGAGAAGAGGTGAAGCTGCAGCTGTCATGCCAAAGGGAAATGCAGTCATTTATAAACCCAACAAAGTCTCCTGGGAAGAAGTTACATAAAAAAAAAGAAAAAGCATTCCTCAAGAGTAGAGCTAAGGGCAGGTTTTTCCCACCGTGTGAGAGAGCCAGTGCAACCAGACCAAACTCTGGCACTGCTCTCAGAACAGTTCTGGCCAAACCTCCTCCCTGCCCCAGCAGGGACAGATGCCACCAGCCTTTGCCACATCATCTCTCCAGAAGACCTCCTCCAGTGTGAGAAGCTCCACCACCAAAGCACACAAATCCATCCCTTTGCTAATGCACAAAATATCTCACAGGAACAGCTACTGTCCAAAGTGGCTGAAGGCTGAGAAAAAAAACCAAATTATATCTCAACTCTCCTTCTCTTCCCTCATCCTGAATATCACTTTTGCTCAAGGTTTGACTCATATCTGCTTTTGGTGAGCATATGAAGATTGTTGTCTGTGCAGCTGAATGGAGAATAACCACTATGAATAGGCATGATCTGATATTGGTATCCCTTCAGGTATTTCAGCACATCTCAGAGGTGAGAGAGAAGCAAGACTGAGTACTCAGGAGGTTAACAACCACAGCAAACAGCAAATCATTCAGAAAAGTGTTTGATCAACACAGAGATAGAAAATTGTACAGCAAACTGGTCTGTGACCTATAGGGCAGAACAACTCAAATTGCAAGAGGGGCTCATTGGGAAGGAGGAAAAAAAAAAATACAGCCAGCAGGATTCCCAGGCTAAAATATAAACTGCAGCTCCAGCTGGTTTGTTCACATCGAATCTCCAAACTGGGCTTTCTGGTTTCTCTAAAACTCATTTCATGAGGAAAAATAAAATTGAGATAAAAATAAAATTCCTTTCTTACAGCAGCTACTAGGGTTCATGGTTTCTGTGACCTGACACTGAGAAAGATGTGATGGGAACACTCCTCCTTGTGCTAAGTGCTCTGGCAGCGAGTGCTTAGCCTGGCAGGGGAGCCCAGGGTTTCACCAAAGGGCAAATTATATCCTGCTAATTGAACCAGCATCGTTTTAGAATCTCCCCATGAGCCTGTCAGGTTTGTGCATGGGCAACTGTGAAGATCTTAATGGACCTGGGAGGCTGAATCAAATAGAAGGACCAGGCAAGAGCAGAGAAAATGGGACACAGCGGGAGGGTATCAAATCCTTTCGGGTTAATAACGCACCTTCCCGGGATGTGAAGCAGATGCCCAGAACTTGGGGCTGTGTTACTTAATTACCGTACATGAGAAAAACCCAGCAAGGCTCCCAGCACACACAAAGCTTTGGCAGAGAGAAAGGAGGGGCAGGGGAAAGAATCCAGCCCTCCCCAAGCAATGCAATTAATACATTTGCTGCAGCTTTGTGTCACGTTCCCTCAGCACCGCTCAGCTCCAGTTGTCAGCATCTGTCTGGAACGAGCTGCACGGAGAGGCAAGGGATAAGATTTCAGGAAAGGCTGGAGTCCTCTGCTGAGGGATTCGTCCCGTATAAATTGCCTGTCAGCTACAGCTGAAGCACAGTGTTGGCTGCCCTTCTCCTGGTGAGTAATAACAGGACTTTGCTGGATACAGAGGTACCTGATTTCCATGGAAACCAAAGTTTAGCTCCAATCTGATGAGTAAAATGCAGCTCACTTCCTTGTGAGAGGAGGTACCAAGGATGAAACATAAAAGGGGACTTGAAGGAGTATCTCTGCTTTTGCTCCTGAATCATCTCTGGTCTGCAAGAGTACAAAGCAGAAATGCAACAGCAACACCTGAGTGTTGCTAAAAACCCTGACAAAATCAAGTACGTGCACAGAGACACAATTCCTTTTTCTGAGCATGAGGAATCAGAGCAGAAAAAACAGATAAAAAGGATTTCTTTATTGTCCCAGATGTACTCAGTAGAGGATCTGAGGCCCAGAGAAGCTAAATAACTTGCCTGAGATGAAATAAAGGGTTGGAAGGTGGCTCTAGCATATAAATCCACATGTTATTTGAGCCTATTCAGTACTCTGACCCTGCTTTCTCTCTCATATGGTAACTCATAAATAGGCTTGGGTGTATACCTCATAACACCATTTATTACATACATACATCTTCCAGCAGAGGCAACCAAGCTCCTTGTGGGATTTGAATTTTGTGTTTAATTGGCAGGCCTGTTTGTGGAACCAACAGGTGCATTAGAAGCGAACAGAGAGCACATTCTCACGTCACAAAATATGTGCTGCAAGCCATGTTATGAGAGACTAAGCCAGGGAGCAAACACAAAACCATCCAGCACCATCCAGCCCCTCCAGATGGCCAGGAGCCCGGGGAGGAGCTCCATGCCCTCCCAAGCAACAGCCTGGGATGCCCTCAGGCTGCCCACACAGGCACTCAGGAGGGCTTGACTCACTTGCACCATCTTTTCCTTACAGGAATTCACTCTGCCCACAACAAAAAAAAAAGTACCAGGAGGAAGAAGCAAGAGTTTGGAGAAGGCTGTGGCTGATGTGGAGTATCCACATCACTGGCCAAACATTGTTCCTGACTGCTCCTGACCTCTTTCTGGTTGGTTTGTAGGAGGGCAAGGAGCATCTGATGCTACCAGTCTGTGCAGACCCACCTATACCTCAGAAGGTGCAGGTTTATGATAGAGACTGGAGAGAAAATTGTCTTTTGATGTCTTCCTCCAACTCATTTTGATTCTGCTACCTAGTGCAAAAATCTGGTCTGATTATAGCAGATTCCAAACCCCTTTAAAGGAAGAGCCACATTAAAACAGCTGAAAGTTTCCCATGTCCTCACCTTATCAAAATTTTTTTTTTCTTTTAAAATTTGCTACAAATGAAGAGAATAGTTCAAATCGAAATAAATTATCTCCATTTTGATTTTAAAAAATTAATAGAAAACTTTGGGCCACAGAAAAGGTGACATCTGCAAACTATGCATGTAACTGACATCTTCTCTTACCAGACCCAGATGGGAGTAATGCCTACAGGAGTGTTTAAAATTAGTCTGGGTAACAGGACTGCTGCTACTGTTGTTGCAGTCCTATAGCCAAATTTATTTCACTCTCAGTATGTTTTTCCTGATGTTCAGCCAAGCTCTGTCTCTTTGTTTCATTGTTGAATGTGTCTGTACCTCCATACCACCCAATGCCTCCCTCCTGGGAGTTTTTACCCTCAATAATGTATAGTTTATTTATTACTGCGACTCTTCTCACAAATTTAATTATGGCAGTAGGTGAAAAGGGTTGGGACAGGAAGATAAAGCTTATCATGGGTATCTTAAGCCTCATCTCTCACTCCAACAGAGAGGTGCTTTCTCATCTGAAGAGTAAAAATCCCCAGTCTGACACAGCAGCTTTTCAACAATCCCAGGAGGCAAAACAACATCTCATGAAACCTGGAACTACATCCCACTCCAAAGGACAAAATGACACACTCTAACAGGATTTACCCTGTGCAGGACTCAAGTCAATCGTTTTTCCCTTGAAAACAAGCTGCAAATAATTGGATAAGCAGTCTCCTATTTCCAGGGTATAGAGCAACATACTTGGAGTTGCTCCAGCTCTGCTGCTGTGATAAACTCAGTTTATATTCTCCCTTCTGCACACACAGCTCACAAAGAGAAATTGGATTGCTGAAAGCAAAGCAAAGGTAAACACCAGTTTTGGAAGCTGCCCTTATGCTATCCAGGATTCCTTTCCACTTGGGAGAGGAGCCACCAAATGCTTGGTTGATTTTTAGTACACATTCTTCTCTTTGCTGAAACATCCAACTGCTGTTCAGGAAGGCCCAATTATGAAAAAGAAAACCTGCACCAAAAATATCCAGTAAATGCACACAGAAACCATTTTACAATGGCCCCAGGTTAGTCACACCTTCCCAGGATGGAATCATCCCCAGCTGTGTTATGGTTGTCCAAATCACACTGCTGGTCCCAGTTAGACAACAAACTCCTCAAGGCTTGAATCCACATCGTCTGAGTTTGTGCAGATGCCAGAAGGTTTCTCACATTCAGCAAACTGTTTCCCTTGGGCACAAGCCTGGCCACACTTTGTCCACCACTGCAGCCCCCAGGGTGGGTTCTTTTGGGGTGGGCACCATTGTCTGTCCCCAGGTGCCCTTCATATTGACAAATACTGATTCAGTCCACCAGGCCAGTCTTCCTGACACTGGCTTTCCAGGGGGCCCGAAGACAAGGATAACACAGCTGGGCTTGCAAAAAGAATATTATCCAACAATTGCCAGTCTTCCAAACATTCAAACCCTTTCTTGAACAAACCTTGGAATTTTTTTTCCCCCTCACTCAATCAGAAAGCTGCACTCATTTTTTCCCCTGCCTTTAGCATCTCCCTTTGGTCTCTCCTTCCAAGGTAAGTTGCAGCACAAGCTGGCAGCCCCTGTCAGCAGGAAAAAGAGCACACTCTGTGATCTTAGAGGACTTGTGATTTACTCTGAACACTGCTATGGAGAAGCTCTCTCCAGGTGGGTTGTGCTAGGCAGAGATGCTCTCTAAGATAGGGAGGACAGCTGGTATTTGAAGTGCTTAAAGCCATAGGATGGCACCAACCAACACAAACAACACAGTGATGAGGCACCAAGAGAGGTTTGTAGGAAAGGTGGAAGTCTTCTTGCTGAGTTTTGGGAATAACTGCAAATATAGAGTTAAAAACGAAAGCTGCCAGCAACTAGCCTCCTGCAAGTCCTCAGAGCCCCAAAAGCCACCTTTCATCTGATACCCAGACCATGGGGAAATTATTTATTTTTCCCTTGCAAAATGGCCTCTGTTTGCAGCCACTCACCCCAGCCGACCGTGGTGTGCCAAGCTAGAAATTATCAAATTTTACTGGATTTCCCCAAAACTAAAGCTGCCAGCAACAAGGCTCCTACTAGTCCTTAGAGCCCCAAACGCCACCATCCATCTGATACACAGACCCTGGGGAAATTACTTCTTTTCCCCTGGAAAATGAGCTCTGTTTGTGGCCACTTCCCGTGGACAACTTTGGCCTGTCTAGCTAGAAATTTGCAAATTTTGCTGGATTTCTCCAAATGCCTCCATCAGCACACCGAGGCAGTTTTTAAATTTCTGGCTTTCTGAGAGGAATGCAGCTGGGTTTGGCTCCTCTGTTCTGTCTGCTGGGTGAGGAACCTGAAGAGAAACTAAACCCAGCCAGTCTGGAGCAGCAGTACACCAGCCCAGATGGGCCAGCCCCAGAGCTGCCTTCTGCTGGGGCAGGCTGCACGTCCCATGGAAATCATTCCTGCCAGGCTGCCCCAAAGTCGTGTTCCAAGGTCCATACACACAGAAAAACTCAGGGAAGGTGCCTCAGTCTAGCCAGGCTGTTCTGGAGGCCTTCAAGTTCTCTGTGAAGCCCTCAGGACAGTGGTAGCCCAAGGATTCTCCAGCAAATGGGACCCTTTTATGGGAAAGTCTAGACTTCCTAATGACCTTGGAAAAGCAGCCAAGTGCTCCTCCACCCAGCCAGTGCTGCCTGCAGGCTGCTGTCTCTGTCCCACTGCCTGGGGAACGCTTCTCCTCCCACTGCTTCATATTCTGCAGCTGCTTTTGCTCTTCAATGCAACAAATCACTTTTTTTTCACAGACTTTGCTTCCCTGATACTCCTTATCTCCATGGTTAACATATAATTCCATATCTCCATCACCAAACAAGTACCCTTGGAGGTACCATACTTCATGCTGTTGACTAAACACATTTATTTTCTTTTTAAAAAAATAAATTCAAGTAACTAATACATTTCCTGACTCATTTCTGTGTGCACCTTGCAACATTTTCCCTTTACCAATATTAGCTACTCAGCCAGCACAGCTTCCATTACTGCTCCCCTCCTCACACAGGCCTCAGACCAACTCCCACCACTCAGCAAGCAGGTTTTATTCCCATCTTACCTCCTCAGCAGCACACCAGATCAGTTTTTTCAGCTCCAAAATGAAAACTAAAAAACTAGAACTCCTTTGCAATCTTCCCCTCAGCACCCTTGACCTTTCCTTCCCTATCCATGGGCTTCTAGCAGAAACCACACAGAGCAGAACCATAGGATGGTTTGGGTTGGAAGCAACCTTAGAGATCATCTCGTTCCAGCCCTCTGCTCCTTTTTCTAGAGCAGCACCTCGAGGTGCTGTGGATGCTCCCTCTGCACGTGTACAGGACATGTCCTCACTCAAACCCCTCTGCACTGAGCTGTCCTGACCCAACCTCTAAGCAAGGAGGAACCTCTCCCTGCTCTCCTCCTGCCTGTGAGGCTGCAAACCTCCCCACACAGATCCCCTCCCTGCACCTTTAAACCTGCTGAATGGCTCAGTTCAGCCCAGGAACAGAGTGTTTGACTTCAGCAGAATTTAATCAAAGAGGCACAACTTTCTTTGGCTCCTCCGGCGCTGACGCACAGCTCTCTTGCATTATGCTCCCTAATGAGGGCCACCTGAAGCCCAAAACGGTGTCTGAGCACAACACAGAGCTCTCTTTTCATCATGGGCTAACAGAAAAAATAATACTCTGAGTATTTCTCGCTCACAGATAAACTTGGCCATCACACTAAGGAAATGAAAGCAAATAGAGCCAGTCTGTCAACTGGAACACTCTGCCTGCTGCCTGCTCTGGCTGATACTTTACATGGGTCTTAAATTAAATGTCAAATAGTGTTTGGCACAAGAGCTTTGTGACTGCCCTTAGAGAAAATCTGACACCTTTGCTAACTGTTTCCCACTGCTCTCTACTGCTTGGCGAGGGTTGGGGAAGTACAGACTGTCTTGCTGCTCTCTGTTTTTTTTCCCTTTGTTTTTCTCTACAAAGAATGCATGAAAATAAAGAAGTGTCTTGTGTCTATTCAAAGTGACTGCAAGGAGTGCAGTGTTAAGTGACATCAGACACAATTTGGGGCATTTCATTTCATTTGCCTTCCTGGCACTTCCACTCCAGTTAAGCTGACATAACAAACATCCATCAGTTCTTTCTCATCTCTACCTCCTCCAGTTTCAGTACTTTTGACTGAGTTTTATCATCTTTAGCAAAACAAAAGCCCAAGAGCTCCACCATGTAAGGTCACCCTGTCACCTTGCAGTGCCAACCTGTGCCAACCTGGTGAGTGCCCCCTGCCACAACTTTAGCACCACCTGGATGTTCCTTCCTGCTGCATCCCCTGGAGATTATCCATGCTCAGCACACTGGAGACCTCCCAGGAGCTGGCATTCCCTAACACCTGATTAGAACTGGGCTCTGAGACAGCAGTTGGGTTATTATAACGAAGCAGCAATGACAACTGAGCCACAGCAACCCTCCATGAGCACACACAGAGCCAAAGGGAAATGGAAATGGGATTGCTCCCAGCTGAGACCACCCAGGCTGCCTGCACCATGCCAGTCTCTGTGCAGGGGGGAGTCTGTCCCCTCCTGCCATTCTCTAGGCTGAGACACCAATCCAAGCAAACCTATCCATCTGCAAGGGTGCAGAATTCCCTCTGTCCCATCAGGAATTATTGAGGAACAGAAAGTGTTTATAGCAGGACTATAGTTCATGGAATCAGAGCACCTGCCATGAAAGGACAAAAGAAAAACCAAGTTATCATTAAGTGTCTGGATCTTGCTGCCTCCTGTTTGTCTTTTACACCAGAAATGTGCTTTCCTTCAGGGTCTGGAAGGTTCTGGTGTGTCTCTGGATGATAAAGAGCTGACTGCCAATGGCCACAGATTATGTAAGTATATATACATATTTTAAATTCAGCTGAAGACCGAGTACACTGTTCTTCATAGACACCTGGAATCCAGTTTGGGTTCACACACACTTCATCTCCACCCTACTGCTTTAATCCCTGCAGAAAGTTCCTGGCAGCATCAGTGGGGTTTCAGCTCTGCCTCTGTGCTCTGGGAAGCTCACACTGAGCTCAGAGTGCTGCTGCAAGGGCTGTGAGAAGATGAGCCTTTCCCATGGACTTGTTACTATTCCGTGTCTGCACCCAGCTGGAGCTCAGGAGCTGCAGAGAGGAAAAACAGGAACCAATATATTTATTGTTTTAACCCCTCACCTCCCAGAAAAAAAAAAAAGGGAAAAAAATAGAAGAAGCCTGTGGGTTGAGGTGAATTCTGGGCAAAGGGATGTGAAGGGGAAATATGAGGAAACAAGATAACTAAGAATAGGTATTTTCTACAGTATTCCAATTTAACTGTACTATTTTGGATCCTGCATTGATCACACTGGCAGGCACAACTCACACAGTGATGGTGGTACTGGGTCTGTCCTGAGTTTGTCCCTGCCCCTGTGGAAGCAGGAAAGATTGCTGGGCATGGGGAGCACAAGGGGCTCCTCCTCTTCTGTGGCAGCTCCTTCATCAAGACAAAACCGTGCAAATCTAGTGCCAGTCAGACCTTCAGTTCAAGGGATGTGTGAAGCTGAAGGTGCCTGAAGGCAAAGTCATAAAAATGGCTCCAAACTCTGCACTCACCTGCAGCAGGGAAAGCTGAGCTCTTGAACTAAGCTGAAATACATTTGTCTAGTCAGCAGAGCCTTTCATCTAAGCAACTTGGCTGATATGCACAGTGTTAAGTACTACACACTCCAAATCACAAGCTGATGCAGAAGAATTAAGTGACAATTATCCAAAGGTTCCCCAGCAAGCTCTTGGAGCTGATGAGAGAGCACAGACTGGCAGACACCCACCACTTGCCAGCACTTCCCTATCAAGGGCAATCTCAAACCCATTTCTTCTGCTCAGCAGGTTTTTGCTATTACAGAGAGATGGCACAGGATCATCAAGCAGCACAGTGACAGCTGACTGGAAACACAACAGAAAATAAGTATTTTCTTCTTCCCTTTTTTTTTTTTTCCCCTCCCCCAGGCAGCCTGTAGCTCTCTGTGATATTCTCTGCTGACGGGTCAAGCAGAGCAGGAAAGACCCTCAGTACTTCCTGTGCAAAAGGGAAGCCTAGTGGGATAAAAGAGATGCTCCGCTTTTTCTCATCCTTACCTCTCCCACCATATTTTCTGACACATAAGTCCTTGTTCTGAATGAACTCCTGAACTGCTGCAAGGCTCTGCTTAATTTCCTACATGCCCCCGAGGCCTCCTAGGGCTTAAAAGAAAAAGACCTTTGGAAATGATCAAGTGTAGTGCAGGGGAACTTCCACCCTATGAAGTACAGTTATTTGTAAACTGCTGTGCAATCAAAGTGCTGCCTGGGCACAGCAGGAGCTGAGGGAAGTGTGCCATGAGCTGTGTTCACTTTCCTCACCAGCTGACTGAGCAGCTAGCACTGGGTTTTGTCCCCCTAATGGGAGAGAACAGTCTCATCAAGAAGGGGGGCAGAGCTGTGGGAGTGCAGCATAGGGTGGTGTGTTGCCCACCCTCCTAACAGCAGTTGTCTCTCCGTGGAAAAAATCCTCTTAAGTCCAGATATTTACTCAACTGTGACAGACACTACTGTGAGACACTTCTCTTCACCTCCAAAAAATCAGTTTCCATCCCAAATGCAAAGCAGGAGCAGGAAAGACCCCTCCAGCATCACCCCCTGCAAGCCCCACTGCTCCAGGACCCACAGAAAGCACAGCAAATTTCATGCCACATTTCCACAACAGCAGTGAGTGGTGCTGCACAGGCAGAGGGTCATCACTGGAATGCAAGTGTGGGCAGAGGAAAGTTTGGAAAGGGAAAAAAATGCCTCTCCTGCCATCAACACTGTTTCTGACAGAAGAGGAAAACAGGAAGAAGGATGCCAGCTGTTTTGATAGCTGTTCTCAGTCTAATGTTTCCTCCAAGGTAAATATACTCTCCTAAAGGAACAAGATCATAATTGGGCCTGTGAAAATTTGCCTCTCAAAGCACTAGAAAACCCAAAGCACTGTACCACTCAGCCAGGAAAGAAAGGCAAAGATAAAAAATGCTGCTTGAGGGCTACAATATATTAAGACCTGACAGGAGAAGAGACATCCCACACAGCCAGAAAAGTCATTGGAAGAAGAGCCAACAACAATTACTGAGGTGATGTCTCAGTCTGTGAGAGAGGACTAGAGAAAAGCCTGGAGAGCAAGCTGACTCGTATTTTGCAAGAAAAACCTCAGCCCTGATCGTGTTTCACTTGCTCCACGGGACAGTTGGCAACCCACAGCTGGGCAAGACTGGCAAAGGTCCACCAGCATTTATCCAGCCTTGCCCACTGGCACTGGCAGCCAAGAGCCTGAACGTGGGGAATGCAGGCATTTACTGCTGTGCAGGGCCAGCCCTGTACCACTGCAACAACAGAGAACCTCAGAATGCACATTCTCTCCCAGCACCTATGGGCAGCAAAGGATTTAACTGGAAAATGCTAATCCCTTTTAATAAGATGACCTTTATGGTCCGTACTTTGCTAGTTTTAATGAGCCCGCCTGCAAGGGTTGATTGATTTACTTGCCTGGTGCTCTTAGACTCAAATTTATTATAATTAAGTTGTTAGTTAAAGAAGTTTGCCTTGCTCACCATGCCTGGGACCTCAGGTCGTTATTATTAGACTCTCACATGCATCACCCCCATCATTCTGCATCTAGAAATTAATGAGAGATTGGCAGCACAGCTCCCCTCCCCTCCACCCCCCCACGCCGGCCCTGCCATGGTTACTTTGGCAGCAGAGGGGCATGAGCAAATGGAAAGGCAGGGTGGAATATGGGTTTCTGTGCGAAAGCAAAGCGCCTGACTCACAAAACCACTTGGAGCAGAGCGAGCAAAGGTGAGGGCAGCCCTCCAGCTGCAGGCACTGCCTGCTTTCACGGCACTCGGGGGCAAGGAGCTGAGTGGATGGTGATGATGCACAGAGCCTGGGCAGATTTCTGCATGCTGGACGAGGGAGGGGGACTGGAGAGCCATGCTTTTATTTACTTAATCAGTAAAACAGCTGTTTGCCCCTACCCTTGTCTGGAGAATAATGGGGCATTATGCTCTCAGTGCAGTAAAGGGGCTGCGCTCGCAGGATTACATCACATCGCCACGCAGAGCCAGGGACCAAGCTCAGGAAGCCAAGGATTCAGCTCAGGAAAAGCCAGCAACAATTGCTGAGGGGATGTCTGCAAGGCACAGACCTGGGGAAGACACAGGACAGAGATTGCTTGTGATTTGTGAGCTCCATCAGAGGCCAAGGGCTGGCAAACCCAAACCTGCTCGTGCCTCGCTGCACTCCAGGAACGCAGTGCCAGAGTCTGTATCCATCAGGGAGCACCTACTGTGTGTCCCAACCCTACTCTGAGCCACAAAATGCCTTCATTTCCCCACTGACACTGTGTTTCTTTCACAAAGCACACAGATACATGAGCTTATCGCTGCTGGGCTCAGCCTGGAGCTCCCTTGCTATTGAGGGTGTGTGACATCCAGATTATTAATTCCTTTGGACACACACTGTATTTCTGCTGCTCTGTTTGAAGTGTCCCTACCCTAGTGCAAGCTTAATCAGTGATTAGATTTCTCAGCCATTACACCAAGCAAACAACAAGATTTCATTGTTAAGAAATAATAATAAATAATTTTCCAGAGACATTTACCCATCTTCCATCCTGGCCAGACACAAGCCAGCTCCAAAAGTGAAGTTGTGTAACTGGATTATGCAGCGCCCTCTGCAAGCTAATAAATTCTGCTCGAGTTAACTCTGGCCACGTGGCGTTTGGCCAGGTCAGCTCACAGCAGGTCAGCTCAGAGCCTGGGTCCAGAGAGCTCTTGCTGGGAGGAACAAGCTGGATAAACCCTTGGAGCACACTTTGAAGGTGGATTAAGCCAGGCCACAACAGGGTTTGCACCGTTCACCCTATGGGAGTCTGCAGAAGGAAGAGGACAGGATGTACATGAAGTGTGTGCTAACTTCACTGTCTGACAGCTCCAGCAGGAGTCACCTGGCTCACTATCACCAAAACACCTGGATGTGTCTAGAGAAGAGGATACATCAGCATATTTTGACACAGAACTTCCAGCTACAAGGTCCCCATATCCAGTATCATCCAGAGAATGAGAGGACCCTTGAAAGCAGGCAGAACTCGAGGAGCAGAGCAGCCAGACCAAACTGCTCTATAAAACTCCTGAAGGAATCATATCTGTGAAATTGCCTGCAAAGGTGAGAAACTCAAGGAAAAAACCCCAGCAGAAGTCCCTTGGAATGCTTTTGATTTGGACACCCTTCTCTGAATGAAGCAGTCAAGATCTCAATCCTTCTTCTCTTCTAATCTAGTCATGGGGCTACATAACCTCTTTTCTGACCCTAAGCAAGGCAATGTTTTAATGAGATGCTCTGGGCCTGGTTAAGTCTGCAGACATGTTTATGCACCCTTGGTGAGGAGACGGAAATGATGGGAATGAGTCATGACAGGTGATGGAATGATTCAGCCATCCATCCACCAGCTTTCCATGAACTCTATCACTTCTGACTGCAATAAATTGCCCATATAAAAATAATGGGCTGTTAAATTCCAGGGCATCTCTCAAAGTCAGAGACTCCTATTTCTAGGATGGTATTTTCAATAAGCAGATTTATTTGAGAATTGGAAAAAAATGCTCCCTGGCACATTTAAGCCCAGTGCAAGCACTAGTGCTGCTATTTAATTAATTAGATTTTAGCTTTATGGACTCCCAAGTTAGCCCAGCTCAGAGCAGGCAGAGAAATAGAGAGTCACAGAAACGTGTTGCCAATGAGGTGAAGTTCGTAATCAGGCTTAACTATCACAAGTGTTAATGGCTGGAAAAGCTGTAACTGTTAGTTCATTTCAGTGCTTTATGAGATGTATTTTCATGTTAATGACTACGACAAGTGCAGGAATCTCTCTGAAAATTAAAACATTCCTGTAGAAAGGTAGTGTGGTCCAACAAGGTTGACAATGTGTTAAGGCCAACAAAGTCATCAGAAAAAAATGAAGAAACGTGTTATAGTCACTTATGTGATGAATATTCTGGATTTCAGTGGCTTTTATGGATGTCTCTCCCGATTCAAGATGAGATTTTGTGAGCATGCTATAAAAAAAGTAGTCACAAGTTATTAAATTTATCCTGACTGGTTATTAAGGACTGTGAATGACAATCAAGGGAAGGTGCTGGCCCAAAATTTTTTTGGAGTCAAGGACTCATGCATTTCCAAGGGAAGAAGAAAACCTCCTTGGTGTTTATAAATGGGAACATAAAATCCAGACCTATGGCAGGTGGTGCTCCAAAGTGCTCTACACCACACTGGATGGATGTTCTTAGTGATTCCCCAGCCAAACTAATTGGTTGTCCACTTTCTAACCCACGTCAGCTCCTCGTTTTCCTGCCAGGAAAAGCCATCCAATTGTGCTGCTGTATTTCCTTTAACAGCATGTCCTACCCAAGATAAAAGAGCAGAACATGGTGCAGCTTGGTGCCTCCTTTAATGGTTTCAGCACCCCTCACTCACCAAGTGCAGGATCACTGAGGATGTATCTGTCCAACGCCTCTCAAAACACCTTAAAATCTCTCCGCTCATCTCAGGGTAGAGTTTAGTCCTTACAGTTATTTCCTGGGTGAAAACTTTCCATTTCAGGGGTGGTTTTCCCCTGAAGATCCATCTACCTGCTGTCCTCACCATCCACCACTGTCATTTTCAGGTTCAGGTCCAATTCAGCAGCAGAGATTTTCTGTTGGTTCCACAGAACTGCAAAGGCAAACTTTATCTGCACCAATGCTTGATTTCCATTCTGGAACACAGATCCCCCTGCAAGCCTGAACCATCCTCCTTTATAAGATATTTTCAAAGCACACTTGAAATCCCTTTAATCTTACCCTGCTCTGAAATAAAGTCCATGATGTCTTTCCCTGCCTGTCTGAAAAACATTCTCGCCAAGAGTCCGTGTGAGTCTCCCACAACACATGTAACTGAATTATGCTCTCAGAAAGTTGCTGTATTGATCTCCCTACTGATAAAAGAAGGCACGTTAAAAGACATTTTTTACTGCTGACATGACTGCACAATAAGCAGAATAGGATTCTTCCTTGCTAGCAGACAAAGAGAATCCCTTGACTACTCTCACAGTGGAGAAAAGCAGATCCTAATGTAAAACCAATGCATTAATCATGTTTGATTAGGTAAACAGCAACTATGGTACTGTGGTGGCCATGTGTCATTTGTAATATAGACTCTCTGGTCTGGTTAAATGAAAACTAAATTGGGCTAAACAGCTAACTCCACTGTCTGCTTTCAGGCAGATCCAAGGGGGGAAATTCTGCTAAAGGCAGTTGTTTGTATTTCCATCCTAGCTGAAGTTAGTTTATATATTTGTGTTTACACATAGCTAGGTATGTACATTAATGATGGGCTGTGTTGATTAAAATGTGGGGTTGAGCTGACCAACAAAATAAGCATGGGGAGAGGAGGGCAGGGTTGGATCCCAGCCCAGGAAGATCAGTGAGGATCTCCCTTGTGCAAAACAGAGACTGTGCCAACTCTGTGGTCAGCTAAACCATACTCTGCCTTTAATCAATGCATTTATTTTAAATTCCCCCGACACCTTGAACTGCCCAATTACAGCTCCAACTTTGACAGATCAGGCAGACTCAGTATCTACAGCTAACCCAAGCCAGATCCAAACCCAAGGTGTTTCTCAGCCCACGGACACACTCATCCTTCCCTCCTCCAGCTCTTTCTCCCTGACCCCATGCCCACAGCACCCAGCAGACCCCAGTTCACACTCAGTGCTGGCTCAGGAACACCAGACATCCCACCTGCCTCTCCAGCTCCCCACCCAGACTTTGGGTCAGGGCTGCCACACACGTTCTCCCACTGTGTCTTCCAGCCCTGGGGCAATGCCAAGGACTCCAGTCCACTGAGGTCAGTGGAAATTTTCCTTTTGGCTTGAAGGAGTCTCCTAATCCTCAGGGGTGGAGGTGGGAAAAGAAGCCAAGTTGGAGAGATGCTGACCAACACAGGACCTTCTCTTCTTCCAGAATCAGCTGCCAGTCCTTCAGAGACTCACTCATGCCCAGCTTCTCTTTCCCTATTACTCCATCATTTTTTTCCTCCCCATCTATACTGTCAACTAAAGCTTATAATTTTTAATTCAAAGCCTAAAGAATTCTTCCAGATAAAAAATGTTTACTTCCCTATAAAAAAAATGGGAACTCAGGAAGACAGACCATTGTTACAATAGAAGATGGAGCTATTAATATTCCAACAAATTCACTTTCCCTTGAAAATATCTACCCTTTTTCTCTATTTTGACACTTGAGCATCATCTTTGGCAGAAAAGGGAAAATGCTGCTGTTCTAATTAGGAATTAAATTGTGACTTCTGTACTCTGATGTAGATAATTACAGATGTTGCAGAAAATTATGAATCAAGAACCCACAGATGAACGGAGGAAAAGCCTTTCTTCAGAAACTGGAGGATTTTGTATGCACACATACTGATCTTGATTATTTCTACTGCACTGAAGGGAATCCACACTGCCCAACCCGCACAGCAGTTTAGCTAAAGAAATCACTTTCAGCTTCAAAACCATCTGAGCATAACAACAATCATCATATAAATAAATAAACCTCTTGAGGCAAAAGCTATCCCAGTTTTAGCATCATTGATAGAGAATTTAAGCCTCTCTAATTTTCTGCCCTCAATTGCAGGTTTCTGGCAATTTCTCTCATTTTCATGTGCATTCAGTTAAAGATGCCTTGAGATAAAGTGCAAGATTCCTGTGAAGATTTGCTCAGCTCCCCCTCCTATCCCTGCCCTGCCAGCATCAACCTGGGAAAGCAGCTCTGCTATCAGGCTGAGAGAAAGTCAATAGCTGACAGCAAGGAAATAATCTGAGCCATTGATCCTCACTTCAGCCTTCAGAGTCAATACAAACCAAAGGGAAGACACATGCTTATAAACACACACAAAAGGGAGTGAATATATTAACTCCCAGTGTGCTACAAAGACTAGGAATGGCTAATGTGATTAATGAGCACAAGAAGCACTGAAAAAGGCACATCCAGAGAATGAAGGGCTTGCATATCAAGTCCCTAAGAATATATTCCAAAAAGCAAGAGTCAGAGAATAAAATATTCTTCCATAAAGGTCAGATTTTCTAGCTGAATGTCTAAATCCCTCTGCACAGGATATAAGAATAAGTGTCTGTATACCCTCAGAGATGGCCTATTTCTTGTCTGCCTAAGGGCAAAGGTGGCAAAAAGTCAATTTTGACTGATACTCATTCCCTGCGAAAAGTTGAAGTCTCTTACCAAGTTCCTCACCAAAAGACATTCCAAACAAAAGAGTTCAGCACTTAGAAGGGATGTTATTGCACATTTAAGCTTGCCAAGGATGCCCTGATCCTTGGAAACTGTTTTTTCCTGGAAAACAACTACATCACTCAAAACAATGTGACTCACTTTTCAAGTTATTCTTCATTCTATCATCAAACTCATCTTTTACAACTCTGTTTTGCAGATTGGTATCTAATCCAATAGTGAGGCCTTTATTTTACACAGACCTAATTTCTCTATCAGATATTCATATAGAATTTCAGTGTGCCATCAGAAGATGAACTACCACACTGAGACTATTGACAACATGAAATATTCTTCATAATGAATTCACAGAGCACTCTGAAAATGAAGAGTCTTGAGGATGTATTATGGTCAGACCATCCCCACGACCACTGAAGAGTTTGACAAGAATAAGGCAATATTGGTGAGGTAGCACTCTATCCAGATACACTCATATTTACTGAGAAATAACAAAATTTCTAATTATTGGAATGATATAAAGCATGCTAAAATCACATCCATAAACCTGATATGCATTGCCCAATTATCAGACACACAAGCCTTCAGTGTCAGGATCCAGCCCTGCACTGAATTTCATGGTCAGACACAGATCACACAACCCTATGTTCTGCTCTTTTTCTTCTTAACCCTTAGGACAGTCTCTAGTGGCTGCACGTTGCCAGATAAATCTGGACACAGAGTTTCTTTTGGAACAGAGATTCAATTAAATCCCACTTTCCAAAATGATCTGTGCAGGCATCTGTGTGCACCTCACCTGTGCTACAAATAACACCTGAAATTGGGAAAGATCGTGAGTGATATTCTTGGCAGCATTAATCACACTGCATTATTGACATCAACTTGTATTATACTGATCTACACCATCTGGTCCCAAATTTAATTTGCTTTTCACTGCTGACTTGCCAGGGGTTTACTTTCAATATTTTCCTGAGCTAGTGGAATGAGAAAAGACTGGTCTGCTTCAATTTTAATTTGTAGTCCGGCTGCCTCCTGTCAGCTTCACTTCTGCCATTCCTACCCAGCAGAAAGTTGCAGAATTTATTATGCCAACAAACTTTAGTTTTCCAATAAAAGGAAAGTAATGCTAAAAAGAACATGCCAGACCTCCATATTGTGTTTGAGGGAGAAGGATAACATCCTAAAAGTCTGAGCTGTGACACAGCTTCCATGCCCCTGATCTTGGCAGCTGTGGGTTTAACTTAGACTGTGCTGAGTTCTGTGCATTACACTGATGTCATCTGATGCACCCTTCAACACCCCTATTGCTATTTGGGGTTGAAGCTTTGGAACAGGTTGGCCATCCAGGCATCAGGGATCCATTTCTGAATTGTTGTCCCATTAATCCACTGAAATGGTCTCTAGCAGCAGTACATTTCCCTGCCTGTTCCTTTTCCAGTTATTTCAGATCTCTGAGTGCAGTACTGGTTGATGGACTCCCAAATTAATGCCTGCCAGTTTATCAGCCCTGGGGAAATTCTATTCATTTTCTGCTGAATGCAACAGTTTTTAAAATGGTTTGTGTGAAATATTGCTATCCCTTACATGTGAAGTAATAGGATTAGGTCTTTCTATGCATATCTGAAGAGATTATAAAATTGTTAAAATACATTAACTCCATTTCTTACAGCATTTTTTACCAAAAAAACAACACACCTTCTATTTACAGATTTTACAATTGCTAAATCCAAACGTAGACCTGTTTCTCAAGGCTAACTCAACTCCTTCTTATGGGTCTCCATCTTCCTTTGGCTCCAGTTATGTGAGATGACAAGTTTATGATCCTCAGTGCATTCCAATTCTCCTTCTCTGGGATATTATTAGCCCCTTTGTTACAGAGTCTTTCCTGTCAAAATGAGCTCATAAGAGTTTGAGCAAACTGGATCATCTTTATTCAAGTGAGTTAAAATCAGGAACAGCCCCATGAGGGGCTCTATGGAAAGCAGCAGGGGATAGACACCTCTTCAGCTCACAGGCTCCAGCAGAAAAACTTAGAAAACTGGTAGTTTTGTGGGGGTCTTAGAGGATGGTTCACCTCCCAGTTCCACCTTCTGCTTGCAGGAGATCTTGTTCATTCCATCACAGCCTCCCAAGCCAACCTCTGCTGCCACCAGCCCATCCTCACAGCAAGGCTCATTTAAAGAATAGGCAGGAAAGGGCATGCCCACATGACCCTTAAAACACTCCAGGGCTGGGAAGGGGTGTTAAACCTGGCCCAGCAACAAGCTGATTCTCCCACCCACTGCTGGGGTGATGCTGTGCAGGCAACACAAGCCACAAGCCACCACTTCTAAATCCAAATAAAAGCAGGAGATGAAATCAGGGGCTGTGAAATCCTGCCTGAGGGACCACCTCTCCCTCCAAAACAGCATTTACAGACTACCCAGGCACTGAGGCATTTCAGCATGAATGGGCTCCTTGGCTGCTCCCCACCTGCTCAGCTGGCAGCACCACTTTGAACTTAACACCAGTTCTGGGGAACATGAAAGCCTGAATGATCATATCCCACAGTGACAGGACCTGATAAGAGGCATCTCTGACTTTAGTTTGCCTTCAGCTCAATTATTCATGCCCCAGCTAAAATAACTCCTAATCTTTGGGCCATCTACTAACTAAGCATTACCCAATAAACTCTGACCCTATTACACTGCACTCCAGGGAAATTTATTTCTGACAACAGTTTAGAACCATCTATGTATTGCCTTTAGCCTTTTAAGTTTAGAGACCAAACTAAAGCCTTTCCAAGACTACAGGGTATATGCTGCTGTGATTTGGAGCAAAGACAAAGAAAAGCAGGTCAAAAATCTGTGTCTGAAAGGGAAAAGAAACACTCCCAGGGAAATCAAAACCCAACACTGAATAGCAATTAAGTGAAACTGGTCTATCAGTTTTTTCTTGGCCCAACTAAATCAAGTGTGCCCTGAACAACTATATAGCAACTACTGAGTAAAGCAAACCTCACATTAAAATTGGGTTCTCCAGAATAATTTGCAGCCTGATTAATTATCACCTTCATTCAGCAAGGTACTTAAACAGCTGAGCAATCCCATTAACCTCCCTAGGACTACACAGAAGATTGATGCTGGGTGAATGTTTGTTGCTAGACCTTGTGAGGGTTTTGCAGCTAAGAAAAAGTCTGCAGGTTATCCATCCATCTCTCCTGGCCCTCCATCTTGTGAATATATGGGCACCCACATATCTCTGTGCTACAGTATTGCCCTTCCAGTCAAGTAGAATGGATGTCCCTCTGCCTCCAGGTGAGGAAGAAAGGAAGGAAAAATGAATAAAGGAAAAACGTGTGGCTGAAAAGATCTCAGCTGCTCAAGAGGTTTATCCAGCAGCAAGGAAGATCTATGGGCTTTACTTGTCTCTCCTAGAGGCAAGATTTCATTTTTAGATTAAAAACTTCAACACCCACTTGCTGTACGTGAGCAGCACATTTCTCCCATGGCTAAAATTGATAGTATGCCATGTGCTGTAAAAGGTTAGCACCAGCACTATTGTAATCCTTGGCCACAACTTTCATTTCCTTAATTTGCTGACACAGGGTAATGGAGGGCTGTGCTATATGAGAGAATACTAAACAATCTGAGTTACAAATTTTCTCTGAATGTCTAAGCTGACCTTTGAAGCTTTCAATAAAAATGTAATTTAAAGAGGGGGAGAAAAATTGTTAACATGGAAATGGAATTACAGGAACAGGACCAAATTCATTCCTTTGACTCGGTATCTGCTCATGTTTGATGTCAACTATATAATTATACATCACAGCTTGAGTGAAAAAGGCAGTTGGTTCCATGCTAAAATCGGGCCACATATAAATGGTTTATTAACTGGAAAGGAATCAACAGTGCTCAAGTGTTTGGGGACAGCACCTCATTAACAGTCTGAGCATCCTCCCTCTCACAGAGCCCTGATTTCTCATTTTGGGCTGATTTACATTAATCTGTGGAGCACAAGGTGAACTGTGAAGTCAGTTTTTATTTATATCTACCCTAGGATGCCATGCATTGCTAGAGAGGTGAAATGTGGCTTTTGCGTACATGACAATGTGGCCTGTGGTATTTTAACAAAGAAAAACTTTGGAAACTTTGAGAGGAGTTGCCAGGATGAAAGAGAAGAGTTCCTTCATGCTTAGGGACATAGTTTAGTGGTGGACTTGGCAGTGCTGGGTTAACAGTTGGACTGTATGGTCTTAAAGGTCTTTTCCAACCTAAACAATTCTGTGATTCCATGATTAATTCTCTCCAGAGATCCCAGAGCAGACAGTAGCTGACATGGGTATACCTCCTCCAAATCCCTGTCAATTAGCAGTGCTGCCTCAAGCACAAGGGGAGTGTTTTATGTGTGTGAGAAATAGGGTCAAAAAAAAAAAAAACCAAAGAAGCCACTCATGTGGCCCTTGTGATAGATGCAACCAAAAAAAACGGGGCCTCATTTTGGGCAATGGGGAGAACAAAGTTGATCCTTGATGTGCAGGAAAAGTTGACACCATAAAAGTCTCCTTGCAGTGAAAACCGATTTCTGCTCATTCAGAGAAAACCTGTAAGTCAAGATGTTGTTGGATGAACCAAGTAACTGAGAAAATATGATCTCCTTCATTTCCATCACAAATTTTGCTGCTGTTCTCCAGTAAGAACAGAGCTAGGAAAGGAAAGGAGCACATGTAGGACATCACTCAAGCAAGAGTGGAAGCACCAGTGGATTTACTGATCCAAAGCCACAGTTAATAGCTGCATTCAGTCATTCCAGCACAGAAAGGACCCACCTTTACAGCAAAACCCTGTGTCAGCAAAGCTTAGCTGCTTAAATCCTGCTGTTTGTCAAATAATTCCCTCTTGGATCTCCAACTACAAGACCCAGCACCACTATCCTAACATTTTCTCCCAAATCTAGCCTGTTGCAGGCGCAATAGAGAAAACACAACTCTCCTAGAGTTACTCACAGATATCCTTAATATTTGCCTTTGGGAAGTCCACGTTTTGTCACCTTTCCCTAGAACACCATGACATGCACATGGCAGCACTCAGCTACAGCAGGTTGAGGTTACTTGATGCAGAGAAAGCTCCCTGAAACCTTTCCAGTCCTGTGACATATGGCAGGAGATTTTAAAGCTCTGCCACAGTACCTAAGTACACCACAGCCTGCTGTAGCAAGGCAGATTTCCATGGTCCAATGGTAGTTAATTTTCTGAAGGTCAAATTTTACATGTTTATTTTGCCGGGTGCCCTGTGCAATACAAAGACACAGCCGTATTAATAGCTGACAAATTAAAAGCTCAGCTCATTCTAAGAGACTGTGCAGGGTTTTGCTCTATTTCATCCAGAGTGACATTTCATCCCAGAAAAGGCCAGGGCAGCGTCCCAGCACAGAACATCTGGTTGGCAAACACAATGGAGCACAGCACCTGCAAACACGCTCAGTGTTTGCTTTGCAACTATTTGTTCCCCCATCCGCAGAAAAATATGTTTTTAGGCTGTCAAAATTCATTCCTTGCCAGGGGAGTCTGGTGTGATAATGCAGCCCGTTTGTCTTGGAAAGTCCTCATTTCTGGGCCATGCATGGCCAAAATTTCTGGAAGGTGAAAGGGAGAAAAGAAGGTTTTCTTCCCTCTTTTTTTCCTCTCTGCATTTTTTTTTTCTAGTTTTTGCAGCTTTTTAGACATTCTGCTGAATGTCTAGTGGGATCAGTCTGAGCCAAACAGCACAGTTAAGAAAGAACAGAGATGGATTGCAGCAAGGTCTGTGGTTTAAAATCTATAATCCAGGGGCTAAGGAAGTACAAACAAACTAATAAAAGCAGAAAATTATGAAATCCTGGCCTTAACACCAAGCAAAATTTCTTAATTTAGGGCTCTCCTAATGGCTGAAACCACCACTAAGCTGACTCTGGGGGACAATCCCTCCTCCTGCCAGAGCCTTCATTTGGAAAGGAGAAACTCCAGGATCCCAGCCAGCCTAAGGTGTTAGTGGGGGAAGGAGGTTTTCAGGAGGAACAAGGATGGGGGAATGCAAAAGTCTTATAAAAAGTCCTGCCAAGAGGGAGGTGCAGGATTACAGCTGAAAGTTTGAGATACATTCTGTAGGCTTTGGTCAGTCGGCCAAATTCCCCACCACTCCATATAGGCTGCAAAAATACAACAGGACTGACCACTGGAAAGTCTACCCACTGGTCTGGAAGAAATTTCCAGAGAACCAGACCTGGCTGAAGATGTGGCTGTGATGTGTCACAGCCTGGGGAGCAGGGGACACCAAGGTGGGAGGAAGGGACAGTGAGGGAGATAGAGGAGCCCACTGCTGGCAGCTCCCAGCCACATCAGCCAAAGACTGATCCAACCAACCATCTCTTCCTTAATTTTATTTTCTGTGTTGTAAGAAGCATTTACTTCCAATGAAGAAATAATGAACAAATAAACCTCTATTATTTTTCCTTGTAATATAAGACAAGCCACACCTGAAAGGCCATTTCTTCTCCTACCCTACTTCTTTAAACCTGTAGGAGTTGCTGACACTTTGTGCCACTGAACACCTGCCTCGATGGTGGCACAATATCATTGTCATAAAGGACATTTACAGGAATAAAAAGCTATGTAAGATATCCCTCCTAGCACAGCCACTCACTGTGTGCCTTCAGTAAAACAGTTCACCCCTTCATAGCATAAACTGGAAAACTGAGTGAGAAATATGAATCCCACAAAGAAAAATAACAGAAGCTACATTTTAGCTGAGATTCTTAATAAGCAGCTTTCCCATGTTAAATATGACAGAATTTAAAGGTACACCAAGAAGGCAAAGCTTGGAAAAGCCTTCACTCAAGAAGAGTCCAGCTGATAAGACAGAGCTCTTGAACAAGAGTCCAGGTTCAAGCAGGTTTCTCCTTTTCTCTTTATTTCACATTATCTCACCTCAACCACCCCAAGAAGCTGCAGACCACATAGGAATGATAAGTTGTCCTCATATACACAGGTAACACCTGCCAGCACAGGGGGGTGAGTAGAGCTCCCTGCACCCATCCCATGGTTTCAATCCATGGCATGGCAATGTCTCTGCTTTGTGTTGGGAGCTCTTCTATGTGGATGGAAGATGAAGCAGAATTTAAAAAAAATGCTTACTAGGGCTGCCAAAATGTCATTTGAAATTAGATTCATACTTCAATTTGCAAAGACTCCCCATCTCAGTAGCCTGTCTTAAGCACTCTTCTAAATAAGTGTAGATTAAAGAAGGCACAAGTCAGAGCAAAGTGTCAAATGAGTTGTGACATCTATTTTTAATTAAAAATAGCAGTAATTGAAATGTATTTAGCTCCACTGAAACATTCTGGGCTGGCAGCCTCCGGGAAATATTCAGCACAGGCAATGAAAGAGCTCAGAATCATTAAATTCTTACCTCCTTCCTGGCCTGCTCCAAACCTACCCAACAAACCACATTGTTGCAAACAATGAGAAGATCCATTTAATGCAGTCCTTGGACATCCCACTGAGGCCAGTGGCCAGAGTGTCCATTAACAGGCAAGGACAGGAGAAATGCCCTTTTAGCCTTCTTTGTAACCTCTCTTTGTCTTGCCCCTGCTATGTTCCATTCTTCCCATCCTCTCATCCCCAGAGGCTGGAGGAACTGACTTTTCAATTTCCAGCTCCTTCCTGAGCATATCTGCTGTTTGTCAAGCACAGGCATTAAAGTGCAGCCCTCTTTTGTCTTACTCTAGTGAGCGTGTTTTGGAGGTTTTATATGAAAGGTAGGTACATGTGTGCTTAATACAGTCATTTTTCATAGCAAGAAAGACATCATAAGTGATTAACATAAATCAGATATCATTAATTATATGGACAGGCTCTCCAAGCTACTGCTGAAAGAAAGATGAAGAGGAAAAATAGTTATCCCTGTAACAGAAATGAGTTAATGATGTATATTTCCTTCTTGTAACATTTTTCAAATTAGAAGTTTGCACCGAATTGCTTTTGACCTGTAATTGAACCATCTTCAAATTCCCAGGGACAGAAAACTTAGTTAAATTCTCAGTGCTTCTTCCCTGTATCACAAGAAAGCCAAGCAGCCCTGCTCACCCCAGGAATTTACATGCTATAACACAGATACAGGAAAAAAATTTTGATTTCTCCCAATTTCTTTGCAATCCAAGCAAACTGGGAAAAAAAGAAACCAATTGTAATCAAACTATCTTATCTGAAACACAGTCTGTTGATGCAATGAGGGACATAAATTTAGGAGCATCCACTCCCATTGGCACCACTTTGGTTGAAGTGGCTGTATTTAACTCTTGAGTCATGCCATAAAGTATAACACAAAGGAAAATCACTAAGCAGATAAAGAATGCTGTGATAAATATTTAGATTATTGACTATAGTCTCATAGCATAATAAACCCACATATTTTAGGATAATGTAAATGCTTATCTATCTCTTTTCTACTGTCTACAGGTCCTTGAGCAGAGAGATGATATAGGTATTTTCATTATGTACCTCTGTGGGGGAGGGTCACCAAAGAGTCAAAAAGAGCAGTTTTCCAAGTCTCAAAATTCCCCTAACCTGCATTATTTCCACTTGTGATTTTAGCTCTCAGTCTCCCAGCCAGACTAAAACCAGCCAAACACTTAAATGTAAACTCCTCAAGATGCCTCATCTCTGTTATTTTCCAGTGAGGTGTGGAAATTAATAAACTCCTGTTTCTACTGGAGCTGTGCAGAGAGAGAAAGCTTTCATATCCCAAGCCTCAGGCAAAGCCACCAGAGCAAGCTGGAATTACTGACAAAATCCATGGGCCAGGAGACAAGGTGGGGCCCTCAATGCTCACTTTGATCCACACAGTCTAAGGTCAAGATTTATTTCCCCTGCTGTGTTGGACACAAATGTCAGCAGATACTTTGGCATGGCTGGCACAACAGAATTTCACTTCTCTGCAGCTGCAGGATGGATTCTTGAAATGATTTGTCTCCCAGAGCAAGTGTAATTACCTTAATAGTCTTTAATGCAAATGGGTAGTGAGGAAAGAGTTCATCACCAGCACATATGGTGCTAGGAGATTTCTGTTAAAAAGGTTCATTTAGGAGGGTAACAGGAAATGGGATAAAAATTATGCATAAACAGGATACGAAACAAAAATAGGGTAAGAATGGAAGATGGACAAGCAGAAATACCTGACATCACTGGTGTGCCTATCATTTCCCAATGGATTCACTCTGATAAATCCCTTTGCCCATACCTCCCAAGGGATCAGAGTGCACTTTTTGGGATGACCTCATGTTGGCCAGCCCAGGGTGGGAGAGAGGTGGCCAAAATCCTGCAACAGCAGCTGAGGCAGCTTCCTTCAGCCAGGAAAAGAACAGTGTGCATTGCCTCAGGCCTTCTCACCCTTACACTCCCAGTCTATACCTCAAGCTCTCAGTGTGGACCTGGAAAATCCTGTGATGATACCCAAAAATACTGGGGCACAACCTCTCCACCACTTCCTTCGTGGGAATAAATGGATGCATTCACTGAAGGGTCAGAGACCAGCAGAGGTGATCTCTGACAAGGACATGAACAGGTCCATTCAGCTCCAAGTAATGAGCAAGCCAGCAATATTAACTCCTCCTCCATTCCTCACTAAAGCAGAGCATTTATCACTAAGTGTAATAAAGAATAATAATTAATTCCACTGGCTGCAGAAACATTGGAGTAGCACAGCTGGTAAAAACATCATCTTCCCCCCCCCAGGCTTGTTACACCTGCAAACATACCAAATTTAAAAACAATGATGGATAATATTAGGTCCTAAAAGACATTTTTGTGATTCCATCTGCACAAAAATGAAGCATTGAGCAGGAAATTCACAGTTCTCTATTTTCCAATGGCACAGGAAAAAGATTAAACAGACCCAGCAGTGAAATGCTACCCAGGCCTGTCATTTGACCGGTAGGGAATTCTGATATTTACAGTGATGCTTCAGGCCTGAGCCTTCTAGCCCACTCAGATCACATTCCTCCTGAGCTGTCTGCCTTGTTCCCTCCAGCTGAAAGGGCAGTTCCTAATCTATTTATGCAGGGCTGACATTGGAGGCAACCAGATCTGCTCCGAGAGAAAACAGCAAAGGGCTTTTGGACTGGAAGCCCCTCTGTGGCATGCTGGAAGGCATCTGCAGGGCTGGCTGTGCTTGCAGAGCTGCTGAGTGGGGATGGCTGGCTGCCTCCTGAACGGGAGCCAGGCATGGCCACGGGTGTCTGCCGCTAACGAGCGAGCAGAGCATCCTTCTGGGGCTCCTGTCAGGCTGAGCTCTGCACACAATTCATCCCTGCTGCAGCCTCCCAGGGTGGCTGCTGGGTGCTGAAAGGTCCCACTGAGCTGAGGGTGCCCAGAGAAGGGAGGGAAGGAAAAGAGCATAAGGATCTCTTGCATGGCGCTTCAGGTACATCGTCCTGTGCCTCCAGCTGCTTGTAAAGTCAGGATGACACCACACACTTCAGAGAGGTCCAAGGAACCCAGCTCCTGCCTGCAGCTGCCACGAGCTCTTTGGACACCAGGTTTTGAGCAATACAATCCACCTTCTGCATGGCTTGAGGCCCCTGCACAACATTTCCTTATGCAATACATTTAATTCAGCATTTTGTTGTGGTAGTATCAAAGAATGGAACCCCAAAGAGGACAGTAAAGAAGGGCAGGGTGGATGGGTACCTCTGGTTGCCAACAAAAACAAACTGCAGCAGGTCCCTGGGAAACCCAGAAGTAACTTCAGGGCAAAGAACATTAAATATCATTTCCTTTTTAGCCAATTAGCCAGTCCCTCTGGTCACAGGGGCCACTGGCTGCTCAGCTGCAACTGCCATGTGTATGTCCAGTGTGCAATTAGTTTTGCGTGAGCTGCTGAGTTGCACAAGTGTAAAGAGAGGGGAAAACCCCTCTCAGAATTGGTCCTGTGTTCTTACAGCTGGCTAACAATGGTTCTAAAGCTCTAACAGTTGCCTGCAGCCAGCAGCTCCACAGATCACTTCCAAACTGCACACCCACATTTGCACACATCAGGCTTTTGGCATGGGACCTTAACATTGTTAATATCTCAAGTGCCTCTGAAGAAACTAGGAAAACAAGCAAGTTTAGGAAATTAGTGGTGAATTTTGATTGGTTTTGCAGGTGTGAAGAAAACATAACACAGAAAAAAAAAAAAAACCCTAGGAGGTGAATAAACTCCAGGCTGATACAGAGGAAAGCAAAAGGAACTTTCTACCATGTTGAAAAATTTCCTGCAGCTCCAGGAAAAGGCTTTAAATCTCCTAAGAGGAAGTTCTCTCCCCAGCTGTTTCAGACTTCTCAGGTAGTTCTGTTAAATGATGTTTTAATACTTCCAAGTCCAACCACAGCCAGAATTTAACAAAACAGGCAGTATTTGAGGCATTAAGAAACAAAGAGCAGAAAAAAATCAACACATTGGCTGAGGTTTTCAGAGACCTCAAGAACAAAACCAGAAGTGAGCAAAAAGCCCCAATTCCTGCTTCCTGAAAGAGCTACAATTAATCACTAGCAGTAAAGAATTGAACAAGACCTAGAATATTCTTTAAAAATGCTTCTTCCAGGCAGGGGTGATGTGGATATTCTGGGATTGCTGCGCTGGGAATGGGAACAGGTGAGGTCATTGACTCCAAGGCCAGCAGAAGCAGCCCATTACTGAGGAACCTGAATGTTATCAACAGAGTTTCTGCAGCCACATGGCCAAACTGCTTTCAGGAACAGACTTCTGCTTCAGCACCTTTTCAGTACTCAGTTTGGGTTGGAATCTTTGAGTGTTTAACCAAATCTGTGGGAAACAACTGACTCCAGTTAAAATGGGAGCCCACTTTTTCTTTAGAAGCCTTTTCATCTGGGAATGAAGAATGAGTGAGATATTTGATGACTCTATTTCAATCCATTCAGCCATACCAAATAACAAAGGAGGTTCAGGGAGGAAAAGAAAAAAAAATCAGCCTTTATGAAAGAAGTTTGAATGTTTGAATTTCATCTAAAGCCAGTCTCACCTCACTTCCATTGTGTATTACTGAACCATCCCCAGCTTTATGAGGTATTGACAATCCAGCTCTTCAGTATTATTTACCACTGCAAAGTCAGCAAGGGCTTTAACACCAGCTCAAACCACAGACTATAAATAAGCAACTAGCAGATCATCTTAAGGGCTGGGTGGAGTACTTTCCTTTCCATCCCCAGCACCTCTCTCTGTCCACCAGTCCTATAGCCAGGGAAAATAAATGCTTGGGATGCATTGCAGACTTTGGATTTATGCAACAAGAACCCATAACAGGGAACAATCCTGCCAACTTCTTGCAAATCTCATCCTTTGGCCCACTGAACTCCTAACAGAAGCATCAGGACCCAAAAGCTCCTTGTTCTTTCACAAGTGAAAAAAAAATTACTTTTTTTGTTTTAAGTTTAGTCACTTTTCACTTGTCTTGGCTACTTTTTCCCCCACTGCAGACTTTTCACAAACTTGGCTTTGTGGTAACTAAAACCAGTCAAGAAGTCACATTTCAGAAGTCTCTTGAAATCCACCTCCCTGGCAACCCAACAGCTCCCACTACTGACTTTCTAGACAGAAAATTGATGTACTTGACCTTACCTGAGGCAGTGCAGGATGGGGAAGGCAATGGATCAATTCAACCCATCACTTCTTGGCCTGCATTTCATTTTTTGAATTAATTTTGTATCACACAGTATCAACAAGTACTGGGAATTTCTCAATACCACTTTCTTCACCCAAGCCAAGTGTTCTTGTAGGGAATACAGATAAAAAGAGGTACACAGAAGTTTGGTATTACCGGGTCTAGTATTTGACCCCATGTCTTACTTCACCACATGGCTCCAAGCTCCAGTTAAAATGCCAAAAGATTTTAACTGGTTGCTATCATGGCACTAACGCACAGCCACTTGTCTAAATACTAATTTTTTTAACCTCAAAAAAGCAGCCCTTACCTTTTTTCTCCATATCTTCCCTGATTTTTGAGCTTAATCCCTTTGATGTTCATAAGGGTCTGTGGGCCAATGTCACACCTAACAAGCTGCCTGTGGAACAACATACCAGCCCAAAAATTTGACATGAGAGAACAGGACCTAGAAAGGCAAAGCACTCTTCAGTGCTCAAAACTACCTTATATTTGCACTGTGAAAATAAAAAAAAAAAAAAGTGATTGATACAAGACAAACAGCATCTATAATTCACTAGCTAGGTCAAGGACACACTTGTTAAAGAAAATCATCTCAGAAAAATGTTTATCTCATGCCAGATCTTTTCTATAAGAGGACCAGTAGGTAATTAAGTCTTCTTTTTTTCAGCAGTCAAAGGGGACATCAGTTTTTTTTTCCCCTTCAGCTCCTAAAGGAATGGTGTTCTTTCACTGATGCTGGAGCTGTTTCCCTGTGACACGTACCATACTCAGCCAACACATCAACAAATACAACACAGCAGCTGCTAATGTAATTTTATGTGTTATCTTTTCCTTCAAGAAATCTCAGTCTGACTTTATTTGCCCATCTGCTTAAAAAAAACCCCAACATAACTAACACCTACGACAAGAGCATCACAAATGTTCATTTTCCATGTTCCTGAAGGAAGATCTGCCTGGGATTTGAAGGACAAGCTCCACCTCTGCACTGCTGCTCCACAATTAACCCTATTCCCTTCTCTGCTTCAAGCAGCGGATCTGAAATAGGATGGAAAGTCCTTACATAAGTGATTGAAGAAAGCCACTGGACATGTCCTCCACCCTGCACTGACTTCAGCTCCAGCAAGGCTTCTCCTGCACACCAAAAACAGTGTCACATTTTCCACCAGTGCAAGAAAGAGGTTGGTTCTGGCCCAAATTCCTCTGTGTCAGAGAAGACAGAAGGATCCCAGAACAACTCTATCAGCAGGCTGCAGCTGTGAGGAGGAAGATTTCATCTGGTCTGAACCACACTAGACTTCTCCCAGCTGCACTTCTTTATTTGGGCACCAGTCACAGATAACAAGTGAAGTTTAAATCCAGAGTATTTCTATATAACCATAATGCAAAGGACCAAGCTACTTCCCCATGGTCCAGGCCAGCAATCAGTTCCCAGCCCTTTATAGTCTCATCCATAACCTCCAGATATTTTATTGGCAGGTTGGTTCCACCTTAGGAATTACAGGAAATGGGAGGGCTTGAGAAATGCAATGTAAATGAAAGGCACATGGCAGAGTTTTGTAGAATTCATTGGAAAGACTCCAGGAATGGCCCAGGTCCTCTGAGCTTATTTTCAATGTGGTGAAATGCTGTGTGATTCAGATTTGGAAAATGGCACCTATGGAACACCAGGATGAAGAGACAGGGGTTGCTCATTCTGCAAGACAAGCTCATTTTATGAGCTTTTTGTCAGGGAGTGGGAATTGGAAGTGTTGAGGTCAAATCCTTCATGGAAAAAGGCACACACTTCTCTCCAAGTGAGGACAGCATCATCAAGGATGCACCTGGCTTCTCAAAGGGGATCAGATAACATTTTTTCACTTTCTGCCTCAACTCAGAGGCTGAGTGCATATACACATGAAAGAAGAAAATGTTTTGTTGTTGATGATTAACGTATTCGTAATCTTTTAAATCCCACAGGAAAGGTAATCCAGATTTTTGCAAAATAGTCCCCCCCAAAAAAAAAACAACCCAGCAACAGAGAAACAGGAGCAGCATCTTAACACCCACTGCTCACTATCCACTCCTAAAAAGACCCAACACAGGAAAAACATGCAAAAATGTTTCGAGGAAAGATGGATCACAATTTCAGCTTCAGCAGAGATAAGCTGCCCAAATTTTGTAGTTTGAACATAAGCTTTTCTTGCATTCAGTTCTCTCCCCCCACCCCAAAAAAAAGTACATAATCTCAACCAGTTGCAATGATTTTTGCGAAGTTTCACAGCTTTGTACATCAGGAAATGGGTTTAGAAAAGACCCTCAGATTCCTTTGGCCTCCATAGTTTTGATACAATCAGAGCTGTTGAGAAGCTGCTTGTCCCTTTGTTTCCTCCCTTTTTCTCTTTGTAGACTCAGAGAAGCATAATCCTGAATTGATAGCTTCTCCCAAAGCTCAGGCCATGATTTATCAGTCCAGGAGGCTGCAGTGGAGAAGTAATTGCATTAGCAGTGCCACTGATAAATAGTGCTTCCTTCAGACTTACGAGCCGCTGAGGGCTAATTACTCCTCAGATTCCAGATTCCGTTTGGCTTTAATCACAGGGTGAATCATCTCTTTCCAAACATGGCAGGTATTAATGGTGGCACACTTATCCTAATTAATCTTCCATGGGGAAGGCCTTTTCTTTTTAATTAAAGACACGAAAATGTGCAAAAATGACAAAAGAGCATGTGGCCAAGTAAGGACAAAAGTCAAGGCACCGCAGAGGATGGTGAGGATTGTTTTCACAAGGAGATAATGTAATGAGCCATATTCATCCCTGGCATCTGGATTTTGGACCTTATTAAGCTGACACATTGAGACAAATTCATCTTCAATGCTTCAGCTAAGGGAAAATGGTGTTGATGAAGGAATGGAGGACCCATTCCAGTATCCTGGGCTCCGTGGCTCAGCCATTTATACTCAACACCTTCCAAGACCTACAACTCAATAATGAAGATATGGAAAATCCAGAGAACCAGCAAGTTATTGAGCAGGCTGCAGAAAACTCTTGCTGCCATCTCTCAAAACATAACACAAAAAAACAAACACCACAGCTTGAGACAAAATCAGAAGAATCACATCAGAATCAAAATTTCCATCAAATCTAAGCAAAAAGTAATGTTTTACTAAATGCTCACTAGCTCTGGTGAGAAACACTTTGAAATCTCAAACAAGTTAATTGGATATATAATATCAGCTCAGGAAAGTTTGTTTCTGGGAACATTGTTCACAAACACAAATTCAGATGTCAGTCAGTCTGCCATGAACTGGTTGCTGAGAATGAGTTTCTTTCAAAGGTAAACTTCACATAGGTTTCTGTGGACAATATCTGAAACATGTTCTGAAATATATGTCTCTGTAAATAATTGAAGATCCTGTCTAGTTGATGATGTTTTCCAGCATCAAGAATTCCTTTGAATTAGGAGTCAAAGGGAATCTATGCTCATGGCACAAACCCACCTTTGGGCAGACACAACTTTCCTGTCCTGTATCTCAGAGACAGGCTATGGATAAAATCAGTCAAGAATGGCAAGGACAACACCATCAGTCAGACTTATGACATTATTTGGAGTCAGTTGTCAGATTGCTTGCCACCCTTGCACGTTCAGTTGATAAATACTCATTCAGGGTCTGCACAGTGGGGCTACAAAGAGGCAATTACTCTCACAATGGGAAGAGATAAGAAGGTGGGATAACATTTTCCTTGAAAATTCTCAGAGCAGATCTGCTGAGTAGCTGTTTGGCTCTGAGAACTTCCAGTAATTTCAAGGAGACCCTTACAAAGTGCTGTCCCTGGGGATTTCACCTACATCAGTACATTTTGTCTTCCTTATGCAAAGGAAATTTGGGCTGCACGTGCTTATGCTGCTCTTACAGCTGCCAAACAGAAGAAAACCGTGTTCAAAGACCCTCTGAAAGGAGACCAAGATGCAAAACAATTCTTGCCCTGACCTGGCATATTTCAAATATCAGAGCTTTAGTCCAGCCTGAGGCTCATGGTGCTCCCAGGCACTGAGGAAATGCACCTACTGGCACATTAAGTGAGACTGCAGTCAATACCTCTAAAGTGCCTGTTTATGCTGCAGCAGAGAGCTGATAAACAGCCTTGCTTCTAGTTTCTCTTAATTTAGAATTCATTACGTCTCTCTTTCAATGAAAGATAAACCAATAGCTGCCCTTGACAGCTGTTTTCTTTGGGGTCATTCCCTCTATCCACCCATCTACTCTTTCTTCAGGGGGTTTTGCTCACTGTAATGCTAGCTCTATCAATTTCATTCAATTCTTCCAACACAATCTACAGGGACTGAGCAGGACAGCAAAGCCAAATGCATTTAACCATTTGGGTGCCAGGCATCAACGTGAATTATGATGGCTAAAGGAAATGTGGCAACAGCAAGAGCTCTATCACAATAAGGAGCATGAGTAAATGAGAAGATGATGCCAAAAGGTGAGACACTCAGCAGGATGCCAGCTGGATTGACTTAAGAGGCTTTATTTTAGCTCAGCTAGTATTGCACCTGGCTGCAAGCTCTGCCAGGGTCTCAGCTGGAAATTCAGTTGTGTTAGTGAGCCAGATATGCACATGGGACACATCCAGCCTTTTTAGAGTGATGATTGCTTTCCAGGGCTCCAATCTATACTCAGAAAAGGACAGATATAGCTGCTTGAAGGGCCTGAGAAGTCCCTATTAGATCAGTGGTTCATCTCCAGCAGCAACCATAGAAGATGCTGTTGACAGAATATGAATCCTGTGTGATCCCTTCCTCAGCAAATTCCTCCAACACCCACAGTCATTGCACAAGGGATTTGGAAGAAAACATTCCTGCCTACTCCTTTTAGTATCCATTCAGAGAGCAGTTACTTATGAAATTCAGAGAGCACTTATGAAATTATCCTTCTCAAGCCTGCTGAGGTTGTTTTAAAAGCTGTTCAGGTGGGAAGCTTATAAGAGAAGGTAAAGATGAGAACAAAGAGAAGGTAAAGATGAGAACAAAGAGGGCAGTGGAAGATGAGCAGCTTAAACTACACCACCCTCACTACTAACTCATTAGTACAGTGAAACATTTCCTGGTGCCAAAGCCTGGAAAAACAGAGTGATATTGTCCCAGGCGCCTGCTGAGGATTTAGTGTGTTCATTCCTATGGTGGCACCACAGCAAAGACATTTAAACACCTCAAAGAGGAAGCAAAGGCAGTACCTTCATATTAGACCCCTGTGAAAGTTCAGTGGTATTCTTGGTAGATCTTTTCATGATACTGGAAGAACATAGTGATTCCTCATGTTAGGAGCAGCCTGTACTATCCAAAAGTTTCTCACATTGGTCCTCAGCCACTTGTTTAGCATCACAAAAGATGGGATCCAAAAGAAATCCTCAAATTACTTTTCTCCTGTTCACAGCTGAGTTTATTTCTGCTCATATGCTGTGGTCAGCATTTGCTCACTGAAGCTACAAAACCTTCTATCTGCAAAACCCACAGTTAGCAAAAGGTAAACTACAATAAATTAGTGCAGAATGTCAAGAACAATATTGACAAATCTTAGATGGTCAAAGTCTCAAAATGCTGATAGCAGCAATAGAACTGAATTAGGTTTTTTAAGTAATCAGAAAACAAAGTGAGCATCAAAAGGCTTCCAACTACACTAGGACTTAAAAGTAGGCTAGGTCTTATAATTTGTTATTCTTCAAGCTGAAGAGACTTCAATAAAACCACTATAGGCTTTTTAAGCTGTTTTGTCAGGGACATCCCAGAACTCCCTCCTGTCATTCCTGTAACAGTTTATTCAAGCATTTTTCTCTGTCTGGTTGATTTAGACAGTCTGATACTGGCTCAGTTCCCAGGCCACACCATTCAGAAGTTTATAGGGACATGGTGGACTCCAAAAAGCCATTCCATGACTTTGTACCAACAATCCCGTGAAAAGTCTTCAATGTCAAGGGATAGTGGCTAAAGAAAACCATGAGAGCAACTTCTGAGCTAATCCTGGTAGAGTTTCTGTGGCAGCTCTGTCCCTGCAAACTAATGTCTGAACATCAATTGTCTGATCTGGGGCCATCAGCCAGAATTGTGGCCACAAGTCAGTGGGAAATAGAAAATAATCCTTTCTAGCCCTAACCCTCCTACTCTGTGTACACCAGTAGATCCACCTATGACATTACCAAACTGGAAATACTGGCAAAAAAAAAAATCTTTCCCCTCTCCATCCTGTCCCCCAAAGAGTGAAAGAAATGCCGCCAAATTTTAGAACTGGGGACGATATGTCAAATCCATCTCTGCAAAGCAAAATCCTACTACCAGGAAGGAACACGTGGGGAAAATTAACCACAAAATGAGCCAAACCTGCCCACTCCCTCACCAAAAGGAAGCAGCTACTGTTTCTATGGTGAGTGGGAAAGACATCTACTTCAGCATGGCACTGGAAGGAGCCCACATTCCCTGGCAGCACAGCCTTCCTCTCTCCTCAGCTGTAATAAAAAAACACCTCTCCCTCTCTCCTTACCAACCTCTCATTAAAGGTTCAAATGATCCCCAAGCAGAGATGTAATTAGGACCCAGCTCCTGGGAATTGCTATCAGTTTGCTCACACTGGCTGGGAAAGGGCTGAACATTTCCATCCACCTGCAAGGCCACGATAGAATTTCCAGTGGCTTCTGCCGCTCTGCTGCATGGTGGCTCCCAGGGCACAGGAGAAATCCTGCCTGCAAGCCCTCAGCACAGCCCAGCTCCCACTGTTCTCCTGATAATGCAAACTGCCAGCCAGCAGTTTTCATTGGAAAAGCAGCTACAGTGGAATAAAGTAGAGATTAACCCATTGAGTCACCCTGCCCCATTTCCCCACAGAATTAAACTTGTGTAGCACCTCCTTTCATTATCATAGTGCCAAAAACAAACAAAAAAATCAGCAAGAACAAAAAACCAACCAACTTTTCATCATGTAAGCAATCACAATATTGCAAGGAAAACATTCCTTTTTTAAAGGCAAGTGGTGAATAGTAGCAAGGACTGTAGGAGAATTCTTCAGCCCTCCTCAGTCACCCAGATGGAATAAGCCTGGAGAGCAGGAAGCTTTTTTTTTCCTTTAAAGCCAGGCTCCGTGTGACCTCAGTCATGTCCTTTTGCCTTCTGGACCTCTCTCTGCACCCAGTGATTCAGGAATGGCTGTTCAGACAAAGGTCCCAATGTGCTTTCAGAAATACCACATCAAATGCTCAAATCATTACGAAAAAAAAAAGCTCCTGTGCTGTTTGTCAGAGATCTAACCCGTTCACACTGCAGTTCCCTTCTGCTCTGTTAATCTGTTTTTTCTTCCCATTAAAAAGGAAAATGCATTCACCCATGTGTCTAATGCAGCACCATTGTTGGGAACTGGGAGCCCTGATGTTCTCCAGCTGTGACATTTTGCTCTCATGGCATGGATTTCATTCTTAGTTTCGTTTATCTTTGAGTCCTTGTGTCAGCTTTATTCCTCATGTTACTCCACGAGCCCATCCTGTTATTTATATTATCTGTGATCAACTGCTGCTCTGTACCATGCTGATATACAGAGGCGGGTTTTTTTAAAGGGTGGGCTGACCTGTCCTGAAAGCCACAATGAGGAATATCCAGAAATAATTATGGCCCTTGCCCTGGTTCAAGACGAAATTCTGTAAAATACCCAATTCTGGGTTTATTACATTAGATCAGAACCCTGGTATTTCCATCAAACCTTAATCTGAAGTGAGCAAATTGTGTGCCATACTGCCATAGATCCACTGCCAAGACTGCATAGAAAACTGATCTACAAAGGCTACAGATCTTTTCTTTAAAGATCATTTTCTTGGTTAAAAAAAAAAAGAGATAGAATGTGTCCCAGCATTGCAGGGGGTGAAGAAATGAGACCACAAGGATGAAATAAAGGTGGTGACATGTTTGTCTGAGGATTGGGCAGAGCTCAGGATGGGGAGGTCTCCTTGCTTATGGACCAGTGGAGTTCCCATTACTACAAATTTTAAATCAAGCTGCATGAGGTATTAAAGAAAGCAGGATTAGAAAAACCTCAGAGGGCAGAGAACTGACCCAGTTCATGCCTTTCCTTTGAAATGTTCATAATGAGCTTTCCCTTTGCCCTATTATCCTTCATTTTATTATTTTGAACCATCAGAGTTATATTCTTCTCACTCTTTCCTCTGAGCACAATTAAACTCCAAGAAAACCTTCACTTGAAAAGAAATGACCAATAAAAAAAATCATAATTAAAAATAAAAATCCACATTATCTACCTGTGCTGCCCCCACTTGCTTTCTCTGCTTCAGCAGGTAGAAAACCACTGAGCCCAAACTGACAGTCAAGATGTTTTTCAGCTTTTATGAATTACATCTTTAATTTCTGCTGCATCTGGGTTCAAAGAAACATCAGATTCCCATCTGTATTTCACATCACATCTTCAAACAAGAGCTCTTGGTTAAGGTGAGTAGATCCTTGCTCTGTCTTTTTTGCAGGCATTTCTCAGGGCATCAAAGTTTCATTTGAAGAGATACCTCGGAGTCAAGAAATATATTGCTTATGGATCTCCAGGGAAAATGACACAAGTGAAAGTTATTAAGTGCACAGCCTCAATATTTGTCCACCCCTTCCCAAAGGGACACCAGACAAGGCTACTCACCTCCCAGACAATGAGTGGTCAATCATTTTAAAGCCTGAGGGGGAGCAAAAGCACCAAGTGTGTTCTTCAAGGAAAGCACTGACAGCACAACAGAGAGGGAATATTTACAGCCAGCATCAGTTTGTGCACTGGGCAGATCTGTCCCCAGCTCCACAAAGCCAGGTTCTGAGGTTTATTACACCTTAAAAAAAGGTCAGACCTAGAATGATAAGACCTGGGGACCTTTATCAGCCACTGGATGTGCCTGAACTGCCAAACCCAACTTCTTCTCTGGCTGTACAAGGTGGGCAGAGATCCTGCATTGCATCATTCCAGTCAGGCAATAAACTGTGTTTTGGTATTATTTCTGAAGTCTAACAGCTTTAAACACACACACACACCATCCCTCCCCACAGTCCCCCAAAATGTAAACCTGCTTGTAACTGGCTCAGTAGCAGCATGACCTTGCTCAGGAGAATTTTGTTAAGCCATGGCTAGAAAAGAAGCTTTGGCATCACCATGTAGCAGTGGGCCCAGGTTCAGGGGCTGCACAGGCTGGCCAAAGTCTGAAATTCCAGCTGGTTTGGAGATCTTGTTGATTTTTTTTTTTTAATGTGCAGGAGGCAACAGGCACATGGATGACAAACCTGACACTAAAAGCACAGCTTGGAAGGCAGGAGAGTGGAAAGCTGGTTGGAAATTTTAGCCATTTGGGCATTTATCACACCCCTAGTTGGTAGCTGGCAGGTTGTCAGCAAAATACAGAAGCACACTGTGGATTATTTTCAACCAGCTTATTTTTGCAGTCAGGAGAGGACAAGCTTGACAATTAACAGCAATCATGCTCAGAACAGATACCAGCAAATTAACTCTGTTTTTCCTCCTTGCCATGCATTGCATCCTAAGGTCTGTGAACACAAGCAGAGAATAAAGTGGATGCTGAAAGGAAAAACACAAGTTCTCATTTTCAAAGCAGTCAGGAGATCTGTAGGAAAGGGAGGATAAAATATTTCAAGCTAACTACAGCAGAGAAACTGCATGAGCCATAGCAAAGCTGCTGCTAACAGGGAATTTATTTAGAAATTATGAGAGCTGGGAAGTTGCTTTTTTTCCTAGTGGATTTTTGGGTTCTCAGCCTTTCATTTTATGTTTAAATGCCTTTTTTTTTTCCTCCTTTTCAGTGTTATTTCATAGCCAGGTTCTGTCAGAGTTATTCTAGCTGATTTGTAGCTAAGGGTTTAGAATTTCCTTTAAAAATTATTCATTTAATTAATGGAGTGCAAGGAGCCATTAGAGGGAGAGCAGAGGAGGCAGAATTTGCTCCTCACCATCAGGACTCACAGAAGAAATTCCTGAGCTTTAAATGGAGACACAGCCACAGCTGTGCACCACAACAAACACAGACTTTGAGCTCAAAGACGGATCAGCTCCCACTTCTCAGTTCAACAACACAACTCTGCAGCTCTCATGGGACAGCTCTCCCTGTCCCAAATGCCCCAACACAGCCCCAAATATTTGAGGGCTTCAGGCAGACAGAGGGACAAGCAACTGCAGCACTAACAGTGCCCACTCCTGGCAAACAGAGCTGGAAGGCAAGACTTAAAAAAATAGAAAATCAAAGGGATTGCAGTCCAGAGAAAATTTTCAATGTAAATTATTTACCATTTTTTAAAAAAAATTAAAATAAAACAAAACAAAAACCACAGTGTTCTTAAACTTGATTTTAAGCTGACAGGCTTCAAACATCTGTTCATTTCTCCAGCAAGGACTTCATACCCCTGCAAGTGAAATCCCTTCACGAGCTTAGGCAAACTGCTATTCCTTATCACCACCAATATCCATTCCTGGCACGCAGCTCTTTTCAGTACTGTCAAATCAGGGGGGAAAAAAAAAAAAAAGAAGAAAAGGAAAAAAAATATGCACGATGAATCTCATTGTGACCTTTAATGTAAACTTGCCCCAGCAAGAAGAACTCCCAAATTCCCTCTGCCAAGGCACACAGCTCAGCTGGAGCAGGATCCACTGGAGACACTGCCCTTTAGGCTTCCACCATTTATCAGGAGAGGAGCTGTCAGGCTTCTCCCTGACATCCACCGGCTCAGGAAAGGGAAGTGGTGGCAGTTTACACCAGGAAAATAATAGCATACGGCTGGGTGTTTTGGCAGGAGGGGGAAAAAAAAAAACCATCTACGCAGTAAAATTATCCTAATGAAAAATTGGAAATGCTGGCTGAGCAGAGGCTTTCTGATGGCAGACCAGGGAGGTGATTATTCTGGCCCTGGGGAAGCATACCCTTGAGAGCAGTTTGGGTGGGGGGAACTGGAAAATCGTAATGAGAGAATGTCTAAGCCTATGTTTAATGCATTAAGAGATTTCTACCCATTAACACCTCATATCCCCATTTCACTCGTGTTCTGCCTCTCCCAAAGTACCCAAAGCACCTGAATTCCACCATGAGCTAAGGAAGAGGGAGGAATACTGCCTTTGGAGGTAAAAATGTCTTTCCCTTCCTTGATCCTTTTCACATCTGTATATAAATACAAAGGCTACTTTTCATATTTGCTAAGGGAGTGAAGGCAGGAACCCTTCCCACAGCAAACAATATCACCTGGAACACCTCACAAAAGCTGCATCAGACTGGGGAGGGATTTATGCCTTTCTCGATTTACATTTCACAATACTTTACAACACAAACCCAGAACTCCTTGGCATATACTTCCTACTCAAAAGGTTAAATCATTTCCTTTATGAAGATGTTTGGGGTGTGAAGAAAATAAATGGGTGCAATAAAAATAAATCAGCTCTTGCTTCACTGGTTAGTGTGTGTTACCTAGTCTATTGCCTCATTCAAGATCCAACCCCACGAAAACTTTGGAGAGCAGAGAGGCAAAATTAAAATAAAAATGACAGTGGAGAGAGCGGAAAGGGAGAGGAAAGGAAGGAAAGATGAGTTTTCAGATGAGTTCTGAAAACAGATGGGGAGTGACTGAGGCACAGAAATTCATTGTTCTTGCAGAAATAGCTCTGAACAGATTATTAAAAGCAGCCCATCTTCTACTGTCACACTGCCTTTCCTAGAAAATCCAGCAGCTTTCTCCCCCATTCCCAGCTTTCTGCAATCAGTTCCACAAGTAACCACATCCTTTCCCTTGAGATCTTCTCTTCCCTTTTGTCCCTGCCTTCTTCTGGCCACAGCTGGGAGGGTGAACCCAACCTGTGCTGAGCCCCCCCTCTTCAGCCTGGCAGTGCAGACCCCAGGCACAGGCTGACACCCTGACAAGGTCAGCACACAGGGAAGCCTTTCCCTGTGCTCAGATGCACTGCTGGAGCATAAGAACATGTGCAGCAACTTTGAATTCCCTGCATAATTGATCACAATAGATTTGACTCCTAAACCATATGAACGCCAGCCCAGAACTGCCTGATGAAGCATGGCAGCCTCTGGCTTGATTGATGAGTTTTTCCCCAGCTGCACGAAGGTCAAGACACACATTTTGCTTGCCCATGCTGTCCATCTTTGCTAAAAGCAAACCCAGTTCCTCCTGAACTGGAAGGAGAGCTTTGATGGCTTGCAGAAAAAAAACACCCAAATAAGAGAGTCAGATTTGGTTAGATTTGAGGGAGCTTTAGAGATAAGATTTGGAAAATGCAGTCACCAGCAAGACTCTGTAGACACTTCAGAGAAAGGGATGAATCCAAGCAAGGTGGATCTAAGATCAGGCTTTGCTCAGATTCTTGATCAGCTGCTCCACAAACCTGACTCTGCTGACCAGGATCTGGACACTCCTGAATAAATTACGGTCTAAGCAATGAATTTTTTCTTGTTATGCCTTCAAATGTCCTGAGAGGGGAACACAAGCAGTATTTACAAGTTGCTGAATTTATCCCTCCCTGTGCTGTGTTTAGCCACTGGAGCTCCTCTATAAATTACACTTAGCAGAACAAGAGCAGGTATAAGCATGACAATTTATTAATAGGGGATTTTAAAATGACTTTCACTTGTTATATGTCTAAAGCCCAGACTTATTTCAGCTTTTCTGATGGAGGGTTATCTTCCTGGAAAGATTTAAAGCCTTTCAGATAAGATTTTATTTTAACACAAAGGAGCAGAGCAAAGGAGATATTCCCCCCTCTCCTCCCCAGTCACACCAAGTATGATATATGGCAGGTGGTAAAAAGTCACTTCTAAGAGCATCAAGAATGTTTTTGCTCAGGTTCTCACTTCAGAGCTGCACTGCCTGGAGTTCATTTGCCAGGTTCCACCTCAAGCAGCAGATTGTCACCATACCTGGGCATTTCACATGCCTTGCATGGTCACTTATGTCAAAAGCAAAGTGCTTTTTAGATGCTCCAGAATACACTTGAGAGGCAACTGGCATGCCTCAACAGCTTCAGGGCATCTTTGCTTGCCACATCTAAACATTGCCTTAGGTATTTACTCAATATCATTTCACAGCTATTTCAGGAATGCTCTGTGAGTTTGAGTTTCAAAGCTCTCCGAGGAATTTTATCTTTGCAATTGGACTGCAAGTCCCACCAGAAGCTCTAGGGCTCAAGCTTGGCACCATAGATGGTGCCCTAAAACCGCCCTGGCACACAGTTGAGCACTACTAACTCAGAGAAACAAAGGCACAGGATATGAAAAACCAACTTTAGATATTGCTCCCTAAAATAAAGGGCTTAAATCCTGCCAAGACACTTGGGGATGACAAGAGTGGACCATAGGATCACACAGGAATTGCCTCAGAGGCAGAAATACCACCCATATTTCTTGTATCTGTCCAAGGCACTGACCTCTCCCATCCCTGAGATAGGAGGGATAAAAACATTCACACGTCCAGACCTCAGACATCCAAGCCTAGGCTTGGACTCTTTCAGGAGACATCTCTGGAGATAACACATTGGAAAACAAATTTCAGCACCAGAACATTAATTAGCTTCATTTTTCCTGGAGCTGGGCTAGTCTAGGCCAGAATCCATTAGGGCACCCAAGCTGAGGAGGGAGCTGAGCACCAACCAGCCTTGTGATGAGCTCACACAGGAGAACAAGCTGTGATGGATGATTCCTCTGCCTTGAAAACCCAGCTTGTCAGTGCTATGGGCTGTTGTCAGAGAGAAGATAGTCCCTGCAGAGGGAAGAGAAGTCATTTGATGTGGAAGTGGGAGGAGAGGTGCAGAGGGCAACTCCTCAGGCCGTGCCAGATGTGAGAAGGGAGCCACAAGGCAAAGAGCAACAGCTCGTGGCCACCTCCCTGCCCTGTGAAATCCAGGGGCTGTTCCAGCAAAGCAACATTTCATTATCATACATGGAAACCTTTTGAGACTCTTCATTAAGACCAACCTTAACTCCTGACAGGCAGAAAGAAGAATATTTCCATTCACAATGGCAAATGTTTGCCACACGTGGCTGTAGAAAGTCACCCCAGCTGTTAGATACAGGCCCAGAGGAAAAAAAATACTATTGATGAGCAGCTATTAATTCTTCCACTGTTGTCTCAGCAATCTCTGCTTATGTTTTCTTTTTTTCTGGGAAAATCATACAGGGATTTCACCAGAACAACAAAATCATTTGCTCTCTCTGGGACTATTCAGATGCCAGCTTGGTGCTCTGGAGGGGTGGAAACAATTCACACAGCAGTGACTGATGGAAGGAAGAAAAGAAGAGACTGGAGGGTGGAATAAAACCAAGAAAGGAAGAGCTATAAGGCATCTGCAAACTTTCATTAATCATATTTGAAAGTAGCATCTCTCCCCCATAAAACTAGAAAAAACATTAAAAATGTTGCTTTAAAATGCATCAGGTTTTGTTACATCCCTTAAAGCTCCAGCACAAATAAGTCAAAATGGGATTTTAGGCCTCTTGCTACAAAGATGGAAGAAGAAAAAAGATAAACTAAGACTGAATACATCAGGAAAGAGAAGATTCAGATTAAGCTTAATTGAGTGCTACTCATTTGAGAGATCCTTTCACCCAAAATCTTTTTGAACCAATATATTTTTACAACCAGTAGCTTGATAAATTTACCTGGGGATTTGAAATTTTCAGGTTAAGTGCAGTCCTTAAGAAAGAAAATTTCCTCCTGAGAAATTAGCTCCTCTGGAAATTATTTAATCCTTCACTGTTTTCCTAAAGTCATGCTGCAAATATTAGTAATGGATTAAATACCATCTCATGAACAGTCATAAAAATAGCTGGAAAAAGCACCTTAAAACTGTGTATGTCTGCCAGAAATCCTGTTATCTGGCCCCACTCAGCTGAGATCATCACTTGCCTCAGGAGTTACTCTGGGTTTTTACACAAGCATGGAGTACTTAAATAAGGATACAAGGCAGTATTCTTCCTGCCTTTTATTATTATTATTATTGACCTTAATAAACCTGGATAACAAAGGTCACACAGATGCACCAAGTTGCACAGAGATCACCAAAAATCCTACAAAGATCAAGCAAGTTGCTTGGGGTGGGGTTCTTGTGGCCCTCTTAAGATTGCTTTTCCTTGAGGATTCTCATTTTCCTCATCCTCATGTACCACCAGCCTCAGTCCTGACCACTTTCACAGAGCTCTCAGGTGCACACTTGCACTGTCTGTCAGAGCAAAAACAGCATTGATTTTTCTGCCATCAGCACAAAGAATTCTGAAGAAATTCTCCAAAATCATGGACTAAGCCAGAACTAGAAATAGCACTTCTAAGGAGCCTGAGGTCTGTAGTCCAACACAGTGCTTGGCACACTGTCATCAGAACCAGCCATGGCCGCTTCATTTGCTGTGTGAGGACCCTTCATAACTGACATGCCATTGAGTGTACTCTCTGCAACTTCATTTTCATGCAAAGATTCAGATTTGTAGAATGCATTTTTCCTCCAAAAGTCTCCATAAGTTCTAGAAGTCCATAGACCATGGTGCAAGGTAGTCACATCTGTCTGTCTTCCAGCAGCATAAACCACAGAAATGGTGGCCAGACAAACAACCAGGAGGAAAAAGAAATGTTCAGTGAAGAAATCTCCAGCTTTGCTGCGGGCAAAACTTTTGGCATACTTTGCTCTAGACACCAGTGTTCCAGGGAGCTTATTTTGTGTCACTAACCATCCAAACAGGCATGGACAACACATGCTGAGCAAAATACCCACATGGCATCCCCTGTACCTGCACGGGGGCTTTGCAGTGCCTGCCCCAGGGAGGGCAGCTGGGCAGGGCCATTGCTGACCTCTCATGGTCACAGCCAGGCTTACATGGCCAGGGACAGTCCCCAGGACACGGTGGGAGGGTCCCCCACCCCTGTGCCTGTCTCTCCTGCAGTTCAGTCAGCTCCTCAGCTGTTTGTCTCAGCCCCGTCCATCATGCGTGACAAGTTCAGGATGGAAAAAAGAGCTGAGGAGTAAAACTTTGCTTTAATCCAAGTGACTCACTTCTGCAGAGATTGGTTTGAACAAAGTCTTGGGCCAGAGGGGTAGGACAAGGTTGAAACTCAGTAGGAAGACCATCCTTGGAAACAGAATTGAAAGTCCCACCTTACACTCAGCTCTCATCTGCCCACAGTATGCCCAGGGCACTCAGCTCTCATCTGCCCCAGTGCCCAGGTAGAGCACAGGGGGAATTCAGTGTTCATCCTTCTGCCTGCTCAGCCTCAAACTCAACACTGACACTATGGCACCTGCTGAAACCTCCCATCCCAGCAACCACAGTGGGCTCAGGAGCGCCAGTTCAGACACAAACCCTCAAACTGGGACCCACCATGACTGGTAATTAGACACGGCCATAGTCAGTGTTCCCTCACTGCACAGCAACCACCCCAGAAATCCTTAAACAGGAAACACTTTGCAGGAGGTTGGGGCTGGAGAGGGGGTGAGGCATTTCAGACCCTCCACACCCTGTTCCTCCCCCCTCCCCAAAAACCATGGGAGCTAAAATAACATTTCTTTCAGCAAGTGTCAGAAGAAGGAACTTCCATGACTCATCAGCTGTTGTTTTAGCCTGCGAGGGACTATAAATTACACTAATTAGAACATGGTATTTTTCTTGCAGTTATACAAAACACTGTCTCTTCCTGCGACATCTAAGCACGGAGCCATCAAGCAGGAGCGTGCTCCCTACATGTTTTAACTGGAATCCACAATTCACTTCCATGAAAATCCTCCTAGCAGCAAATTGGGGGGAGCTGGCAGAGCGCATCAAGAAAGCTGTGCTGAATTATGAGAGGAGGGAGAGTAAATTAGCAGCCAATCAAACCTGTCCGACCAGAAAGAGTCATTCCTTACTGTCAGGGACTACAGCACCAGTATCACTTTCACTCTGAGCAGAAAAAAAGTAATTTATGTGGTCTCCAGTCGCTCACACCATCAGCCCATGCAGGTAATGAGTTTAGCACTTGTGACTGTGTTTTCTGGGAGCAGCTTATTTGCATTTAGCCACGCAACACACATCCACAATCTTGGACAAGCCAAACAGAAAAGCCTGGCTATAAGCTGTCACTTCAGTTTTCAAGCCTGAATTAGCCCAGCAAAGTAAAAGCTAAGATTTATTCACAGCCCATCATCTTAAATCTGGCAATTACAACAGGCTCCTGCAGAGCCATTGCCCTGATTCACCTTCCAGCAAGATTCCTTCAGGGACAGATACAAAAAGGGATTTTCTGCCCTGCTCCTGCAGCGTGGCAGTGCTTTATGGAGCCCTAATCCATAGATCCCCAAGGTGGGCACAGGCAGGAACAATGCCCATGGGATAACAGCACTGATAAGGAGGAGCTGCCCTAAAGCAAAGCTGCTCCTTGCAGTGCCCTATTCTTCACAACAGAATTTGAGGGCTTTGGCCGATTTTGCCTCTTCAGGAAGGAAGAGAATTGCCTGACCTATGAAGCCTGATGCAATTTAGTTGCATGCTGATTGCACAGCTCAGCCCTGGGCTATGGGGAAGGCTGGAGGTGGATCTGAGGCAGAGAGAGAGAGACCTCTACTCATGGCCAACAAGTTACCAACTAGATCTAGTCACACTTTTTCCACAGAAATCTGCTTTTCCTTCTGGAAAGGCAATGATCTTCCTCAAAAGAGAATTCCCTGGTGTTTCACAGCTTTTTTAAGAATTTATTAAGTTCAACACTAGTTATTTTACTGATTTTTCATCATAATCATGTGTCACTGTCTAAAAGCAATATAATGTCCTCATTTCTTATTGCCACCAGGCTTTGGAACAATTTGAAAATTCATGAAAAAAATATACCTCTTTTTTTAAATTAAAAAATACTATCTTGGTTGCAAAGCCAACACAACCCAGAGCCCGAGGCAGGACTGTGCTTTCCTTCTGAAACTCCAGACAAACTCTCCATCGTCCACTTGTGCTCTGCATGGAGCCTGCATCCCATGGGCTGGAGGGGAGCAGGGAGGGGCAGAGCCCTCAGATTAATGCTGTGCTAAGAAATAAAAGCCTTTGGCAGGGGGAAAACCCACAGGAGCCTTTCCCCAGCTGTCTGTAGTGCGGGCCCGCAGGGGTCCCTGGTTCTGCTCCCTGCAAGCCACCAGCACAGCAGCCAAAAGCAGCTGGAGAGCGAGTGCTGAGGGCAGCTGTGACAACAGCCCAGTCCCTCCTGACAGGGTGGGGGGCAGAGATGGACCCAGCTGCTGCAGATGCCTCCCCCAGGGCCAGCCCCAGGAGATGTGAGAGCTCCTCACCTCACCTGGATAAAAAAGGTCACACAGATGCACCAAGTTACACAGAGATCACCAAAAATCCTACAGAATTCTAGCAAGTTGCTTGGGGTCGGTTTTTTGTGGCCCTCTATCCCCCAAAAGTAAGACTGCTTTTCCTTGAGGAGTCTCATTTTTCTCATCCTCACATACCACCAGCCTCAGTCCCGACCATTTCACAGAGCACTGACTCTCCACCCTCAGGTACACACTTGCACTGTCTGTCAGAGCAAAAACAGCAGTGATTTTTCTGCCATCAGCACAAAGAATTCTGAAGAAATTCTCCAGAATCATGGACTAAGCCAGAACTATCCATAACACTTCCGAGGAACCTCTGCAGGCAGCGGGTGAGGCGAGGAGCCCCTTCTGCCGCGCAGCCCAGCGGGGTCTGGAGGACATCTGGCCACCTGGATTTCCAGACAATGACTCATGCACGCATCCTGGGACAGCAGGAGGGATATTACTGAAGGTCCCACTTGCTCTTGGTTGTGCAAGGTTTAATTGGCACCTGAGCCTCGTTGAGGCTGGTTTGGGTATTAGAGAAACCCCCCAAAAACAGCTCGCCTAGCAAGGCAGAGATGCACCAGCACAAGGGGCTGCAGAACATGCAGCTCCACAGCCCAGGGTGTTACCAAGGGAGCAACACTCAGAGTTAGCAAATTAATTCCTTAAACAGAGGAAAGAGTCAGAAAGTTTTTGGTTTTTGTTTTGTTTTTTTTCCCTGTTGTTTGCCATGAACCACAGCCCAGATGTAACACAGGCAGAAATCCCCAAGGCAAAAGAAGTCACAGCACCCTGGCCTGGGTCAGCACAGAGCAGGTTCTTGCCCTTCACACTTCACTAACACAGCATTCTTGTCCGTGAGCTATCAAATCTGAAGAGCTCTAATCTACACTAACACTTCCCAGCCAGAGAATTATTAAAGACAAATAGGACACTGCTAGGTGCTGGAAATATCATTCTTTTAAGCACAGAAAATGTTGCTGTTCCACAGCTGGCCAAGATACACATCATCTTTTTGAAGCATGTACAAACATAAATGGGCCCAGCATTTTCTATCTGCGGTTTTTCAACTCTTAACAGTAAAGAGAGTAAAAAAAATAAAAAATGAAAAATCTTTGGTTTCTGTTAAGGTCTCATCACCTCAAAGAAATAGAGATGTGTGGTCAGGACAGAACAGCTGGAGTCACAACCAGATAAAGCCACCACAACCCATGGAATAGTTGTCCTGTCCACAGACCTGCTGCTCCTCAGACTCAGAGATTTTTCAGCAATTTCCAGCAGTGCCTCTCTGTTTATCCTAAATGGTTTATCCTAAAAAGGATAGAGCCCACAGCCCCCTTGCTGCCCCCCAGCCCCTCCCTGCTCTGGCAGGAGAGCACAGGTCTCCTCTGTGTGTCCCCCCAGTAAAACAGACAGCATATGGCATCCCACGATCAGCCTTATGATCTCATCTTGTCTGACTGCTATTTTTACAGCTTGTTATTAATAAGCATAAAGAAAGAATGTGAGGTGCTGTCGTGTTGGATATTCACACACTTCTAGCCCAGATGGTGCTTTATCAGGATTATGGATTGCCAGGCAGAGGAGCTCGCAGAGGGAGCCACACACGGCTGCACTCGAGCTCTGCGGCTCACTCCCAGCTATGGGCAGGACAACAGAGCAACAGTCCTGTCCCAAGTGAAAAAAGAGACTTATGAGCAAAACCATGGCACAATCCTACCTTGGTGAAGCCATGGAGGATGAACCACAACTTGCAGATCCCACCAGTCAGCAGACAAACCACCCCTCCCTAGGGCTGGGTGGGTATTTGTGCTCTCTGAGCAGGAGCATCAGCTCAACACCTGAGCCCTGGGACTTCAATTATTCCAAATCACCAATCCCAACAGACAGCAGAGAGGAGCCACCTGTGGGTAGGTTCACCCTGTGACCAGCTCTCACCCTCCCCACACCTACCCAAACCCCTGACTGTCTTCAGATCCTCTCCACCAGTAAATCCCAAAGCCCAGCAGTGGCTGCATCCACACCAATATCCAGGCTGTTGACTGGAAACATGGAATCATAGAAGGGTTTTGGTTGGAAGTGACCTTGAAGATCCTCCCATTTAAACCCCTCTGCCATGGCAGAGACACCTTCCACTAGAGCATCAAGGTCACTTTGTTAGATGATCTCAAAGTCCACATTTCATCCATCAGGTTCTTCTGGACACTGAAGTCCCTGGGAGCACTGAAGCCCTGCCTAGTCTGGTTTTCCCATGATTTCCTGCAGGGACTGCCCAAGAGGGACTGCAACAGGTTCCCTTTGACCAGGGAACAAAACCAGTCTCCTTGCTGACCTCCTGACCCACAGACACTGCAGGGAAAGCCCTGCTGGCATCATTTTCCCAAGTGTTTTGACCTGCAGATATGAAGAACAAAATCTCTTTGAAGTCAGCTCTATCCAGAGAAGAATGAAAGGGGAATAACACCCTCCAACACGTGGGAGGCAGCAGCTTCCAGGAGCCTGGCAGGAGTGGAAGGTGCACACAAACCACTGAGGCATTGGGGTGGTTTCCACCCAGATGAGCAAAAGCCACTCAGGCCAACCAACCTGTGGCTGCAGAAATGCCTTCATACAACATGACAGGAATATGAATTGTGAGGGAGGCAGAACACCACTCACAGGTGACAACTAGAAATAAGTATCCTAGAGAGGGGACAGCATCCCTCTGACCTAATTGCACAAGGATGGGGAGAGGAAAAGTGCAGAAACAGGTCAGGGAAGGCAAAGCACAAGAAAAAGGCAATAAGAGGAAGAACAGGAAGACGGGTTTAAGTCATACATAGAGAGGAGCGAGGCTGGCTGAGAAAGGCAGTGGGAATCTGCTGTTTCAAGCAGCCCAGAATTATTGTCCAGCTGTGCACAGCCCTGGGGCCAGAGGCCAAGGCTGGGAGCCTGGCTGTGGGAGGAGGGGGAGATGGGGCTGGGGTGGGAGAGGAGGGGCAGAGAGGCTGCCAGCACCTACCAGAGCTTTGCAGACCTCATAAACAGAGCAGGCTCCAGCTGTTCCCTGCACTCAGCCTGACACACAGATGCCATGGGTTGCTCCTGCACAGCCAAGAGCTGGGGAATCGTGGAGATGGGTGAATGCCCTGCTCCTGGAAGGCCAAGGTGCAGCACAGCCATCAAGAGAATGTGTCTGTGTGTGTTTAAACCCCCTCAGTGTGGGCAGTGAGCAGAGCAGTCCCTCCTTCCCCCTGCCCTGGAAGGGTGGTGGAGCTTGGAAGGACCTCATATCTCCAACTCTGCCCTTCCCACTGGGCCACGAGTGCTGCTGATTTATTTCACCCACCAGGGATCTCACTGTAGCAACGCCTTAAACCCCAGCAACTTTCTGCTGCATTGAGAGGGGGCCTGCAATGGTTTGATTTGGGTTCTAGTTTTAAAAAGCAGTGTTTTTTGGTTTTGTTTTTTTTTTCTAAATGGGCCCAGGATTTCCACTTTTTTGTGACTAGTGCTTTCCTAATTCCTCCTAACTTCCAGAGGAGCAGAGGGATGAGTTTTAGGTGGATGAGCAGGTGGGGAGGAGAGTGCAGAGAGGAACAGGAATTACAGAATCATTCAGGCTGGAAAACACCTCTAAGATCATCCCTGCACAGCCACAAACCCATGTCCCCAAGAGCCACATCTGTATGTCTCTTAAATCCCTGCGGGGATGGTGACTCCACTCCTTCCCTGGGCATCCTGACAGCCCTTTCCCTTCCCTAATTTCCAGTCTAAACCTCCTCTGCTACCATCTGATGAAGGAAGGCTTGCAAAAAGTGGGTCCACAGTATAACCCTGTTCCAGCTACCCATCCCTGAAGGAACGAGCATCCTCAGAGGATTTCCAGCTCCCTGTCCATGGGGCAGTCCCAGCCAGCACAGAGGGGCTCCAGCCTGCAGCTGCTTTCTCCCTCGGGGCCCTCTCCTCCTCTCTCCCAGCTGGAAATCACACTGGGGAGGCAGCTTGGGTTTGGAAACAGAAGGGAGCTTCTTAACGCGCCATTGTTCGGTGGGTAATTGCTTCCTTTCTCTCCTGGTAAAGCCAGGGGCAATTCCTTCTGGCTGGAGGCAGCCCCCTCCAGGCTTCTGCTTAAGTCCTTGAGAGACTTTCCAAAGAAATAATTGCAGCCTTTCTACTTCACAGTCTCGGCGAATATCTTTCGACTTCATTTCAACACTTAGTGGGTTTTATTCAGGTGATGAAGGGATTGTCTTTCTTTATCTTAGCTCCTGCGGTCTTTTCTCTTTTATCCCTTTCTGATTCTTTCCCCTCTTTCAGTCCCTAAAAGTTTTCAGTCCACACAAGTTTTAAGCTCAATTCAGAACTATTCTTAGGATTCAGTGTTGTGCAAATCTGACATTATTTCCAGCAGTAATGTTAAACTCTGTAAAATAAAGTGCTTTGAATCTAATTAAAGACTTCTATGTAAGAAATATTAGTTTATCCTCCAATATATCCGCAGTTAATACAGGCTAAAATTTAAATCCTTGCCCTCAAAGGACAAAATTGTCCATCAGATTCTTTATTAAAGCCTATAAACATCTCAGGAAGTGAACAGGACTCATCAGCTCAACACATCCAGCAAAATGTGGGGAAACCTCGGAGAAAAATTGATTTAATGAAGCAAATATGGTTCATATTGTATTCATGGAGGACTGCAGAAGTGAGGATCGAGGGATAAGTAGCCCTTATCTCCTGGGGAGCAGAGGCAGGCGGTGATGAGCTGCGAGGTGGGACAGGAGCCCATCCACAGAGTCAGCACGGGGCAGCTGAAGCCTCCTGCACTTCCAAGGAAACCCTTGCACGGGCTCACTACACCTTTAATCTCCTGAACAAAGTGTGTATTCAATGTCTGGATTCACCCCAAGCTTCTCCTTTAGTCCCCAGGACTTTCTTGGTGGAAACCACTGGATGGTCCCATCGGTTACAGCATCTGGGAACAGAGGAAAGGAAGGGAAAGGAAGGCTGAGAGACAGCTCCTCCCGAGGAGGGAGAGACCCAGGGTGGGCTAAAACCAGCAGAAAGAGCAGTGCAAACCCCCTGTGTCGTTCTGCAGGGGTGCTCTAACCCGGGACCCGAGGGCACAGCCCTTCACCGGGGAAATGAGATGATGGCAAGGGCGATTAAAGGGATGGCTGTGGGCACAGCCTCCAGCACCACCGGCTCCTGGCGCTGCCTTGGGGCACGGCTGGCACGGTGACACCATGCCGGGTGTCACCCCATTTCAGGGCTCCGGGAGGACACAAATGTGAGGCAGCGCCCGTGACACATATTCCATGCAGTTCAAGCAATCCAAACTCGCAGATGCGCCCAGGGCTGAGAGAGCCCTGGCTGGGAGCTGACCCTTGACAGCCGTGGCAATCCAACAGGCTGCCCATCTGTCCCAGTTTTCTTCTCAAAGCAGCCCTGGTGTGTTACATGCTGTCAAATGTAGAGCACCTGGGGCTTGGGAGCCCTGGTGTTGCCTAAAGCCCATGCGAAAAGCAGGAAAAAAACCATGAGGATTCCCTACGGAGTTCAAGGAAACATCTGAACCCGTCCCAGCCGATACACAAGTTCAGAGCCCGGCGAATATTTCCCAACACCTCGGTCTGTCACTTTGGTTTTGCCTCCTTATCGGCTGCGGATTGGCCAAGCTACATTCCTCCTGCTCTCCGAAAGGACAGGGATAAATCACACACGAATGGTTTGGATGCCTGGGACTTAAGCTTCTGCCTAAAATTAAGCATGTGTTTAAGTGATTTGCCGGTGAGTTTAAGCTCGGGAGCGTTTTGCTGAATTGAGCCTAATGGGGTAGTCCCGGTGGAATAGTCAGATTTGTAGAAAAGATAATGGAAAAACGTTCTTAAATAAATCACAGCATTTCAGAAGTTCAAAAAGTACTAATTTTTTTATGCTTCAGGTATAGTTTTGCAGGGAGGGTGGTCTGATTTTATCAGGTGAACTCATTGTCCCTGCGTTTATGGGCAATTTATACCTGTGAATTGGCCCTTTCTCTCCTCCCTCTCCAATACACAACCTCAGATAAGCTTCTTCTGAGTGGATCTATTGGCAGAACAAAAGACTCCTTGTGAACAATGCATTTATTGTTCCGGTTTTAAAAAAATAAATATTTTCTTTACAAACAAAATTTAGCCAGAGGGCTGGAGGGAGGGGATGTAAAGGGATTTGTTTTCTTGCCATCACACCTTCTCAAATGAACATTATTGCTAAACAAAGACACATCAGAAGACACTTTTAATTAAATTGATTTATGGGAGAAGTCAATGGATTTCTGCCAGTTTACACCAGCACAGAATTTGACCCTAGGTGATTCTGCCTGCGAGAGATATTTGTACTTCTGAGCTGGGGGGCTTCAGGGGGGATATATGAATTTTAGATAGTAAATCTCTATTTGTGCTTATCAGACAGCACAACCTTGAAGTGTCTTTATGGGTCGATCACAGATTATGCTTATTTGAGATTATTCTTTCTTTCAATAACAAGAACCTGGGAAATAAAGCCAAAACTTGTGTATCTTTGGTTGATACGTGCAAGCTGTGGGGGCTGAGGGTGGGGCAGTGTACCACCAGCCCGAAAATAATTCCGACTGGGAGCAACACCCCTGAAAATCAGGTTGAGCCTTTGGAAGTTTTCCTTTGGCTGAGCATCCCTCCACATCTGGCAGCTTCCCCTGCCCAGCCCTCTCCCCAGGACCCTCCCGCGTTTTCAAAAGGAGGGAGGGTGATCCAGCTGCCCCTCCCTCCTCCCCACTTGAAGCCACTTCAGAACCCTCTGCCAAGAGCCCGGGTGAGACCAGATGTCCTCTCCTCTTTATCTGTGCATCTGCAGGCTCTGAGCCCTGGAGCCTGCTCTTCCCTGTGCCACTGTCAGGATGATACTCATCTCATCCCAGGGCTGGGAAGAGTGGCAGGAAAATGCAGCCTGCCAGCCCTGACTGGACTGACTGGTTAAGTCAAGGTAGAAATCAGAGTGATTGCAGAAGGACTCTGGTGTTTTGAGGAAAGGGTATTTTCCAGCAGCTCATTCCTGGATGGTAGTCCTGTCTAGTTTCAGGAGAATATGAAACAGCTCCCACAGAACTGTATTTCAGCACAAGCAACTCTCTTCACAGCCCCCTTCTCTGTAGAGATTTTATATTGATAGGAAACAGGAAAAATATACTTAAACAACATCATCTTCCTCAAGCAGATGAAAGTGCCTCTCAATTTGTTGGAGATTTAGATATGAATTTATGGCTACTGTTACAGAAAGCATTCTTCTCTAAAGAATGTCATCCATCATTCTGGGCACCTTCCCATCATATTAAAACTGAGAAGCCAACACCTATAACCTGTATAAGTGTGGGCTGCTTATATGATCATGAAGGAAAAATATCTTCTTCTTTCTCCTTCCCACCAGCAGTCCCCTTTCTCCTTACATTTCTCTTCCCCTTATAGCTGGGGAAAGAATGGGTCTGTGTATCCCAAATATTGTTCCAGAAAAACATCCAGAGGTTCCCTTTGCTGCAGCCAGAGTCCCATTAAATGGTGGAAAAGGAGACTTGAAAGCCTCCCTCTGCTGCCACATGTGATTTGTGTATCACAAAGTACAGAGAGTTACAGCCTTCAGGGCTGTCACAGAAGCCCAGGACCTGCCCTGCATCTTCCCTTGGCACCAGCCAAAAGAGGCATGTGCCAGCCCAGGAGAAAGGAGACCACAGTGGATGAAGTCTGTCTCTGCACATGAAGGTCTCTTCCTGGTGTTTCCTCACTCCATTGTCCAGTTAACACATCCTGTCCATGCAAAAAAGCAGCTTTGCTATTTTCTGGAGTCTTTCCCAGCATACTGGCTGCAATTCTCTGCTCTGTTTTTGTTCCCTCCTTTTGAGCTGATGCTGTGACCCCCTGGACTTCAGCAGACACAGCTTTTGCCACTCTATCTGATGGGACTCTGAGCCACCTGGTCCTTTGCCCCACTGGAATTAAAAGGCTTCACAAAACCCACGTGAATGCTCTTCAAGTGGCACAGCTTGATCAGTCATATACAGGGAGGAAGAAAAGGAATGTGCCAGGGAGAAAGGTATTACTGTGTCCAGGGCATATACAGACTATATATATTATTATTTTGTATTTTATATTAGATGTGTTCTAGGTTCTGTTTATATTTTCAATACAATGTGTGGAGCAGCTGAAGAGCAATTGTGCCCAAGTGAAGAACTTTGCTTGCCTATCTTATACCCAGAGCCCAGCTGTTTTTGAAGCTATCCATATCTCCAGGTACCCTACAGGTCCTAGCATGGGGGTTTGGTAGATGCCCTTTTCTCCTGGACAAGCCTGGAGAGGTCAGGGAGCAGTGGGGAACACTTTCCCCTTGATAAATCAGTGTATGAAGCTCTGAGGAGACCCCAGTCAGTCCTGCAGCCAGGGTTTGCTTGTTATTCCTAAACCCACTGAGCATATTCTGGTACCTTGCATGCCCCTAAAAGCTTCAGAGAATTATGGTATTTTTGTGAAATTCCAGAGCAGGAGAGCTCAGTGCTGAGCAGTGCCAGCATTGTTTGAACACTTCATCCTCTACCCCAGGCATTACTGCATTTCCACATTTGTTCCTAAAGGATGATTTAGAGGTGATTTTCACTGAAGATGCCCAAGAAGAGTGGAGCATTGCTATTGCTGAACCAAGTCAGGTTTAAATTATGCAGAAAGAACTTATCAGGGTCATCCTTATGACGTATTTAAGGATCACATCTCTCTTGAAAATAAGATTCAGCCTTACTCTGAGGCTTACAAACTGTTTAGTAATTTTTCTTTTCGGTTCCTTTAATTTCCCCAATAAGTAACTTACTGTTTTACAACTAAATACTGTAAGTTATAAAAAAAAAAAATTAAAAAATTTAAATAGTTGTTTGGGTTTTTAAAAGTGAAATATCTGACCATGAAACCCTAATTCAATAAAATATTGAGCTATTCAGTAATGCTGGAGCCTCTTCCCTCTGGTTCTCCTAAATAAGCATTCAATGAGATGGGCACAGTCCTGGAGCACACTGAGCCTGCCCTCTCCAACCAGATCTTCACCATGGGGTGGTTCTGTCATGGTGTTTCCATCATCTCCACTTGCCAGAAACACTGCTGGAATTATCTTTTACATTTACACACATAGGCCCTTCATCTCCCAGGACCCCAGAGTATTTTTGAGATTGGAAATTAAGAGATAAGCTTGCCCTCCCCCCTGGAAAGCAGCCCTCTCTGCCCTGGGTTTCTGCAGCTCATTAAAAGCTGTCAGCACTGTGCAGCTCTCCCAGCAGGGCACCAGGGATGAAGGGACATGTGAAGCTGAGCCCACAGAGAGTATTTGTGGAGGAAGGGTGCAGTACTTGTTATGGATGCTGAGGAATCTCAGAGAAAGCAGAAGCTCAACTTAAAATCAAGTTGTAGGTTAAAAAAGAGTTAAAGAGTATGAATTTCCATTTGGAGCAAATGTTGTTCTTGGAATATATGAAACATCTATTACCAGACATCAATTTCTACCATATGGCACATGCATTACTTCTCCTGCTAAGCAGACCTGCAGTTGCAGGCTTGTACCTCTCATCCAGCCATCATATTGTGACAGAAAAGTCCACTTTGATGAAGTGCATCAGTCTGGCGAGCTGGAGGTGTTCACATGGTGGTGTGGAAGCTCCCTGAGACTCTGTTCTTGTAAAATCTGTGCCTAAGTACTACAGCATGCAGCGTATCTGAGGGGAGGGAACACCTCCAGCCAAATTATCACTAGGATTAGGCAAACTAATTCAACTCAGATAAGTTCTTCTGATCTTTCCTAAAGCTCCAAGCAGGCTCTCAGTGAGGATTTACTTTGGCAGGGCTCAGTCTCTTCTATCTCATAAGCCTATGTTGCAATGGAAAAGAAAGATTTCAAGATTCTTTTTCCTGGCAGTTAAAATAGGAGGGAGGCCTCTCCTATTCCTTTGCAATTTACAGGTTGAAAACATCTGATCTCTATGATCCAGTCGTCTTATATTTCTTAACCTGTAAAAGAAAATGTCTTGCAACATTTCCAGTGCAGCTGGAAGCAAAGAGTGGTCTTTGGATCTCAGGATACATCCAGGATCTCAGGATACATCCAGGATCTCAGGATACATCTAGGATCTCAGGATAAATCCAGTTTAACTTCTTTGGAGGGCCAAATGAAGAAGATCAGAAGCAAAACCGAGCATAAGTCACAAAAATTATGAACAGTGAAATCAGGTGATTTTGGTAAGGGAAAATACCCATCCAAATGTGTCTTAGTGCCTCAGTTTAGCCCAAATATACAGAAAAACCCTTATTTCATTTTTCTCTGGGTCATGACCCTAAATACACTCAGTCCTGCCCAGGATCCCAAATTCACTGAGAGCAGACTCACAGCCTTGGTGTGACCTCATGAGGTTTAATTTCCTTTCTCCCTGACAACAAGATCATAATTATTGTGGTTTTAGCTGACAGGCAGTGACTGATTAAATCTAAAATAAATACTAATTGCAGACACATCATTAAAAAGGAGAGCCAGTATCTGACTCTAGGTCAGACACAAGCTAAGATCCACTCAGAGTTAAGGATGAACCACAACTTGGTGATGAGCTTGATGATCTTGCTAAAAGTGCCAGTCTGTAATAATGAGAAGCCTGAAATTTAGCTGAGAGCATGAGGCTGGAACTGTTCTGTCACCAAACCTAACACTGACCACACAGCACAGCTGAAGGAACTGCTCAAGTCCAAGGGACACTAAACAAGTCCTCTGCTGCTCAACCTGCCACATCCCTCACGCACTGATACAGGTCTGGAAAGACAAAATTCACCCTTCAGACTCTGCCCTGCTCAGCCCTGCCTCTGTGCCAGGGTGGGCACAAGCTGAAAGCTACAAACATCATTTTATGTCAGTTTTTAGACCTGCTTCCTCACCTCAAGCCTTGCTGTATTCCTGTGACATTTTCGGTGCAAATGTCAAAAGGTCCCAAAAAGGAAAAAAAAAATCCCAGCACCTCTGACAGCTTGCATCTGGGTTTGGCTCATTCTTTTCTCCTGAAGCTTTTTCTTGTCTTTCAGTACGGAGCTCAAGCCCATGTTCCCTTTTCCCGAAAACTGATCCAGCCACTTACGGGATTCTCAGTGAGATCATTCAGGAAATATTTCCAGTTGGAGGTCTTTGCTTGGGGATTTATTTATTTATTTATTTATTTTGTCCTGTGCTTGGCATCAGTTACAGGTGCTTTTCCTATTTTGGATGGAAAGGATATTAAGCAGTATTCCTAAAGGTCCTTTTGGCCTTTTTTTTTTTCCCCTTTAATTTGCCAAAAAAGCTTTTGATGGAACATCCTCCCCTGGCCCCCAGTCTGACAGGATTCCCTGACCTGCATAACGCTGTCCAGATTGAAGCATGAGAAACATTTTGAAAATGAACTATGCTGGAGTCTGGGAGTTATTAGCTGCCAAGAAATCCCAAAAGCTTTTAAACCTTGTTTGCAGCTGCAGAGTAGGAAACCTAGGTGCTATTCATAGAGGAATTCAACAGGAACTGTAAATTCAAGGCAACTTGCTGCTAAAATACAAAGGTAAAGAATTAAAACAGACTTGAGAAAAGAGCAACCCAAGCCATTACGATGCCAAAGTGACTGATTGAAAAGGAAGTTTGAAAAATTTCAGTATGCCTGGCTGGGGTATAAAACTCAGACTGAGGTAAAACAGCACATTCTCTAAAATCATGTGTCCTGTGCAGCTGGTTGTAGACCAGGGCTGAAAGAGGAGGTTGAGGAGCTTGTTAGCACTCCAGGATGGGAGATTTTTGTTATGAGATGGAGCAGAAGTGGGGGTGGCTCTGGGAAAAGACCAGACTCAGTCAGCCACAAATTGCCTGAACTTTTTCCCCCCTGGAAATGTTCAAGGCCAGGTTGGATGGGGCTCTGAGCAACCTGGTCTAGTGGAAGGTGCTCCTGCCCATGGTACAAGGGCTGGAACTGGATGATCTTTCAAATCTCTTCCAAACAAAACCATTCCATGATTCTCTGAGTAAACATCTTTATCAATGAATCAAACACTGCTCCAGCCCCAGTCACGACACTTCATTTGCTATACCATCAGAAAACTGTTCCTTCATCATTAAAGAAAAAGAAATTAGGGTGAATATTTGATTAATAATGCTCATTAAGGGTTATAATGAGCATTGTCTGACAATCAGAAGTCACTGCAGTATGCTGGCTGTATAGAAGGTGCTCACCAGCCACTGCCCAGACTGTGAGAATGGGCACAGCCAGCACACCATGGACAAGTGATTTTTGTTTCCCAAGCAGGCAGAGCAGGAGCAGGTACACAGTGAGTTTCAGCTTTTCTCTTCCATCACAGTCCCTGCCTGGTGAAAAACACCCTCATTCCCTGCCCTCCTGCCTGCAGAACAGACAGCAGCCCCAGCCAGCAAGGGAATAAACTGTGAACACCTTTTAGGGAATGATCTCATCCTGAACAAAAGTTAAATAAAACAACTTGATAAATCACCCTTCCCCTGTGTGCACGAGCACACAAAAATCCAGAGTCCTCCTGCGAGCTGAAGTGAGCAGCTGCTTCAGGGTTGGAGGCATTTTTAGGGGGAGAGGAGTTTGATTTTCAGATAGATCCTTAAGTGCAGCCTCTAAAAAATCAGCTCCCATCAAGTCACCTTATGTTCAATCCCTTCAACAGAAGCATCCCAAATGAACTTGTCACTTGTCACCATCTCTTCCAAGGACTCCAGAAGGAGAAACAAGACTCTTAAGGCAGGAGAATACTTTTGCACACCTGGCTTGTACTACTTTAAGGAAAATTACTCTCAAGAGCTAATTAAAATGCATTATTTCCCCCCTCTAGCTGTATAGATTAATCTATTTCATTTTCAAAATCTCATTTTTTCCCATCACTTCAAGTATTCAGGAGAGATTACATTATTACAATCACAACTTGGCCTCAGTCCCAGAACATAGAGATGAAGAGAGAAAAGGCTTTTGTTGAGGACACGCACACACACTCACACACACACTTTAGACAAAATGAAAGCACATTAATCAGCTAATAGGGAGGGGGGGAAAATCTAAAGTCTTATGACAGAAGCATCAAAAATGAAAGATTTCTGCTGGAATGTAGTGTCAGTGTAAAAGAAGAAAGACCAGGGAATCTCATGGAAAACTATGAAGCTTTTTTTTTTTTGCCTTTTTTCTTTCTTTTTTTTTTGCCTTTTTTCTTTCTTTTTTTTTTTTTTTTTTTTTTCTTCTTTTTAACTAGGGAAGACCTTGGTCTCTCAGAAGCAACCAAATGGAAAGGACATTTTTCAAGGGCACAGCAGTGGCCCTGGGCAGTTCAGGCCAATATTATGTTCAGGTGAAATCAAGATAATTAAGATAATATGAAGCCCAAAGAGGTTAAAAAACTACTGTTACTGTAGCTAGATAAAGCAGTTTTACTGCACTGAAAGAGCTGTGAGGGAAAAGAAAAAAGAGAAAAACTACATGGTGTATTAAGATGCTTCATTAGAGAGCAGGTACTCAAACTTTCCCTGGAAGAAACAAATCCCCTGAGGTGAAGGGACGAGATTTTTTTGTCAGTTATGCCACAGTGCTTTCTTTAAAATTAACGTAAGCTCTGGGAAGTTCACACAGTTGAAGGAGAGCAGAAGTGCTGTCCCTGCAGGATGCCTCCTCCCAGCCCTGCCGTCCCCCCTCTCTGCAGATGTTTGGGGAGGGGGAGAGGCTCAGGCTGTGGTTGCACATCTATTAATATCACATCTGCTGCACTCTGAGGTTTCGTGGCAGGACAGATTCGATCTGGATCAAGCACAAACACATTTTTGCTGAATTAGCCCGAGCACATGATGTGATGTGCTGCAGCTTTGAGTTAGCTGGCCACATTATGTCAATCTGAAGCTGACACACGGCTCTGGACTTGGCAAAAAGGTTCCCAGGATCAAGGGATGTCACAAAGCTGTCAAATGCATCTGAACCAGGTGCTGAATTTGTACCAGATCAGGAGTTTCCATCACAGGGATCAAGCTCCTTTGATCCACTGCTGGGCACCTTAAACCCAGGTGTGTCAGCTTGTGAGAGCAGCCTCTAAATCCCAAACCCATGTGTGCGAGATAGCCACCATTCCCCAAAACCCAGAGCCCAGAAGTTAAAGAAAACAAACTGGGGCTAGATCTAAGTTTTATAAGCCTTCCTTTTTCTTACTGCAACAAGGGCTGGTTCCCTGTGGGCACAGGTCAAGGCAGGGATGCTGATGCCTTCACTGTGCCCTGACCCCGCATCTCCCCACAAGCCTCTGGCTGAAAAGCTGTCTCAGGGTAGGGGCAGCACATCAGAGCAGTGAGAAATGAATAAATATTATATTTTGTCGGAAGGATTTGGGGTTTTAAATTATATATTTAGCGAAAACACAAATAATTCATGAGTGTTTTCAAATACATGAATAATTCAAGCTGGAACCGAAATAGCTAAATCATCAGGGCCATCATCCTCATAGAGACATCTAGGATAGGTTATTTCAAGTACATTTCACTGCAGACTGGCACGTGCACAAATTCACTAATAAGCAGCTGCATCCATGCCTTTCAGCTCCCACAAACCCCAGCTAGTCACAAATCCCTGACTCAGGGTGCCAGCCCTAGAGCCGAGATGCATCTGAGCCCTAATTGAGCCATGGCTTTAAGAGCAGGGACAGAACCAGTTTGAAATCCCATTTTATAGCTCCTCAAACCACATCTGAACCATGTGGTACATGTGTGGCATTTAAAGAACAAATTATCTGAGCACCATACAAATGTTCACTAATAGCTAACTCCAAGCTCTAGCAACCAGCATTCTTGCCTGCATATTTGTGGCTGACATTGTGTAGACTTTGAGGCATGTATATTTGTTAATTTGAATTCTGTGTATTTTGTGGGCGTTGAGGGTGTAATGCTGAAACCATAACTTCATTGTGAAAAAGTTTGCACTGTTGTGTATATACGGAAATGTGGTATGAACTGGACAGCCAGATACCTTACCAAGAATTCTCAGAACAAGAAAATCTTAGGCTTTAAAGTGATTTTGTGGCATTGAGGGACATGGTTTAGTGGTGGGCTTGGCAGTGCTGGGTTAACAGTGGGCCTTGATGACCCTAGAGGTCTTTTCCAACCTTGATGATTCTATGAGTCTAAGTACCTTTTAATGACAGTTGCCTTTACCTTTGTCTTGACACCAAGAGATTTAACATTTTTTATTACTACTTCTCAAATTTTGTTTTCCAAATTAACATTTAACTTCAAATCCATTTCAATTAAAAATTGTACTTTAAACTTTACTGCCCATCCAACAGTATCACTTAAGGCCTCTCCTAATTTATTGATACAAATTGAAATCCTATGGTTGTGTTATCAGGTAATCAGAGAAATGTTTGGCCTGCTAAAAGCGCAGTAGTTTATAATTAAGGTTTTAAGGTTAAAATGTTTGCCAAAAAAGAATCCTGGCTTCGACATTTCACTTATTATTCATTAATGTGTAACGCCAGAAGTTTATTCCAGTGCATCCATCATCCCACCTCCAGCTTCCCTCCTGTCCTGGCCTTTACACCTCACCTGGTCAGCCTCCTGCCGGGGAGAAATTCAAAACTGAGCCCTAGAGAACTGGGAATTCAGAATTCAGAGTCAGTAGCTGTTGTCACCTCAAGCTCTGCAAACACTAATGCCAGAGAAAACCCCCACCCCATGGCAGGGGAGTGGAACTCTATGATCTCAAAGGTCCCTTCCAACTCAAACCATTCCAGCAGTCCATGATTCTGGGAAAAGCAGCCACATTTACCAAGAGCTCTGTGCAGTCCACGATGGCAGCTCACCCAAAGTGCTGAGGTAGGACCTGGCTGTCAGCAGCCACCACAGTGCATGGACCCAGTGACAATGGAGCTGAGCATTGCTGGCTGTCAGCATTTTGACAAAGAACATTATTCTGGTTCTTGAAGAACCAGTTCATCACCAAGATACCCCCCATGCCAATGGGGACATGGTGACAGTGTGACAGTGACAGTGGTGACATTGGTGCACCCCAGGAGCAGCACCCCCAACCACCCTGTGTGCTACAGCCAGAGCCCTCAACAGAGGGGGACAGGCAGCTTTTAGAGGGCAATAATTAAGTGAACAGCTGTCCCATATGCCCTCCTGCATCCCACTGCAGCAGAAAGTTATCTGGCATGGGTTACACAGCTGCTCTTTGGCCAGAGACAACACGGACAGCAAGAAAAAAGTTTTTGGAAGGAAGCTGTAAGTCTAATATTTCATTGAGAGGAAATGAAGGAGCTACATTGTGGTATTGACTTATATCTGATGGCATTTCACATTCTCTGCTTGTCACCCCAGCTGTGTCTCTGCTTTGGGAAAACCTGGGGCTCAGAACCACCAACAGAAAAGTATTACATGGCAAATGTCTGACACTGAGTGTGCTGGAGGCACTTCCCTAACCCTCTGATCTTGGGACACATAACAGCTCATTCATTCTCTCTCTCTTTTTTTCAGTTTTGTAGGAATTCCCCCATTGTAAGGAGCCCTTGACCTTACCCCCATTCCTTCTGCTACCGCCTGACATCTTCCCATCATCTGTTAACAGTGTGTGTGTCTTCAGTGAAAAGCAAACCATTGCTGGTGCTCTCGGGCCCCAAAGAAAGGGAGGAAGCAAGAAAGAAAGAGAAACCTCAGCCTCGCTGGTTCTTCCCAGAGATGTGTTGCTCCAGCAACTGGAAGTCAAACAATGATGTCAAGAAGACAGAGCCAAGCACTTTAAGTGCAGCGTCCAGTTGCCTCAGCAACTCGTTCTTAAAGTAAGTGATGCAGAGAGGGTTTCTTTTCTCAGTAGTAGAAAAATATGAGTGAGTAAATGAGTGTAAAGGATGTTTGCCTGGGGCTGGGGGTGTTAATTTAGGGGGCTGGGGTGCAGCACCCTGCCAAAGGGCCAGGGCAGGGAGGAGGAGGAGGAGGATGCTGTTCCCTCCCAGAGGAGCGGAGCAGCTGCTTGGAAAGGAATTGCTTTGCTCTTCCTTTCACCAAAGGAAATGCCAGAGAAGCAAACTCTGCTGCCAGATGCCACATGGACACCAAATGTTCCCCACTGGCTCCCCCCAGCCCGTGCTGCTCCGAGGGGAGGGCTCCTGGTCTGGCTTTGCTCCCTCAGCTGCTGCAGACCCATCTGTCCCAGGCCGTGCTGGGCAGCTCACAGCCTTCAGACAGGGAGGACAGGTGCTGGGGGGTGGGGACCCTTTGGCCACCCCTGAGCTTAAGCCTTTTTCCAGCTCCCCTCCGGCCCTTCCCCAGATTCCTGCATGGCTCTTTTGTTTGGGGCCATCACTTTGTGTCTCCCCAAGAACCGAAATCTGTGGCAAAAGGATGCAGCTTTATGATTTCACTCCAAATATAAAACCTCCCCCAGCCCCTCTGCCCCACAAAGGGCGAAGAGGGAAGGTGGAGTGAGAGCTGTTGGTGTTTCTGGGGGACAGGACATGGCCAATTTTGGAGGTGACAGCCAAGGTTTTTGTTGACAGAGCATTTGCTCACATAGCTTCTCACACGTGGAGCACTTAGCTTCCCAGAGCAGCCACCCATCTGTGTGGATGTGGGAGAAGGAGACACCTCCAGCTCTGGTCCCTGCTTGAAAGACACCACAGATCTCCTGAGGAGCTGCTTTATCCCCACGTGCCTGTAAGGAACAACCTGATTAACTCTTGCACTGATTCATCCTTATCCATTTATCTAACACAAACCATTCCTTACTCCATTAGGCCCTTGCTCTCACTGAGTAATCCCCGGTTGTATCATGCTTTGGAATTAGTCTGCAAGGTCCTCAGGGCAGGGATCATGCCTTGGAAGGTGTCTCACAGACTTTAGGCCATTGCTAAATTAATAAGGATGTAATAAAAGTATTAGAGCTCTACCGAGGGAGGCATTGTTATGCCCCAGAGGCAGCATATCTGGTTAACAACCCTGAAAAGAAATGCCAACAACATTAGCCTCTGCCCCTACATCCCTCCACCTAATGTAAAATTAAATAGCTACAAATTACCTATCTATTTTTCTATCTGCCTAGGCAATTAGCCCATGCTCATTACTGGACATGTGGGGATACATCCAGGCTCACCAAGATGGGAGGCACGACACACAACAAGGCAAGAGGAGATGCTCTGAGGCTTCTGCTCCCTTGTAAAACACACCATTAAACCACAACACATTGGACCATCAGCAGAGGTCAGAAAAAACCTGCAAAATCTGGCAAGAAAAATGTCCAAAGAGCAAGCTGAGAGCCAAGGGCAGCAAACAGGCTGTGAAAGTTTTCTCAAGGGTGTGGGCAGGACAGAGAGGAGCAGCCAGGGATGTTTATTCATGTGGGAAAGGCAAACACCAAGCTATAAGCAAATGTGGCATTTATTTGCAGTTAAACTCGTGCATACATCTCCATGAATAGGAGCTGCACCCGACTGTCAGGGAGCCTGTGCCAATGGGGCATTGTCAAGGATAAATCCACGGAACTGCAGCCAGGGTACAGCTGAGCATCAAACAAAACATCCTGGAAGAAAATTCAGGGTGAAGATTTTCAGTCAGCAGCACAGGTGGAACTCCCCTAGGCCTGAGCTGAATTTGGGAGCAGAGGAGATCCCACACCTCCCTCCATGAAGCCCAGAATGCTGCCTCAAATCCAGTGCTTTAATCCAGTTAAGTTCAAGCCCTCTGCTCTGCTTGACAGTAATGCTATATTTTTAGGGCAGGATCAGAGGTCTGATGAAACCTCATGTTGCCAACATAAAAGTAGAAGGAGCTTTAGTTAATCCCAAGGAAAAATGAAGCCCACCTCTTTCACCCCACACCCCTCCTGAAAAGAAAGAAAATAAATGCAAACCCCACATTTTACTCTCTTGGAAGAGAAAATTTCCTGCTGTCCTCAGATGGTTAAAGCATGCAGCTTTAGTGGGCTGCAGAAGGAATAGCAATTACATACCCTTCACCTCTTGCCAGCTTGGGCTCTTTTTTTTTTTTTTTCCTAAATCTTTCAAATGTTTTTGCTTTTTTTTTCCCCCAGCCCTTCTTATGGGGGGAAGTAGTCTCACCCTTCATGAGAAAGGGTGGTTTAGAGGTAGAATAAAATAAGAGAAGGGAGTTCACAGGCTGCTTCAATGTCATTTAACAAATAAAATAAGAAAGAAAATTTTTAAAAAGAGAGAGAAAGGAAGGCCAGGTCTTCAGTGGAGTTAGCCTGGCCATGTTAAAGGAGCAGGTGTTGTACTGAGTTAATTTATCTGGGAGGGGACCTGAGCAAATCCCAGCAGCCCTGCTGAGAAAAAAGCTTTGTATGCTGACACAAAGCCCTCCCTGCTGCAGCACTGTTCTTGCTGTCTTCCCTTCCCTCCTCCCCAGCTTCTCCTAATTGCAGGGCTAATGTCCTCTGACAAGTGCCTCAGATGGTCCAACAACAGCCCTATCACCCATTCCCCATCCCTGATTATTATTATTTTCACAGCCCAAATCCCTGCCGACCTCAGGCTGCTGCTCCTGATTATTCTCCAGCACAGCCCTGTCTGCTAAGGAGCTGCAAAATATTCCCTCTGCCATGCTGAGCACCCGGTTGCTTGGCTGTTGTGACACTGCTGCAATTTCTGGCATGAGGAGCGGTGCAAACGGGGTTCCAAAGATTCCTCTTTTGAGGCTGCAAGCCCAGGAGCCACATCAAAGCCGGGTGCTTGTCTGATGTTTGCTTGGAACGGTGGAGTTGGAGGGAGGGGGCCTATCTGCCTGCCATGCCTGGAATATGTGAGTTATTGGCACAGCCCCCAGCCACACCACAAGCTGTGTGTCAATTAAAACGGGGATCTGGAGAGCAGCAAGCCCAGGCAAGCAGAGATGGGGAGTAAGTTTATTTATGAAGTCATTAAAATAGGTAGATGGGCTTCATATGAGGTCAAGAGGAACAACCTGACAAAATCTTCTGTTGACAATGAAAAGGGAATTGCATAATCTTAGCATTTCTCACTCCCAAACCCATGCCCAGAAACCAGCATTGCCCTGAGATCTCAGGCTTTTAAACAAAAATCACAATTTCCACCAGGGCCACATCATCCACCCTTGATGCAGGTCACTCTTACAAAGCCCAAAACATAGACCAAATATCTCCAGCAGCTCCACTGTGCTTTGAGGCTTCTCTTCTTTTACTTGGAGAACTTTCCTCTGGGAATAGAGGCAATCATGGCAGCAGAAGGGAAGCCAACACCTTCAAGAGCTGATTTTCCCAGTAGCATCAAGACGTGCCACAGCTTCTCTGCTGCTTGACACCAGAGTGAAATGGATGCTCTGGGAAGAGAGAGGGAGCAGACTCTTCTCCCTGCTCTCAATACCTCCAGAAGACGCACGGAGTGTTGCTGGAATAACCTCATATCCACACCACCTCACTCATGGGTCAGAGCACAGCAGCCACAGGAGGAGACAAACAGGGTGGGAATGGGGTCCCCTGGCCATCCCCAGCTGCACACACCCCTTCATGCTACAGGGACAGGGAATTTGTCACTGTGGTTTGCAGGGAGAGAAGGTTCCCATCCGGGAAGAGCTACCTTGCATCAAAGGATTCCTTCAGTGGGAAGGAGAGAGGGAATCTGGGCAGGAAAGATTTCAGGACACCAGCAAGCAGCAAAGGGCATGCCTTTCAAAAGTGCTCAGGGGGGTTTCATTGCACAAGGCAAAAATAAAAGGCACTCCTTTAAAATGCAGTGAAAGGAAAAGCGTGTTGGGGAGGAAGAGGAGGGGCTGTGGAAAGGGATGAGAGCAGCTGGAGAGGAATTCCAGCGGGACGGATAGACAGGCAGTCACACAGTCTCTTAATTATTTAAAAAATAAACTAACACAGAAAAGGACGTCCTGGGGAGGAGGGGGAGGCAGAACCTCAGGGTACCCATCAATTATGCACAAACCAGCTCAGGGACACTGTGGAAAAGGGTCCTGTGGGCACCGGCACGGAAATGTCACCAGAACTGTGACACAGCACGGTACCTGGGTGACCCTTTGTTACCCCTGGCTCACTCTGCTGTGTAACTTGAGTTGGTATCCGCAGGAGGAAACAAAGGAGCACCAAGGCTTGGCAGTGGTTTGTGTTTCTAACTGCACTGAACCACGTTTTCACCTGGCACTCCCCTGGCACATCAGGACCAGGACAGGATGGAGCCCTCCTGCTTTTTGGAACAGTGACCACAACCAACAACTGGGTGTTAAGTGGAAGCCAGCTGCAGCCAGGTTGGTGCTGCCAGATCAAGGTAAGCCAAGCTGCACGGCAGGAGACACAGGAAATTAATCTGTCCCTGCTTTTCCTGACTGGAGCATCTCCTCCAGAGCCGCAGATTCCAAGTTCTTAACAGGATCATGTCACACACACTGCTCCTGGGAGCTACACAACATGATTTTTCTTGGCTGAACAGCCACCTACAATGCTGGATTTCAGATTTTTTTTTTTCTTCCAAGAGTTCCATTAACAGAAAACCACCAAAATATGACAAAGTGGCAAAAGTATTTCTTCCCAGTTTTAATATTTTTCTTATAACTTGAGCCTTGAAATGATATCCCAATATCTTTAGTAAAGCTCTGGCCCAGAAAGTCTGAAGCTTAAGAGGAGAAGAGCCATGTCAGGCCCAGAGTGATAATCCTGCATCCTGTGTACACTTCTATTGTTTCTTGCTATGATGAGAAAATATAAAATATTCCCTAGAAACCAAAAGCATTAACTTGCCTCATGCACACCATCAAATAGACATTGAACAGTAAGAGGTTTGGCTTACAAATGGGTGCTTCTAAAATTCCAGTTTTCATCCTTGTCCCAGTTTTAAACCACAACAAGCTTGTAAGTATGAAGACCCAAAACCTTACAAAATCTTAACCCACCCAGGTGGTCCTAATTCCTTCTATTTCTCCAGCCTTTATTTATCCATGGACAAAATGGCTTTTCTTTGCATTGAGCTACTCCTTAAATCCTACAGAAACATCCAGCTTGCAAGCAAGAGGGGTGATGTGTGTTTGATAGAAACCACCCATAGAAATGAAACCACAATTTTTACGATAAATCAGCAGATGGGCAAGCACGCAGAAACTGTATCTGCCATAATGATTTATTTAAAATAAACAAATCCAGCTGTGGCAAAATAACGAGTTCCCTGCAAATGCACACACAAATTCTGGCTATTTCATTATGAACATATTAAATCTAGTCCCTCAACTCCAGCTCTTGATGATAATTAAATACACATAGATGTACTGTAGTGGATTTGCTCCTGGTAATTTGCATAGCAGAAAATAATTACTCTGGCAATTAGATACAGTGCAACGTGCTGCTCCTTTATGTGCACCACAAATTTCTTCTGATGTTTTGGCATCACCCTTTAAGAAATTAATGAAGGCCCCCTTCCTATTAATAGCATGCTACAGTGGGTTCATGGTGGCTTTGCCTCATGTGTTTGGAATAACTTTTGTCCTTGTTGCTAGGGCTGGTGCTGCAAACCTCTTGCTGCCTTTAAATAGCCAGCTCCTTTGCTGGCAGCAGAGCTTTCCATTTGTTAGCTATTATATTGGTCATTTGTCCAATTGTGCTGCTCTTGTCCAGTGATCAACCACACAGGGCCAGGGCGTCCTTCAGTTCAAGGGAAATAATCAGTTCGTTCCCCTCCTGTCCAGGCTATTTGTCTGTCAAACACAGGGATGATGACCGAGGAGAAAAGGTGCAGATTTGAATCTGTTTAGGTGAGACTCCTCATCCCAGGCTAAGCTTTAAAGCCCCCAGGCTGAGAAAAGAAGTCCCCAGCCATCAGCAGGAGAAAAGGGAAGGATTAGGTAGAAGAGAAGCATCAGGGAAAGCAAAGCCACAGAACAGATTTGCAGGTCTGAGTTTAGTACAGCCAGAAAGCCCGGCCTTTTCTTCTCTAAAGGCATTTCCCTTTGAACATTGGTCATAAAAGCCTGTGAGAAAGCCTTCTCTCCCTCTTGAGGCTGCTGCCTGAGCTACAGCTGGTCCTGCCTGCAACCTTCCCTGCACTTCAACCCTGAGCCTGTGCTGAAAGGGAGGGGATGCCTTAGGTTACTTCCAGCAGCTCCGGGTCTCCAGAGGGTATCACGGCTTCATTGTTCAAAGATGGGAGGCATCTACAATAAATTTTCATTAGTTAAGAATTTTGATATTTGAGAACCTATTTGCTGCCAGTGCACATCTAATAATAAAGGGAGAACAGGGAAACATGAAAGCCAAAACAGAAACAAGAAATGTGTGTGAGAGGCGAGACCATCACCATGGGGAACTTCTCACCCAGACAGCTCCTGGTCCTGCCTCCTTACAACCTCAGCATTTTTCACTGGTGCTGCTGCTCTTGCCCTGCTGCCCCGTGCTGTCCCAGCTTCTCTCAACACTTGCCCAAGAGCAACTCTCTCCCCTGAGCAACATCCGCCCCCCCCATTTCTGTTGTCCTTCACACTTTGATTTTGAGTGAGGTTTAATCTACTTGCACAAACTGATAAGAGAAAAGATGGCCCAGATTTGAGGGTGACAGCCTGGGCAGGGGAGAGCCACATTCAATTCTCTCTGCCACCGACTTCGTGCCTGACCCTGGGCATCCTATTTCACACCTCTTTTTGTCCACCACTGCCTTCTTCAAAGTACTGCTCAGAGATATTTATGTTTTATTTATGAACATCTATTTACTGTTCCAAACACTCTGAACTTGATGTTGGCCACCAGCCAGTTGAAAAAACTCCTGTCAGTTTTGGCTGGATGTTCATCCCTAGGTGAAACTGCAATTCTGCCATCACCCACAGCCAGACTCGGGCAGGTTTCACCCTCCCTTCCTAAGGGCCACGGGCAGCACTGCAGTCTGACCCAGCCCCCAGGGCACAGAGCGTGAGATGAACATGCAGAGGTGCTGCAGTTCTCCCAAAAGGAGCCCCAAACCCACCTGGAGGCCAGGCAGAGCTGAAGGGTGGGACACGGCCACCCAGCACTTCCCAGCACTGAGACCCCCAGGCTGCCACTGGGGCGTGAAAAGGAAGAGGGAAAATGCAACAAAAGACAAGAATAAAAAGACTTCCATTCCAAAGCACAATTAGGAAGAATGCACCCCTTTTTCTCAGGGTTGGGGTTTTTTTTCTTTTTCTCTCTTTGGCCTGGCTCACGGCTGCCTGCAGATCCCTTTCCTGGTTGCCTAGCAGGGCTAGCATTCATGGCAAGCTGAGGTACACCATGGATGCTCCCTGGAAGCAGGCTGCTATTTCCTACCCAGATGTCTTTTATTTCAGTCAGTGTCATTGCTTGAAGAGAAACAATAGCACTTTATTTCCGTGGTTCTCATCTTTGGATAGTCTAGTGACAACCTTGCCTTACCTTCAGCTCTGTTGTACCCTCCATGAATAGCTCATACAGAATAATTCAAAACAAATCCAGAAGGCTAAACCTGTAAATCCTCCCATTCTGCAGGGCCAAAGGGTTATTTTACAAAGCACAAGCACTCAACCTACACAGTTCTGCTGGAGTGCCCTGTAACAGTCAAGAACAGCTGAAGCAATTATCAATGCCCCATCTCCTCCAAAAGGCACAAACTCCAGGGAAGGAATCAATAGGAAAACTTTACAATACAGAGCCCTTTACTCAAGACACATTTAGGGATAAAGCCTTTAAAAGGCAAAGGAAAAGATGCTAGACTAGGACTTGGACTGAACTCCATCCTTGAATCTGGCTGTGCCATGCAAAATGTAAGACACTGATATTTGTTTCCTTAATCAAATTATTTGGAGCCCACTGACAGAACAGGCTGAATAAGAACTAAACCTCTGAGCTATTTATACCTTCCTAATATTTAACAGAATAGTTTTAACACTGAGATGTGCTAGAGCAGACACAGGGATAAAAGCTTCTGCAAACTTCTAACCACAGGCACCACATTTGCAGGATATCTGACAGGAGATAATCCATCTCCTCCTGATCAGTTTTTGAATGGGATTTGTGACATGTCCACTTGTCACAAAGGCAGGAGAATCAGTTTGCTGATTCTTACACTCCTATGTCTCTAAAAACTGCAATTTTTACAAACTAGAAAGGGGAACTATTCTCCTACACCTGCTGGCTACATGATGGATGGAGAGGCAGCTCAACCTCTCAAAAGGAATTGTCTTTAACAGAATTGCAGTGCAGGTTCCCAAAATACTGCCTGAAAGGTGAAGCTTACCCAAAGCTTTCAAATTTAGAAATTTCACCTTCACAAGCCTGTATTTCACCTGAGATGCTTGTGATTTGTCTGTGCCTTTCATCATCATCCAAGGACCTAACACCTCTGCCACATGAAGCACTAAGAACAGGACGTAGAGAAATATTGTGATTATAAAACTGATTTATTGTTTACTCTCACAGGGCCTAGTTGTTACTTCCACTGAATTCAATGGGAGTTTTGCCATCGACTTCAATAGGGTGGAGCAGAGCCAGGGATTTTTGTCTGTTAATTCCTTGTGGATCATTTACAGCTTTCCAAGCACCACTGCGAAAATAAACTTCAGATTTTAAAAAAACCACACGCACACACAACAAAAAAACCAACTGGAGTTAAAATGTGTATAAAGACCAAAAGAGAACCACTGGCATAATATCCCCACAGTATTTCAGAATAATTCATTATTTACTCATTAAATCAGCAAACGACAGCTCCATTTCTCAGGATCAGCAGTGTGTGCGTTTCTCACGCTGGCAATCAAATTATTCACAAGCCATGTGCATAATTTGCTCTTGAATATATATATATAAACTTTAGATATAATGAGTTGGGCACAGAGACATGTCGAAAAGTGAGCTGGATAAGTGACAGTGCTCTGAAGGAGCCAAGCAAAGACATCCAATGCAGGGGAGGGAATGTCTCTTCTGGGTACCTTTCTGCTGTGGTTCAATTGACAAGCTCTAAGATGCCCAAGGTTCTGGTAAGGGACAGAAAGCAGGCTACAGAAAACAACCAGCCACATTGAACAGATAAACAGGGAGCCAAAAAAAAGGGAGAAAAGGTGAAAACTCACGCCCCCCCTATTTCTTCCACCTTTAAGGTGCCTCTCCAATCTTAAGTGACAAAACTCAACATTAGGACTGAATTTGTGCATTTTGCACACCATTGTCACATGTTTTCAGACAGAGCTCATCTGAAACAAAATAATTTCCCTGCAGAAGCATGGGAAATGTCACTCTTTTCCAAATTTTCACCAAAGAGTCAAAAACTACAGCCCTGGACTAAAATGGGGCAATGCTCCTAGATGAACCTCCACCATCTTTCTGAACTAATTCTCATGTCAACTGCTTGGGAAAAGTAGGACTAAGACAAAGGGGAGCTGAAAGCCTGGGGCTTGAATGGAAACTATAAAAGGAACAAAAGTAGCAGCAACAAAACTCCAAGGACTCCTTTGGCACCCAAGGAGGGAGCTTAAAATACAGCCAGCATCTCTCAGCCTTTTTTCCCTATCTTCGTCTAAAAAAAAAAAGAAAGAAAGAAAGAAAAGAGACAGCTCTTCGAAACAATCTCTTTCTGTGTAAGCTGTTGCCAGAGTCTGAGAGAATAAGCCAGGGTTTCTGTGCCAGCCCATTCACATGGCCAGGTGAAAAGAAACTCATTCCTTTACAGCCTGTGCTGCCCCACACAACATCTGCTGAGAAAGTGGGATGGGAAACACCAAAAAGGGGAGAAGAGAACAGCCGAGGCCTTCAGGTTAGAAGGGCAGCCCGTTCCCACCAGGGAGTCCCTCTTTCACTCGCAGACAACTGCTGCATTTGACATTTCAATGGGAACTGAGGCAGAGCAGGAGGGAGGGCGTGGAGGAGGGGGCGGTGGGAGAGCACATAAAGGGACCGGAGTGAGAAAGGCGAGGAGACAAAAATTCTTAATTTTCTCTTTCATTTCTGCTTTCAGGGTATTTCTTCTATAATATGACAGCCAGGAGAAAGAGGAGAGTTTATTTTAAAATCACACAGATAGGCAGAGAGGGTTGCTCCTGCTAAAAACTTCACGTTGAATCAATTTTATGGGGCTTACAGAGCAAAATTTTTTTTTTTTGGTCATCCCTTTTTTTGTTTGTGTTTTCAATGAGAAGGAAAAAGGATTTACATAAAACAAACAAAAAGAATGAATAGCAGCAAACCCTGCCATGGGCACCAACAGTGGATGCTTTTAGAAGAGTTACATGAATATAGTTTCAGTGTTCAGCATTGTCTGAGGGTTCAACAGACACATTCATCCTGGGAAGTAATTCTGGGGTCCTGATCACTCCATACAAACCCCTCAATGAGAGCTGCATGCTTTTTTAAATCTGCTTTACAGAAACTTTCATCCAGACACATCAGAGTAATTTTGTACAGGCTTCAAAGCAGCCCTGTGCCATGAAAGGGTATTATCTCCATTTTACAGAACAGGAAACTGAGGCCCAGAGGGAATCACGCAGGCAGCATCCAGAAATTAATCACTGGCAAAGCCTGGAATAAAACTGGTTCCCTGGAGCACCACGCTCATCTGCAGTGAATGCAGAAATGGCCTTGGCTAAGTAAGAGTCTCTCTGCTGGGTTTTATGTCAAGCCCAAATATGCAAACCAAAAATAATACAAGCAAGGCTCAAACCAAAATAAGGCTCTCATATCTACAATCAGGGGATGTGGATTCATAGAGAACATCAGTCCATGTGCTAGAAAGAACAGAGGAACCTCTCAGGATCTGGAGAGGGGATACCTGAATGGCCAGGGTGGGAAGAGGACAGAGGAGAGCCCAGGAACAGCTTCTCCGAGGGGAAGCTCAGGGAGGTTAGGGCTGTCCTCAGGACAGTGAGGGGAAACCGGGCTTGTGCTTCCACAAATCCAAATGGGAAATGAGAGATTACATCCACAGTTCATAGATCACAGAAAATGGTTTGGGTTGGAAGTGACCTTCGAGATCATCTTGTTCCAACCTCTCTGCCATGGGCAGAGACACTTTCCACTATTCCAGATTGCTCCAGGCCTCATCCAGCCTGATTGCTTTTCCCTGTCAGAATTCCCATGAATTCCACTTATGGTCAGTGAGGGAGGCAAAAACCCACAGAGTTTGCAGGATTAGCACCACGCTCAACACTCAGCACATGCTGTGCAGCAGCCAGGGGTGTGTTTTATTTGCTTGGGACAAGGGTCACACGCAGCAGAGAATCTCCAAAAAGCCACAAAGCCCTCCATGTCGGGGCCATAACTCAGAAGTGAGGATTAAGAGGTTAAAATGCTTTGTGTTCAGCTGTAATCAGTCTAGAGAGAGTTCAGCATCACTTACCCTTTTGTGTGTCAAAAATAGCCAATCTTTGATCCTTCTTGACTGCTGTGACTCAATATTACTTCCTTTCTGTCTCTGCTCCCCTCTAGACACACAGCAGTGGGTTCCTGTTAAAGGGCCAGCTTGCACTGGGACAGATTTAAGGGTGGTGGAACAAAGCCATGGGTGCTCCTCAGCCACCCTGGTCAGGGTGGGATGTGTCATATCCCAGTCAGCAAGGGCAACCTGGGCCTTCTTCCTACCAGCCTCATGGCTCTACCCATGGCTCCCCAAGCTCTGCCGTGACCATTTTCATTTTTGTTCATCACAAGCATCCATAAAAATCATCCATAAGGTCCATCAGAAGGCACGGAGAGAACTTGACAAGTTATTTTGGAGCAGTTTGAGGGTTTTAGGTCGGAAGACTCCCTACAAACACCTCTGGACTGCGTGTCTCTATTTTCCATCTGCAAAGCAGAAAAAAAAAATTCCCACAGAAGCTACTCACACTGAAACCCTGTGGGGAAGACAAAGCTGCAAAGTACCAGTAAGAGGTTAAATTTCTCCCTGGTGCCTCACAACCAGCTGTCAGGGAGAAGACAGCAGGAGATAGGAAAAAATGAAAGTCCTTCTCTAACTATAAATAAAGTTTCCCATATCATTATTGCAGTTATAAAGCAAGTTAGGAAAGTTTCCTATATCACAGTAGATCCCCTCCCCATCCTTCAATCTCCAGAAGTAAATAATCGAGTGAGAACAGAGCACAGCCACCAGGGTCTCTCAGGTGATGAGGACAAGCCCAGAGGACAAATCCATCCACCTCTTAGCAGGTGGGGCTGAAGCCACTTCCCTGTGGCCAGCACTGAGGGGTTTCACTGCTCTGGCTGCCACGTTTTGTAACACATACTCAGACACCAGATATCCATGGGGTAACGCTGAGTAATGTGCTGGCTGCTATCTGCCTCGCTGAAAGGGTGATAAGAGCCAGCCAGAGATAGTCCTGCTTCCCAAATTAGATAGCTAAATGATCAGGCCCTTGGAAAAATAACACCACCAGCCCTTCCCCACCAATACCTTTCTAGTCACAGATAAGTACTGAGCATTGCTAAGGCAATGTTAACTGCAAGCCTCAGCCCCCAGTCTTTAAAAAGTCATGACTCAGACAAGATCATGAAATTGGTTTAGATTTAATGTGACTTTTTTCCATTAAAAAGCTCATTTGAATGAGCTTTGGGGTTTTTCTCCTCACTGCTGGACTAGAAATGGGTTTTAAAACTGAAAACGTGATCAAGAGACAAGTTGCTGTTCCTGCAGCTGTTGGACTTCAGAGAAATATTTCCATTTGCAGGAAAGGTACAACTTATTCCCAGCCAAGAGATGTGGCGACAACGTGTCTCTGTCAAAAGCATTCCTCAGGCTAAGTGAGCTGCCTTCTCTGCCCTCAGTTCAAGCCAAGTTTTTACGCCCTAGTTCATATATATTCCCCCCAAAATAACTGAGACACACAAGTGTGTTAGCTCAAAGCACTGCTTGATGATAAATTTGCTTTGCTGCAGCAGTTGATCCACATATTCACACCAACAGCTTGTGGTGGCTCCCTTCCAACTCAGGATATTCTGTGATTCTATGAACTGGTTTTGGCCAATAATTTCTGGCAGAGGCAGGGCAGGTGCCTGTGTGGGCACTGAGGAGAAGCAATGACACCTGTACCCCCCACTGCTGGCTGATTCAGGGCACCAGAACCAAGTTCCTGAGATGTTTGGCTGCTAGTTTGAAATTCCTTCCACTGCCTGCAGTAGGGGTTGGTCCCAGAAACAATCAGGGAGGGACCTCAGATGGTTCAGGCTGTTTGAAATCTTGTTTGTGTCCAAGGTCCTGTCCCCACTGACCTCTTCACAGCAAGGAACATAGACATGCCTCAAGAAAGCACTGAAATAGGGTGAAGGGTTTGTTTGCGGAGGAAGGAAAAAAAAAAAAAATATGACCCCCACACATCCAAATTGAAAATCATTAAAAATTTGACAGTAAAAGGACCCTGGATGTGGAGTTCTTGTGACACTCATCAGAATATCTGCCTTGGATATAAAATACTGTGGATCCACAACTCCTAAAAGCAATGAGAAGAAAGATCTGGGGTTCATCACTCACTGAGGACCACATTGATCACAAAGCTGAGATCACACTTCAGCAAAACCTTCCTGAGGGCACAGGAACATTCATGCATTGCACTAGTGCTGGTATCAGCAACTCCTGGAGCAAGGACCACAGCTCTTGACAGCAGCTTGGCACCGCTCAATTTTCCATCCCAAAAGGAAAGCTCAGGTTTGCCAGGTTAGTTCTGGGCAGTGCTGCACCATTGGGAGGCCTGTGAGCTGCAAGCACTGAATTTGGAGCCTTCTCTACCTATGGCTCCTTAGTCACACCCAAGAAATCAAGGAGTGGGAGGGGAAAAAAATCAGAACAAATTCTAAATAAAAATGTAAAGAAGTCACCTGTAAGATGTACAAGGGTACCTTGCCTGCTTGCTGCTACAATTAGCAATATTTTCAACTGAATTTAAAGCAGATGAAAGCCCTGAAGGGTAAAGCCTAGTAAAGCCTGCTAACTTTGCCTCCCACCTACCCACCAGCTCCAGAAATAAATCTTGTGGGTTTGGAAACAGCTCTTTCCCCACCTCTAACCACAGGCTTGACAGTCCCCGCCAAGCCTCTCTGTTTCATTAGTTTCTGGATCTTTCACACACACACAAGTATTCACACACACTCCCAGAGCTGCCCACTTCCAAACCTGACAGGTAAAATTATTCCCTCCTTCTCCAGCCCTCCTAATTGCCTCCCTTGGGTTCTGGTGGAGTGCAAACGTCACTGGCTAAATATGAAGTTCATGCAGTGTCACCCTGAGCCTTTCATTAGAGCAATCTCTGTCTCAGCCTCCACACTGCCTCTCATTTCCCTGCCAGCACCCACGTGCAGCCTGCAACCCTCCAGCCCAACTTTAAATCATTATGCCAATTGCCCTCAGCCATTTAAAGATCGTTTTTTCAGGGAATCGTTTGAAATAGTTTGAAAGTGGATGGTGATTTTTTTTAACTGTATTTTTTCTACAGCCCGTAGAAAAAATGTTTTTGTTGTTTTTTCTCTTGACAGCTCTCTCAGAAATTATTGGTAATTCAAGACCAAATTCATTCAATATCATTAAAACAGAGTCATGACATAAAGGTTATTAAGAGCTTTGCAATATTTACCATCTTAAATCTTCACTGCTGGAGGCCTGTGATCACTCCACAGTCTCTGCATTTCTTTTCATTTTATTTTTTAGAACAAAAGTGAATTTCATGGTGAATTGTCAAAAGTGAATTTACCCTTCACAGAAGCGTTGCCTTCACAAGCTGCTGTTGTTTATGTCTCCTGAAATCCAAATGAAGATCCATGCCACCTGCAAGGAACAGCAATGATTTTAATTGGATTGTAGGAACTATCAAGAGATAAATAAGCAACAAAAATAATTAGTATCAGCAAGTTTTTTTTTTCAAACTGGGACCTGCAACACTTGCTCCTGAGCTCAGGATACAAACCAGGTCTCCCCAAAGACCTTTTGAACCTTGTGATCTTAAAAATTGAAGAATCAGCAGAGAGACAGAAGAAACTGCACGAGAATTGGACTTAACCAGAGCAAATGGAAAAAATAAATAAATCTGACTTCTGCTGGCTGTGGGTTACTCAGAAAACATCAGTAACAAATTAAGATTTATTGTGTTAATGTACAGAAAATTTGTTCAGCCTGATATTTTGCAACAGAGTGAATTAACAAACAGAATTAATTGACTAATTCATAACAAAATAAGCCATCTTCAAATTGTTTAGATTAATGATGGTGGCGAGCAGCAATTGTGTTTGTTTTCCTATCTTAAAGGTGCAGATAATAAAAACAAGGTATGCAAACCCAAGAGCTCAAACCTAGGGTCTTGAGGATATATTTGAGAATCCAGAGTTCTCATTCTAATTTTCAAAGTGTTCTTAACAGCTCAGCAGCTTTGAAAACCAGACCATACTCTTCGTAGCCAGCCAGGAATTTTTGAAGTTTATGATTTAAAAGGACATGACAAAAAGCACTGAAAATGAACAGCTAAAGTATCAAAGCACCCACTGATATCCCAACTGATTTCTTTCAGCAGTTGAATCTGTTGGTTGCAGATTGAACAGGGAGTCAAGAAATCCCATTTCTATTTCCAGCTCTTGTCAGTAATGATGTTTGGCAGTGCTAGAAAAGATCATCTTCAAACCCTTCCATACTGGATATCAATTTGTCAGTGTTGGTTTATGGCAGTGAAGCCTTTGCATTAACAATCATGGAATCATTTAGGCTGGAAAAGACCTCTAGGATCACCAACCCAACCCTGAGCCCAGCACTGCCACGTTCACCACTTACCCACATTCCCAAGTGACACCACATGGTTTGTGCACACTTCCAGGGATGGTGATTTCCCCAGCTCACCCTAAACAAAGGCAGAACCAACCCCTGGAGCTCAGAGCATGGACTGGGTGTAGGGACAGGAATTTTCCAGCACCCATGCCCCAGAGCTTGGCCACAGGGGGATTTTACACCCACCTGTGCTCCTGCTGCCACAGACCAGGCTGCAGAATTCTCCCTCAGACTCTAAACCAGCACCTTGGTGACTGCACCAGAGCATTTAGGATACAAGCAAGTCTAATAAAACCAGCAGTAGCAGGTAGCTATGAATTTATATTCCTCCTTTGCATGAAATGCACGACCCTTCTCCAAGAATATGGAAGCATTTTTGCTCCCCCAGACAAATACCTAAAGCTAGTCAAAGGTGCAGGAATGCATACATTTATCCCAGCTGTGGGCTGTATCTGCACATTAAACACCATTTGTTCTGGGTCTGACAGAAAAGCGAGCTGGAGAAAAAATGTGTCAAAGACAAGAAAAAACCCAAACCAGTCAGGCAATGGCTAGAAACTAAAAGCTGATTCCCACCACAGGTGTCCTATTTCCCCTCAGGGCCACCTCCTGCTGGTTGTGTCCCCCTCTCCCCAGATGCTACAGCTCCAGAGGCAGCAGGATGGGATGCACAGCCTGGAGCAAGCCATGCTCCCCTTCCTTTCCCCCTCCTCCTCCTGCTAGCAGAGGCAGACCAGCCACAAAGCCACTTTCCTCCACCACACCTTACTTCTTTCCCCATCCCAGCTGTGTAATGGTGCTTAAAACACCCCAAGAAGATGCTTTTCACTGGCACTGATGAACACATGCAGGACACTGCAATTAGCAGCTGACTCCCCACCAAGGATAATGAATGAAGGAGAAAAAGAAGAGAGAAGAGGATTTGCAGCCTCAGGTGTTCAGGCACTTCAGGATAAAAAAAAAAAATCCTTGTCCTATGTTTCTGAAAGGTTGGAAAAGGTACAATTTTTACAGACACAAAGGGAGACACAGCTGGGTCCAACATGTCTGTACTCATCCCTTTCTTGTAAGCACCAGGGGAGCAGAAACCTTGCTGCAAGCTGGTCCCCACCTCCCAGCACAGGTTTTCCCTTCCCTCCTTGCTGCAGTCACACCTTGGCCACCCTGCTATGTGATGCCCAGCCCCAGCAAACTGGCATGAGCTGCTGATACCTCCACAGAGGCTCTGGAGCACATCCTTCCCTTTTCTAAAGAGAGAGACACAGCCACGCAGTGATTTGGAAAAGCAGAGGCACCCAAAAAACCATCTAACTGCTTTTGGTTAGTAATGTGGAAACAGGAGCCTGGCCAGCTCTTACAAAATACACTTTTGACACTGATCTCCCAAACAGGAACAGACTTGTTCTGGCTGTCTCTACGTGTACACACACCCACACACACAGATGTGAGAGGAGAGCTCAGCTGCTCTGGGCTGCAGCCACCAGCACTAAGCCAGCCTCCATCCCCAGCACCCACCACTGCTGCTGGCAGTGATCCCTCTCTGGATAATTCCTGGGAGACCAAACTGCTGGTCCTGCCACCAGCCTGGCAAAGGCTGGTAGGACCAGGAAAAGCAGGGAGGAAGGGATGAGATCTACATCCATCCAGCAAGGCAGATGAATGATTTGCCCTTCTCAAGAGCTCTGAGCACTCCAAGTACAAATCTTTCAGAGTTTGTGACAATAATTCCCTCCCCTCCTTCCTGTTAATAAAATATAATAGCAACTCTGAGAATAATGGCCTATTATCTGAAGGCTTAAATGACAGAGTCATCAAAAGGAAGGTGAAATATAGGGCTGGGGAATCAGCTGGGGTGGGGAGTTACAACTTCCCTGCATGGCACGTGGGCAGAGCACGACAGATTTAGTGGTTTCTCAGAGAAAAAAAAGCACAAAACATCAGTGTCTTACAATTTAAAATCTATCAAATGCACATTTTGGAATTGTTCTCAGTGCACATATGTCAGTTGTTTGCTCAGCTCAGAGAAATGCCCGTGACCTGCCATCCAAGCCTGTGGAATAATCAGGTTGGATGCATCCAGCTCCTGCCCCTCCTACACTACAGCTGTCACGAGGTTTGCAGGATCTGCCACCTGGAAGCCAAGGCACAGGTGGCAGCAAGGACAGCAAGGATCATGGAGAAAGTACCATGGAGCATATTTTGGTCTCTGCCACTGTCAGGGCAGGTGCAAAATAATATTTTTAAAGATTTTGCCTCCTAGAAATTGATAGAAAACTAAATTCAGCTGAAAAGGTTAACTTTACTTAAAGGCTTAAACTCAACAAAAACTTAAAAGTTTTGAGACCAAAAATTATGTCTGACCTTTTTTTTTTTTTTTCTGTCATTGAGGGGGTGGAGGTTTGGAACCAAACTATGACTAGTCTACATTTTATTTTCCATTTTTTGCTACTTTTGCAAGAATTTGAAATTTAAGAAATGCTGTGCAAAAAGTTAATCCTTTTACCCTTTTCCTTCTAAGCATGCTGTCCTTCTTTCTTCTCCTCTTACCTTTTGTCTGTCTGTCCTTTTCACTCATCCAAAGGTTGAATTCTCCAGAACAGTCACTCAGTTACACAACCACTAACAAAAAAAAAAAAAAAAACCTACAGATCCTTCCTTGCATCCAGTCTCTAATGCAAAAACTGCTTATGGCTTAATGATGCTCTTCCATGCTTCATTAGCTTTTACTAGTGTGGAAACCAGGTTTCAGACCTGTCACTGGAGCTGGGTATAGGACAGCAGGATGTATTCCTGGTTTCCTCAGTGTCCAACTTTCCTCCAAGTTGGGCTCGTTGCCGTTGATTTTGGAGGTGTCAGAAACATCACCCACGGAGATTTTCAGTGATAGGAAGCTGCTGATTTTCTGATCCAGCCCCAATTAGCAGCTGCCTGATAATTGTTGACATTGGAGAGCTATGAAGCAAATTGGGGGCCTTGATCCAATGAACCATAAAAATAAATAATAACCATAAAACTACATCTGTGCTGTAAAACCTCCCACAGTGACTGCCAGTAACGACCATGGTGACTTGAGACCCTGCCTGGAAGGGAGAGCTCTGCACCTTGACAGGGACCAGAACCTTTCTGGCCATCTCTGTGGGAGGGTGAGGGGTTGAGCAGGCAGTGAACCCCCTCTATTATCCTGCCTTGCCCCAAGTGTAACCCAAATCAGGGCTGGGATGTTGTGGGTAGATCAGCCATTGTGCCTCTGCCCATGGGGTCTTTCACAAAGGCAGGTTTTAAGCCTTTCTACAAAGTTCCAGGAATCCTCTCCTCAAGCCTGAAATGACCTATTAAATGTGGTGGCAAATCCAGGGAATACCTTTGCATTTTCTTTGAGCACATCTCCGAAACAAAACATGACCCCACACAAAGAGATTTTTGCTTTGATTCACCTTTCCCATCACCTTATCTTCCCTATTGCTTTTGCATGCATAAACTATTAAAAAAAGAGCATATCTGCCAAAATAATTTTCACATCAGAACTTCCTGAGTTATAATTACCTTTTCCCAGAAAAGCAGCCTGTGACAACTCACTTGAGTCAATCTCTGCTTGTAAAACCAATCTTGATCTTTGCCAACCCCTGGCTGTGGCTGGTTCTTAATCAGCCACCAGGCAGGGAGCAACTCAACATTCATCTAAAATCTGCAGTTCTGAATAACATGGAAATCTGGTCTTTTCTTTCCATCCCTGAGGCCAATCCTGTGCAAGCTGGTGGGGACCAGAAAGGTTTTCAGGGGCTTATTTAGGGTCCAGTCCTCCACCTCTGTGCAACAAACTCCCAATGCTTTGAATGGCAGAGGAGAAGCCTGAAAGTTTTCTTAGTGCTGCTCTAGCTTGTACAAAAGGGAAATGTTAATGATTTCACTGCCTCTACCAAGCTTAACACACCAGAACAGCAAGGAGCTGGGAGAGCCCAGGCAGAGCTGACAGAGTATGAAGCTGTCATCCACAAACAGCCTATTGATGTTTTCTCCAGAGCAGCCAAATTAATACAATACCAAGTCCTTGCCCATGTTCTACGTAATTAATTCAACACTGAGATGACATTTCATTTAATCAAGACATATCATATCTTCTCTTTCAGCTGAAAGAAACACTGAAGTTATAATGAAAACTGGTCAATATATCAACTAATCAGCAATTTTTTTCTGTATTTCTGCTGGTCCCTGAAAGCCAAAAAAGAGCTGATGCTTTCCCTTCTTGATCTTCTTACTCCTATTGAGATACAGTATTCAAACAGACATGGAGATTCTCAGAACAGAGGAGTTTTTCATTTTTGTTGCATTTCACAGCAGAATCGGCTACATTTTTTCCCCCCAACTAAAAGTGTGTTTTCATGTAAATAAAAAACAGAATTGTCACAGGAGAGCTGACCATCTGGTCCTGCATCCTGACTCTGATGGGGATCAGCCCCAGCTGTTTCAGGGAAGGTTTGTTCCCAGTCCCTTTCTGTAACAAACCAGTTTGCATCCCAAAACAGGAGGGCTTCCCTCCTCTTTGAGGTTTAAAAGGGAATTTGCAGCTTTCCAGATGTTTTGGGGTTTGGTTGTTTTTTGGGGTTTTTTTGCATTTTACAAATAATTCCTAAATATTTAGCACTGTGCTTCCAGAAGGGGACTGCAGTGAACGAGCGTCAGCCAGCTTAACAGGTATGAGGTGGATGGCAAAAGAGCTGACTCTTGCACCCCCAAAGTATTTCCAGCCTTTAACAGAGGCTTCATGCTATAGCAGATATGTCAATATTTGCCACGTCTCAGCCAAGACTTGATAAGTTCATCTGCCTTCCTGCCACATGTGGAACATCCCAGCCCCTTTCCCAGGGTGTTGCTGGAATTGCCATTCTGGTCCCCTGACGAGGGAAGGAACTGGAACACTGCACTCCTGCAACTTTGCTTCATGTAAATCAAATCACAGCTGCAAAATTTGGGGACAGAAAAAAGCGAAGAAACAAAAAACATCCAAAAAAAAACCCCCAAAAAACCAACAAACCCAAAAACTTCCCACCACACACATCCAAAATGTAAATACTCCTGGCCTCCTCCCACTAGTAAATGTCACTTGACACTCTCACATCAAACCTGTCATCAGCTTGAGCATTTAAAGAAAACCACTGCTGGGGCCGGCCTCACAAATCTGTCCCCAGCACCAATTTACAAGTAACCCCTCTATATTAATTATTCCTAAGTATGCCACAATGACACATTAAATTTGCATGCTGAAACCTAGTTAAAGCCTGAACAAGCCAGGACCTCTGAGAAAGCAGTGCACAGAAGAGAAATGTATTGTTTTAAATAACTACCTACTGCTGAGCAGGGGCACAGAACATATTTGGAAGCAGTAAAATTGCTGGAGAGAAGCAAGGATGCTTTGAAAACAATACATTTGGGTCCTGCTAACACTGGAACAAATGAACAAACATATATTGAGGTTGGTGTGAGGTGGTTGCAAGCATATATTTGCATAGTCTGATGGTCCCTGGAGGTGGGAGTTCTCTCTGCCTTGGTCTCAGCAAACCTGTGGAAAATGCAGGTAGCAGAAACCATTCCAGGCCCCCAGAGGCTGAGCAGTTGCAGAGACTATCCAAAGCTCAGTGAAGCTCTAAATCAAGTGAGCAAGTGCTGGCCCTGTTTTGCTTTGCACAGACCTTCCCACAGTGCTCCAGGATGATTTTACCTCATAACAGACACCATCAATGCTAAGCAAATCACTTGCATAATTATGTGTACTTGCACAGTGCCATCCACTGCAGCTGAGGTCACTTGCTTATCATCATTATCCCAATTTTTTCATCAATGGAAACGTGTATTTTTATTTGTGATTCATTCTGTAGCAGTTGTTAAATGCAGTGCCATGCCAGGTGTATTTTTAACACTTGCTTTTATTGCCTCAACATGTTTCAGATAGGGTGGGAAAGGTGTCTGCCTGCCTTCACCCTTCCCATCACATGGGATGTTGCTATTAATTATAACTTGTGTCATATTAATCACGTGATATTATTATTTATAAAGCAGTCCTCCACATACCAGTTATAAAAGGATCAAATCTTATCATGCCTTGATGAATCAGAGTTCAGTATATTTTAGGTTCCCCATAATCAGCTGGCAAAGGCTTGCTTCTAAGCAAGATGCTGTTTATTTTTAGGTTAGTAATGAACAAACACCAGGAGTCCATAGGGGAAATAAAGAGCCATTTCTCTGGGAAACAGAGTGATCCTGGAAGCAGCAGTGTGGGCACAACACCTACTCATTAGATCACACCATCCAGCCAAAAAAATGGAATTACATTCAAGTTTGGCCTCACTGACCATCCCCCTTTGTGTCACCAGGATTCTTCCTCAGGGCACAAAATCCCAGGCTCATAGATTGGAGCTGCACAACAAAAAGGCTGGCAGGGGATGGAGAGGATCCATTTCATTAGGTGATCTCTGAGAGGGATTGCAGGAGGTGATGGGCTGATCCACCATTGGGTAGAGCTTTACACAAGCCACAACAATTTGGGAAGGTGAGGGAGGAAAGAGCCATAGATGCCACTTTGTTAGCCTCAAAAAACGCAGTGTGAAAAGCTGAAGTGTGACAAGGAGGGGACACTGAGGAGCTGCACACTTGGCTGCCAAAGCAGCAGTCCCTGCAAATCAGGTGTGGCAGCAGCTCAGTGTCCCCAACTCCCCAGGGACTGTAAAGGGCACAAAGCCTTTGACCTGCAGGTCACTGCCTCCAAACCCAGACAGATTTTGTGAATGATCAAGAGTGATTCCCATCTGTGTCTTTAAGTAAAACAAATAGGAAATTACACTCTTAGCTGACAACAGCCACCCTTCAGTGCTCAGCTGCATGATTTCCATTAGCAGCCCTGCACCTTGGAGAGGAACAGATCCTGCAGTCCAAGTGAGACATACTGGGGTCACCATACCCAGCTCTCTATCAGCAGCCACAGCCATGAAATGCTTCCCTGGAACCAGCTCTAGTATCTACACAAGTCTGAAATCCATCATTAAATCATAATTGAAATAAATCCAGGGAAAGACCCCATCCAGTCAAGCTGGAGCAGAACTGGGAAGCTCCTTCCTCCTGGGAATGGGATGTTTGCACTCTCCCAGCCCACAGCACATCAGCCTTTATCCTGCAACATCATCAGGTCAGATCCTCCAGCACCTGCCTAAATAGAATCATTGCAGTTGGAAAAGACCTTTAACATCATTAAGTCCAATCTTCAAAAAGGGAGGCAAGGTGATGGCTGTGTCCCAGGAACCTGGCTCCTCCAAGAGCATCCTAAATTTAGGGCTTATTGCAATAATCATGTCCATTAAAGTTACTCTGGAACCTCTTGCTGCTCCCAGCAGCCCATGACTCATCCCTCAGAGAAAGACACAATTAGGAGCATCTGTCAGTAAAGCCACTGAAAATGACTCTCACAGCTCTCAGTACACATACTCTGGTCCAGAGCTTTGGCAACTCTGGAGTGTTTGGGAATTACCCCCAGCAGCCTCCCCCCCAGCTTGTTTATCCAGCAGGAACATTTAATAAGGAGCCTGTTAAAAAGGCCACAGTCACAGAGTATTCCTTGTCTGTCGGGCAATCAGGTTGGGTTATGGTGCTGATCATTAATTATTGGGCTGGAGAGGGGGGAAGAAGGGCTGGCTTAAATTAAAAGCAAAACCAGAGCTCATTAGGTACACAATAAACATGGAATAAAGACAAAGGCACACAGCTCCTCCCTGCAACCACACCTGGCACCAAGGGATCAGGGCTCCCCTGCCAATTCACACTGCTGCTGTCTTGGAATAGTATTCCAAATTCAATTGCTTGAGAAATGTACCCACCCCTTTTTACCATCCTTAATGTTGCCTTCAAGACCTCCTTGATTCCAGAGATTTAGCATAGGATTAGCAGATTCTGGGGTTGGCATGGTCTCTGGAGCCCTTTCCTCCACCCATTCCAAACAAATTTGCCACCACTCACTCGTTTCCAGCCCGCACAGGTGCAGTGCAGGAAATTCCCTGGTTACAAAAACAAATTAAACTTTTTCCCCCAAAGCCTTCCAGGAAGAAGCACTGCAGAGCACAGCAAACTTTTGGCACACCCAGGCTTTTCAGTGACCAGTCCAGCAAGGCCATTTGGCCAAAGAGCGAGTTCAAGCTCACCTCTGGACAACCCTTACACAGATGGAAACCTCTGAGTCAAGCCCAGGTTCCCTGGCTGCTCTCCCCACCCAGCCAAGGAACCCAGCCACTTTGTCATCCCCCTGGAGCCCCTGAGTACTCATTTCAAGCTTCCCACCCTGTTCTCCAAACTAAGATGGGATCCTCCTGGCTAATTCCAACAACAACAACAGCAAAACTCTTCAGCAGAAGTCCCAATATCTTGGTGTGTGAAGCCAAATTTCACTCAGTACACGTGCACACCCCAGAAGACCCTGAGGGAGATCTCAAGGGAGATCTTTGCTGCCTGACCCCAGGAGGAGCTGCAGCATTCCTCAGGTCAGTGCAGAGTGCCTTTCCATCATACCACCTTTTCCCAGGGCTGCAGGGAAAGGAAAAAAAAAATTAAAAATCAATAAAAGTAAAATCACAGACAGGTCTTTTGTCTCTGAGCTGCATGTCCCTGTGCAGCCAGAGGTGAGCAGAGTTCAAAGGGAAGGATTTCTATGACTGCCTTGCCAGACAAAGCTGAGATGCTTTTGCCAAGGTAACACATAAGAAAGAGATCAGTTTCCCGTTCTACTTTTACTCACAGAAGAAAAACCAGGTTGATTTTAATTAATTTTGTTCATGGAGCTGCACTCCCTGGGTAAAGCTCATAGAAACTTATAAGGTTAACAGAAGCAAACCTGTGAGTAGCTCAGGTAAAACAGAGCTGACACCACTGTTTCTTATGGGTTCTTGCTTGAAAAATAACCACAATTCACTGCACACCATCAGCTTGAAGAGATCACGTTCCTCCTAGACACCACTGCCTTCTGCCCTGCCCATACACAAGTGTCAGCAGAGACAAATCTGAACCAAAATTTAATGAATCTGGCTAATTCATTATCTGAAAGACTCATGTGTTTCAGTTTTGTTTCATCCTGACTTTTTTTTTTTCCTTCCAAGCTGAGCACACCAGATGGCCAATACCACTCTCATTGCTAGCTACTAATCAGCCACTTCCATATGATATTTGCCATGAAGAATTAATACAATTAGGTCAGGATGTAAAGACATCATATTATTCATGGCAACAAGCCCAGATTTACTTTTTATTCCTCCTGCCACTGCCTGGAGCCCAAGTGAGGTCAGAATCCAGGTCCATTTGCACTGCAGGAAGCTGGGCTGCTCCAGGTCTCCTTGCACAGCACTTCTGCAGATGCAGCTCTGGCTTCCCTTCCCTGAGAAATACAGTCAAATTCAGTTTCAAAAGGAATCCTTGCTAAAATAGCTTCAGGTACACACCTAACCAAAGGATGATGCCCTTGTAACACTTCTCAGCTGTGCTTTTCAAGACTCAGATTCCCTTTTTTTAACTAGTCACTACAACAGATGCAAGAAATAGTGATGGAGAATTCCCAAAAAGTGATGGACAGAATTCTGCTGGCCAAACCCTCAGAGCTGGGAGATCACAGAGGAGGGAGAACTATGCCATCTCCTTACAGCCCATCAGGGTGCTCCTCCCAGACTGCTCACCCGGAAGGGAACAAGTAGATCAGCTATTTGTCACAGCTTTGTTATTTTTCTTTTTAAACAATTGTTGGGTTTTTTTCCTTCCTTTTGTTTCTCATAACTGAACTGAAATATAAATAACTTTTCCTCAAGCAAAGGTTAGCTCAGTGGCAGGACCCAGATTTTTCTGGGAAGGATAGTTGCTCTCTGTTCCCTTCTCAGGGCACATTCCCAGTTCTCACCCACAATGCATTTGATTTTCAGGGTCCTCTTTCTTGTAGTTTAAAGCTGTGAGCAAAAGTGGGATTGCCCAGTCACACATGGGAGATCAAATCTTGACTCTTCACTCTGATAAAACACCCAACAATGACTCTGGCCAAGTTGGTGGCTTTTTTTCCTGTTCCATAGATTCCCTGCCCCTATCCAAAAACTCAAGCCCATAGTGGGGTAGCCAAGAGGCCAGGACACCTGGTGAGCCCCAGGCAGGGCTGCCTTGCCTGTCCCAGAGCTCATTCCCAACAGGGATTTGCTGCTTCACCCTGAATCCCCCAGGCAAACCCTCCCCAGCACCAGGGATGGCTCTGCTCCTTGCAGTTCCAGACATCTGTGTTTACTCCACGACCCATAACAGAGTTGTTTTCCCTGGAAAGGCTCCATCACTGCCTTTCTCCTGCTGCCTACCATGTGTCCATTTCTTTATATATATATATAATTTTTTTCCCCCAAAGAAAGTCTGGATGCTGCTATTTTCAGCACCCTCCCCATGTGCTGGAGGCAATTCATGCTTTGGGACACATGGCAAAGACTGCAGAAATATTTCCTGTTGGTCCTAGGAGAGGCTTCCCTAGCAAAAACACATTGCAGTGCTTCAAAGACCCCATTCCCCATGCACAGCCCAGCACTCAGAGTTTACTTTTGGCACTACACAAACCAAAAGCCCTGTGGAGATCCAGAACGCAGCACAAGGTCATTGTGTCCTCTGCAACGTGATTTCTGAGGCTAAATACTCTCCTTGTTACCACACAAGGGGAGTATCACCTTCCTGCCTGATCCCTCAGGGAGCACGCTAGCCAAAATTCACTGGGCATGGACCTAAAGCCCACAGCTGTCTCTGAGCAGGCAGCTCAGCCACAGCCTCCACTGCTGGCCCATGTCCTGCTGCCAAGCAGAGTAGGGAAGGCATGGTCCCTCCCAGGACTGTCAGCCTTCACTCCTGCCCCAAATACACTCATTTTTTTGCTATGTGACAGCAGGATGACCTAGTTGTCATCTCATCACCTCCCTGCAGCAAGACACTAAGGGGCACTAATTCACTGACCAGGACCAACCTCCTGAACTAACGTCCTTCAGATTCACATAAATCCCTTCTTGTGCTCTCCCATCTCACTTCCTGACCCTGAGGGACAAAAAGATTCATTTAAAGTGTTTATTATCATTATTATACAGCAGGGGAGAGAAGAAGACTAAGGCAGCAGTGGCTGAGTGGAACATCCCAGCTGGGTGGATGAGGGGTGGCAGGGGGGATTAGGGGTCTGCAGGAAGCTTGCAGAGCAGCTCGTAGAGGGGGACAGTGCTGGATCCCAATGAGCCTTTCCAATGTGGAAGCAGAAACTTTTTCCCTTCCTAAGGGATGAGATTCCTTCTGGCCTGCACTGAGGTTTCCCCAGTACCCTGGGTGAACTGGGAGTTGCTTGGCTGGGACTGGAGCCCCAGAGCAGCACGTGTGTGCACCATCACCCTCCCTGTCCCAGGAGCAGGGAGGGGGTCAGCCCAGGAGAGGGGCTTTGAAGGCTGACAGCCTCAGGTGTGAGCCTGTGACTGAGACATTCCTGCAAAGCAGGAGCAAAAGATTTGTTACCTGGAGAGGGCTGACGCTTGACGAGTGATATCTTCATCCAGCTGTCCAAAAGCTGCCTGCAGGCAGCTTCTGCTTCATCAGGGCCAAGAGCCTGAATTCGAGACTCAGGAAGGTCCTTAAGACATCTGTGAAAGAGGGAGAGGACAGAGGGAAAAAAAAAATTATCTGGGGAAAGGGTGCCTCTTGTGTTTCCGTGTCAGCTGGCGTGGAAGGCTCGCAGAGCTCCCGCTCAGCGTGGGACCTGCAGGAACGTGTTCCCCTCCTCAGGAACTGTCACTGATCTGGCAGCCAGCCCTCCAAAGGGGGATGGCCAGGCAGCCACAGCTCTGGCAAACAGAGACGGTGGGATCTATGGAGTCATCAGCATTTTTCTGATTTCCAGAAATTTTTTTTCCTCCACTGGTGAGGAATGCCCGGACAGAGAATTCCAGGTGAACAACAAGCTGTATTTCTGAGGAACCTGTCCAAGGCTAGTCACAAGTACTCCACGTATGGCTAGATGAAAATCAGAGGGAGGATTTTGGAAGAGAATATTTGGGTTCATTTTGGCAAGGAGCAAGAGCCTGAAGGAAAGCCCATTGTGCACGAGGTGGACTCCTGGGTGTCATCCCACCCACACTGCTGGAAGGCCCTGCAAGCACAGGGAAATGAGCACATTACTCTGTGCCCTGCTCCCCTTATCTCTAAATCCAGGCTGGTTCATTACCACCACATTTTTAGAGTCAACACATGAGGTTTAATTTATTAGTGCCCATAAAACCTCTTGCATTCCAGGGTGGGAGTTCTCTGCAGCACAAACCTCACTGCTGCCAGAGCACGCCTGTCACTTCTTGGTGCTCACCAGACCACAGCACGGCACTTCACGAGAAGCACCAAATCAGGGTATTTTACCAGGGTGTAGTTCACTTCTCCTTCCTCTCACATGGCTTTTAGGCTTCATAAAACACACCTCAGAGAAGCCCCTCTCCCCTCCATGCAGCCACAGCAACAAGACTTGGCACTGTGCAGATCCAGCCCAAATTGTGGCAGCTCTGCTGCGGGTGGGAACAAGAGCAGTCCCCAGTGCTGAGGGGCTCCTGCTCATCCCAGTGGCTGCTGGAGATCACTGGGAATGGGATGGAAGCTGCTGATAATTCACAGTGCTTGGCCATCAGATGGGAACTGTTTTCTGTGTTGCTCCTCAGCCAGCCCAGATCCCATCACAGCCAGGTCAGGCCAGACCAGGAGCCCTGGGACACCAAAAGGAGCCAAGGAGGCTGGCCAGAGACAAGGTGAGAGACACCAGACAGGCACTCCCTGCCTGCTCTGCTGAGGTGGAGCTGTTCAGGAATACTTTCAGGTTTGGCTAATCCTCTTTCAGAAACACATTTCAAGCTCTGTTTCTGAAGGTCCTCGAGGCAAGACAGCTTCAGCCCTAAACCTCTGGCTACAGAGTGAAACTTAACCACGCTCAATTTACCTCCCCACCCGAGGGCATGTCAGTCTTAGGCTGGCTTCTGGAGTTTCAGGTTTATGGCTCAGCAGCACAAAAGACAGGAAAATGGATGATCTTGCATCTTGGCTGAAAGACCCAAGGTCAGAGGGGTTTTCCTAGTCTGCATCAGGAATTGTAGATGGTGTTATGGGAAAGGGGAATTCCATTTGTTTGCAGCACCAGAGATTCTGGGAATTTTCTTTCCACTACATCCCACCAGTCATTGTCACCACATGGGGAGATGCAGGAGACCAGAGCAGGGTAAAGATGCATGAGGATCACATGAAGATGAAAGGAATCAGATGCAGCCTTGTGCTCTTCACTGCCAGTTACAGGTCTTCTACTCCTGAACACCCCAATTCTTCCCCAGCAAACACATTTCCACTTGATGCAGTGCCCTGAAAGCCATGTCTGGAGGCTCAAGCAACCCAGAGGACCTCAGGATTTGCACAAATCCCCCCAGCCAGGCTCACCACAGGCCACAGCACAGGGGTAAAAGGCTCCACATATGGCTCTCATTGCTCTTCCTTTTATCCTGGTCGTGCCCAGCAGGCAGAGAGCTGCAGGAGGTGGGGAGAAGGAAGAGGGCTGGGAGAGGGTTAAACCTGAGGGAGGCAGGGAACAGCCTGGCCATGGGTTTGTAGCACAGCCAGCAAGAAAACTGGGGGACTATTGGGGGACTATGGTGACTTTCAGCTCCAGGTCAATAGCTCAAATCTGGTCCAAGTCAGGGACAGAAAAGGTATTATGTGAAATTAATTGCTGCTCTCAAGTCCAACTCCTAGAACATTTGTGTCCACTTCAGTAAAACTTGCACCAGCTAAAGGCCACTGGGGGACAAGGGCACAGAAGTGAGGGGTGGGAAGCTCCTGCCCCATTCCCAGATGGAAACTCCCCTTTGGGGCCCATCCTGCTCTCTCCACTCCCAGAGCTATTCTTCTCACACCACACGTGCTTTTGCAGAGAAATAACGTTGAGATTTCTCAGATTCACATACATCAAGTCAATAATTCAGAGCCATGAGCATGCCTATCATGATGCTGCAATCTTTCTTTTCTGAGGAAAAATGTATGAGATAACTGGATGGAGTTAGACATGGAGATTTATAGGGCAGGGACAGACTTTTTGCTCCAGTTTTTCACTGTCATTAGCACAAATTTCCCTCCCCCATGAGCACAGGACTAAGAACCCATCACTGCTCTGAAGCATGGCCAGGCAGCACCACTGTGCTCCCAGTGAGAACCAGTGTTCCCTTCAAAGAAAGAGAAAACTTCTGAGGGAAAGCCACTCACTAAGATGTTTAAAACAGAAAGTGAAATATCAAAATACTTGAAAAAAATCACATTCATGGAAGAAATGACTCAGCTGTTTAGACAGAGCAGGAAACTATCAGACACAAAGGAAAACAAATTGTCCATGTTTGGCAAACCAGCAGTTCACAGCAATTGTGTTCTAGATGGTTCCTCCACTTGGGACTAGGGGAAAACACACCAAAACCTGTGTTAGCTGTTTCTGGAGAGTCTTTAGGGTTGTCACAAGCAGCTGTACATGTAAAAGGACATTTTTGTTTTCTTCCTGGACAGTGTGCTCCCAGCCAATGGCTGAGCAATGACTCCAAGCACTCCCAGGATTTGCTTTCCACCTGTAAACTGGACAACTCACAGCTCTGCCCACTCCCACTCAGGGCAGGGCTGCTCTCGTGTCCCCAGGACAGAGCCACCCCCAGCTAATGCTCCCCCATGACACACTCCAGCTCCCTCCTGCCACCCAGAACCATTACCCTCCTTAATTCCTCTGTCCAAAATGACAGCAGAGGTCTCCGCTGGGAAATGCTGCCTGTCCCTGGAGTTCCAGCCGTACCTCTCCTGGCTGCTGCCTCTCCCAATTAGGAGCAAATCTGCCTCCTGTCAGCAGCAGTTCGTTCTGCCCCTACAGCCCACCCCATACCGGCTCCCATTTAAAAATAAAAGATTGCCTTTTCTGAGCTGCTTATTGCTGCCTGCGCTGACAATAACTCTGTGGAAATTGGTCATTGCCACCGCTGATGGCCATTAGCATGCTGACCTGCTTTGACTTCGCCATCAGCTTTGAATATCAAATCAGTGATTAACGACTTCCAGTAATGACCCTGCCAGGAGCATCCCTGTGTTTCTCCAAGAAGGTACCCTCTGAACTAGATCATTACAGGAGCTTGTCATTTGTCAGCAATTTAAAAGCTGATAAGTCAGCAGCAGGCACGGGGGGATGAGGCTATGCTGCTTTCCTTGATGTTTGTTGTGCTTTTCCTTTTCCACCAGCAGAGACAGATAAAATTCATATGGTTATGGCCAGCATTGTTTGCTTAACAGCACCTCAGAGAATAAAATGAGGAGAATGACTCCTTGCTTGCCCCCTTCTGACCCTCTTTCCAAAAGCCTCTGATATTGATCATCTAAGGCTGGGATTCAAAAAAGCCACCTTAAGTCCAAAATTTGTTGTGCAGTTATAGCTCAAAGACACAAAAAAAAATTAAAAAAATTTAAAAAGTAGTGTCACACACTATTTCAACAAAAATGGATTTTTCCAACTCCAAAAATATTGCCAGGCTAATTCTGACAGCTTAGGTGTCTATGTTGTGTTAAACAGCATCCAGCTCCCTCTGTGCCAGCTTCCCCAGCACACAAGGGTAAAACCAGGGCCAGTCCTGCAGGTGGCAAAGGTGATGCAGCTCAGGAGCAGCACTGACCAGTGCAATGCACAAAGCCAGTACTGCTGAGCACAAAACACAGCCTCAGAGACAGACACACGTTTGGTCTGCCCAGGTACCTTGGCTGATAACAGAAAGACAAAGCTTTCACAAATCCTGGGCCAGAAAACCCTGTCCAAGGGTTTTAAAGCATCCAGTCATCCCTTTGATACCTTTACTGGGCTTTCTAAAGAGCTCCCTGGAGCTGCATCAAGCCCAAGCCCTGCAAAGAGCAGGTGAGCCATGCTTGGAAGCTGCCTTCACATCTGCCAGTGCTTTATGGTCCTGGAGAGGAAGAAAGATGAAGAGGGGATCTTCTAATGAGGTTATTACCAGGGTCTGGCACTGCAGCAAGTCTGTGCAATGCCTGCTGCACTCCTTCCTCCTACAGGAAAGGAAAAGCCTTTGTGGGAAGGATTTAAAGAGCTCTGACTCAGACACCAAAGGTGCCACCTCTCAGTGGACAGTCAGGGCCATGGAGCAGTTTGGCAGGCAAAGGAAAAGTTTCAGGTATTCTCAGCAAACCAGCAGCAAAATAAACAGCAAAGAGTCTTCAGCATCAGATGTGCTTGTGTGTTTACAGCCTGAATTTACCTGGCAGAGTAGAGCTAATTTAGGTTTGTTGGACTGTTTCTGGTGCAGAGCCTCTCCATGCCTCAGTTTCCTTCTTATTTACAAAGGGTTAACTGACTCCAAGGCAGCCAGAAGTTCCTATTTCCTCCTATTTCCATCTATTCCTGGTAATAACCAGGTCCCAGGAGGAAGGAAACCATCAGGCAGAAGCCATCACTCACATCAGCATTGCCAGCAGGCCCAGAGACACAGAACAAAAAGCTGCTCTCCCTGACCCCTTTTCCCCACACAACATTGACACAGAGTCTGACACAGCAGCGAGCACAGAGCTACCCCAAGCTCCAGGAGACACCCTCATACAGGGATGGGCAGATCCTCCTGCAGGCCCCCGGAGTCCCCACCTTCCATCACAGCAGCCCCTGCTCACAGCTCTGCACCTCGCAGCTGCCACCCAGCAAGGGGGGACCCAGAGCCACAGAGCCATCTCCTCTCGCCCTGGGCTTCCACACGCTCCTCTCCCAGCCCCACTCGCTTCCTGGGAAAGAACCTGAGCAGAAGAAGAAAGATGCAGCTCTGGTTTTTCCTTACAAGTAGTTGTGCAAGCAGACACCCATCAGGAAGCCCTGCCAAGGCTCCCTTCTCTTACCTGCTTTTGGAAAACCTCCTTCTGGGTATTTTTGCTTGTTTCATTGCAACCTCGACCCACAACATAACTCTCTTGGTTCTGTTTTTCAATTCTTCCACTTGCCTAATAGCACATTTCCAAATCATGACCAAAAAACCCAAAACAAACAACACCAAGCAAACAACAACAGAAAAAAGAAATCGATAACCAAAGCCTTCCCCCCTTCCAACAACAGCTATTTCCTTTTCCAGCCTCCCTTTAGTAAGTTCGGTGAGGAGCCAGCTTCCTCCAAGGCTCCCATCAGAGCTTCTTATCAATTAGGGTAATTGGCACCCAGCTGAGCCTATCTCCCAGTTGGGACCCATTAACACTCAATCAAGACAACCCCGGGCCCTGCTCTCCTCCCCATTCCAGCTCTCCTCTCTATCTGTGCACAAAACCCTCTGGAGGCAGTGGGGCTGTCCATCCATCCCGTCTGGAAAGGCAGGGATGGTGGTAATGAGTGTAATGAGCAGGCAGTGCTCGTAGCTGCTCTCCAGCACCGGGGCCATGCAATTAGCCTTGCCCCCATGTCACAGGCAGGGAAAGGTGGAGATCTGGGAATTGTGGGGTGCCCCAGGCAGAGCTGCCTTGCTCTTGGTGGCATCAGGTGGGGGATTAGTGCCTGGTGCCCTCTGCTAAGCACCAGCTCCAGCATCTCATGCTTGTCAGAACAGCAGCTCTAATTTCCATGGCCCTGAGTACACCTAAGTCACCTTTTCAAGGGCTTTCTTCCTTTTATCTAATCACAAGGGTCAGAAAGCAAATAGCAGCTACCCGACAGGAAACAAAAGAGCTCCATAATCTTCTTTAACCTTGTGCTTTCTTTAGAGTCTGGATTTACTTTGCTTGGCTGTTTGGAACTGATGTCCTGGGACACTTTCAAGCGGTTGTACGAGGCAGAGGGCTGGCCCAGGTGTTTTCTGTGTCCTCTGTCAACCACTTCCATAAAGTCCCCCAAGGCTACAGCCACTCTTAAGCCTTGTAGCCATGAAAACCAGAGAAACCAGCTTTCTTCTCCCCTCTCCTTGCCATGAACCTTCTTCCCAACTTCAAGCTGTCAGCATTGTGCTGACCATCCCTGAACACCCTTTAAATCTCCTCTCAAACCCATGGGCTCACATGGATGGTCTGCATCCACCTGTCTCTTCCAGGCCGTGTCTTGCCCAGTTGTTCAGCCCTGAGCAAACCAAGCTGCCAGGCAGCAGCACACGTTCCACCCTTGCTGTCCTCTGTGATTTATTCCCGTGCCACACATCTCCACACAGCACACCAAGGTCTGGTCTACTTTGAACACATATAGTGAAAATATCCATGTTGGCGTTTCCATGTGTGTACAAAAGCAGGGGGACAGGGAAAGGGAAATTTGTCACATGACCTTGCAGCTCAGAGCCAGCCAGAAAAGCATTTCTGCTCCCTTGTTTCTGAAAATAACCGGCGCACATTTGACTTCAAAGTAATAAACAGTACAGACATTTTCCAGCCATATTTTTATCACTGTAGGAGAACGCAGCAGGAGACTGGGTTAGTGAACCAGTTTTTCTCTCTGCTGCTCATGTTCTGGATGAATTGAAGCAGTACTTCCAGAAAAATTATCTGTTCCCAGGAGAAAATCGCTTTTCTTTGCCCCTTCCCTTCCCTGAGGTTCAGGGAATTCACATCTCCCATCTCCCTGCTGCTATCCAGCCCACAGGAGAGGGAGGGACTGGCATTGCTCTGGGAGATGGGCTCTCTGCCTGGTGCATGGATACCATCTGTCTGGAGTGTCTGAAGTAATTTACTTCCCATTTTGAGGTGTTTGAGCTAATGATACTAATTTATGTCCAGCATATTAGACTCCTAGGGATTCTTGTTGGGCCTGACCTTCTGATCACTCTCCTATTTAAGCCTGACTGTATTCTGCTCATGTTTTGAGACCAGCCACGTTATGCCTGAAGCCCTTAATGACTGTGCTGTGCTCTTGTGAGCAATCTCCTAATTGACTGCCCTGCAGTGCCAGATGCCAGAGCCCACTGACAGCATCACCCCACGACTGGTCAGTCACAACCTGCCTGTGTGCACCATGCCTGGCATTCCTGGGGATGCTGTGAAGGGGATGTGGGTGTGCTCAGGGTGTCCCAAACCTGCCCAGCACACACAGCAGTGAATCCTGACATCAGTGAGCTCATTCACAGGGAACAGACTCTCCCCTGTATGATCTCCCTCAGGAATTCTGCACCAAACTGTGGGTCAGGGAGTGCTAACTCAGCTGAGGAGAAATGCCTTGCACAGCAGATCTGGGACCTCATCTGGGCTCTGTGGGCTCCATTATTTCCATCCCATAGAGATAATAACAAGAAAAGATGACTAAAGATATGGCCACACTGGCCTGGAAGTAAGAATCTCCGGAGATCTGTGGCCATCCTCAACATTCACTCTTTCAGCAATCTCAGGAAAGATATTTAACCATGCCCTCTCTGGTTCCCCTCCTGCAGCACAGCTCACCAGTCACACAAAAAATTGTGGCAGTTCAGGTTGTTCCTTGGGTGACTGTGAGCAATGCACCCCACCTTGCTCCCTCTGAGCTGCCCTGCATCAGCCTGGGAGCCTGAATCTCCCCACCTGGCACAAAAAACACAATTTATGGCAAGGAGCAGCATTTTCTAAGAGTTGTGCCCTAAAATTGAGCCAAATAGTCATCCAACCCATCTGTAAAAAACACAGGTTCTACATGAGGTTTCCTTTCATAGACCAGGGAGGAACAAGTCTACACTTTTGGATGGAAAGTAAAAAATTATTTATATTCTACTCATTAGAATTTTATTTTTTTTATTAAAAAGAAAAAAAATCATAGCGTCACCTATTGCTGAACTGCAGCGATTTTTTAGGAAGAACTTGGCCAAAAAGGCAGACAAAAATACCTCGCCCAGTTCCTCCCAAGGGAAGGAGCAGGTGAAGGGGCCATCCAGCACCACATCAAAGCAGAGCTGCCCGCTTTGTGAGCGAGACCCGTTTTGTGCCGCTAACAAGTGGGTCCCGTGTGGAAGAGGGACACATTGATCCTCCAGCCTGCTTTCAAGGCTGCGGCAAAACCAATCAACTTGATGTCATCGACGGCCTTTGAGACGCTGAGCAAGGATCCCGGAGGGAACAATACAACCTGGAAAGCCCTCCTTCCTTTCAGCCTGCCCTGCACTTCCCCTCCGCCTTGTTCTCCCTCTCCTCTTTATTAAGCCGCTTTTGTGCGCCTTTCACCCATTCTCTCCAATAGTGAAAAAGTCCAAGCGAGCGAATCTCCTCCTCCTCCCCTTTTATTTTTTTTTTCCCTTTTTCCCCCTCCCTTTTCTCTCATCCTTTTTCCAGGCGGTGCTGGCGGTGGGGTCCCTGCCACGCCGCTTTGTCGGCATTGTGCTCGCCGGGGCCGTGCAGGTGCAGCGCGGTTTTGTCCGGGATTATTAAGCACGGGATAATTAGCCGGAGGGAGGGAGGGAGGGGAAGGGGCATTGCACAGAGACATTCATTGCACAGAGACATTCGGGTTCCGCAGGAGCCGGGATCTGCCCCATCCCGGCTGCTTTCTGCCCCTGCTGTAAGCAGGAGGGATTTTGGGAGGCAGCATCATCGCCTCCTCTCCGCTTGGGGAACGCATCTCTGATGGGGAGGATAAATTGCCATCAGCTCTCCGCTGCGCTTCCACACCCCGGGAATGGTGAAATGACATATTATAGAATCACAGAATAATGGGGTTGGAAGAGAGCTCTAAGATCATCGAGTCCAACCTGTGTCCTAACACCTCAACTAGATTAGAGCACCAAGTGCCACGTTCAGTCTGTTTTTAAACACATCCAGAGATGGTGATTCTACCACCTCCCTGGGAAGAACATTCCAGGGCTTTATTATTCTTTCAGTGAAAATTTTTTTCCTAATATCCAACCTATATCTTCCCTGACGTAGCTTGAGACTGTGTTTGGCTCAGGAAGCTGGGGAAATGCAAAGTTCTGTAAAAGAAACACAAATAATTGGCACATAAAACACCACAGACAGCCCTGGGTTAGTGAGTGAGGGTCTGCCCTGACTTCAGCAGTTTTTCTTTGCAAGCTCTCATGAAAATAAATCTATAACACACACCATATGCAGTTTACGTGGCATTCGGTCTGGATATTTGTTTTGAAAGACAAGAGTCTACCGTTGGTTTCATTTGTCACTAAAAATAGAAAGAAGAGGCATAAAATTAGCAAAAATGGGAAAATTTGACCCAAACCCAGGATAGGTTTAGCAGCAATTCCACAAAGCAACAGATATGTTTCACCCCAGGTATTGCTGCGTGCCTGCTCCGAGGTGTTTGGCACCAGCTGAATCCAGAGCATCACTGGAATACCCATGGAGCAAACCCCAGCGATGGCCCAGGCCCAGGAGATGGGCACAAATCCCCGGGAGCTGGTGGAAACAAAAAGGGAAGCTGTTGGGGATTGAGGACTCTACATCCCCTCGGGTGCTCCGACCTGGCATTTCCAGGGCGTGAGCCGCTCCTTATCCACACCTCCCGTTTGTAAACCCAGCCAGGTCAGAGCAAATCCCGTGTTGATTTAGCAGCATTTTACATTTACTTTGGACTGTCACGTTGTGCTGGTGTGAATAACTGCATAAGTGTCAGGCAGTCAGGGGAGCAAAGATGTGCAAGTAAAGCAAAATAAACCGTACAAAAATCTGGGAAGGAACAGTTTCAAAAGGTCACTCAAATATTTTTGATCTGAAGAAGTTAAGCATCTACATTAAGTCTGGGTCTAGGTGACAGCTGCAGGTATTTCTCCTCCAGTCCAGGTCAAAATTAAAAATCTCATCTTTTATTTTCCCCATCAAGCAAAGGACAGTTCAGCAGAGTCCGTGTTTGTGGGAGTTTTCCACAAAGGGTTTCAGGCAACATAAAATGTTCCTGGCACCATTTTCAGCTGTGTGTCCCAGAGACACTTAACTCTGTACTTAATTCAGGTTTAATAGGCTGCGATCCTATTAAATAAATACCAGCTGAACTGATTATTTAATATGCAGTTATAGCTGTTTTAACAGCCATGCAATTGACTGTTACATCTCAATAAACGTATGTTTTTCATCGATCACCTAGTATTTTATTTCACATCCCATAATTTTCCTATATAACTCTTGGACTTTGAAAGCATCGCCGGGGGTTGCCCCAGCTCTCCACGCTGGTCCTGTTTGCAGCAGGAATAGAACAAGAGCTGCTGCCTTTCCAGGGCCTCACTGCAGGTTAGGTGACTCCTTCCCACCTCTCCCTGCGTGTTCAGGTGATGTAAAATCCCTCTTTGCATCCCTCCCAGCCTTGTCCAGCTGCTCCAGGCCGGGGTAACACAGCTGCATCCCTCCACCCCTGCGCTGGCCTCCCCGCAGGAAGTCAGAGATCATTCTGCTCTCAACAGGCTGTAAAGAGTTTAAACCTTCAAGAGCCTCTAGAAACGTATAATCCGGATTTCATCCTTTAAAATTCATAGTTCCTCACCCACTGATGCTTCCCGAGTGATATTTGTGCTCTCCCCTCTTTGCCTGCAGCTCTTCCCAAGGCGTTTACTCAGCTGAGTGGCATCTTCATCCCGGTGCTGTCAGGCATTTGGAATGATCATAAGATACATAAATAAGAAATTGTTTCTAAAAGCTGCATCTCTTTGCAGCCCGGCGAGGGGAGTAGCAAGCTGTTATAAAAGCACATTTGCTGAGGTCTGACAACTGCACCACAGAATACACACGGGTTGTGTGCAGGGCTGGTTTACCCCAAGTAATCCCTTGCACTTCTCCAAAGACAATGTCAAAATAAAAATGATACATATGCACATTTAATTACCTGCTGGTGTTGCTATAAACAAAATGGGTTTTTTAAGAGGTACATTTTACAAAGGCTTTTAGCCCAGCATCTGCAGAAAGTGCAGGCAAAGCAATTTCCATGTATTATAGCAGTGGAATTTCCATGTTCCAACAGAAATTTCAGGAGGACATGGCAAGTAGCAGGTTGTTTGTCTGATTTGTGTATGTCACTGTAAGGTCAGCGAGCCTGAAAATACAAATGTGATTCGAAAAGTGTCAGGGATAAGAATAAAAAAAGATGTTTTGCACTATTTAGCGCTGCCTACCCTTTCAGAATAAAAAAGACAAACCCCTCTACATTCCTGGCTGTCACAAGCTGCACTTTCCTATTCAGATCCCAGCCCACCAAAGCCAGTAGTTATAAATGCTCAAGAGCCAATAAACACTCCTCAGGATTTAGCCCTGGAGAAGCACACGATAAGGAATAGACAATTCTTTGTTATTACCATACGTAGCCCCCTCCTTAAAATGCCCTGACACGATTTCTCAGGCAATAAATCAGCTTTCTTCTGCTGATGTGCTAAAGCCCACCTACATACCATAAAAGCTTCTTTTTCCTCTCCACATTCAATATCCCTGTGATGGCTTTAATCAAAAGCAAGAGCACGTGCATGAGGAGAGAAAATGCAGATCTTGCATTTCTGAGAAATAATTCTTTTTGCAACTTAATACTCCTCTGAGCAAGTGGAAAAGTCCCATCCTCACCCAGCCAGCAGAATCTTTATTTGCTTTATATTTTCCTGACACAGTCACAGCTCTGCACTGTTCCATCATATGGTAGAGGTATTAATTCACTATTTCCTGCATTATACAATCCCCACTTCCTTTCCAGTTTTCTCACTATAATGATGCTATAATAAAAAACAGAGGTAATAATGAAGTTGGAAAACAGTGTAATTTCTAGCTGGCTGGAGTAGAGCACAGCTCTGGAAGCTGCCTTGATACTGACTTATTACACGAGGTTTTGAACAGTGTCTGAATGACTACAAGTGAACTGCCTCGAAAATCTGCCAGCACAGCGTTACTGGATCTGCAGAGCAGCGCACCAAGGACTGACTCACTGATGGACAGAGCCAGGTAGACCAAAGATTCAGCAGCTGGGGGTTGTGTTCAATTCTGACAGCAAAATTCCCTCAAACAGGGCAGATTTTGAGGTTGGTTATAGCTGCTGTGTGCTCCAACACAGTAAGGAGTCCTAGAGGCAGGGATGGCCTCTGCTCCCAAATTCCTCCTGCTGCACCACCTGGGTACTGCCACATCCCTGGCACGAGCTGTGCTCCTCCTGATTGCACTGGAATAAACAGGATCTGAATCAGGACATTAGAATGAAGTTTTTAATGAGCAATTTGGAGATAACATTTCCTTTCAGCACACCCAGAGACACACCTTTCCCCGTAAGCTCTGCCCCTCATCTGATTTTCAACACTTCATTCATGCATCCATAACAATTCCTTACACAGTTGCCTTTTCCCAAAAGAAGTCCTCATGACATAAAGATACTGATCTTCTGGCTGCCTGCAGCTTCCAGAACACCTAACACCAGGGGAAATGGCATTTCACAAGCTGGATGCTCCTGGGAAATGCAGAAATACCAAGGAGACAGCTTGGATGCTTCTCAACCAAGCAGAAGAAATACCCTGTGCTCCCACTGCACAGCCACAGGAGCAAATGTGAGGAAGGGAATGTCACCCCCATAAATTGTGACAACAACAGCTTCTTGTAATCAGCTAAATCAAGAATGGAGAAGTTTGGCAGGTACCAATGGAGAAGGCTGTCCTCAGTGCCAAGGACACAGTTTTTTCAAGGTTTCTGCTCCAAGGGCCCCTCAAGCTGCACCTCTGGGCTCACTCCCATCTTCCATCAGCCCCTTCCAATTGCCTCATTTTATGCCTCACTTTCCACCATGGGAGAGCAGAGTCAACCAGGACAGGCCTGGCCTTACCCTTCTCCAGCAGAACAGTGGGTTTGCAGAGGAAAATTCACCTCTTCAGCTCTGCAGAGAACAGGATAGAAACACAAACTGTGGGATCTCTTTTATGGACACCAGCTGGAGCCTCCCTCCAATGCAGGGGTTACCCCTTCACTACCCACGAGGAAAGGCTGGGCAGAGATGAAGAGGGAACAGGGGCTCTTGCCAAGCTCTGTGAGCTCACACTGAGCAGCCAGACCTGTACCTCATGCAGAGACACAAAATCCTCGTGCGGAAGAAAGCGTGAGAGCAAAACTGCTGTTCTCATCTGCCTGCCATGAAACAGGAGCCTGCAGCCCAGCCCTGCCCAGCTCCTGCAATTACATAGAGCTTTGGGGGCAATAAACAGCACCCAGCTGGTTGCAGCACAGCCCAGAGCACTTGGGTTTCCGTGTCTGGAGCTTTTGCAAGCTTTGCAAGCACGGATTTAACAGGAAAACACATTTGCACAGGTGAAGTTGAGCTGCAGCTGGGAGGAAGTGGTGGATGGCTGGATGGACAGAGTGCACGCTGTGGGATGGATCCAGGGACACTGGATCTCTCACTGAGCAAAATGCTGCTAACCCTGAGTGCCAGCACAGCTGGAACTGAGCTCCTGGGGAGCAGGAGGGCTACAGTGTAAAGAAAAGTGGCATCCTGCACCCCCTCCCCACAATAAAGGGGTGCTGGGTGTCCTGCACCCCTCACCTGGCTGTCACAGGTCTGTGCCCCTGCAGAGAAAATTCCCCGTAGCAGAAGCAGATCCCAGACTCAGCTACTCCATGCATTGAACAGAAATGCACACCATCCATCTTCCCCCTGAAGGGAATTTCATGCCACCACTTCTGCTTTTTGATCCAGTAGCTGTCACCTGAAACAGCCAGTGCTTCCAAGCACAACCACAGAGACAGTTGCTTGATGCAGCACTATTCAAAATTGCCCAAACACATGATGGATACAGTGTCTGAGTGTTTTGACCTTCAAACCTCTCCCTCAGCTTTTCCATAGTCTGCAGTCAGATATGATGGTTGTTTCATTTATTTGGGGTATGTGGGCAGAGATAGGTGTCTGTTGACTGATGGTATCAGGTTGCATAATTTGCTTTTAATTTATATCTGTCCTCCCAAAGTGTCTAGTGGGGAGAATAAAATAGATCTGAGGATAAAAGCGATGGCTTTGGGGCGGGAGGGATGTACAGAACACACAGTCCTCTGCTCCCCACACACGTCAGCCTCTGCTGAACACCTGAACAGACATTACAGCTCCTCTGGACTTCAAGCAATCGTGTGAGCTAGAAAATTATGCCTAAGTGGTTAGAGCCTAACTAGAACTGGTTTTGGAGCAGATATCAGAAAACAATAATCTGGGATTGCACTAAACTGCAAGCCTGTGCTAAAGGGATGCTCAGGTGAACCAAGAGTCAAAGAGGAGGAGAGAGAGGAGGTGTAGCCAAGCAAGAGAGGTCAGAGACAGGCTCAGTCACACCACACATCCTGTGAACTCCTTGGCTTTTGGGAGGCAATGCCAGGCCCTGGGCAATGAAGCCTGTCCTGGACAGGGACAGTGGCTTGGCTGGGAGCAGGGACAAGGACAGCCTTGTGGGGAAGCAGAAAGTGGCCATGGGGCAAAAGGAGCAGGAGCAGGACCCAGAAGGACACAGCACAGGGCACGATGGAAAGGTGAGAGCAGCTGGTGGGATTGCCCAGCACTGTGCCAGCCACAGGGACTGGCCAGTGCCAGGCCTGCCAAGATTGGTCTGGAACTCGTTCACCAGGCAATCTTCTTGAGACTTTGATTAAGACAAGAATCTCTTCACTCCACTCGTCAGTGCACAAGTTTGTTGTTTCATTTACAGCTCCTTCTACTCTGCAAACACGAGAGCAGCTTGTGTTTGCAGGGACTGGCAGAACGTGTTAATTAATCCTGAGAATTTTCTCAGCCTTTGTAGTCACAGCTGACCTCTGCATCTGCAGGAAAGCATTTTAATGCACTTATCACCAGATTTCACTGCAGTCATATTCAGCCATCCTGCCTCTGGCTTGGCCCTCTGGAAGCAGGCACATGCCATCTCTGCCCTCCCAACCTACCCACACCCATCAGCAGCTCAGCTTTCTCCACATGAGGAGCAGGGTACAGGCACTGCCTGGCACCTTCACTGTGTGGGCACCTGTTTGCACGGGCATATGAGTAACATTAAATGGAAGCACAAGGGTAAAGGATCTCTGTTGGTCCCTGCCAGCATCCCTGCCTGCTCACAGGAAAAATATCTGTGCCTTTTGCAGCCCAAGACCCTCTTATATGACAGTGGTGATCAGCTGACTCTTTCTCTATAGTTGCTATCTAACACATAAAACATGTACCCAGATTTAAATTGTCCCCGTGCACAAAGCAGCACTGGTGCATTTAACCCCCCTGGATTCCCCTCTTTGCCATTCAAGGCTTCCCTGGACTCAGGACTCAGTTTATGACAGGCAAGAGCCCTTAATCATTCACACACTGAATTGTCTGAATCCAGTGAAGACGAGGAGCCAGTACGTAAAAATGCTCCATGTAAGCCAAATGTTCATCCAGTTTGATCTGTTTTTAATGCCTCAGCTCACGTCAAGTCTCAGCTGGGATCTGACAGCTTATTTCCACTGACTGGGGTAAACCCAAATATCTCAAAGAGTCAGGGAGAAACATTCAAAATAATTTTAATAAGAGTGCTGGTCACTCCCAGCTCCATTGCTCACATTGGAAGGAAGGAACACTTTTTCTTATTTATCTCCCACTGTTTGCAACCTGGTCCTGAAGAAAAGCATGGGCAGCAGGGAAAAAACATCCATCCCAACATCCAAACCTCTCCATGCCTCTGATAACTGACTTGACTCACAGCCTCATTACAAAGCACAGCAAGACTGTGGGCAAAACTGAAGGGGAGTCTGAGATCAGCAGAGAATTTGAGCTCCAGAAAGTAACAGCTGCTTAGAAATAAAGCAATTTGGAAGTAAAATAAAATAAAATAATTTAGCAGTCAAACAACATAAAGAAAGAAACAGTAAGATCCAGAGTGGGATCAAAACCTTTTGAATGTCAGAACCTTTTGAATGCTGGAATTTGAATCCTGATCCAGCAGGTGAATGAGCCATCCAAGGGATGTGGCTCTGTGAGAGGGTGGGCAGTCCCAGGAGCCAGGACAATGCTCAGACAGAGAACAAAACTGTAATTTCAGCAGAGCTAGACAGAAAGTCAGACTGGGTCATATAAAAATGATCTCTTTTGCTCTTGCACTCGGTGAGTGTTGGATCCCAGCAGCAGGTGAAGGACCCCCAGGCTTTCAGGTTTGCTCCATACACAAGTGAGTCTCAGGAGAGCTGGGATGGGGTGAGCCAAGCTCTGTACCAAATTAACTTGATAGCCAGAATTTGGTTATTCAAAGCTGGCAACTGTGGGAAACCCTCAGAGACTTCTCCCTGGGGTATCTGCAGTAGTTACCTAGAAACCCAGGCTGAGTTTTATGAGCAGAAAATATGTTGGGAGGCATGTTTGCCTCATCTGCTTTAAAAAAGAGCTATTTTCCCCTTTTCCCTACCCAGCAATTTCATTAGTTGAGAACTATTTATGGGCTTTAACTACCCCTCTCTTTTTTGCAGCCTGGATTTCCCAGCCTTAAGAACATCCCAACCCCTTCGACTTCCAGCATTGTGGCCTCACCCAGAAGCAATCTGTGCAAGCTTCCATGGCATCCACAGGACTTTGTGTGAATGAGAAACCCTTTGTGAGCCTGATACCTCTGCATGCTGTGCTGAGACCTTAGAGAAAACTACTCATGAGACAGGGGAGGGGTGGCTGGGAATGGTTAGGGGTGAGGGCAGCCAGCCCATGATTGAACCCAGCGAGTTTTCCAGTTGATTATCCTCTCCTTTTGTCCAGGATGGAGATGAGATTTCTTTGCAGCCTGTTTGCTGACCATCACAGAGCAAAGAGCCAGCAGCAAGCACTGGCCTCTCCCTTCAGCCACCGGCTGTGCCTTGGAGTGATTTCCACAACTTACAGCATCGCTTTAACAAAGCACAAGGGGGGCTCAGTGGCAGGGAGGGAGGCCAGAGTATTAGCCTTTCACCTCTGGAGGCCGTGGCTCAAACCCTGGCTCAGGTTACCAAGGGAAGTGGCTCTGATGCTCCTCCCTCCCCAGCAGATGTGCTGCACACCGCGCTCAGCATCCTGCATCCCTGCAGAGCATCCCCGGGCTGGGCTCCACTTCCCGGGGAACCTGGCCAGACTGACAGTTTCATGGCTACAAATTGCCACTGCAAAGCCAGCAGCACCCAAGGATGTGAAGGTGAAGGCAGGCTGGGAAATATTTCCCCATTTTTTTTCCTTGGGTTTGCTGATCTTTCTTCTCCAGTCCAACTGGACCAGCTAAAAATTTACTGACCTTTTCTCTCTTTGGCATTCTAAAACTCTGTGTGGGTAAAAATATAGAAAAAAAATAGTTTAACTACAACCTAGCTAGGATCATCACATTTCTGTGGGGAGCTTTGCTTTACATGGGCTGAGTTGCTGGGGGATTTATTTCTTTAATTACATCAGAAACAAGCAAAAAGAATTGATTCTGAAAAAAAAAAAAACCCAATGCTGGACTCAAAAATCATCTCAAGCTCCTCAGACTGTTCCTGGAGATAAGGCTGAGCTTGGCACTCAGAAATGTACTTTCAGAGAGGAAATTTTTTCGCTATTCTTCCTTATATTTAACCATAGCCACCAGCTGTGAATTTTTGCAACAGCCTTCTGGGAACAGTATCAAGGACAAAAATACAGCTTTGGAGATGAAGGTAGAGCAGTTTAATGAAAGTTTAAGAAGTGACTGCCAACAGGAGAGATGGGTTTTTAGTTTTATCTGAGATGCAGCCTGCTTAGGGATCTGACATAAGTTTAAATTTTTTGCACTAGGAAGTGCTCTGGTTTGGTTCAGGAAGAAGTGAAGTTGAGATGCTCTTCCAAACCAGCTGACCTCCTGGCAAAGAGAACATTTTACAGGGACAGCAGGCTTCTCAGCACTTCTAAATTTCCTGCTTCTGACTTAAAAAAAAAAAGTGAGATTGCTGAGGTTTGATTCATGGTGAGGTAAACATCCAGATGCTTTCAGGTTGGATGGGGCATTAAGCAACCTGGTCTAGTGGGAGGTATCCCTGCCCATGGCAGGACAGTGGAAATAGGGGAACTTTAAGGTCCCTTCCAACTGAAACCATGCTGTGATTCTCTGTGCAAGTCCCAGTGAAGGATGGGGCAGGAGGACAGCTGGAAGTGGGCTGCAAATTGAGTTACCAGAGAGGTTCACCCATTTTCAAGGCCAGACTCATTGGCCATGCACAGGATCAGTCCCCACACTTGTGTCCCAGGAGAAGCCAATTAATCTCAGGTAGATCAAGCACAACAGAGGCTCATCCCTCCACCAGCACACACCTCCAGGGGTTTAGTGACCACTGCCCCTCATGTCCTGTGCCAGCTCAGGCCGTACACAGCCCACTGTGGGTGCTCCCAGCAGACCTGCACGTTGGATACAGACAGCCTAGAGCCAGCCAGTGTGAGCACAAGGTCTGAATTGGGGGCTCTGGGCTTTTGAACCCACCCATCTGTCCAGTGAGTTTTCCCTGCTCACATCACTGCTGCTTTGCAGGAAGCAGGGACCACCATGGCTGTCCAGCAGACACGACCCACTGGTGCTATTTGAACTTTAGGTATTTCTTTTCCCTTCATGGAAGGAAAAAAACAAATACAAGGCCTTTTGCACCTGGTGAGGAACGGCTGTTTGTTTAGACAGCCAAATGAAGTCATCGCTGAGACACGATGCCCTCACACCCCCTTCAAAACTCACTTGCCAGAAACCATAATGGAGTGAAATGACCCATCACCATCCACAGCTGTCTGATACAACCACGAATGTTTCTGCCTCCTCCTCAGTCTCCTCCAACCATACAAAAGCCAAACTTATCATTGCCATTTAGCACAAACAATAAAGTCATCTCCCTAGAATGAAAAGGAGGTGGAAATTACTGCACAACCAACTTTTCCTGCAGACTGCCCTGTGAACCTTCTAATGAAGGCTACAGCACCCGAGCCTGCCCTGCTCTGGGGTCTGGCCAAAGCATTACACCAATTCCCCAGCCCAAGCAAAATTGCCCTAAAGAAGCTCCACACTCTAACACCTCTCCTCAAGACAAATGGAAAACGAAGCGTTTTTAATTTGCATTTTAAAACAAAGGCTGCTAATATCCAGACCATTAACTTGGCTATGAGGCTTTCACAGCAAAACTTGTTACCCACTGTGTGCTTTGTTGTCACTAAGGTATATTAAACACTATTAATTGTGATGCCTTGCTATTATGCTGTTTGGAGACTTGCCACAAGCCCGCTTCCGCCCAACCTGTATTATGCTGTGAACCTTGGAGGCATTTTAAACATCTCCTGCAAAATTCATGAATGTGAAAAGGAGCCTGTCTATGCTTCCAACATCTTGAGGGGCTGGGGAGCCTTCCTGAAACCCAGCTCGGTTCAGGGCTCATCCTTAGCAGCTACTACATCTCAATCCAAGCAGCCAAGCCCCATCTCAAGCCCTGATTATTACCAAGGCCCATATGCACCTTCCTTCTAATGAATATAGGCTTAGGGACATCTCATGCATTATTTACCAAGGTGTGCTTATTATGATTGCAGTGATTTAAGGCAGTTTGTTACAGGCACAGCTCTGAGTGATTGCGATCAATAGAAGGAACGAGAAGGAGCCAATCTGCATAGAACAACAGCCCTGGTCCTCAGGGGCTGTGCCTCCCCGCTTAACCCTTCCCAACCTGGCACAAAAGACACAGACACAAAGAGTTGGATCCCTCCCTCTTGCACTCCCCACTCTGCTCAGGGGTTCTGCAGCTCCTCCAGCTGTTTGCTGGGCAGGATCTGCTGCCAGAACATTCCTCATGGCATTTAAGGTGCACCTTGGATGTGGCTGTGCTCCACTCATTAGCATACCTCATGCCCCCTCCTTGAGGCCCCGCATACAAAACCTCCATCTCTTTTCCCAGACACCAATTTAGAAAAAGTGGCTTTTGCTGCCAGCTGGGGAGATCCCAGGTTCAGCCCCTGAGGATGGCTAGGGCAGCAGGTATGAAGCAATTACTGCAGACAGGTAGCTGGACACTGATCCTGCCTGCCTGAAAGCTGGTGAGAGCTTCCTCAGCTAGAATGTAAAGTGGTTTTGTGACTTTCCAAGTTTACAGACTGAGAGCTCAAAACTCTTTGCGCCTGATACCTCCTAATGTCCAGAATTATGGTTCAGCCTTTGCTCTGTGCACCCTGGGAGCTGGAGCAGATCTCTGGGCCAGGCAGGGTGACCCAGTGACGTTGCTGCAATGTCCCACCACAGCAGCACGAGGTCCCAAACTCCAGAAACTCCTTCCCTGTAGCACAGAGAGCAGGTAACTCTGACCTCTGGGCAGGGCAGGAGTGTGGTTTAAGGACAACCAATAAACACTGCTGTATGTTTATCCAAAACTCCTCACAGGAGGTGACTCTGGAGATGTCCTTGCCCACTGAGGACACGACTGGACTCAGCTCACTTCACTTCTCCATCGGAGCTTTGGATCGGACCCGGCACACGGGAAATACATTCATTACTTCCAAGGGGAAGCAAACAGGATGTCTGGACAAAGCACCAAATAAAAGGCTAATGACACAAATGGATATTTAATACAATGACTTCCTCTGATTATCCTATAAGGAAACACTTCAAATGCTGTCCATTTTCTACATCCTGCATCACTGCAATGTGCTACAGAGGCTGGGAGGGTTTTCCACACCACACACAGGTCAGGTGCCCTCACCTGCCTGTGCAGACAGTTTGGTACATCATGTACAGCCTGCACAAGTGGCTCAGAGCCCTGGGGAGCTCTGCCAAGCAGCAGGATGGGAGCACTCTTCCTCCTCACCATCAGTGCTCGGCATCCCCAGCACAGTGAGAAGGGTGACAAGGCACTGCTTTGGTGCCTGATCACCTCACAAAGAAATTCCCAGTGATGCAGAGCAGACCAGAGTTACCTTTCCCCCTCCCCTCTATCCCTGGGATAGCCAGCAGAGCACCAGGAGCTGGGGATAACACTGCAGTGCAAAGCACTGCCTGGGTCCAGCCCCCAGAGTGGCTCTGCCAAGGTCTGTGCCACAGCCTGAGCCATCCCCAGGGCACTGGACAAACAGAGTTTATACCAAATCCCTGCTTAGATTAAACCAAGACAGGGTTTCATTAGCACGGCACTTGTTCTGCTGCTGCTGAAATCTCTGGAGAAAAGAGAACTGAAGCCTTTTGCTTCATAGCAACTGGAAGGAAGAGACAAGAACAAAGTAGTTCAGTTAAAAAAAAAAATTGTTTCCAGAGTCACCGTGACCTGATGATTGCTTTGGGTTAAACTAAATCCAACCCAATTGGCCAAGAGGCCAGAGACATCAATATGTAGGATTAAGCTCAGATTTCTTTTTGCTGGCGAGAGAAGCCTGAAAAACTTCTCTGTAGAAATTACCTTTCATTCCTCTGTAATTTTTGATGTGAAAAATTCAAGTGAGAATTGTGCTTTACATGGTTACTAAATAGCAAAATAATGACACCATTAGGAACACAAAGCTGAATGCAGAAAGTTCCTTCCTAGTTTAAACTCATAGGTTTTGTTAACAGTTATTTCATTCCAGTGCCTAGCCAGCACTTTGTTTAAAAGAGGTCTTTGTTAATATTTTGATTAAGTTAATAAACATTATTAGGCAAACTTGACTCTACACAGCTAAGGAAGACCTCCTAGCAAAACCAGAAGAGAACATTTGACAGTCCTAGAAATTCTAAGATAAGGAAATACACAGGAAAAACAAAAAGGAAATTCCCTCAACATCAGTAGTCTTTAACCATTCCAGCAAAATTAAATACATAAATTAAATGAAGTCTAATTAAACAGCAAATTTTATTACAGGCTATTTTCAAGGCACTGTTCTTCTAATAAAGGAAATCTATAGTCTGGGGAGGAAGAGGAATACTTTCTAATGTCTTTTGAAGTCTGATTTTCTTCCAGCAATTCATACACCATTTCTGGGTTAATTCCACTGGAAAAAAAATGAAAAGGAAAAACCAAACAAAACTAAAACCCCTTTTTCATTTCTCAGCAACATCCTTGGGATATAACTTGCTTTCCTGATGCAATAAAGAGAGTTGTGACCAATACAGCCGTTGCTGGCAGTAATCAGACTCTGGTATCTTTGTACATGGTGTGAATTATAGTTATTTCTGTACCAGTGATGCAATAGCAGCTTTCTACCCATCTTGAGTTGTTCCTAAGCTCCAGGGAAAGAGGTTCATTCAATCCCATCTTTGCTGTACAGCTGCTTTAGGAAAGAAGCCAGTTAGTGTTCCATCCCAGGCCAAGAAAAATAATTTTTAAGGATGAGATAAGACAGAATTTGATCCTGTATTTACAGCCCCCATTGCAACAAAGGCCAAGCCAACAGACCTGTGGGAAAGCCTCTCAGTCTCACAGAGCATCAGTGGCACCAAGAAATGCTTGCCCCAGAGTAATGCTCCTCCCAAACACCTTTCTGGAGCAGTCAAGGGATTAACCAGTCTCATTATTTGATAGCTCAAAGCTCCCTATTGATTCCCAACTACTGCTGACACTAAGGAATCACAATTAATCGTGGTCAGTTTTCCTGCTGGGACAAAGCTGCTGGCAGCACCCCTCAGCAGGCAGAGCTGTGGTCCCATCACCTGCCCACACAGCCCAACACCAACGGAGAAACCAAGGCTCAAAATCAGGAAAACACCTTCAATCAGATTCAAGGCCACCTCCTTCTTCTCCCACAGGAGCCCTAGGCTCCATCACCCCCTCCAGCCTGGGAAACAACCCCCTCCTGCCTCAGAAAGGAGCTGTTTCCACAGGCAGCAGCTGATGCTCGGCCACTGACTCGCGTCCAGCTCCAGCTGCTGGCGGCTCGCGGAGCGCAGGAGGTGAAGTGTCACTGGGGCTCAGCAGCAAGATGGGACCTGCCCTTCTCCAGCTGCATCCGTTGTGCTCTTGGGGCCGGGCCAGGCTCGAGACAGAGGATCTGACGGGTGGAAAAGGAAATTCTGTGCATTCCTCATCCGTAGCCTGCATGCCAAGTGAAATGCAGCGAGGAGCAGCCAGAGCGGAGTGCTCGTCTGAGGGTTGGGAGAGCTGCAGGAATTGCAGTGTTTTAAAGCTCTGCTGTTGAGCTGGGTCCAGAGGAGCCAGGCTGCTTGGCGTATGAAATCATTAGCCTTCCAGTTGTACTGCTGCAACAGGTGAAATATCAGGAGGAATGTAAATCCCGGGATACAGCCTCCAAATATTGAATTCTGGCTTAGGAAAAACACCTGCCCCAAAATGTTCTGAGCATGTGATTTTAATTTTCTATGACCTTTTTACGTTTCTCCTTAGCCAGGCACAAAAATATCCTCCTCAGAAAAATTTCTGCCTGGAAATGATGGTCCTTTTTCCCCAAGTCCTTTTAAAGGGAAGAAAACTACTTGTCTTCTAGAAATATGCTGCTATGAACAAGCAGTTCATGAACTGCCTGTTTGGTGGAAGGAAAAAAAAATCTTGTTCTGCATGGGGAATTCTCTCAATGCTCATCCATGCACATCCCAGCTATATTCTGAGCAACCTGATTTCGTGGAAGGTGGCCCTGCCCATGGTGGTGGAGCTGGAACTGGAACTGATTTTAAGGTCCCTTCCAACTCAAATCATTCTGTGATTCTATCCTAACAAACATAACTGTAATGAAATTAAAACACAACAGCAGGAAAATCCAACATAAATGCAGTGTGACCTTGCTAATTAACAGTTTAAAAAGTTAGCCTGTGGTTGCCTTCTGCCTCCTACCAGTGCATTATTAATTTTGTAAATGGAACTCTCCCACCAGCAGAGTCATGGCTGCTAATCACAGCATCGTGATAAGTGCCCTTTAGTGCCCCATCTTCCTTCAGAGGGTTTTTGGAGGGACTGTACTCCACCCCCACAAGAACACAAACTCCTTTTCATCCCCTAAAGCACTGTGTGGTTTGCTGGGTAGTTCCAGATCCAGTCACATCCCCTCAAGAACTGTCCACCACAGGTAATTTTGGTCCCATGGTGTAGCTGGGGATCTGTGGGGATGAAGAACATAAAAACACACCAAGTATATTCCTTTTATAAGAAATGTTGGAGAAGGGACTGTTCAATATTCATGTCCAGGGGTGCCTGTCAAGTATCCCATGTCCCAGGGCACAATGATCCTTGTGTGATCCTTTCCAGCTCAGGACATTCTAATATTCTGTGTGCACTCAAACCTTTAAAACTTTCAGCATGAGGGAGCTGGAGCCAGCAACACTCATGCCTTGGGGAGAGAAGACTCACCCCTCCTAAAACATAACCTGTGCCTTCCCACTCCAGCCTGGCAGCCAAAATATCAGCCAATACCACTTCAGCACCTCACCCACTCCGTCCATGGCTGCTGACTTTGATGGGCCAACAGCTCTGCTCCAGGATGGCTTGGACAGAGCTCCCAGTCAGGTTTGAGTCCAGGCATTTCTGGCAAATGCACCTCTGATTCAACAGCTACATTGGGTTTGGAGCCCTGGCCTTTGAAAACACACCAGCTCAGCTGAAATCCCTAGGGAACAGAAAGGACAAGGGTGCCAACAGCCAAAGGGAAGCAAATTGCTCAAAGACTCTTCCAGGAAGCTGGATCATGCTCTATTGGCATTGGCCACACAAGGTTTTCTTCACCACAAAAACAATGTTTCTGCCACTGCTACCACTTATTTCGCTGCAGCACTGGGAAAACACTCCTGTCTTTGTAAATCTGTTTCCTGAAAGGGTTCATAAGCCTCCCACTTGTACCATCCAGTGTGGGACTCATTCCAGGCGTGTGGCTCAGGTGCACTCAGTGGTCACCTCTGGTTGTGGCTGTGTCACATCTGCTTGGAGGAAGGTGCAACCCTCTTTGGACACCTCTCCATTACTGTGAGCCAGGAAGGAGGATGAACTTCAGGATGGAGAAGCCAAGAAAAGCAATATGTGAGCCATCATTATTAGGGAATTCTCCAGAGATCTTAGTACCATACCCACAAAACTTGAAGCGCCTAGAAATATAGATGTACACTTCTGGTGTACGAGAGGTATAAATTATCACCAAGCAGCTGATCTAAAAGCACTTCTGCTTCCACATGAGGAACAGTTTCAGGCTGAGATGACTCTGACTTGAGCAGGTCAAGCTGGGGGCATTGTCCCACAAGAGAAATGGGTCACAGATCAAACATGCAGGAGGTATGTGATGGGGTTGTCACTGACACTTTGTCCATCAAAGAGCTCAGTTAACAGCTGTACCTGATGCCAGCAGCAATGTACCAATGCTGCCTAAATGGCTTTTGGTGTTTACACTTGCTCACATGGATGCTTGCTTCAGCTGGATTTGTTTTACTCTCAACATCCTTCCTAAACCATGCCATCAGTGCTCTCTACAAATTGAAGAAAGTCTCCTTTCAGGGCTGATTTCTGCCAAAACTGCTCCAACTCAAATTCACATTCCTCTAGCCAAGATGGCCAATGAAAAACTTTGGGATAAATACCAGCAACGACTTGTATTTCTTGGGTAGAGCAGAAACCTCCCCAGGCAGGATGACCTACATGCCCGTAGGTGCAGCAGATGGAGCTTGTGCTGAGCTGGCACAGGGCTTGCTCTCTTGTTGAAGGACAAGTGACACAAGATCCGCAGCTTTTCTTCCACATTTCTTCACAGGAAACAGTTGGGATCCAGGAACAGCCTTGCAGCACATGTGCTGGGGGTAAACAACTGCGCTGCTTCTAAAACAGTGCAAACAGGGCTACAATAACACGGACCAAAATCCTTGCCCTAAAAGGGTTTTTCCAGCCCTGTGTCCTGCGGTCCTGTTCCTTTGACCTTGCCTTTCTAACATTAACACATACCACACATTTTTCAAAAAGCAACCAGCAAAATGAGATATTTCACTGCATCTGATCCTCCCAGGGAGAGATGAGAACAAAACCTCCTAATGCACGTTAATCCCATCACCAGAGCACTGCTGAAAGATGGCTGATACTTGGGATAGGAGCACTGGCAAGGGATAGGAAAGCCCATATCAAGGCTCCCACATCCCACCCCAGCAGTGGCTGGGGAAAATACTCTCAAATATAATTTTTTCCAGCACAAATAAGTTGCAGTAAGGCTCACAAAGCAGGCAGCACCATGGCTCAGGCTCTACCATCTGCCTGTGTAAGGTGTTGCATCAGGCAAGGGGTGGCCTGGCAGTTTTTGGGTGATGGGAAGCAAACCTCACTGCTCTGCACATTTTGGGTCAAATTCCCTTCCCAGCAGAAACCCTTGGGTCTCCATCTCAGAAAAACTCAGAACAAGACAATTTGCATCCATGGGAACCTTAGCCACTGGTCTGGGGGAGAAGAGAGCCTCTGGCAAATCCATTGAAATACAAACTGAGCCTGGATGAAGGGCGAGACCTTCAACAGGAGGAAGGGAGAGTCAAGCAGCAATTTCCATCCTGGGGCCGGGGCAGGTGGCAGGAGCAGCAGCCGGGCTGAGCACAGACTTGTTCTCATTTTTGTCCTTTGACCTTCTCCCCTCAGCAGCTGAGCCTTGTTTACTGGCATTTCGCAGCCCATCTCCTGTTTCCATTAACCCTCGGAGAGGCGGGAGGCAGAGAAAGGAATGGGTTTGCACGCTGGGTGGTTGGTGCTACGTGTGAAGGGCAGTGAGCTGCTCTCAGGACACACCACGGGCACAGATCTATCCATGGGGGAAGCACGGGGACAGCAGCCTGGCATGGGCTTGCTGCTTTGCCTGGTCCACAGCACACTGTCAGATAAGTGACAAGCAGTTAAGAGGACTCTGGAGCCACCAGCTTTGCCTCTGATGCTGCACATCTGGGGGCCTTCACTCTTCTGACAATTAGACAGACAGTGTCAAAACTAGCCCTGCTTTGCCCTCAGGCTGTGTTTATTCAGCACAGAGATGAGAGATTTTCAGCATTCCTCCACCGAGCCTGACCTTGTAAGAGAATAAAATCTGAAGGATCTGTCCCCCTCAAATGACACCGTGGAGACTTCAATGCTCCTGAACAGCCATGCCTCTTGGGTTAAATCCAAGAGTTTAACATAAAAACAAAGGGAAAATATTGCCCTGCTGACACTGAGAGCCACTGAATGCAACTGATCTGAGCCACTTCTGGCCAAACAGATCAGAGATTAAAGATACCTGCTACAGGCAGGAAAGCACATCACTCACTCTCCCTCTTGATAACACTGCAGTTACTACAGCATGGCTGGTACCTGGGTTATAGATCAGGATTTTTTGTGGGGACAGTCCTGGGGCAGTCCTGAGCCATCCTGGCTATGAGCCAGGCCAGTGAATGCCCAATTGATTAATGCTCCCACACACCCAGGAAAAGCCCTCCCAAGTCTTCACATTTTTAATGCATAGTGAAAAATAAGCTCTGCTTCCCTGCAAAATCATCGAGGTTTGGTTTTGGGGTGTTTATGTTTATGGATTTTTGCTTATCTCTTTTTCCTTTCTCTTTATGGAATCTATTGGGTAGCAACAAAGAAGAAATTTCATCTGTGCACCACTGCCAGCTGCAAGGCATCAGCCCTTGGTTTGGAGAAACCCCACAACCATTCTCCGAGATAAATGCTGATTTTATTGACAAGCTGTTATGCAGTTATTCAGGATGGACAGACAGACAGACTGAATCTCCTCCTACCCCTAAAGTGTTTCAGTCAGGCCACAGTCAGTCAGCCTGGCTTAGCTGCAGGTTTATGTGCCATAGAGGGACCTGACGGATGGTGAAGGGTACAGATTTATCATTATTCCTGCAAGTGCAGGCTCCCCACCCTGTGCCTGGGAATTAACAAACGGCACAAAGAACAAATCGAGGATTACAAGGACCCTGCAATGTCCTGCTCTGCTGCTGGCCCCGGGGACTGAACGCTCCCCTTCCCTTTGTCTGATCCACACTTGGGCAGGTGGCAGCCCCTGGCTGGACCAGACACCCCGCAAGCATCAGGGTGCTGATGAATATCCATCTAATTAGAATTACGGATTCTCCAGACCAGCCCTTCGACTGCAGAAATTAGCTAGTTTATTCCAATAAAGATGCTAATACGGGGGGCTTTGTGAAGGGCGAGAAATTCCCATTGTCATTCAGAAGCAATTTGTAGCGGATTTGAAGCCTTTGAAAAGGTGACGTGCTGGTGGCTGGGTTTGTATAATACCCATCCCCGAAACTCACAGCTGAGCATTCTTCCCCTCCATATGCTCCAGTGCTGCCCAATTTGTATTCCTCGGGTGAGGAGGCGCTGGAGCGGAGCAGGGAGGGAGAGGGCGGCTGCCCCGGGGAGGGGGGACATCAGCCCTGCACGGTGGGGCACAAGGGTTTGGGTAATCTCAAATTTAGCTAATCTCCCCACAGTGCATAGCCTGAAACGGGGAGAAAGGTCTAAAGTGCCTTCAGACATTTGTGTTAATTATTTAATGCTTCTTCAGGTTCTTCACGCCATTTTGCTGCTATTGGGACCCTCCACACTGTTCCTTTGCTTTTTGGAGCTCGGACCTTCATTAGCCTTTATTTCTAGTGATTGATGTTGGAGTTAACACTATCTCTCCACAAAAACCCCCAAATCCTTGGCTGAACTTTTCAATTTAATTTAATTTTACCTCACCACTCACTCTCCAGATGTGGCCTTCTGAACTGGAGACTTCTGGTGGTGTCCTGCATGAGTCACCTGATGGAACTGAACTATCTGGGGAGGCCTAAGCTCTCCAAATTGCTTGGCAGGTGACTTTTTCCTCACTTTCTAGCCCGACTTGCCTCTAACGAACCAGTGTCTGCAGGAAACCTAATCAGCATTTTAGGAACAAAGCACTTTTGCAAACTGCAACCTAAACTCACATAAAACCCTAATGCCTCCCTAAGCTCCTCTTCGTGGATCGCTCTAGGAGACATAACGATGTAAAAATGTTTCTCTAACAGCTGCCTGGAAACGGAGGTAGAGCTCTGTAGCACAGCAAAGGACTATTTTTGTGGAGAGGGCATCCTCTTGCCACTGACCTTCCATCCTCTGCTCTTTCCATCTTGTGACATCAAGCCAAGGAATGACAGCAGAAGCCATGAGCAGCTGGGGCTGCTCTCCAGAAGCCCAGATGCACTTGACTCCTGTCCATCTCCCTGTCTCCGTAGCTTTATCCACGCACAGCCTGGCACTGAATTTCACATTTGCTGTGGATTGCATTGCTCTATTAAGTCCATTAAGTGCCAGGGGTTGCTCTACTGTAAATGTCACTCCAAGGCTCTCAGTCAGGTATTTCAACTCACGCCTAAATTTAAACACAAGATGGCCATGCTGAACCCAGGGGATTACTCCCATGCCTGCTGCAAATACTTTAAGGTCAGACAGTTTAGAAGCACAGGTCAGGGAGGAGGAATATTTCCACCTGCTCAGGATCCTGCCTTTGCCCATGGGCCATGGCCCTACCTAGGACAGGACAACATTGGCCAGGTCAGAGCCCATAAATGCTCACTTTCAGCCACAGTGAAGAGCTTCATGTCTCTGGGTTTGAGCCCATCAGCAGCTGCAGCTGAACCAGTACCAGGTTTTGATGCTTGAAGCAAGCATCAGTTTAAAACTAATAGGCAGAAGAATATTAATAAATAGCTGCATAGGCAAAAAGGAGGTTTGGTCCCCAGCCAGGGCAGCTGATGCATCTGTGGGATGCTGTTGGCTGTGCAGCCTGGCTTGCCATGGGTCCCTTGTGTGACCAGAGCACAGATGAGGATCACACAGAGTAGGAGAGCAAGTCTTGGCTGAGCTCAACTTTGTACTCTGAAATAAGCTAAATTCAGCTCTGAAACCCCCTGAGCAGGGATTACAGAATCTGTTTGTGATCACAAAGCGCTACATAATTGTAACTGAACACTTCTTTTCTTATCTTATTTGCAATGTTAATATGAACTTTAATTAAAAGGAGGGGGAAAATGTTTCTCAGACATTTTGGCCAGCACTGAAGCAATGCTTTACATTATCTACTCAGAAAGAATAGCTTCACTAGCACAATACATTTTTTTAACCTCTTGAAAAACGGAGCAAAGACAGAATTTTATTTTTGGTTTCCAACTAGCTTCATTTTCTATGTGGGGCTCAGAACTGGGGAATTTTCTCTGGTCCTGGATGAGGACGGGGCCATGGTACCTTCCTCCCAAATGCAACAGGGAAAAGAGAAAGGAACCAGTATCACCAAAATGTCCCAAATTGGTCAGCCAGGCTCAAGCCAAGGAAAAGTGTAAAGATCAGGAGAGAGACCCAGCAGCACATGGTCACAACACCTCCAGACTGAAGCTTCCACAAGAAAGGTTACTGTGCTCCAGGCAGCAAAAGCATGGCCTTGCAGTCCATCCCTCAGTCTGGTGATGTCCACAACCTTCCCACGGTGAAAAAACCCCACACTGCACCCCACAAAACACAGGCTCTGTCACCTGTGGGTGTAGGTGTTGGTAGCTTTGTGCACTGGAAGGATGAGCACATCCCCCTGCTCCCCAGCTCCTCCTCTCCACACACTTTAGCTCTGCAGTTCAGGCTCTTTGGGCCCCCATTTTAGTGCAGCCCATGATGCACTGAATGCAGGAGAGGGGCTGCAAGGAAGAATGCCCTCCCTTGGGGACACAGTCCCCATGGGAGGTTTCCCAGTGCCACCATCAGCCCTACCAACACAGCTGGGTTGTCGCCTCCTGAATGGTGCCATTGTTCCTGCCTCCAAAATAAAACACACACAGGAGGCGTTTCCACCCAAAGAAAACCAGTTTCCACTGGTGGCTTCTTCCCCCCTTGCTCGAGAATCCTCCCTCCCTTTCAGGGCCCCCGTAGCTTTCCTTTGTGCCTCTTCCAGGATGAAAAGAGGTAGTCATTGATTGTATTAATAATTCAGGGCCTAATCTCACAGACGGGTGTTCACAGCCCGTGAGGTGGCAATCTTTCATCTTGAGATCAGGATCAGCCAGATCTTTTAGAGGTCAAGGAAGATAGCTGCAGCATGGAAAATGCCTTCAAAATAATAGGTTTAGGCAATCCTCATGCATGGATGGAAATGGCAGATGAAAAGCTCGTGTGTCTCATGCTCTCGGTTGCACCTGCATGTCAGCCTGGTGATGCCCAAAAACTCCTGAAGATGATTTCCATCAGTGTCAGTGAGCTGTGATCCCCTCCACATATCCCATGGCATGGGGGCTGGAACTGGATGATCTTTAAGGTCCCTTCCAGCCCAAACCATTCTATGATTCTACAGCATATCCCAACCCATCAATATTCCCCAGGTCACCTAAGTCTTCCTGCTTCCCAGGACTGCCACCTGCCTCCTGATAATGGGTCTCATGTTTCTCCCATGGCCAAGCTCCTCCTTTAACTGCCTGTTCACTTGTGTTGTCTTAATCATATCTGGAAGGACAAACTCTACTGGTGTTATTTGCTTTGTTTGGTTTGTGGCCAGGAAGGTCCCTGCACAGGCAGAGTGGCAAATTCCTCTCCAGGGATAAGAAACTGGTCACAGGCACTAAACTGGGGGTTCACCAGACAAGCAAAGAAAAGAGAAATCTGAATACGATTAATCTAATTTTAACCTGGCTGTGCTTCACAGATGAGGACCAAATTCACACCAGTACTCTTGGAGTTTCCCTGCAAGGACAACAGCCCACGCCCATGGAGGCCTTCTCTTGCCCAGGACCCGCAGTCATCCCCACCACTGCCCTGCCAGCTGGGCGCTGCTGGCACCACAGGGGCTAAGCTCACCCAGAAGGTGCCCACGCAGGGCCGTTGCTGCTCTTACACCTCGCAGGGTGTTTATGGAGGAAATGGCAAGGTCAAAGACATGCACCTTGCACCTGGAACTGGAGGTGCCAACTCCTGTTGCGATGCCAAAGATTAACGGGCGCGCCGATAAGAGCTGGGGGAAGCGGCCAGCGGAGACTTCTGAGAGTTCCCACGAATGCAGCTGTGCTTTGGTGGAGCCTCCCCACTCCGGGGCTCCTGGTTCCCAACAGGAACCGGGCTCAGCACCAATTTGCCGCCGCCGCAATGCTCTGCTGCTGTTACCAAGGCACCTCGGCGCCCTGTGCATTAGCATTCTTCTCTCTCGTGCTTTGTCTTCTCAGGGAAGCCCTTCCCCAGCACGGCCAAAGCTGCTGTGGTTGCGGTGGCAATGCCCCCCCAGCCAGCAGGGGCACAGTCCCCAGGAGCTGGGATTAGTAACGCTCCAGTGTACGGTATTTTACAGCCTGGGACTCACGCCCGACCCACTGTGCACACCTGCAGGAAGGCCTGGGCTTGCCATGGCTTCTCCCCCCTCCTCTTTGTCTGCTGCATTCACTTGGGCTCCTCCAAACAAGCAGTTTACCTTCTCCCAGGCAGGGTCTGTGCCTGGTTTCCTGTCTGTGCAGCATCCCAAGCCTGACAGAAGCTGCTCTGTCTCTGCTGTGGTGTCCAGACACCAGAGTATCCAGAACTGAGGACTGATTTGCAAATAATTATTACGGAAGGAAGCCGTTCCTTCTATAACTGATAACTTATCTGGTATACATCAGGCTTTCCCCAGTCTTCTCTCTGTTTCTGCTTTAATAACTCATCCCCAAACACGTTGTTCCTTTGTCAGGACTATACACTCACTGTGCCCACATTTAAGAGAAAGCCCTCTTTGATGGCAAGGTTTCTGTAGCAGGGCTGTTTAGATTTGTTGTGATTAAATCACATCCATTTTCTAATTTGTACCTTACACACACTCAAATCCCTCCTTAAGCCTGAGCTGTACAGGCACATTTTGTCTTCACTGCTGACTTAATCAAGCACTGGAGAGCTGCTGTGTGCTCTCTGCAGTCGCTGTCTCTTGCACACAGAGGAGAAAGGGGAGAAAGAAACACTTTGCAAAGAGCTGCTATTATCCACACGCTACGGAGACAGCATATTTAGTGTTTGTGGCTCTGGGGCTGCAGTAATTAATTGTGTGTCTGACACTTGGGTTGGCACAATCCGGCACCCAGAGCTTTCCCATCGCCCTGGTACCCATGCCTGCCAAAACCAGCCCCCACAAGCCTCTCACCAAGAGTGCTGGGGAGACCTGAGGGCAAGTTGCCACACTGCCCAGCTCTCAGCAATGCTGGGTGCTGGGGCAGCTGGGGTGGGCAGCTACCCTGAGGGGCTCTGAGGGCAGCCTGGGGTCTCCATCCCTTCCCCACTTCACAGTCCTGCTGAGGGTCCTCCTCCCGCCCCCAGTTCCCGTCTTTGTCACCATCCCCGTCAACGTAAAGATGCTCTCAGCACCTACACACACGCCAGGGTCTGGACAGGGGTGTGCCCCCCCAAACCCCACTTCCCCTTCATCTCCTCTTGCTGCAGGTGGAGCATCCCCACCTCTCCGGGAAAACCCTGAAATCCTCCTCCACGTCCCCCATCCCTATCTGCCTGCACACGGAGAGGGGGTGCTGGGGGTCGGGGTGTTGCAGCGGAGACCCCCAGCCCCCCTTCTCGGGCCGGGGCTGCCCCTCCCTCCCTCTGTCCCTCCCTCCCTCCGCCGCTCCTTGCGAACGACGCTGCTCAGCGTGCGCGGAGGGAAGGAGGGAGGGAGGAGGGAAGGAGGGAGGAGGGAGGGGACCTCCCTATCTGGCTCTATCTCCTCCGCTGCCTCTCACATGCTCCGGGAGGGCGATGCGGCTCCCCGCGTCCCGCTGAGCGAGGCCGCCTGCACCCCGCCGGGGCTGCCCGCAGGGCGGGGGGCTGCCCGCGCCCCTCGGCCTCCACCCCCCCGCCACCCCCACTTCCACCCTTGGGGGCTTTTACTATTTTATTTCGTCTGGGTTTCGTTTGATTTAGTTTTTTATTTTTAGTTTTATTTACCCCTCCTGGAAAAAAAATATATATATAAAAAAAAAAAGCCGCCGCTGCCTGCACCGACCCCCGCGGGGCTGGAGAGGCTGATGCGGCCGCCAAGGTAAGCGGGGCGGGGGCTGGGACCCCCGGCCGCATGTCCCCCGGCTCCCTGCATGGCCCTTCCTCCTCCGGACCTGTTGAGGCTCCCGGTCCCCTCCTGGCTCCCCCTTTCCCGGCCGTTTTTATAAGGAACCTGGATTCCTCCCGCTTCCCCTGCCCTGCGCTCCCTGCCCGGCTCCTCTAGCTGGCATGCATGAGGTTATTCATTTATCCTCCCTTCTGATGGTTGCCACTAAAGCTGCTCCCTGCTGCGCTAAGTCAATCGAGTAATTCCTTGCAGACCACGGATGAGAACTGTAAACATCCTCCCCAATATTTCCCCCTTTCCCTCGGACTGCTCATCCCGGGGCTGATCGCGGGTATCGAGAGCGGAGCGGGGACACAAAGCTCCCCCTGAACTCCCCTGGTTGCAAAGTGCTTGGGGGGGTTACGAACCCCGAGGGAAGGAAGGCGGGGGGTGACAGCTGGACAGATGTGGGACACGGCTGGGACGGGCACATCTGGAGGATGGGCAGCTGGAGTGCGGCAGGGCAGCGGGAGCGACTTCGTTCCTGATGTCCTGAGCCCGTAAATAGCCCAAAATCTCCTCCAGGAGACGGGGGGGACAGAATAAAGCCCCCAGACAGGACAGTTCAAACGCACCAGGCAGAGCAGCCTCTGTCCAAGCTTCCACTCTGGGACATGCACGTTGCCCTTCCTAAAAATTACATATATTTATGGAAACCGGGCTGCGTTTGCAAGACAGGTGCTTTTTGTTGTGGTGGTGGTTGTGAGGCAGGAGATGAAAGTTTGGTGTTGTTTTGATGTGATTCTTGATTGCTGCCTGTTGGAGTAATTGCATCGCAATTGCTCAGAGGTAGAATCAATTTCCCCAAATTGAGATTTTAATGGGAGCTCGCAAGCTGCTGTTATGTCATGTGGTTTAAGGCGGCGTTGGATTGCATTTATTTTATAAACTGGATACTTTTGCAGGCGGCGCAGGGATAACAGCACCACCCAGTGGGGCCGCAGCCCCGGCCCAGCCCAATCCCAGTCCAGCCCAGTACCAGCCCAGCTCATCCCAGTCCCAGCTCAGCTCCAACCTTGCCTTAGTCCCAGCTCAAACCCCAGCCCCAGTCTCAGCCTTAATCCCAGCCCAGCCCCAAGCCAGGCACACCCGGGAGGACTCCTGGTGCCAGCTCCAAGATGCTCCCTCTTCACAAAAACTCCCATTTTCATTTGCCAAAATAACCACAGAAGTGCTGGATTAAAGTTGTTTGGGTTTGGGGTTTTTTCCCCCATAAGAAGGAATGCCTCTTTCTCAGATATTCAGGACAAAATTTTAAATCAGCTGAGGTCACTGTCACTCAGTGTGTCACAGCTGAGAACGCAGGAAAGGCATCCTGTGTTGGGTTGTATTTCTGGCCACTGCTGCTGTAAATTGACAGAAGGAGACTTGGCAAAGCTGATTGGGTTTCACAGAGCTTTTTCCAGAGGATCCTTCAAACACCCCTTGCTCAGAGGGCTGCAGATACAGGCTTGCAAACACTCGATGCCATCTCCCACCTTTAAATAGGATCGAGATGTCCTCAGCTGACCTGTCAGTCAGAGGAGGGGAATTAGTGAGCAATGTTTGCACTTTCTCGAGATGTCAGGAGCTTTTAAAAGCAGCAGAGAAAGACTGTCCCATCACAGACTGGCTCCTGTCTGTGCTGGTAAGCACCCACTTCTCTGCAATTCTTCTGGTGTTCCTGCCCATGGCAGGGGAATCAGAACTAGATGATCTTTAAGGCTCCTTCCAACTCTAACCATTCTGTGATTCTATGATTCTGATCATTTTCTGGCAGTTCAGACTTATCCAGCTTTTGTGCTAAGCTGACATTTGGCCATTTGAACGTGATCTAGGGAACCTCCCAGCCCATCTTCTATTTTTGCTTAGAGGGGAGCCCAGATGTGAAGAAGATACACTACAGAGATATTGCTTGATATTTACCCCAAAGAGAAGACTGGCCAGGAAGACCAGCTCCCTGCTGAGAATTCAATATACAGATGGTGAATTCCAGCCAGCCCTCCAAACACTGCTGAACAAGAGATGGTTACATGTTCCCATGTGTAGGAATTAGGCCTCGCCCCCCCAGGGCTTTGCAGGAGAGGGAAAGGGAGAGACACAAATGAGTGTTAACAAGCGCAAAAAGTCAGTGTGATGAACTGTTTGCCTTAAAATATCCCTGCTTGTTTTGCTTTCTGTCATGGGTGAGACTGGAAGTTTTCCGCCAGCCCATCTTCCCTTCTCCTTATGCAGCCTGGCTGTTTTTCAGCATTTAGAGGTGATTTTTTATGGCTGTGGGCTTGGAGGAGGCAATTTGAGGAGAGAAGGTTACCCACTGTGACTTCAGTGGGGGTTGCTGATAATCAGTTAATCTGCAGATGCAAGGATGCAGGTCAACAAAAGAGTTCTTACATTTCATTTACTGGTGGCACAAAGCTGTATTTTTTTTCCACCTTTCAAACTGGCCTCTTTTTACACAGCCAGGTTGATGAGGCTGGTGTTTACAGGGGCAGCAGTGGGAAGGAGGATTTAGATAAACCAACAAACTCCTCTGTGCACTTTGCTACGCAGGAGTGGGTCACTCTTCAAAGCCCAGCTCTGTGCCATCGTCTCTGCCTGCCCCATCCAGCTGATGTCAAAGTTTAGTGCAGGGCACTAAGGAGATCCTGGGGGGGACATTTTCCTGCGGGAAGGGGGTTTAGATGTGTATTCAGCAGCTTGGAATGATGAGTAAAAGGAACGTCTTTAAATTTAATTGCAGATATCAGAGGTGGCTGTTACTGCAAAAAGATTTTGGGGTATTTTTGGTTCTTCTCACTAGGAGGAGTTTTTTTTCTTTAGTAAGGGAATTGCTCAGCGCACAAATGTTTGCTTTTATTTTCACAAACATTTTGGGATCAGTTGTCAAACCTCTCCAGGCAACAACTTGGGAGTTTCCATTCCAAACTTCCTTTCTTCCTCCTTTAAGGAGCAGCTTGCTTTTTGCTGCTCACCCCAAACACACACATATCCCTGCAGAGCGTTTCAGGATTAGTTTCCTGCTGGAGTGATTATGGCTTATCCCAGACAGGCCATGAGTTTAACACCGTGTCCTGAGGCAGAGCAGGAGTGTGGAGATAGTGGTGTGAAAAGTGGCCACACAGAAAGTTCATGGCAGAGTCAGGAGCAGACCAGGAGCCCCGACCTCCACTCCTCTAACTACTAGTTGCAGCCCTCAGAAATACCCATGTTTACTATTTTAGCCATATAATTACAGGTAGTGAATGATTCCATTAGGGAGGCTGTAAGGGCAGCCCTCATCTGCAAACCTCTGCGTTCAAATCAGCCACATTCACTCAGCCCCACTGAAGCCCACAGCCACGCAGGGCAGAGAAAAGGGAAGCTCAGCCCAGCCATCCCAGCTGAGTGTCCCACGGGATCTGTGACTCCTCCAGCATCCTGCAAATCCCTCGGAGAAGGCTGTGATTTGCATGTCACCCCTCCACAGTGACACCAAACACGGCAACAACGTGCAGATGACCACGGAGGTGCCTGTGCCCCGGAGCTGAGCCGCTGCAGTGGTTGCATGTCAGTGGTGGGTGGTTTCCCACATTCTGTTTGCAAGGAGCATCAAGCTCAACGCTGCCTGAACAGGGAGTCCTGGATGGGCTTTGGGAAGGAAAGAAGTTGGGGGAAGCGCAGTAGCTCCACATTTCCAAGCCTAGATATCCCCATAAAGCAGGGCACAGATCCGAATTTCACACAGCCTCTGATTCAGTAGGTGATTTAAAGTCCAGAGCTTTGATTCAGCTAAACAGAAAGGTGAAGTTTATTTCAAAAATGTGTAAGGGGGAGCAGGATTTCAGAAACACACCTTATTTGGGGCCTTTTCCTCCCCGAAGTTACGGTTTGGACACATCTGTTGTTTTCTCCAGCGAAATCCGCTGCTTTGATCAGTGCCAAGAACAGCAATCCCATTTGCAATGCATGATGCAACGGAGCAAAATCAAGGAGAAATTTTTACAAACTGGAGCCAGGGGCATCCGACCGTTGCTTTATAGCAGCACAGTTTTCCCTACACCAAAGGCAGAATTTCCATCAAGGGTCTTATTTTAACTATAATGCCTCAGACTGGATTCCAGGCTATCGTTGCAATGTGTCAGCCTGCCCCAAAACGGCAATACCAAAGTGGTGCTTTAGGTCAAACCATCAAAGCAGCCTCGCAGCAGCTATTTAACAGCTGGGTTTTCAAAGTTCGTAACTCAGATGGGTTTTTTTAGTTAAACAGATCATGTTAGATGTCATCAGTCAGGATAACAGCAGAAATTATGTTTTTCATTTTGAAATGAAAGCAAAAGTCGCATTGCAAGAGGAGAGGGTGGGAGCAAGAGGAAGGGATTTGAGGTCTGGAACCCCATCCCCTGGATCTCCCCCCGCCTTTTCCTGGACTCTCCCCAGCTCACAGACCCTCTCTCTCCTCCCCCAGGCCCCTTCCAGCTCCAGCTGCCTACACATCCCATCAGCAGGCATTTCTTCTTGGGTGGTAGGAGCAGCTGGCAGGGTTTGGACATATTTGCCCCTGTTTGACATCCCCCACAAAGAGGTGCTTCGAGTTGGCGTTCCTCCCACACTGCCTCTGCTACAGGTCTGGATCCGGCCTGCCAGCTTTCATCTCCTGCCCAGCTCTGCCCACTCTGGCAGCTCCTCTGCACACAGAGCTCCCTCTGACTTTAGTGGACACCGTCTGAGCACAGCTCTAGGGCCAGCAGGACCAAGGCAGATATTCCGTTAGGCAGGCAAGACCACAGGATTTTTGGATCCCATCTGGGTCCCAGATGGAAAAGCTGCAGTGTTTTAATTCCTGTTGCAGCCTGGATAAAGCCCCAGAGAAGCTCCTCCTTCATTTGGAGGCATGGGGGCTCACTCCCCTCATGGACAAATATTTAGGTGTTAAAAGATATCTTTTCTTCTTGTATATTTATTCCCATCTCCTCTTCCTCTTTCTATGGGATATTTGTTATACTAGATCACAGATTCAATCCATGACAGGAAGGAGATCACAAACACTTATTAGAGATTTAAGCCACAGTCACTCGAAAAAGCACGCTTAAGGATGTTTATGAGCTAGAACAGGAGGTTTCCAAGAATAATTAGAAGAAATGTCAAGGAGTATCCCAGCTTATACCAACCTGCGGGACGAAAGACGCGTGGTTTTACAGAGTTGGGAGAAGGGTGGTGTAAAACAACCAGCATCCTTTTATTCTTTGCATAAGAACCCCAAAAGAAAGGAGATGAAACATCCGGATGGCAAGGGGACATGCCATCAAAGGAGAGCGAATGATCCAAAACAGGGAAGTCATTAAAGCCTACACTCGTAGGCACCCTCATTCAGAAGTGGTCTTAGTTCACTGTGGCTAAAACATCCCTCAAGGGAAATTTTTGAGATCCAAGCTAAGTGGATGCCTTCCTGCTGGCCTAGCCCTCTCATGGGTGGCACAGACCCCTGGGATGGTGGGGATGCAGATCCAATCTGCTCACCTCCACATGCTGTGGCATTGCAGGAGGGATAAAAGAGCAGGATCTTGAAACCCAGCAGGCAAATGCCTGTGTGCTCCAAGCTGCTGTTCCATCTGATGGTCTGTGAGCAGACAGAGCTCTCTCAGGGTTGGTCTCCGCTTGGGAGTGCTCAGTGCTCTCCCTTAGAGACCCCTGCTCAGAGGGTCTCTAAGGGAGGCTTAAAAGTGAGACCCAGGGACAATCCTACCAACATAATTGGTGAGACTTTCCCCCAGTGAACGTCCAGGTCTGTGAGTGGGCTGGTGGTGCAGAGGAGGCAGTGGTGGTGGTCCTGAGTGAGTTTAGGTATTGTTATTCATCTCCATCGGTCCTTGGTGGGCTGGCAGCTGGGTTTGGGTACCTGACAGCTGTGCCCCTATGTAAGGAGTGCCAGTCTCATGATAAGGATCTATGAGACTTGCCGTTTCTGAGTCACCTGGGGTTACTTCACCGCTGCCAGTGCAGGTGCAGGTGAATGACCTGGAACGGTTGTGAAACTCTCACCTGCCATGGTGCCAGGGCTGGAAGATATGGAGGAGCTCCATGTGCTGGGGGGATGCCATCCCCCAGCAGGCTGGAGACCTCAGTGTCGCTGTCACAACCCCTACCCTGCACCAGCTGCCTAAAGCCTCCCTGCCTCAGTTTCCCTCCTCTGCTGTGCAACAGCCCCTTTACCCCAAACTGCTTAATTTTGGGGCCTGGGATCCCAGGGCCGGGTTAGCTTGTTCTTTGGATCAGAGGGCTCTTGGTAGGCGCATGGGAGAGGGGCGGGGAAGGCACAGTGTGTGTTGAGACCCGATGGGGTGGGAGGAAGCCCCTCTCCCAAACTGCCAGCGAGCTGCGATGGTGGCACACATCAAGAGCCCTTCGTGAGACCACCGCCACCCCTTCCCCCGGGGCACGGCGGAGCTCGGCGGCTCCATCCCCATCTCCAGCCCCCTGTGCGGGCTGTCCCCAGCTCTCCCTCGCCGCTCCTCCCCGGCCGGCTCCATGGCCGCGGCCGCTCCCGCCCCTTCCCGCAGCATGGCCGGGGAGGCGGGCGCGCTCCGAGGAGGAGTCGCGCCGGAGGATGCAGGCATTGGGAGGCAGCGGGATGATTGACGGCTGGGGCTGGGTTGCGATGGGAGGGGACGGAGAGGAGGAGGAGGAGGAGAAGAAGGAGAAAAAGTCTGTGTAATCTTTCAGTGCAGAGCCCGGAGCTGGGGCCGCCCGTGCCTGCCGCGCTCCGCGGAGCCATGTGGGGCTTTTGATTTCATTTTTTTCCCCTCAAGTTCTTTCGATTGATTTATTTTTCCCTTTTTTTTCTCCCCCTCTTCCTCTCTCCCCTTCTCCTTTTTTTTTTTTTTTTTTAAACTCTTCTTCCAGGGAGAGGATAGTGGTTAAAGCTCGAGCTGGATGGATGGGTATGGGGAGAGGGGCAGGATCCACAGCCCTGGGACTTTTCCAAATCCTCCCTGTCTTTCTCTGCATCTTCCCTTCAGGTAAGGAACAGCCTCTTTATTTTGCAGACTTTTTCCTTGTGTTTCTGGCAGCCCTTGGATCGCCGCCCCCGTTCCCCTGTCCCTGGGCCTCTTTCCCTCTCCCTCTCCTCGCAGCAGTTTGCCACATGTTTAAAATAAGCAAGTGGGGCTCAGTTTTGGTGCGTGCACCCCCAGTTCCCCGTTCCCCGAGCAGCTGCGGTGGGTGTTCCTCCTTGACCTCATCTTCTTTGTCTCCCCGCTCCTCATCCCACAAGGAAGGAGATGGTGGAAATCAAAGCGGCGAAGGCAGCCGGGAGGTGTTCCTGACAGCGCCAGCTTACCTTGTCCTGCCCTTCCCGGCTGCCGCGATAGGAAGGGGGGACACTGGTGGGGCGACCCGCACACAAAACACCCCCATCCGAAATTCCTGCTGTGCTCCACGCTCCGAGCCCCCGCGGAGGGCAGAGCCGGGGAGCGGAGGCGGAGGGGCTGGGGGGGTCTTTGCGGTGTGGTTTGGGGTCGGTGCGGGCCCGGGGGTCGCTCGGCCCCGGCGGGGGGAGCGCGGCCGCGGGGCGCACCTGGGCGGGCGGGCGGGGGATGCGCGGGCGCTCCGGGCGGCCGCCCCTTCTCCCTCGCCGCCGCTCGGCTCTGGGGGCTCGGCAGCCTCGTTTGCTTGGAGAACTTGCCCCGGCTGGGCCGGGAGCTGTTGTGCTGTCCGAGGGCGGGATGGCAACCAAATGGTCCCGCGAGCATCGGCACCCCCGGGCCGGCCGCTCGCAGCCGCCGCGGGGCTCGGCCCCCCCGCCGCCCCCGGCCCCGATGTTTGTATTGTGTCAGAAAAGGGGAGAATTTCAGAATTACAGCTGAAAACGCCATCTGTTTCCAATGAATCCCCCATAGTTTTTCACAATGTTTTTGGCAGATCTCTGCCTGCAAATTCCTTCAAGCCCTGAGTGCTTGTTTTTGTTGGGGGAGGGGAAACCCAGTCCACAGAGGCGGATTTGTTCCTTCCAAAACTCTCCAGTTTCTTTACCTCTTTTTTTTTTTTTTTTTTCACTTGCAAGGGGGGTAAAAATTGAGAGAAAGCAGGAGGGAGAAAGGGAGATTTAAACCTTAGAGGTTTTCTTTCTCCCTTTTTATTTTAGTAAAACTTTAATTTTTTAAAAAAAATTTAATTTATTAATTTTTAAATCGCCTCTGCCTTTCTTTTGCATAACCGTAGGTGAAGTAGTCTTGCACACACATGTAGGAAATAAATAAATAACTGCTTTACGCCCTTCCTCCCATCTTTGCCCTCTTCGCCCTCTTCCAGGAAGACCTTTCCAGCGCTGCCCTTAGCACTGAGGTGTCTCTCTGGACCCCACTTTTCCCATGAAACTTCCCAGCAGGCTGGAAGCTGAACCCCCTGGTTTTTTTCTGGAAACTCTGGAGCTGCTCCCGTATGTGTTGCTTAACGCCCTTTTTGGAGCAGTTGAGTTGCAGAGCGTCGAGGCTGTGAGATTTACGGTGCAAGAAAGAACTTGATAGGAGATCTGGCTGGCTGCTTTGTTTGATTCTCCCTTCAGCAGTCAAATAAGGTGCAAAGAACTGGCAGAACGAGGCGATCCAGAGCCCGCGGGAGCGGGGCGCAGGCGGAGACGGGGCTCCCCGTGCCGTGGGCTGGGAGCAGGCTGGGGGCTTTTTTGGAAGCTTTGTGGGTGGGAAGGTAGGGGAAAAGGGGGATTTATTCCCTGCTGTATCCTTCTGCTCCTTTTTTCCCTATGCTTCCTGGGAATTTGTGGGTTCCCAGCGCCAAGGAGGCTTCGCGGCCCTCCTGGGAGCCCCAGGTGAGCAGGGCCGCTGGAGGCTGCCCAAGCGGGCGCTCGGCGTGTCAGATCAGTGCCTCGCCGAGTCCTGCCCTATTTATTTATTTGCTTAACCCCCCCTACGCTCACAGCCCGGGCTGGATTCCCACTTGTGCTGCTCCGACACTGATGGCTTCGCCCTGCTGCCTCCTGGGCAGCACACACCGTGCAGTGCCCTTGGGCTGGGTGCTCTGGCCGTAGGTCAGGGTGACCGTGAGGCAGCTGGGGAAAGGAGGTCTGGGCAGAGCACGCCATGCTCACAGTTTCCTTGGCAGAAATTCTCCTTGGAGCTTGTGCCAAGTCCCAGTGTTGCTCATGGGTGTTCGCCCAGCTGAGACCCTGATCTCCTGGGTGAAGAACCAAACCTGTGCCTCCCAGTACAGGCTGTGCTTAGTTTTCTTGAAAATCCTTTTGTACTTTCAGAATCTGGCCCTGGGTGTTTTAGCCCCAGGTGTGGCAGGCTCAGGTTTGCTTTGGCTTTTCCTGTTTGTTTTCAGCTTGGCTGTTTTGACTGTAGTACACTTCTGCCTCCATAAAAATTTGGAGTTTTCTGCTCTTGGTCCATGCAGGCAGCACAGTGGATTACAGATAAGGATCCAGCCTTATTGGAGGTAGTCAATAAATAGCTTTTGTCTCAGCAGCAGGGAGGTGATGGCAGCATTAAGCCAAAACTGAGGTGGTTTAGAGGCTAAAATAAGCCCCACAGTGCTGTGAACATGGAGCCCCATCCTGGGGAAGGTGGAGGCAGGGGAGGAACGCGCCTGTGCGGGATGTTGTCAGGGCAAAGAAGAAGGGACGGATTCAAACGTAAACCTGGAAATATTTTGGCTTCCCTGTTTTGTTGCAAGCTTGGAGCTGGTCTCGTACTTGGAACAGGGAGTTCTCTGCCATTGCCAGCAAGGCACGTTGTGGGGCTGGAAGGAGGCGCCTTGTTTTTATTGTAGATGGGGTGGATATGTTGCTTTTTTCCACAGAAAATCATGGAATTCCTGGCCCTTGGTTACTGGGCATAAGGCAGTGCTAACAGTGACTTTGGTTTATCATGGGAACAGTGGAGGTTTCTTTCTCTGTGGCCTGGACAGCTGTGTTGGGTCGGATGTGCACATGAAAGTGCTCACAGGGCTGGGCAACCATAAAAACTTCCTGACCTGGGGGCTCTTCTTGAGCTCTGCCCTGACCTGCTGTCCCTGGAGAGCCAGGCTGTGGCCCCAGTGACAATGAGTTTTGTGGTCTCTCTTCTGGCTCCCTGATGGGCACATCCCATAAAGCATCCGTAGGCTCTGGCATGGCAGTGTGTGGCCCAAGCAAGCCCCTCCTCATCCCATCAGTCCTTCAGGGGATCCCACAGCCAAGCCCTACTGCTCCCAAGGGATAAAGCTGGTGAGACAGTGAAAGAGGCCAAACATGAAGGCATTTGATACATCTGGATGAGTTTGATTTGGTCTGATTTGCTTTTCCTGTTAGAGCAGACACCAGACTTGGAGTAAGTAGGAGTGTAGGAGCCCAGGACCAAAAAAGCCTCAGGGTCCCAGGTGGTTTGAAGGGGGCTGGGGTGAGGTCAGGGCTGCTGGAATTCAGGAGTGATGTGTGCTGGGGTGACGGAGATGGGGAAAATGGGGGTTGCATGGAGATGCAGGTGAGGGGGTGCCCTGGCCTGTGTCTGGCTGTCCTTGCAAATCCCATCCTGATGCCACAGACCAGGAGTGAGCTGTGCAGGCAAGGTCCTGCCTGACCGTGCACAGCATCCAGAGTGCACTTGGAGAGGAGAGCTCCTAAATGCCTTTAAAAAGCTCTGTAGCCTGCACTTGGCAGCTACTGGGATGAAAAGAAGAGGATATTTATTCCCTTGTCTGTGAGCTCTCAAAATAACAGTGCGTTCGATTGTAGCCTCAAGATTGCTTTGCACTCAAGTGCAGCCCGGCTGAGTAAATCACTGCTCCACCAGCTGAAATTCCTGCAGCAAGGGGGAGAATTGAATTATAGCCAACTGCAAAACCAGATGCCATCCCCTTGATGAAGTCATCGGGCTCTCACTGCGGAGAACAAGCTGGCTCCGACACACACACAGCCATGGTAGGCGCAGACTGAGCCGCTCTGTCTGATGGCCTGGCCGTGGTGTGTGGGGTCCCAGGGTCTCATGTCCCCACAGCTGCAGGGACAGCAGGTCCTTCAGAAGGGTGTCGAGTCCCACTTTGCACTACATGAGCATCCAGAAGTGTTTGGCCATTCAGTTCCAGCAAGCAGAGCTGTCCCTGATGTGCAGGTTTTATGGGTCAGGCAGAGAGCAAGCTTTACTTGAGGCCAAAGAATTTTCTCCTCCCTTGGTTTCCTCTCCTTCCTGGACAGCTGTTGACTTTGGTCCCCAAAGCCTTAGTAATGATCTATGGCATTTTGGGTTTTGGACAAGCTACCTTTTTCTCTTGCTGTGTGACACACTCCAGCTGGCCCTTTCTGAGATGACAAGGGCATGTGGCAGGACATGACTCCAAACTTTGCCAGCCCACAGTGATGAGAAAACATCACTGTGCTGGGATATGAGTGGGGGAGCAGTCCGACTGGGGGAGTGGGTTCCAGTTAGAAAGTTACTTTTTCTTCTTAAAAGTAAAACCTGAGTCCAGGAGAGAGGCAGCATTTAAAAATAAATAAACCTCTGAAGGTCTGTGGCTGTGAAAGATGAACTGTGGCTTCCATGAGGTATGAGCGATGGGGAGGGAATCTGGTGCTGGGTGGGAGCCCAGCCTGCAGGAACAGATCCACAGGGTCCCCTGCACCCCCAGGTGGGGCTCCAGAATCAGTCTGGTGTCTTGATGGACTTGTGGGGCTGCTGCCTTCCAGCCGGGCAGCTGCCACCCCACGCCCTGCGCAAGCCAACGCCTCCGATTGAGATGCCGCAATTTTTTGGCAGACATCTAATTGTATAAATTTGCCTCATCCAGATTTATGTGCTCCGGGCTTTTCTCCATCTCCTCGTTTTGTATCTCATTTACCTCTGCGTTTGAAGGGTTGAAATTTCACAAGAGCACAGCGGGGATGATTATTCCTAGAGGGAATCCACACCTGTGAGCAGAAAGCGTTTCCCTGCCAGCCCTGCCGCGGCCCGGGCGAGGGGGAGGAGGGCGAGGGACCCGCTGCCACACCTGGGGGGCCCCCGGGCACTGGTGGGTGGCAGCGCTGCCTTCAAAGGCACCCTGGGAAAACAGCTCTGGCGTGGGGAGAGAGATGTCTGCTGGAAACCTGAAACACCCGGCAGTGGGGGTGGCTGGCGGAGGTGACCTTATCCAGGGACCGCTGCTCTAGAGGGATGGGGACATGAATGGTGGTGGCTGAAGAGGAAGGTGAGGGTGATGCTTCACGAAGGGCATGAGAGTGCAAATTCACCTCTCTTCCCACGGCGCTCATCTTTGGTGAAAGCTTTAACATCCTTCAGTGTCCTCATCTCTAAACTGGACCGTTTGCCTCAGGAGATTTACCAGCTCTTGGGAACTGTTGGTGAAAGTGTCCAGGTGCACTCCCAGCGGGGAAAGTCAGGTGTGCAGCTCCAGAACGGCTTCCTAGCCTGCAGCACACTGTGCTGCTGGAGAGCCAGCTTTGTTAGTGCCCTTCTGCGGATGAGGAGTCAGAGATCACTGCCTTATCGCTTCCCTCCCTGCTCATCCTCCATCCACCAGCTCGTGGAGGAGTAAAACCTGCATCTCCTGAACCACCCACTGGCACTGCTTCCTCTGAGTAGGCAAAAGCCCAACAGCTGAGGCAAAGGCAGCACTAAGGCCTGAATCCCAGGAGGAAGATTCAAGAACAAAGTCTGTGACTCTGTTGCTGCGGTGTCTGTTGCGCTGGTTCCCCCTCTCAGCCCATCATGCCTGCTGAACTCCCCAGGGTTTGCTGGTAGTTCTCAGAGCAGCACGGCCCTGGCTGGCAGCTCCATGGGTGATGCCCTCTCCGATGGTGTCTGCTCACCCTTCTCCCTGCACATGGATGCTGAGGTGAGCCAGGAGGAGCGGTGCTGGCTGGGGGCTGGGGAGCGCTGCCGTGGCTGGCGCGGAGCATGCCGGGTCAGCCGTAAGCTGAGTCTGGAGCCAAAAGAGCTGACTAAGTGACAGCAGCGATCAAGGGCTCCTTCGGCAGCGTGCAGTTTGTGCTGGAGCTGGTGAAGACACTGACTCTGCTGGTTTCCTGCCTGTACTTGCCCTGTGTCTCTGTGATGCCTGCAGAGGAGAGATGGGGGGCCGTGAACTCGGTGCTGAGGACAGAAAGGAGGTGGCCATGGCAGGTCCTCCGGATGCTTTAGCGATTGATACGAGCTGAAACGAGAAAAATCCTTCTGTGTTCGTCTTCTGACTTCAAGGAACTGATTTCTCCTTCCCCCAGCATCCTCTTGAGCAAGACAAGGATTGGGTTAAAGGAAGCTGCATGGTGCGAGGTGCACTGTGGGGTACATCTAGAATCACTTTGTCGTACACAAAGTAGGGCCTTTGCTTGGATTTAATGCATTTGCTGCTTTTGCCGCTGGAAATGAGCGCAAAACCCCGGCCCCAGCGTGGAAGGTGGCCCCTCCGAGCCAACCTCCACAAGCACACCCTTGCAAAATATGAGCCCCAGCTCTTTAAGAGAGTCAGGTTTATTTTTCTCCTTCAGTCCCCTCCTCCTGGTCCTCCCCCCACTTCAGTGCAACTGAAACCTGATCTAATCCCTTTGCACATGGGTAATTTATTGGTCTATTGGGCTTTTCTTGATGGCAAATTGCATTGTCTTTCTTCCTGGGTTGAGGCTTTGGAGCAGTTTGCTGCATTCCTGCAGCTCTTTTCTCAGGGCTGATCTTTCACACCCCCTCTGAGCACAGTCAAATCAGTTTTATTGGGCCTCTTTGTTATGCAAACAAGGCAATAATAACCAGGCTATTATTCTGCAAGATTGTGCTTGATTAACAGTTCAAAGGAGGTCGCTGGAAGAGCCCGGCGCTGCCTTCCCGCACAAATCCTTTCACCAGGCTTGGGTCAGGTGGCCCTTGGGTCTTGCTCGCCCCGCGGTGCCCCGTGGGGTGCGGGAGAGCTGTCCCTGCCCGTGACATCCCATCCATCAGGGCTGCACCGAATCGCTCCTTTCTCTCCCTGGTGTGACAAGGCGCCGGCTGATCCGTGTCATAAAATAGAATCACGGAATGATTCGGGTTGGAAGGGGCTTTTAAAGGTCGCGCCGTCCAACCCCTCTTCCATGGGTCTCTTGAATGTCTTCGGGGATGGGGCACCCACCACCTCTCTGGGCAAGCTGTGCCAGTGTCTCAGCGCCCTAATTGTAAAAAAATTCCTTCTTTGTATCTAATTTCGCGACCCCCATGGGTATCAAGATGAGGGTCCAGCATGGCCACCATGAGGAATGGCTCATGGGGACACCCCCTGGGACAGGAGCAGCACCAGGGGTTGGATATGAATAACAATGTTCTTTCCCTCCGTTTTTGCTTGGGACTCCTGATACCTTGCTGGAAGCAATCCCTTGTGCCATGCTTTTAAGGAGCAATGTGATTTTTTTTTAATTTTTGTTTACATTTTTGGGTTTGTTTTCGTGCTGGTGGTGACTGCTGTCTATCTGCCTGTGAGCAGAGGAGCCCAAATCTCCTTGAAGCTGGCAAATGTTGCTGGTATTTAGCACCTTGGAGAATCGTGCCTTTCCTATTGAGGTGTCAGCACAAATATGTTTATTTAGATTACTTAAATAAATATGTGTTTAGGAGCCTAAGACTGGGTGCTCAGATCTGAGGCCAAAGGTAATTACGTTTTACTGTGTTCTCCAAAAAGGCCCTTTACTGCATGTGTGAGGCTTGCACATCTACACTTCAATCCGTGTATTTGGAAAAACGCGGGATGATGTATTTGCATCACATGTGGGTGATGAAATACTTTCCAGCCCGTTAGGAACCAAGAGGATATTAAAAAACATTGCTTAGCAGTGAACACTTTAAAATTAACAGGTCTGGTGAACATGCATTCAAGAGTCTTAAAAGAATTGGCTTTTGCTTACAGAAATTAATTTCCAGTCATTCTCTTTGTTATAGGAGTTACAGGAGAACAGATGAAATGTTGGTTTTGTGCTAGTTTTCTGTAAGAGCCTGATTTGGGTAAATGAAATCCAGGTTCCTTGATACCCGGTGAAGGGAGAATAGGGGGACACTGACAATTAAACGCTGTTAAAGTTAGATGTGTGCATATGTTTGAACATTCAATTTGACATCAGTGTACTGATGATGAGGGCAGAGCAGTGCAGCTAGGGTCGGGTGATACCCCAGAGCCCTGAGCGTGTGTTTGGTGGTCCGTGGGATGTTGTTGAATGGAGGACCAGGGCTTTCCAAACCAGGAGCTCAGGGAAAGGTCACAATTCATTCATTGCCTGCTCAGTGCAGTGTCCCGGTTAAAGGGCTGACCTCGGGAGAGTTGTGAGCGGGTCTCTATCCCTGTGCCCTGTCGGGGTGGTAGGTTGTGCAGGAAACAAGGCTGCTGGAAGGAGATCTGATGGTGGGGCTGGGCAAACACCTTCCAGCGAGAACTTAAAAGTGCAAACCGTTTAGCTTATCTGGAGGATTGACAAGGGACTTGATTGCAGTGTGTAAATATCTTTGTGGGAAACACACTGGTTACTAACGGACCTTTTACTGCTTTGGAGAAAATCGCTGGTTCTTTTTATGTCCTTACAATGAAGTCAGATAAAATCCACTTAGAACCAAGACCCGTGTTTTGTAAAGGTGATAAACTCCTGAAACATCCTGCCCGAGGAAAGAGGTGGCTTTTCAGTGGGCACAGACCTCAGGAGTCCTCACGGGAAGTGTCCCTGAACAGATGGGGGATATGAGGGGGGCTGTTCTAATCCAGGTGGTTTTCTGATTTTTTTTTTTTCTGGCTTTAACTTTCTGAAACCGTTGGTTTCAAGATAATAAAGGAAATTTTGTTACCATGGTTTGAGTGGCACTGAGGCCTTGAAAGAAGATCATGGGGAGGGTTGGGAGGTGGTTTGGAGGGGTCGAAGTCACCTGTCTGTGAGATGAAGGCTGCTGTGCCATGGGCGAGAAATCACCCAGACCTGGGGATGTCTCACAGATCCCAGGAGAGCCGTGCTGGGTTCCTGTTTGAGAGGGATTTGTTTCCATGCTAAGTCATCTGTGGTTGAAAAACAGAACCATTGTGAGTCGATGGAAAATAGATTATGCGAAATTGAATAAACATCGTTTCTTGGCCAGGGTACAAATGAGCCTGCACCACTGTGCCAAAGCTGCTGCTAGAGGGGACGAGGCAAGGCTGCTTGGGAGGGGTGAGGGTCGTGTTTGCTCTCCTCCACAGCCTCTGTCAGCTGTGGTCCCTCACCAGCAGCATGGGGGATTTGCCATGAGGGTGGCTGGGGAAATGTCCATGGGAAAGGCCAGGCGTGAGCGGCCCCACTCACACACTGCCCTGCTGTGCTGGGGCACCTGGATTTGGAGATCTGGCCTTATATGGGGCCCTGAGCGAAACAGCCAGAAGGGGATCGGTGCCAAAAGTGCAGCGATAACATCTCAGAGCAGAACGCTCCCCCTTCAGGCGCAGGGAGGAAGGAGATGGGCTTCCCTGCTCTCCCTTTGGTCGGGATTTTTTAATTCAGTACCTTATAAAGTCATGTGTGACCCCGGGCAGGGCAGCAGTGGGGGATGCTCAGCACCAGGATGTGCCCAGCTCTGGGTGTTGGGGGGCTGTTCAGCCGGGCCCTCCCTGTCCCTAGGCAGCCACAGCTCACGCCTGCATCTCCTCATCCAAGCATCCAAGCAAGTCCTTAAAGAGCAAGAGGCAGTGGGCTTGTTCCTACTGAAAAAATCCTCTCTATGCAGCAGCTGAAGGGCTGGAGCAGGCAAAGTGCTGCAGCCAGCACTCTGCACGCTGCTCCCTGGATGGGATGCTCTGTGTAGTGCATCCTGGTGCCTTGCTGAGCTGTGGGGTGTGTGGCTCCTGCCTGTCCAGGGATGTGTCCACCAGCTTCTCTTGGGGCTGTCCGGGCAGGTCGGGCTGCAGTGACAGCACCTTCTGCCACACGAAACCCCAAGGCATCCTCAAGCTGTACATTAGCATAACAACTAGGAGAGCAATGACTTTAATTGCCTGATGCCACAAGGGTTGGGGATAACAAGCAGTGGTGGCACTGGTCACACTCCTGTGTGCTGTTTTGACTCCCGCCTTCCATTATGACAGTCCTGGAAAACCACACTCCTGGGATGAACAAGAGAGGGATGTGAAATAATAAATATTTAAATTTAACCCCTACATGCGGAAATATGAGCCCATGTCCCAGGTCAGAACCTTGTCGTTGAGTCACCTCTGGTCAATGATGAGTTAAAGGCTTTCCACAGAGCTTCTTGCAGGTTTAAGTGGGATGCTGCCAAGAGCGAGCAGCTCACGGGTTCTTGGTGCCGTTGCTAGCATCTGAGTTTATTAAACATGAATTTTAAAACTGTGAGGAACCTGTCACCATTTCCTATTTGCACTTCAGTCTTCTTGAAAACGGAGAGCAGACTGGCTTGTTTCTCACAGCTGAAGTGCTCAGTGTTTTACAGTCTTAAGTCTCCCTTTCTGATTTTCCAGCACCAACTCTGTTTAGGTTTCCAGCACTGTGATGTTTAAAACTCGAGCATACTGTTTTCCCTGAAACAATACTGGGTTTTGTAACTTTCTTTCTAAACAAATCTGAGATACTTTTGGCACAAATGTCCTGCCAAGCTCCTTCTAAACAAGCCCCAAGACAGGAATATATGGGTACGCCTGCAAAAGGCACCATGAAAGCATCTGGAAATGGTGGGGCTTGTCTTCTCCTCCTCCTGCTGCCTTTTCTGCCTGAACCCATCCTGTTTCCAAGCGTTCCGAGGGGGTCGATTAAGAGGAGAGGAAGGAAAATGCCATGAATTTTAAGTAGCGTGAGCCTGGGTTCACCCAGCGAGACTCCAAATTGGCAGGGCAGAGCAGTGTCTGCGACATTCAGCCGTGGCCATGTGCTTTTCGCACAGCTGCTTTCAAGTCTGCTCCAGGGAAGCCACACTGCCCCAGGGAGCAGACGTTGTGTGTGGGGGGAAGAAACAGGATCTGAATTTTCTTTGCCTTCCACCGCCTTGCCAGGAAGCACCAGGGCTGCGGCTGAGCCCGGCAAAGGCCCTGCAGCCTCTGGCTTCGCCTCCGCCTGGGCAGCGCACGGCGGGTGGGAAGGGAAGGGAAGGCGGGGGCTCGCTGCCATCCCCGCACCTGCTGTGCCGGTTTTTCTCCTCCACCTCTTGTTCTCTCTCAGCGGGCCGTGGTGGGGAACGGGCTCCCAGGGCTGGGCAGAGCCGCACAGATGTCAAGAAAAAGGTTTTTTGGCTCCCGCTTCTTTCTGGAGGCATGGAGACAAGCGCTGCAGCATCACTGCTGTGGTGATGGTGGATGGCCTCTGGCCGTGCTGCAGGGTGGGTCGTGGCACTGGTCCTGCTCTAACCTGGGCACAGTGGTTGTGTTGCTACTCTGTTTTCCCAAGCCCGTAAAGGAGGAAAAGGAAAAGTGCTTTGTGCTGGTAGAGATCAGTCTGGATACAGTGCCCAGTAACTCATGCAGCACAGAACTTAGAATGTCAAACCCTAAAAGGGCATTAAAAACCCCATTGCATCTCCCCCCACATTAATGATCCTCCCTTATCACTGCTTATGAATATGTCCCATTCTTCCACACCATGGTTTCCCCCCATGATCATTCATCTAAAGGCTGGATGTTCTTTCCCTTTTTGGCTTCAATTGGGGCAGATCCTGTTGGTTTCTTTGGCTTTGATGCATGAGAGTTGGGTCATGTGAGAGGGTCACGTCTGGCGAGCGAGGCCCCGTCACGCGGCCGGGCCGGTGTCATGAGTTTGGGCCGCGGGAGGAGGACGCGGCCTCTGGACAGGCTAGATTCGGGCAAGCCAGCACTGACCCCCTTGTGTTCTGCCCTCCCGCAGTGACATCTCCATGCAAGATCCTCAAGTGCAACTCTGAGTTCTGGGCGGCCACGTCGGGCTCGCACCACCTGGGCGCGGAGGAGGCGCCGGAGTTCTGCACGGCGCTGCGGGCCTACGCGCACTGCACGCGCCGCACCGCCCGCACCTGCAGGGGAGACCTGGCCTACCACTCGGCCGTGCATGGCATAGACGACCTCATGGTGCAGCACAACTGCTCCAAGGATGGCCCCACGTCCCAGCCCCGCCTCCGGACATTGCCCCCCGGGGACAGCCAGGAGCGCTCCGACAGCCCTGAGATCTGCCACTACGAGAAGAGCTTCCACAAGCACTCGGCCGCCCCCAACTACACCCACTGCGGGCTCTTTGGGGACCCCCACCTCAGGACTTTCACGGACACTTTCCAGACCTGCAAGGTGCAGGGGGCTTGGCCGCTCATAGACAATAACTATCTGAACGTGCAGGTCACCAACACGCCAGTGCTGCCTGGCTCGTCAGCCACCGCCACCAGCAAGGTGAGCCTTGTCCCCCTGGACAGAGGTGGGCGAGGGCAGAGAGGCTTCAGGGCAGCCTTTCTTTCCTCCGTGTCTTCCCCCATTTCCACATCTCCTTGGGGAGGGTAAGACAGAGCCTGAGCTCCTCTGAATTTTAATGTCTGTCCCTCAATATCAGATGTCCATTGTTCTTTTGACCCCAGCCTTCACTGAAATGTGGTTCTTGTTGAGCACATCCAGCCCCATCACAGCGGGCAGGCTGAAGGCCTCAAGGGGCCTTCATGGCCAAGCCAGAGAGTGTAAATTAAAAGTACTCCCACCTTGGTATTGCTGTGAACAGGATCAGGAATGATGCTGGCACCTCTTGAGGGACCCCCAAGGCCCAAGCAAACCCAGGACTGCCCTCCAGGGAGGCTCCAGCTTGCAGGAAAAGCCTGGAGGGAGCTGAGCTCCTCACACTGCCTTCCCCTCTACCCAGGCTTGTAATTGTCTCTGTGGTTTGCAGCCAAGTCAAGACATTTTGTGGGGAACAGTCTGTTCTGGAGGTGCATTGACAGACTAAATAAACATCCTGAAGGTACAAGGCAAACACAGAGAGCCCAAGTGAAAATGTGCTGCTGTGATACAGCAGGACTTGTGTGTCACAGGCTCAGCTCCAGGAGGGATCTGCAGCTGAGGAACTGGTGTGCTGCCCCTGGTGCACAAGCTCTAAAGCTAACGGGGCACTTTTTGTGCCAAAGAAAGAGGGAGGCTCAGAGGAGGCATCCTCTTGCTTTTGGAAAATGTCCTGTCCCACCATGTCTGGGAGTTTTGCTTCTCCCTGTGTGTGGGGAGAGCAGAGAAGCACATGTAGAACAGGGGCTGCTTCTCTGCTCTGGATGTCACCCCTTTATCCTGAGCTGGAACTGGCAGTGACCTGTCCCAGATAAACCCCCTAAAAATACTTAATGATGCTCTGATATCCTTACCTGCTAAAAGACATCAAAACCTGCTGAAGCTTGCAAGAAATTCTGGCTTGGGGAAAGTGGTCCTTAAGGATCCCAGGACCTGGTGGGATCGCAGGATCACCATCTTAATTGAGCCTTTTCTCTCCTTATCTGCCTCGAAGGCTTGTGGTGAGGAGGGATTAGTCATGAGATCTGCAGCGTGAGCTGTGGGAAGCCCTGCTGTGGGCCCTGTGCTGCTGGAAACGATGGGAGCACTCAGTGCTTGGGGCTCTTTGTGTTCTCTGCTCTCTTCTCCAGCCCCACTCCACTCTGGCCAGGTCTCAGTCTCCCCCTTCACGGGGCCCACATGGCAGGAGGTCCCCTTTGCCTCTTTTCCCTCATGGGCAGAAAGGTGCAAGAAGCTGAAAGAGGAAACGTAGTTTGTACTGTTTGTACATGCAAATTCTACTCATTTTCCTCCCCAGGTCTTCCCTCCAAAATCCAGGCCAGCAAGGGAAGAGCAAGGGTGAGGTTCTTCCTCTGGAAGGGGCCTGTGTTTGAGCCCAGCCAGGGGTGAGGAGGCACGTTGGGCTACGTTTGTGTCATAGAATCATTAAGGCTGGGAAAAAACTCTTAGGATTGAGTCCAGCCATTAACCCAGCACTGCCAAGGCCACCACGAAGTCACCCCCAGAAGGGCCATCCCACTGGAGCAGGCTGAGCACATGTGTGCCTGTGGGGTTGAGATGGAGCAGGACGTGTTTGAGGGCCCATGGGAGAAATCCTGTTGGTCTGCAGTTGGTTAGGGAAACAAATTGGTCCAGCCCTTGGGATGTAAATGTCATGAGAGTCAGAAGAGAAGCTCCACCGCCTCCAAGGGAGCCAGGGCTCATCCCTGCTGCCATCTGCCAGCCCTGGAGGCAAGGCAGTGCTGCGTGCACGGGCATGCTGCCACAGGCCTGTGAGTAGGGATACTCCACCCAGCTCCAGCTGCAAGGAAGCTCCTGTGCTGGGCCTGGAGATAACAGGCAGATCCAGGTGGTGCATTCAGTCAAGCCTCGGGGTCTTGGATCTCTTCACAAGTGTCTTCACCCTTTGGCTGGAGCAGGATCACCGTGTCTGGGGGCTAAAAGTCAGGGCCACTTCTTAGGATGAAGGACTGTGAGCCTGAAGGTCACGCTCCTGTCTGGAGTGAGCATCCAGCCCTTCCACCTCCCACCCCACTGCTGGTGGTGGCTGTGTGCTCTCAGGTGGTCATCACTGGCTGTAACCATGCTCCTTTCCTCCCCCACAGCTCACCATCATCTTCAAGAGCTTCCAGGAGTGCGTGGATCAGAAAGTGTACCAGGCAGAGATGGACGAGCTCCCCGCTGCCTTTGTGGACGGCTCCAAGAACGGAGGGGACAAGCACGGGGCCAACAGCCTGAAGATCACAGAGAAGGTGTCGGGGCAGCACATCGAGATCCAGGCCAAATACATCGGCACCACCATCGTGGTGAGGCAGGTGGGGCGGTACCTCACCTTCGCCGTGCGCATGCCAGAGGAGGTGGTCAACGCCGTGGAGGACCGGGACAGTCAGGGCCTCTACCTGTGCCTCCGTGGCTGTCCAGCCAACCAGCAGATTGACTTCCAGACCATCCGCTCGGCGCAGGCCTCGGAGGGCCGTGCCCGTCGGAAGGGGCCCAGCCTGCCCGCGCCCCCCGAGGCCTTCACCTACGAATCGGCCACGGCCAAGTGCCGGGAGAAGCTGCCCGTGGAGGACCTCTACTTCCAGTCCTGTGTCTTTGACCTCCTCACCACGGGGGATGTCAACTTTATGCTGGCTGCTTACTATGCCTTTGAGGACGTGAAGATGCTTCACTCCAACAAAGACAAGCTGCACCTCTATGAAAGGACACGGGTCCTGACCCCGGGCAACACGGCGCCCACGGGAGCACATCCCACCCTCTGGGTAGCACTGCTGTGTTTGTGTTGGTTGTGCTTGTTATAGAGGTTTGCTCCTTCACACCTTGGAGAGAAGGGAAAGGGGAGCAGGAGGCAACCAGGGATGAGATGCAGGTGTTGGAAAACAAGGGGTTGGACATCAGAGCCATGTGGCTTGTCTTCAGACCTCAGTCTCTCTCTTGGTGCAAGTCCTCCACCTTCCCAGCTCTTGCCTGGGAGGAATGTGCTGCCAGTGGGACCAGTCAGGAGTTTTTGCTGGACTGTACCTTGTCTGGACCTTCCTCACTTCCCCCTCCTCCTGCTGCCATTGGAGTGGGTGCTGGGGAGCCCTTGCAGCACTCCCCTGGTCCCAGCCGTGCACGTGGTGACTGTGACACTGGCGTGTGTGAACGTGGCTTTGTCTTCAGAGAGCAGAGCCCCTGAGGAGGGCACGGAGCAGTGAGACAGGACCTGGCCAGCACAGCAGGGCAGGATGTCCTGCTCACCAGGGCTGGGCTCTGCTTTTCCTGCTCTGCCCACAGCCCTGCTGTTGCAGAAGGTGGTGCAAGGGGCCGAAATGGTGGGCAATGATCCCACACTTGCTTGGCTGCTGGTGCCAGGCACCTTCTGAGTGGAAGGAGGACACGTTCCTCAAGCCTTGGCCTGCATTTTTTGTGGTTCAAAGGCGTCCCCTATTTTATCCAGTTCACCTGGCTGATTCACTCAGTAGTTTTACTCCTGCCTCCCTTGTCTCTGCCTGGACCCACGGTGGACTCTTGATGGCAACGGGAGAAACCTGGCCAGTATTCAAGCGGTTTCTGCAACTTCTGCCCAGCATTGGATGAGTTCCTCACACCATTCACTCTCTGGTCCCCTGAAACTGGCAGCAGGGTGGCTGCTCAGTGGGAGACCCAACCTGCACCTCCCTCCAGCCCCTCCCTGCCTGTGGCTTGGCCTGGCCCAGCCCTGGGATGGAGCAGGAGCATGGTGCTCTTTTTTTTTGCTGCTAGGTCTCTGCTCTGCTCCCCATCCTGGGGCCGCGACTTGCAACCCCATTGCAGACCAGTTGCACCTTAAGCCCTTCTGGGCTTGAATCAGAAATGGGGCAATGTCAGAATTCAGCCAGGAGACGGGATGCAGCAGAGGACCCCCCCAGCTGCCTCCAGATGTCTGTTCCCTGCCTCAAAACCATCCATAATCTCCTTCCCCCATCACGTAGTGCTGCCCATCTCCTCCACTCCACATTCCTCTGTGGTTCACCCCATCGCTCACTGAACAAACATCAAGACCACCTTTGGTCTGCGCCTTCCAAGACCTCCTGGTGGGTTTCCCCCACCTTTCCTCAGGGGGAAGTTCCCAGAAACAAGCCCCAAAACACATGTCACACTCGGGGGCACCTCCTGCTCTCAAAAGGGAGGTCTCTGGGCGTGATGAGACAAGCTTAGCACCAAAAGAGGTGGGAACAGGCTTGGTTTGGCAGTCTGAACTGGTGCCAAGAGGCAGCCTGGTGTAAATACTGAACATGACTATTCATTGTGTCCTTACAGCTCTAGAGCTCCATTTGTAAAGCAGCAGAGAAATGCAAACTTGTGTCAATTGATGTAATTTATATTGTCTCTTTAATATATAGAGCCCTGGCATTGATCTCGTGTGACTGTACAGATGAAAAGATGTAATTGGTTTTTAAATGTTTAAGGAAAGAAAAGAAACAAAAAGATGTGTTTACTACTTTGCTCCTTGCTTTGTTTGCTGATGCCCCAGATACTCTGTTTAGGGAGATTTTGAAATAAGGATATCACAGTTTGGAGGTGCTGAGGGGAGCAGCCACTGGACCACGGCACCGGACAGTTTCATTTCCCAATGCACTAATGCTCAGCCAGGCTGATTTGGGCTTTCTGTTTCCTTTGTTCTAGACAAAACAAATTTTTATATTCCCTAGAAGTTTAAAACCCACCTTTTAAAAGCCAAAATCTGTCTCTGGGCAGAGAAGAGGTTTACCCCACAGCTAAATGCAGCTGTGCACAGCCTCCCTGTGAGCACACAGTTCTGCTTGAAAGCTGCCTGAGCTGGCCCAGCCACAGTGTGCCAACAAGGTCAATAATTCCCTTCAGACCTCCCCTTCCTATAAAATAATCACCCATGGCATGGCATGCTGTGGTTTAGGGACAGTTTCCATCCAAGGAAAGTCTGCTTATGGCTTGGCTCATTCCCTCTGTCCTGGTGGGTGCTCCAGTGGTGGCCGATGCTGTGAGGTGGTTGGGGTATCCCTGTTTTAGAAGCAAACAGTGAAGCACTTTATTTTGGTTGTGTTTGACCCAGTTCTGGTTAAAGGTGAAGTGTGGCCAAGAAGGACCCGATACTTGGAAACAAACAAAACAAAACAAAAAAAACATAGGCAAAGGGGGGCCATGCTGAAAAGGCCCCCCCAGCTCCTCCCTGCGCTGAGACCCACGGGAGTGTCACCGCCTGTAAATACTGTAAATTATTTATTGAGAGAAACACAAGTAAAGTTTGAGGTTTTTTTGACAATAAACGAGTGGGTCTCGCTTTGTTCCCCGTGTGTTGCCTGGTGCTGTTCCCCACTCAGGATGCAAGTGTTGCCCCATTTCTGCACTCACTCCAAAGCAGCTTTCTTCCACCTGAAGGACCCTCTGAGAGATCATTTCTGTCCTGAATCCTACTGAGAATTTCACTCTGGAGTTCCATTTATCTACAGCCAAATGAGAAAATTAAAAAGGGGATGGGCGTGAAAATACAGATAATAAACCATTAGAGCCTTTCCTCTGTGGGAAGGGAGATGTGCAGCAGTGGAGTCCAAGTGGGTGCCACCATCCTTCCCCTGCTCACCACAGCAGACTGGGGTGTACAGCCCAGTAATGGTAATTCCTCCCTTTGTTGGGCAGCTCTCCTGTCCCAGCTGGGTTTGTTGCTGCCCTCTAATGAGGAAAAGCAAAATTGCAATTTTTTTTCTGTTAAATTTTCTATCTGAAGGGACTCATTGTCACAGCAGCTGGGGACAAGGAGATGATGAGGGCAGGTGGGACACCCACACCAGCTCATAACACATTATTTGGGTGAATCCATGCAGCGATGCCCAGCCCCAGAGATGTGATTGACATCTGGCCTTCCCCTCCTTCAGAGCCCAGAGAACTGGCAGCGTTTGGGAAGAGCCAAATCCACTTCCTCTGCCACTCCTTGCATGGGAGAAATGGCTAAATCTGAAAATTCATCTTCAAAGTGCCCAAAGTGCAGGGGCCAGGGGTCTCCCTCACTGGCTGTTCTGCCAGGAGGTCACCAATGGTCCCCTGCTGTCCATCCTGGGACAGTGAGCAGGCAGCCCCTGCATGTTCCAGTGGGACAAAGTGCTGATGTGACCCCCGAGGCACAAGGATGCCCTGTCCCCATTAACCACACAAGGCAACACAGCATCCCCAGGAGGTGAGTGGGGAAGGCACAAACTGTGCAGGGACAGTGGTGGTGGCAGTGGTGGCCTTGTGGCACCTGGGAGAGGTCCAAACTGCTCTCCAGACCATGTTCAGGGCTGGCGAGGGGGCAGCTCCTGGGGGATCCAGGGTCCCATTTCATCACTCTGTGATGGGCAGCAGCTCAAGTGCCACCACCTGGGGCCTGGGGTGGGTTTCCAGCCCCACTGTGGCTGTGCCTGCCCATCCCCTGCCCCTTGGCCACTGTCTTGGGCTCTGAGTGCTTGGGGTGAGCCAGGACCAGCTGTCTGGGAGCAGCTACCACTGCAAGAATGATGTTTTTCACCAAAAAGGGGCTTTTTGCTGGGAACCGGCTCCCTCTAGAGGGTCTGCCCCATGTAAAGCACAGCCCTGTCCCCTCACTGGGGAGGGTGCAGGGCAGGGCTGGGGGAGACACCTGGCATCAGGGTGCTCACATCCTTACCTGCCTGCTTAAATCAAAATAAAAACATTTAAAAAGTCAGTGGCACGTAACGCCAGCCCAGCTCCTGCAGCCCCTGTGCCTCCCTGCAGCTGAGCCCCATGGCTAACAGCCAGTCACTCTTTCCATTAGGAAATCCATTTTTCAGGAGCATATAACTCAGCTGTGAAATTTCACTCTTGGCTGAAAGTTGGCTCAGCAGCAGAGAGACTGGGAAGGGCTGGACCCAGTGGCTACAGGTGTGAAAAGTGCTTTTTACAATGAGCTTTTATAACTTGGGAGAAATGGCTCCAATCCCTGCTCTGTGTGGGCCCCAGTGTGAGCAGTGGAGGGTAAAGACCAAACTAAAGCAGCCACTGCATCACATCCCACCTGGGGAGAGGCAAATCCTGCCCAGGGGGGGCTGGGGACAGAGAGGAAAACTCACTGAGGCAGCAGCACTTCTCCTAGAGAAAAGGGAATTCTCCCCAGAAAAGGTAAAAAAAAAAATTTACACATCCTCAGAGATCCATAAAATGTGGAGAGGGGATAAACACATAATCATCAGTATCATCCCAGTGAAATCCTGGTGGATCTGGGTTAGAGAATGTACAGCTCCTTCTGATCAGGTGGAAATTCCCATCTGAAGAAGCTTCCAAGTCTCTATCACCACAAACTGTGAAACTATGTAAAAACAGCCAAGCAGAACCTGCTTATTCCTGCACAGTGAAAATATCCATGGTGGCTTGCCTGTGGCTGGCAGGAAAGGGCTCTGTCATCCCAAACCTGCCACGGGACCCCCAGAGACACCACGCTGGGGCCCTTCTGAAAATCTCAGTAACACTTTTTAATATACAAGAATCAAAAGTACAGCAGTTTTACAATGTAGGAAAATTTCATACATACTATATAAACAACATATTTACATCAGAAATCACTAGGACAGTGGCATTTCTTTCACAAATATAAATTAATATTAATTACTGTTTTTAGTCAACAAGTTTAAAAGTCCGTATTTTTACAGTAAGAGTCCTTCTCTCCCCAGAGGGGAGGCAGAGGTGGGGAGGAAACGGGTGAAAGCAGAAAAATATTTTTGTGTGGATCACAAACCATTCACACAAGGACTTCAGCACTCGGTTCCGTGTCCATTTTGCTTGGGACCACATCACCTGTCCCCACAGCAAGTTTTGGTCTGCAGGATTTCCACCACGTGAACTCATAACTTTACACCATTTCCAAAGAGGTCAGGCTAAAAAACTCTTTTTTTTTTTAATTGAACCCCAGCAAGTTACTGCTTTTTTCTGCCAAGAGGCTGGAGGGAATCCCAGAGCTGGTTAGGAAGGAAGAGCTGTACCAGTGCTGACACAAACACCACAGGGAAGGTTATGGCTGTGGATGTGTCCCCTCTGATCCCACTCACGTCCCCGTGACTGTGTTGGGTTATGGTCCCTATGCTGAGGGGACATAAAATGCAGAAATGTGTGTGTGTGTGTGTGTGTGTGTGTGTGTGCTCAGGGAAGACTTTCTCCCAAATCTCCTTCTCCAGCTTCACTAAAGCCAAACCCAGCAAAGACTCACCCATCATGAGTGGACATGATGTGATTCAGCGTCAGGCTGAAGTGACAGTGGGGACAGCTCTCCAGTGGATATAGGTAAAGCCTTTGCTGTTGCACAAGAAGGAAATCCCAACCAACCTCGTGCCTGGAACCTGGGATAAGCAGAAACCCCCACATCTGGACAGAGAAAATGCCTCCTGCTGGGATCCAAAGTTTTCCTGCACCAGCCCTCACACTGGTTGCCAGTATTGCCTTTGCTACACGAGTATGGCACAAACTTCCCACCGTGACAGCACCGTGACAAAAACAGCAATTCTCTTTGCCCCTCCCAGGCTGTCTCCATTTTCACATTAAAAGCTAATACCTCTGAAAAGAAAGGACCTCTTTGTTGAATATCACAGCCTGCAATCACAGCTTAGTGGGAAACACCACGGAAACGTGCTCTCTCCACACCTCCCACCCCTCGGAGGGGGACTGTGGAAGACTCGCCTTCACCTCACCCTGCACAGGTAAACACAAGTGTAACACTTGGTCAGGGCAGCAAGTGCCCCTAAGGAAACAAAACTGCCCTGAATTCGGTGGAAATCTTGCAACATAAAAGCAAAAGGGGAACAAAACACTTCCCGTGTGTCCCCTTAGAGCAGCGGGATGGGGAGGAGTGATGGCAGCAGATTTCCAGGGATATACTGCATGGAGGAGTATTAGTGTCAGTTTGCATGTGCCTTCCAAGGCACTGGCTGGAGTCAGGAAGCCAGCCCTGAACACCCTCAGTCTTTTGGGGAAGGGACATCACAGCTTATTAGAGTCAAATACTGGCATCTTAACAGGAGGCCCAGCTTCTGTGCCCTGCCAAACAGGAGGCTGGAACTGCCTGGTCTTTAATACTGAGCTCAGGGTGGTGATGCAGCCCCAGACACCACGCTCAGGGCAGCCTTTGTGGTCTCCAGGGAACTCCAACCTGAAAATAATCACCCAAGGTGCTTCTGGCCAGCAGGACGTGCACAACCAACCCCTCTCACCACACCAAGTGTCCAGGCTGGACACTGGTTTGCATCAAATACTGTGGTTTGAATACTTGGAGTGTTTGCCCTGAAGTCCACTGAGCTGAGCTGCACATTCCTCTTTTCCCTCTGCCATGCTGGGCTCTAAGACATTTGCTCCAAGGATTTTTACAGATCAGTCCTGAATTCCTCATTCTGTCCCTGCTCACTGAGGTGCTAAGTCCTCAGGTTCATTTCCAATTTAGACAAAAAAAGGTCTACAAGTGCAGGTACTTTTAGCAATTCAGAATCACTGCTGACTGCTGGAAAGGTGGCAGGAAGGTGACCATTCCCTGAACAGTGACCACTCCACTGGATTCCTACTTCACTTTGTTCTACCATCCCCTATCCTTCAGTTACAGTACAGGTCTGTGATCACTGCTTTGTGAAGCAAAGAGAGAAGTGATTTGCCCAAAGACCAGAGACTTTAGTGGCAGGAAGATTAGGAGTTCCAGTATCCCCAGAGCCATCTTTTGATCTTGCACCTCCCAGCCACCATCCGTTAGTCCCTGGACCACCCAAGCCAGAAGAGAAGAGTTTTGTTATGAATTCCTGAGCCCTGTACACTGGGAAATACTGTTCTCACATCAATTTCTTTCCTGATGGTTAGAAGTTAACTAAGCCTTTGCTAAGGATGTTGGCCCTTTTTCCCAGCTCCCACTTTACCCGCAGAGTCAAGATTTGCCAGTCCCAGCTCTGGAGATGGGAGGAAGATCCCCCCACCTCTTCTGTTGCAGGGGACACAACAGCAATCAAAGCAGAGCCAGTTTTTTGAAATGGATAAAGACATGAAAATGATAACAGGGCCAGGAAAGTGATGGATTGTCACCAGCTCCAGCTCCTTTGGAGTCATTCTGCAGGGACATGAAGTCCCTCTTTCAACCAAGTTTGGCTGCTGAGGGACTTTCCTGTCCCTCCTTGAACATATCCTCCCATTGCCCCATGCTGGTGACACACAAATCCCAGCCCAACCAGTTTATCCCCAACCCCAAAGCAGCATCTGTCATGTAACATCAAGTCAGAGCAGGCACACAGCCTTCTGCACCATCCTAAGCAGCATCAATCTGCCTTCTCCTTCTGAGGAAACACTGGCTGGAGAAAACTCCCTTGGGTCCATTGGACTGAGGAAAACAAAATCAAAACAAGAAACGAGGCAGCAAGGCTGGTTCCATGACAGAACAGTTCAATGGTAAAAAAGGGGAAAGGAGATGGGAATCTAAACCAGAATCAAGAACTAGGGAAAATCTTCCTCCACCCACTCCCCCAGGATCCTCCTTGACCCAGCCAGATGATAGCAGCATGTTCAGAGTTTCTCGTTGCTGGCCTGGAGAAAGCAGCCACCCCAGAATTCCAGACGCGCGCCTCGCCCTCTCAGTCGCTTTACGCTTTCCGAATGTTCCAGTTATAATCTGGATTGTTTTTCTGTTCCAATGACCTATCCAGAGGTGACCTGTGATCAAGAGGTGACTTGGAATCGTGGGGGGATTTCTGAGAGGGCGGCGAGCGAGGGTCCGACACAGCAGGGTGGGATGGAGGGAGGGGCTGTTTGTAATCCCCCAGTTTGTCTGTGTGGAAGGACCGGTAGTGGTCCGAAGGTCCTTGGCCATGGTAGCCCATGGGTGGCCTGTGGTCAGACATCCGCCGGAAATCCTGCTGGTGGTAGTTCTGAGGCCTGAAGTCATCGGACCGTCGACGTTTGGAATCGTGGTGGTGCCTGTGCAGAGAAAAATGGATGGAGATCAGCTCCCCAAGCCCGCTGAGGTGAGGGCAATGTCTTAGGCTGGAAATGGGTGTGTGTATTCTATTCCTATCTGTGGAGCAGTTACCTTCTGTTAATTGAGCAGTTTTTCTTTATCTCTTCCACAACCCACCCTCCCTCTGGGGAGATATCTTCTGTTAATGGCCAGTGAGTGTCACTGCATGACTGATAAAATTACATCATCCCATTGGGAGATGCTCCACCCAGGGGGAGGAGCCAATAATTCCTACCTGGACATAATCAGAGATTTGGAACACCACAGGCAGCCTTTCCCACTGGATTCCCAGAGGAGCAGCCCTTTCCCACTGGATTCCCAGAGGAAGACCAGGCTCATCTACACTACCACTGAAGGTACTACTACCTTCCTTCAGAGGAAGACTACACCCTTCTCTAGGATCTCTGCTCCAACAGAACCACACCTGTCACTGCAGGAGGACTGCAGCCACCATTTAATGGGACTGCCACCAACACCCTGGTGACAGGTTGTATTCTGACTCTGCCACTGTTGTTTTGTATCACTGCATAATTTATTTTATTTTTAAAATGTTCTTCCTTAATAAAGAACTGTTACTCCTATTCCCGTATCTTTGCCTGAGCGCCCCTTAATTTCGAAATGTTAACAATTCAGAGGGAGGGGGTTTACATTTTCCATTTTGGGGAGGCTCCTGCCTCCCTTAGTCGCTCCAAACCACGCAGGCCATGGCTCACCTGTCGTAGTAGTCGCGGTGGCCCCTGTGGTCTCGGTCGCTGTTGTACTGCTCGTAGGGCCTCTTGCGGGACAGGTTGTTTGGTCTGTAGTTCCCGGAGCTGCGGTGGGGCTCCCCCCGCGAGCGCCGCTCCCCGTAGTGGTGGTCCTTGTACCAGTGCTGCTCGTACTGGTGGTGCCGCTCCCCGCCCCACATCTGGTTGCTGTTGCCGCCGTAGTTGAACTTTCGATCCCTCTGCCAGTCTCCTCGGTCTGCCACGAGCAAAGAGCGCCTCTGAGTCTCTTTAGTGCTTTGGTTTAAGCCCATCTGCTTCCCTGAATTCTCCAAGAAATAATAGCTATTGATGCCCCATTAACCTTCTCCTCCCTAAACTATGTGTGCCCAATTTTATTCTTTGAATTTTGTTGCCACATTTCTCTTCACAGAGAAAAGCAAGGCACAATTCTTCCCAAGAATATTTCTGAGATTCACACTCTCTGAACATTTTCTCTGAACATTTTCTTTCAGAGAAAGAAAACACAATTCTTATCTCGTTTGCTGTGCCTGTGTTGTGCCAAACTAGAATACAATATAAAACTGTATTTTCACCCAAAGTGAAGATGTTTTGTTCCCTTGGCCTATCAGGGCCAAGAATGTGTGTGTGTCGGGACTGTCTACTGACAGTCATGAAAGAATCACAAAATGAATGCAAAGTACTGTGCAGTTGTGGGCAGAGTAAATACTTAAGATTCAATTTAGGTGAAATGTATATAATATAGTATAATAAAGTAATTAATTAGCCTTCAGATAAACTAGAATCCTCCTCATCATTCTCTCCCCTTCCTCAGGGGTTCCCCGTGCAGTAATAGAATTTCTTTACTGTCATCCTTGCAAATCTTCCTCTGTCCCATTCTCACATTCTTTTCCTCACTACATCACCATGTTTCCTAGCCCAGCAATAAGTACAGTGGTATTGTATGTTCTATCCCATCCCCTTTAAACCTGAGCAGCCACAAGTCCCAGAAGGATTTGTGTCCAGGAGCATTAGGTCACAAGGGAAAGTTTCTCCTGGCCTGCCGGCGCTCACCTGTGTTGCTGAAATGTCTCTTGTTTGGATGGCCGTAGTTGTCCCGGGGGTGCCCGTGCATCTGCTGCTGGGTGTGGGAAGGGGGCATGTGGATCTTCTGGGAATGAGGATTGTGAGGCACGTGGGACTGGGACATCACGGAATCGCGGCTGGAGCCTGAAGGCTCTGGGCGGAACGGCTTCTTCATGCTGGACATGTCCTCCTTCTTCTTCTGCTCCTGCAAGGTGGAACAGAGGGATACAGCTCAGCTGCTCTCCCACCAGAAGAGCAGGACTGTGAGCAATGGCCTTGTCTGCCAGGCTCTGGGTTTTCCTGCCTCTTTGAGGTGAGCCAACTCTGTGCTCAGGTTTAGCACAGTTTGGCAGCTCTGCTTCTACACCCGATCTCTACAGGGCAGCACGCCCAGGCTTTTCACTCCATAGGGCAACTGAACATCACATGCCACACCAAACAATGCTTTTGCTTGGTCAGGACAGCCAGGACAAAGTGACCAGAAATGCCACATGAAAAAGAAGGCAAATGCACTCAGACTGTTTAGGTGTTGAGAAAATCACAGTGCCAACAACAAAGAACACCCACTGTAAGGGGCAGAAAGGATTGGCACTTCCAGTGCAGCAACTTTTAAGGACAGAAATCAAAGGGAAAGCACTTCAGCTCTCACCTCCTCTTCCTGTGATCTTTTCTTATGAGCCATCTTGTAGAGTTTGTGTAGTTTTCTGGCATCAAATTCTGTGAATTTTGACACAAATATCCACAGGTTCCTAGAAGGACATGAATATTTTCTGTTAAGAGCTACAGCAGCAGTTTAACTGCCAACAGCTTCCAAACCAATATCAAATTCATTCTATCCTATCTGGAAAACAGTCTCAGTCAGGACAGGATGATCAGGAGGGCTGGAACCACATCTTCAAAGTAAAATAAAGAGGTTTGCAGTGGTTTATGTGATTTAGCTTTGAAATAAATTTTAATGAAACCAGGACAACTTGAAAAGAAAACATTTGCCTGGGGGACTGGTGATAGAAGATCATCCCTGGAAGTGCTCAAGGTTCAGGCTGAATGGAGCTCTGAGCAACCTGGTCCAGTGAACTGTGTCCCTGCCCATGGCAGGGGGTTGGAACTGGGTGATTTTTAAGGTCCCACCCAACCCAAACCATTCCATGATTCTGTGATTTTGTAGGCTGAGTGGACCAGAAGACACAAGATTTCGCGGGTTAAGTAAGAGGCAAATGGCACATCCATCCACAAAAAAGCCAGCAGCCTCTGACTACCATTTCAAAATATCCTAGACCAGCTAAGGAAAACAAAATGATCCCTCACCTTCTCCACAGCTTGATGTGATCCTGGTCAGTGTAGGCTTTAAGGCACTCAGAGATGCGATCACCGATTTTCAGCAGGCAGTTGCGCGTGTGCTCCAGCTGTTCTTGAACTGTCAGTCCCTTATCAGGCTTATCAAGTTGCTTCAGTGCTTTTTTGACTGGTCTCATCCTTTCCTTGCACTTGAAAGAGCAACAGAGAGGAGAAAGTGATTAATTTGGCAGAAGGCTCTACATCATTGCCCCGTTAATCGAAAAGAAGCTCGTTTAGCTTTATCTGGCCATTAGGCAAGGAGAAATCAGCTATAAAATAGCAAATTGTTAGACAAGCTGCAGACAACAATCAGTAAAAGACAGGAGTCTCCCCACCTCCACTGCCCCTGCCTTTTAGGAGGGAACAATTTGCTTTGCAAGCAGTAACTACACACAGTCTGCCCCTGCACAGATCCCGTGGCAGGCAGGGAAGTGTATCCAAGCCTCCACACACTGAACCAGCCACCCCAGCAGAAACACTGCTCAATTCAATTCTGTGCAATCCCATCTTTGGTCACTCTAATGCTTGCTTTTACCAAAACTAGCAGACATGAAATGAAAGCACCGTGTTTTTCGGCCTGGGCACATCAACACCATGCACAGATAGGAAAACAGACAGGTTTTTTGATTGCCTGCCTGGATCTTTTGTACATCACAGAAGGAAAGTTAAAGAAAAAGACAAAAAACCCCACAGGACCTGCAGCAAATACAGAGATTACATTGAGAGAACTGCTTTTAAGAAGTGGTATTTCAGCCAAGGAGAATCTACCATGACAACTTTTACTAAAAGGCAATTTTTACAACAAGCCTTGTGGGCATGTTTACTTTGAGAGCATTTACACAGCTCTGCACCTCCTACAAGGTCACCCCCAAAACTCTCCTGCATTTCCTTGCCTGAAAGAGCTTCACTGGCTCCTTGGCTTCTACAAGAGAGGCAATATAAGGCTGCTGGGTGTTCTGTAACCCAGGGCTGCCAGCTGAGCAGGGGAAGTCACCAGCTGAAGCACAGAGCCCCTGTGCTTGCTCTGCTGACAGGATACCAGCTGGCAGCACTGGTGGGCAGCTCTTGTCCAGGGTTGTCCTGCCCTGCTCTCAGATCAGCCAGAGGAAACCCCTGTGGGACACTAGGAGGGGGGTCACACCCCAACACCTAAAACACGTCCTTGGATGACATCTGAGCAAACCTTGGCTACCTCACTGGGCTCTCGGCACTGCCCTCCCATTTCCCAAGGAAAATACTCACTATGCTGAATGTTTCTTGGTCCAGATCATCATCCTCGTCTTCTCCAATGGGGATTGGCTCGCTCCCTGCAGTGATGTGGACAGGACCCTGTGATCTCTTCCCTTTACTTCCAGATTTGGCCTCACCACCTTTAGGCTTTACAAGGACAAATTACACACATCACGCCATGAGCCAGAATGGAGGATCCCCAGTGACCCAGCCAGCAACTTCCACACTATTGTTACTGGCAGTTGCTAAACCTGGGCACTGTTCCTACAACTTTCCTCCCAAAATCTCCAACTGTTGAGCTGCAATGGCTCTGTTTAGCTTTATGTCATCCTTGAGGGAGCAGGGAGAAGTCAGAGCCAACAGTTTGGACACGAATATGATATTCACACTCATGGGGAGAAACCAATGTTGAAGACTTGGAAGAGAGGTTAAAATAAAGAGTACCTCTCCATTGCAAAGGACTGAGCTCAGGGTAGTGTCATGTCTACAAGGATCTACAACTTTTTGTGATACCACTAGTTCTCAAATCATGGCCTGTTCATGTACATTTTTACCTATATGACTTACTCGCAATCAACGTCACACCAAAAATCACTGGAAAGCAAACTTTCCCCTACACAGACAACAAAACTTCTTAGTTTGCACTTATGACCTCGTTGTCAAAACACACTGGGCATGTAGTACATACCTGTTCCTTGGACAGGTACTTCAGGTCATTATTATGGAAGCTTTTACCCCCCTTCCAATTTGCACCCAGCCTCAGGGCAGTTGTACCCAAAATTCAAGAGACATTTGAGTCTCCAGCATACCAGTGATGTTGAAACACTCATTCTGTTGAGTCCTGAACAGTGACAATGACAACTTACAGTCTTGATGGTGTGGACACTTGGGTCATTTGGGTGAGTTTAAATTAAAGGGCAATACAGACAAGGACCTCCCAACCCTGTGATAAATCACAGCTAGACAGAACTTTGATCTGACTGCTCCAGGCTCCTTCCTTAGCATCAGCTCTGTGGCCATATCCATGTCACAGGCTGTACTTTAAAGGCAGCCTGACAAAATATCTTCCGTTTTGGTCGCATTCCACAAAGCTTTAGGACACATCGCCTTTTCTACTTTTTATGGCAATTCAGAAGGGCTGAAAAAGGGATACCCCGTCACCCCACAGGGCCCTTAATGAATCCTAAGTCTCACAGTTTGTCCTGCTCAGGGACTTCCCTATCATGCTACTCCTGTAAGTACCACATACCTTCTCTTTCTTGTCTTTTGTCTTCTTTTTCTCTTTATCACTTTCCTTTTCTTTCTTAGAGGATGTCTGTTTTTCCTTGTTCTCTTTGTTCTCTTTCTTCTTCTGTTTCTTTTTCACTGGGCTCTTGTCCAAGCCATCCTCCTAGAACATCAGTCACAGCATAAAGTTGGAGTCCCTCACCTCATGTACATTTTCTTCCATAAAACATCCTTAAAACACAGGCAACTTTTGAGGCCCATCCAAATTTACCCTCACACCTCTTTAAGCAGACATCGAGCCCTGCTCAAGCAGCTGCCATCCCCCCAAAGGTGACAAAAGGGTATGAAAACCAGACCAGCCCCACTCTGTGACAAGCTGGCAAGCTGCAGAGCAGCCTGCTCTCCTGTGCCAGCTGCGCTCCAGAACGATCAGCCCCTGAGGTAGATACTGATCAGCACACGAACAAAAAGCCTCAGACTACAAGCCAAACCACTCAAAGACTGAACGTTTTCTAAGCAACAGCATGACCTTGGTAAACTCCAGCTTCACCACGGGCTGACGTGCCCAAAAGGAGAGGGAAACAATTCTTCTTTCTGTCCTTTATAAGGGCAACGGGCTTTGTCCTGAGACAACCTTTCCCCCGAGTCAATGTGTGGATGTTTGTGGCCATTCTGGGAGGCCCCAAATCCCTTAAAGCACTGAGCTAAAAGAATAGGTGGGAAAGGTCCTTCTTTCACACCAACAGCTGTATGGGTGGTTTTGTGAGTTTGCCAGTCCTGTGGGAATTCACTCTTAGTGCCTCTGACTCCTGGGGACTTTGCTGGGAATGCTTCCCAAGGTGAGGCTGGGCAGTAACAGCACAGCCCAAGGAAACCTGGAAAAGCCACTGTTCACCAAGGCTGACTCACCTTGACTTCACCTTCTTCTGACTGGTTGTCTGAGTGCCGAGGAGAGGAGAGTTCATTCCCATGCTCATCTTTGATTTTGGGAGCCTTGTTCTCTTTCTTCACTCGTGGTTTCCTCTTCTTTAGCTTGCCCTGGTAAAAACATAGAACAAGTCAGGGAAAGTAAATAGCTACAGCAACTTCCTGGGGACATTTCCCATCTCCTGAGCATTGTGCAAACAGCTGCAGGTCCTGAGGCTGGCAGGAAAACTGATGAGCCCAAATCCTTCAGGAAGAGCAGTAATAACCTGCCTCTTATTTATTATCATTTAAATTATAAATATCACAATGCAGTCAGACAATAAGTTCATATTCCTTCATAGAAATTATGTCTGGTGACCAGGAAACACAGGGTGTCTCCTGCTATCAGCCAACCACTCCCCTTGAAACCCTCAGAATCAAGCAGCCACATCTCACCTCTTCCCCATCTTTCATGTTTTCTTTCTTGTCCAGATCTTTTTTCAGCAGTTTCAGTAGATAATCAACTCGGGTCTGGAGCTGTTTTCCCTGAGGTTTCTTATCTGTCTCAACTGGTAGGATCTTTGATAAAGCAGAAAAAAATATATATATACTCATAGGCACAAAGCTTGACAAAATATTTACACATTAGCAGCAGCCCTTCCAGGCCCCGCAAAGGGCAGCAGATGCTGCACCTTCTAGGGCAACAAGAAGGCTCAAACCTTCCTTCCCCCTCTCAGACTGTCCCTGTCTGGCCAAAGGCAAAGCTCCTAGCAAGCAAGCATCCCTCCCCTTGGAATACTGCAGAAGTTAAAGGATCCCAAGCCTTGCAAGCTTGCTAAGTTCTCTTGAAGAAAAGAAGGTCCTTTACAAGCTATATTTGGGACCTCAAGTTGCAAAACTGAGTCCACTCGCCTTGACACCTCAGATTTGTTTGTGACAGCTTGGTCACAGCAGCCCAGTCACTCTGGTAACCTGAGACACTGCTACAGCAGGGGCACAGATGAACAATTTTGAGTGGAAAACAAGGCTGAAAGGTGACACTTTGTGGAGGAAATAGCTCAGCTTGCCAGCTAGGTTTGCTTCATACTTCACTGGAAAATGGGTGGCGTGTTTCAGGCAGCTGTTTCCATTGCAAAATGCCTTTCTGAGCTCCACACATGGAGGGCTCTCAGGCAGAGCCTGATCTTTGCTAAAAGCACCAGCAGGGATGTCAGGGGAATGCTGCACGCTGGCAGCAAAGCTGGTGTGGAGACTCCCAGTGCTCCTCAGCCCTGTGCTGCAGTTTCCACACTCTTTCCACCACACTGACACAAGGGATGGTGGACTATTTTTAACCCAGATCATTTCAACATGGTGCCTGTAAACTGTTCTTGTGGGGATGACTGAGGAACAGAGGAACTAGATGGAGGCTTTCCAGCTGGCTGTGCTGCCATTCCCAGTCCTGTAACCATACCCTCAAAGCTAACACGGACCAGCCTTGACACAAGCAGTGTCAAATCTGTGAAAAATTATTTCCACTGAGAAATTCACACTCAGCTTCTTGTGAGATGCTCAAGGAAACATCAAGTCACAGCCTCTTCCATCCTGTGCATGGAACCACGCATGTCAGCACTGCCATTTTCTGCCTGCATCACTTCAGTGTGGTTCACCTGGTACTGCCCACCAAATGAGACAACTCTGCTTTCCACAGAGCATGCAACATTCCATGAAGGCCAATGTTTTCCTCAATATGGTTTTTGGAGTAGTTACCAACATAAACATCTGTTTCTGGAGTAAATGAGGTGTGTTTGCTATGGGCACTGCAATGCACCCAATGGAAGCAGCAAGCAAAGCAACCTACCTTATCAGACAACTTCAGCTCCGGATCTGTTTTAATTAGCTCCCAGTTTCCATAACCATGCTCGTAAATTCCCACTAACAAGCGAGAATCCTCCTCCACTCCCCAGTCTACATCAAAATGAGCAGCTTTGACACGGCACGTCAGGCGGTACCTAAAGGCATTTCAAACATGAGCTACTTTTAATGCTGGACAAAGCAAATCCACACATCCAGGCTATTCTCTTTCCACTACAAAATCCAAATTCCCTGAGCCTCTTTCTGCATTGCCTACTTAGCCAAACTCACTTCTTCCTTTCCTCTGGGTCCGAGGGAATGGATTTGTGCAGCATTTCAAACTCTTCTTCGTGCTGGATGATGGATTTCACATTGACTTGGACACCAGAAATCTTGATGGTAGGACCTCGTCTCTTTCCAGGTCCTTTCCCTGCTCAGCAATAAAATACAGCAATTAAGAGAACTCTTACAGAAGGAAGTGTTTCTGTAAAATGGCTTCATAGACAGTGATCAAGACCTTGTCTGCAACCTCTTATTTACACATAATGCCGAAAATATAAATTTTCTTCCACTAACTCACTCAGATCTGCAATTTGAACACCTCCCAGTACCATTTTCTTAAAAATACTTCTAAATACGCTGGAGCTGTTGATTCTGCAGTCTTGGTCAGCTGCAACAGGCAGAGACCCAGCAGGAAATCCATCCCTGACTCTGTATGTCCAAACAAACAGCAAAGAACAGCCAGACAGAGAGTGGGTGGTGATTCCAGCTCTGGGAATTGCTAACTGTGGACCCAACTTTACCATAGAGTACACAGCACCAGTTTGATTTCCAGTCTCAGGAGCAGTTGAAATAAGATCTGCTTTGCTTTGTGGCCCAGCATTTAATGAGCTGATCACTTCAGCCTCTGCCCACAAAAACTCATGTCCAGCAGAAAACAACAGACCCAAGTGGTACTGTCCAATCTGAGCAGAAAGCTCAGGGGCTTTCTGTGGGTGAGAGCTGCCTGGTAGAGATGGGGTGGTTTAAATGTGTTCTTGTTCATTGCTTCTAAATCACAATGTGGCCTCCCTGTGAAACCTCCATGGGAATGATTTCCTCACAAGCTCCATGGAACACTCCCAAAACCACCCTAAGAGCAGCACACAACCCCCTTGCCTACCTTCTGCTGGATTTTCCTTCAGCTGCTCCTCATATTCCTGCATTGCTGACACACAGCTGTTGTGGATGAGCTCCCCTAAACGCTTCAGGTCAGCCACAGACTTGTCCACCAGCTCAGCATCCCGGGCAATGCACTCCAGCCTGGGAAAAAAGAGTTTTGTGTGTGACACAGCAGTTCTTCTCTCAATCACTTCCTATTCAATTGTTTCACAGCTCAGTGCTGTACAAATGTGAATGTATAAAACATGCATGAGTTGAGTTCATGCAGGAAATAACCCAGTCTTTGTCTTTTTTTGGTGTAACAGCTGCAGTGCAGATGTAGAAAAACGGATCCAATTCTCTGGATTTTTTAGTACCAAAGCAAAGGTGAAAACTCTATCTTGGGGACAACAGGGACCCTCTGTGACTGTCCAGTATTCCCTCAGGCTTTTCCAGTTCCACATTAACTCCATTTGATGGTCCAAAGCTGCCATCTGCTGTCCCTTTTGCCTGCCTGAAGTCAGGAATATCAAGACTCACAATGCAAGCCTTGTGTTTCATACCAGGAGAGTAGAACCAGCTGAAAAAGCACTGAATTTCTCCTATAATACATTCAGGGAACTCTGCCTCAGCCCTGAGACCTTTCCAGAGCCAGCACAGGGCCAGGACCCTGCAGATCCAGGTTTAAGGATGGTGCCTCTCTTTGTTTCCCTTCAGGAGGGACAGAGCAGGGAGAGATGCTCCAAATTCAGTCCTGAGGCTAACGTGCATAGAGAAGCTTGGCAAGTGCTTTGGGTAGCATTTGTTTTTCTGACAGCTGCTCCCTCTCCTTTCTGGGCAGAGTGGGAATGCCCCAAGGGCAGGACTGTGCCAGCAGGACCCTGCTGTGTCACAGCCTGGCACCACGACTGCTCCAGCTGGTTTTTGGCCAGCACTCATCAGTGCCCATCAACAGAGACACCAGGGAGTGTACAGCAGTGCCTGGGGTCTGATGGCAGGGCAGCAAGGCTTGTGCTGTCTGTGCAGGTTGTGTCAAACACCCAGAGCAATGTGTGCCTGGCTGTGCCCAGAAGCACAATGTGCCTCCATGATTCCCCTCTGGAGCAGGTTGGGACTCACCGTTCAAGAGGCAATCCAAACTTCTTGTAAGCCTTGATAAACCTAAGGAGAAAAAAAACAACAAAAAAAACCCCTAAACTAGCTGTCATAAAAAGTAGGTCCAATATCACAAATGTGTTTGAATATATTAATTACAGCCTGTCACATTATCACCCTTGCATTCCCCACTGATCAGCTCAGCATCCCCCAGCACTGGGAAGCCTCATCCATTAGCCCCCACAAAGAGTTTTGTGACCTTGGCTGAAGAAGAACACAACATTATTATGAATGTTGAGTGTTTGACAGATGAGGGGTAAAAAAAAAAGGAGAGTGGTAACTGTAGGGAAAAAAAAAAATAGAAGAAAGCATTGGCTCACACCATGTTGGTAATTATTAACTTCATTTTTCCAGGAAGAAAAGAAGCATTAAATCAATGTCATTAGTAATTTTAAAGCTCGGGCTGTAAATGTAGCAACCCATGACACAAGAGCCAAATGTGGTTCAATCCATCACAGAGGTTTGCAGATGAGGTTTGCCATTTATTTTCATGTCTTATTTTTATTGTGAAAATCCCTGCTGTGGCTAACACATCTTTAGAGCAAGAGTTGCTGCAATCAAACATTGCCTTGAGCTGGGAGTAGACACAATGGCTACAACTACAGGTTATTTTTAAAATTAATTAATTTTCTGCCTTCTTATTTTCATTTTGTATTCTTTCAGCCCCTTTCTGCTACATCACAATAACATAAATGGCTGTTATATTGCATATTTGAACATGTCCTTCCTGCTCCATGGCTTTAAGATGGTTATGGGGCAGCTATGACAGCCCAAAAACTCTGTTATCTCCTGCTTAAAAATACACCAGCTCAGAGATAGAGAGTTAAGGAAAACTCATAACTCCCTCTCTTCCATCTTTGGCTGAACATCTGGGTAGAGCTGTAAGACAAAGATCTCTGGGAAAGATTCAAATTAGAAGATAGGAGAAGAAAACAATGCTCTGAAATTCAGTCTCCAGCTGACATCAGAGACTGACACACTCTGGATCAACAAGACCAGTGCTCTCATGAGGTCATTTTGCCAGAGCCTGCCTTTCACTGAGAGCTTAAATCAGCAGGATGACTGCCAGAAAAGTGTCAGGAAGACCAGAGCCCCTGGCTTCTCCAGCTCTGCAGCTCATGGCACCTAAGACCTCACATGTTATACAGCATTAGCTCCATCCATTGGCCCACAAAGGGCAGTTACAGCATGGATTAATTTTAGGAAGGTACCAGCTTCACTGTGTCCTAACTAAAGACAATCCAGTCCATTCTGCACTGACCTGAATGTTAAGGTCATCAGCTGGGATCAAACTGAATTATATAAAGGTGCCAGTGAACCAGCTCTGCCTAACCACTGACGTGCTTACAGGTGAACACATCCTGGATTAATCTGGGATTTTCTCCACCTGCATGGGATTTCTATATTTGTCTTCTGAACTGTCTCCTGTGCCCAGCACTGACCTCCTGATTTCAGCATCAGTAAAGCCTTCCACAGTGTCTTTTCTCACACTCCGAGGGCGTCCCCTGCGCTTGGGTCTCTTCTCGTCGTCGGTGTCGTCGGTCTCGCTCTCCGACCCAGACGATCTCTGAAGCCTCCTCTTGGTCTCTGCATCAGACTCACTGTCATTTGTCTGAGCCTGCACGTGCCAGAGAAACAGCAGGACAGTTAAAAACTGCTCATCTAACCAGCTAACAACCTCTTCTGTCCCTCCGTGCACTGGCACTATTTAAAGGACTGTAAACCACTGAGCATCCATTGCTGAAGATGCAGGAGCCCATGTGAGCTGCCCAGAGAGGCTGCACACCCTCTGCAGTTCCCAGCTGGCTGAGGCTGTGGTGGTCATCCTCCTTTTACAGCCACCAGTTTCACAATTGCATTTTGATCTACTAGGAGATGTTAAAATATTGATTTCCATGGGTTTGTGCCACAGTCCCTTAGACTATTTTGAAAACCAGGACACCTCAGAAACCAGTGTGGATTCATCCAATATGAATGATCCTTCTCTGGGTTTTTCATATAAATGTTTTTCCCCAGAGCTCACCCCATACAACAGTTATAACCCCTTAAAGTCCCACATCCCAGCAGAGCATCCTCTCACAGTCAGCCTTCTTCTGGATTGGGGTAGATCCCATTACATAAAGAAGAACTTGGGAAGACACCATCTCTTTTGCTCCTCAGGATCCAGATTTAGGCAAGAGCCACCCAGTGGGCTAGAGAGCCCAAGGAAAAGAGACAGTCAAAAAATGGCAAAATCTGCAGCAAAATCCAATACAATTGGGTACTTTGCTTTGTGGTCACTACAGATTCTTTTAATTTTGTCTGCTAAGGTGAGATGAGTCGCACCAAGTCCAGTCTGGGCCCTCAGGCTGCATCCCAAACCATTGCTCCAATGCACAGTGCCAACAAGAGGTCACTGTGCTATCTCTGTGCTTTATTCCCAACCAACTCTGGAGGAGGGAGAGATGCTCAGATGGCAAGGAGGCTGCCCCTGAGCATTGTCTTTGGCAGTTCTCTCCTCCAGCCTCTCATCCCCTCAAGATGGGCTGTACCTTTTTCGTTGAGCTCCGGATTCGAGGCAGCATGTAGATTTCCTCCAATTCTTTCTGCCTTTCTTCCTCCTCCACCTTTTTCCTCTGCTCTTCTGGAATGATATCATCCCAGTCCTTCTGGGACCGCTCATCCAGCTCTGTCTCTTCCTCCTCCATGGTTGCAAAGTTGGCAACCTTTTACAAGCAAAGGAGAAGTTTTAGCAATTCCCTCCCCTGGCAGGAGCACTCCAGAGCTGTCTGCTAAGCCTCAACTTCTCCACAGGAATTCTGCCAACACTTCCATAACTACTCCATAATTGATCCCTATGCCACTGCATTCCTGGCTCCTTGCCTCGTCTTTGGACTAACAGCTTTTGAGGAAGTACGTGCAGTTTAAGAAGTACTGCTGAGTATTTGTAAATTATTGGGTTTGTTTCCAAATTTGGTAAATTCTGCATTTTATTCACAGCCTTCAAAACCACTTTCCTGAAATTAAATTAATACCTACCTCAGGGGTGTTTGAACTGGATGATCTCTAAGCTCCCTTCCAACCCAAACCATTCTGTGACTCTGAGATCTCTGCGAGGTGTTCCTGCCTGTTCCTGGCCTCACCTCCACGGCAGGGTGTGGGGAGCCACGCTCCCACAGCCCAGTGCAGAGCCTGGGGTCCATACCTTGAACTGTGAGAGCAGCTCATCAGTGGCACTGGTGGACACCTCATTCTCCCGGGTTTCAGCCAGACGCAGAATCTCGTCGATGTCCATCTCCTGCCAGTCAGGGAGAAGGAGGGATAAAGCAGAGGGTGCCAGGCACAGCAGGAAGTAAGAGGCTTTGAGAACAGGCTCGTGTGCTGATATGAGCTAAATAAAGTGCAAATATCTGCAGGGTGTCATCCCAGAGGGCAGGGATGAACTATCTCAAGTATAACGAAGTACAAATAAGGTGACAGAACAGAAGGAAAGGACCACGAAGGCTGAACAGTGGGGAAAATTTCCAGGCAGTGAGATGTATGAACTGTAGACTGTTTCCCTGGGGAGAAGCTCTGCTGCTTGGGCCATTAAGAGAATTGGTCAAAACACTCAGTGCTAAACTGTCAAGCAATGTTGCACTGAGGCAGGAGAGAGCAACCTGTTTACTGCACTCTGCTGACTCCTGCCTCGCTCAGAACCACCAAAAAAGGGTGCTGAGGAAATGCTTAGAAGAGACAGGGAGAGGAGCCTTCAACAGGCTGTGCTGTCACTAGCTAATAATCCTCAGAAGGTGAGGGACTCCCTGGGTGACCATTAATATTTAATCCCTAACAACAAGGCTCTCCTCAACCCCTGATCCCCCCAACCCCAACCCCAGACTCTGCTTCCAGCTTCTCCAGACTCCCACATGTCCTATTCACCAACTTGCTCTCATGCACAGGGCAAGAACAAAGCAGGAGCAACCACACACAGTCCTTCCTGCAGTCCTGGAGAGCACTACAAACTGCTGTGTGATTTCAATTTCAAACTACCTGAGGCTCCGACTCTTCCCCTTCAAGCTCCTTGAAAAGATCTTCAGCTCCAAACTTCAAAATAGCTGTCAGCTCCTCTTTGTTGAAGGGATTTGAGCTGCAAGAAGTAAAGAAGGAAAAGGTGTTTTGAGCTGTTCAGTCAGAACTGCTACAGCACAAAACCATACCAAAGTTTTTCCTAATTGAAGCGAGGAGTAAGTTTTCTACCCAACACTATAAAAAGCTTTGTTATTATTCTCTTTCCTGCTCCAGCACACACAAAGACTGCAATGGGAACCACCACCATCTACTGGGGGAAATGAAGAGAAACTGAGGTCACTGCCAAAATGCAGCCATTCCACAGCCAGGTTCCCCTGAGATCAGGATGATCTCTGGGTGAGAAACAGAAGCAAAAACTAATTCTAAATTTCTGATCATCTTTATCCTATGTATCCAAATTAATGGTTGCAGAAGCCAAATCAGTGGAAGCTGCCATGATTTATTAGCCTTCTGCCCTGTACCCTATCAAATAAACACTGGGAAATGCCAGCAGGGGAAGCTGGTTATGCCACGTGCTCCAGACATTTCTGGCTCCTGACACAGCCACGTACTTGGATCTCCCAGAGTTGTTGTCCAGAACAGTCCGGCCGGTGGTGTCCATACGCTGGATAACCAAATGATCCAGCACCATTTTCTTCTTGGCTCTCTCAATGATCTCCTCCTCCACGGTCCCCTTGGTGACCAGGCGGTAAATATTCACCTGAGAGGCAAAAAGAGACCACAGCTATTTCCTGGACAGGCTCTGCTGGTACAGCAATGCATCCCTCAGCTGTTTTCACTGGGCTGCTGACATTGTCTCTTCATGTACAGATGTGCTTTTTCAGAAGAAAAACAATCACATTCTCTCTGTATCTCAGGGGATCAGTTAAAATCAGGATGGTTAACACAGATCCTGTAGTGTGCCTAAGCACAGAGCAAAAATCTTCTGAAACAATCACTCTAAAATCAAACTAGCACCAAACTAGCTTTTCACATATCTAATAACCCCTAGTAAAGGTGGATGTTCTACTTTTTAAGTTTTTCAGGGCAAGAAAGAACAGACTCCACTAGGACTAGGCTGAGAAGTGCAATGCCATGGGTTGGGTTCTGGGTATGCTCAAAAGCAACAGAAAGACTTGGCACCTGGCAAATCTGGGCTGCTTTTTGTCTCCTACTTTTTAAATGAGATTCCCTCAGGCAGCACTCTCTGGAGCAAGGAGTGGGACAAAAAGCCCATGTTTTCAGAAGCTTTGGTGAGGTGAGAGGATGTTTAGGTGCACACACTGAAGGCACAGTGCAAACAACCCAGGCAGCTCTCCTGACCTGCTTCTTCTGTCCAATCCGATGAGCTCGGGCCTGAGCCTGAAGATCATTTTGGGGGTTCCAGTCCGAGTCGAAGATAACAACAGTATCAGCAGAGGCCAAATTAATTCCCAACCCTCCAGCTCTTGTTGACAACAAGAAACAGAAGTCCTGGGAAGGAAAAAATAAAAAGCATCCATGAGTTAACCAGTTAACTGAGGGCATAATATAGCAGTGGTGACTCAAAAGCTGTAGAAGGGAATGGAGAGAAGACTGTTGCACTCATGGTTCTTAAAGCAGAAAAAGGATTTCCTTCCCATGTTCCCTGTTTGTGCAGGCTGAGCAGCACCAGGCTTTAAGCCCAGACCCAGGGTGAGACAGTGCTGGCCCAGTTGAAGGGATGAATCAATATGGGAGAGCAACACAAGCAGCTCAAGGCAAGGGCACCTTGTAGTTACTTCTGAAGGTCAGATCATATTGCTCACCAGACTCCTACAAAGGCAGCAGGCAAACATCTGCTTTTTGCTGCCTGAATGCTGTTAGGAGTGAGATCAGCAACGAACAGACTGTGCCATCTTAGAACCCAAGATGCCTGAGCCCCCATAGATGTCCTCAGGACAGGTAAAAGGGCAGGTTCTACTGACATTCTTGCTTCTTCCCCCCCTCACACTTCCTTTTGTTAATTTTCCTACAACCACGATCTCTCACAATCCCTGTGTGAACCAAGAATCCTGCTCCAGCCCAAGCTCTTGGAGTGAGGAAAGGTATTTCTCACAGCTGGGCTGACTGACACAAAAACAAGTGTCTTGCACCAGTCACTGTGAGTCAGCAAGCCCAGATGAGAGGTTTCAGATGCCCTCTCCTATTACACTGGAGACTTTCACCTCCAGCACCAGACTCCACTGCCTGCCAACACTTAAAATCCTTCTTTTGCCTCTGTCATTTCATATTCAAAACCAGCTTCAGACTGGAATCACTCAGCAACCACCTCATTCTCCAGACCAATAAGGAGAGAACTGCTAAATTTTGGCTCTTCCCAGCCTCTTCAGAACTTTCTGGAATTGTGACTTGCCGCCCCATTCCTTGGACGTGAGAGATTTCAAATAAACAATGTGGCTGGCTGCAAAACACGCCCTATCCGTGTCTTTAAAAGTACCTGGGGTCCTGTGAAAGGCACTGAGCTGAACTAACCCCCTGTGCCAGTCACAACCTGTGGCTCAGCCACAAACCCTCTGCCCAGGACTGCGGTACCTCGGAGCCGTCGGCGTTGAAGTGATCCAGCGCCTGCTTTCGGATCTCCCCCTTGATCGAGCCGTCCAAGCGCTGCAAAAACCAACCACAGCGATAAGAGAGAGAAGGCAAAGGAGCCCCGAGGCACGGCTGCACCCGAGTGCTGCCAGCCCTGCAGCCCCCTTTGCTGCCTGCAGCGTTTAATTGTTAAAAATAGCCGCCAATTAAAAATGACGGCGCTGCCTCAGCTGTGTCACAAGGGCTGGGGGATGCTCAGGGGACAGGCACACGGCGGGTGACACCGCAGCTCCCGTTACAGGCTCTCTGTGCTCACTCTCCTCAGGCTCAGCACATGACACAGCCCAAAGCAGGGGCCTGGCACAGGAGTTTTGCAGAGCTGGGGCCACACTGCAATGAAGGGACATCCCAGCTCCTTCCAGTAAGTGCCACCTGCAATCCCAGCCACCAGCCTCTGGGGAGCTCAGTGACTCCCACTGCTCAGGCTCCCTCCATTTTTTCCCACACTTTCAAGGGGATCCCACTGTTTTCCATGCTGATGTTTCTCACCTGAAAAGGGTAGTGTTTGATAGTCAGGTACTCTGCCAAGATGTCCAGCATCCTCACCATCTGGGAGAAGATCAGCACTCTGTTGCCTCTCTCCCGCAGCCTGGTCAGCAGTTTGTCCAAGAGAATCAGCTTTCCACTGCTCCTGATCAAAGACTGAAGAAATAACCATCATTTCCAACCTTACCCTTATGTACACCACACAGAGCCCAGCACAGACCTGCTCTTTTCAAGGTCATTCATCTCTTGTACATCTCTAATCTAATCATCTGGATTTACACAGCAGAGCCCTCACACACAATGAATCACACAAGACAGATCTTACACTGCCCACAACTCCTGCTCTAGAAGGCCATAAAATGTTGCCCACAGTAGAAGAGGAGGGCTGGGGGTTCAAATGGCTTAGCTGTGGAAACTGTTTTTGAGGAAGAAGCCACAGAAGATAAGCTTCACCAGATATTATTTTGTTGGGAGGACAAAAGAATGAAATTTAAGGAAAAAAGGTGGTGACCAAGGACACCACTCACCTGCAGGGTCTCAAGGCCATTCTCTCTCTCATTTTCCTCCGGAGGTTTGATAAGGTAGCAATGGTTGCAGCACTTTTTCAATTCCATCACAATATTGAGGAAACCAGATGTGCTTCCCCTTGTTCCCTTTGAAAGAGCTTTGTAGTTTCTTGTCAAAATCCACCTGAAGGCAGGAAAATTAAAGTTCAGATCATTACTCAGTGCAGAGCAGAGCCTTGGAGGAACAAAACCTTCAGGAACAGCTCATTCAGGCATCAGTCTACTTCCCTGCCTCCATCTCTCCTCACTTGTCTTACAGGTTGCTCTTTCCTCTCTAAAAACCCTGACCTGACTTTCCTATTGATATTATCACTGTTTAATATTGAACAGCATCCCAACTTTGTGCATATTGTCACTCCCCCAGGAAAGACACAACCTCTGTCTTGCAAAACTGGCCAGTTGAACTGCATCACTCTACAAAAAACATCTTCCAGAAGGAAAGATATCAACTCCCCTACCCTCATATTCCTGCTAGGAAGCTCCCTCTAGTACAGGTGATGATGTCTCATTGCACTCTGAAGGCCACAGTATGCACAGAATAGTGGAACACATTGCCAAGGCCCACAGAAAGATGTGCCCATTTCCACTGGCACTCCCTCATTCAGTGACTCACTTGTAGTACTGCTTCTGCAGAGCAGACATTTCCACCCGGAGGATCTGCTCCACTTTGGCTGGCAAAGATTTCTCCACATCCTTCTTCACTCTGCGCAGCAGAAACGGCTCCAGGACTTTGTGAAGGCTCTGGTAGCCATTCTCTCTACCTTTCCCATGATCTTCCTCAAAATCCTCCCAAAACTCAAACCTGGCAACAGAAAGGAGGAGAAGGGAGGTGTCAGAATACCTCTTGTCTTGTGGCACCAAACAGCATCTGTTGGATAAACTCCTGCTGCACCACAGGAGAGGAGAACAGCAGTTTAATGGAAACAGTGCAAGATAACAGATTCACTCTGCTCTGGCTAACTGAACAGAATGGTGGCAAAGCTAGAAGATCTCTGGGCTTAGACACCTCCCTCACATCTTATGTTTGAGCTCCACACTGACTCCCAAGACCCAAAATCCCAACTTTCCCACTATTTCACTCTGTTGGCATTTACCTGGCAGCAGTTTCTGAACTTTCCACGGTGCCTCCCCCAGGCACAGCTTTGACAACTGGACTGTTTTACCCTGCTCTGAAGGCTCTTTTGGGACTGTTGCTTCCTCTGACAGCTCCTTTGAAACATGGAGATCTGCTCTCCTCCACTTGGGACACTTCAAGCCTCCCCTTCACTGTTTATGTGATCCAACAAAAAGAATTTGGGGGACAACTCTTCTTGCAGTCAAATACAATTTTAGTGAGCTTTTGGGGCATGCCTGTCTTAGCCTTAGAGATGCCCATAGCTCATTTTATTTTAAAGGAAACAAAACATTTGTTACACTGTGGACACACAATCAGCACCCCCAGAGATGCCATGAAATGGTTGGCAGAGGTGCCTGAACCACAGTGTACTGGAAACCTCAGAAATGGCAGAAATGATTGCTTAAAACAAATTTATTTTTTTTAAGATGGCTGGAAGACAGCAGACAGATTTGAAAGGCATGTATCAGGTTTCCCCATTCAGTTTGCTGCCAGAAATACTCCTTGTGTTAGTTATTTAACCTTTGATTTTACCCAGTAGTGTCTGTTCTCCTATCATTGCTGTCACACCACTGAGTTTAATTCAGGGATTTCTGCCATTCCGCACTCCCTTGAGCCTATTTAACAGACAAGAATGGAACAGAGACATTTCTTGGAAGGCCTGAAAGGAGACTCACTTCTCTGGCATGATGAAGTGCAGCAGGGACCAGAGCTCCTTGAGTGAGTTTTGAAGTGGGGTGCCAGTGATCAGCAGCCTGTGGTTGGACTTAAAATCAATCAAGGTTTTGTACAGCAAGGAGTCGTCGTTTTTCAACCGATGGGCTTCGTCCACGCCCAGAAAGGCCCAGTTAATGCTTCCCAAAACAGTCTGGAGGAAGAGAAGGAAAAAACACAGGCATCAAGGAGATGCTGGGTCAGACAGGCCCCACCACCCTGCACATGTGCCTCCCTCCAAGGCAGGAAGCCCTGCAGTGTGTGCTGACCCAGCCCTGTGGCTGCCCCCTCACAGGATTTCCTTGCTAACAAAATCTGGGGAGCAGGGTGCCTTCCCAGAAAGGAAAAGGTGAAAATCAGCCATGCTGAGCAACACTCCTGCTGTATCTCAATAGCCCTGCAGCAAGTACACCTATCCTAATCCTCCTTTGCTTTACCCAGAAAGAAGAGTCCTTCCCCAGCTCTTTATTCCCCCCTTTCTCCATGCCTTTGGGGCCCTGGGTAGCACTAGCCCCACTGGAGCAAGAACAGGAGAGCAGATGAACAAAGCTAAAAATTTCAGGTAATCCAAGAGTTTTGATTAAATTTTATTTTTTTAAGCTTTTAGTTTTCTGCTAGGACTCAGTGATACTCAAGGGCTGATGAATATTTCCTAAGGAGACAGATTTCTTGCAGATGTAAAAATGTAAATACTGTTAACACTGTGGCCAGAGGTTCAGTCTAATGTTTTGTCCTTTTAATGAGCCCAAATTAAACCACGTAAAAATCCAGGTACTGCTGGATCCTGCCAGATGCCTCACATGTAAAAAACATAACACAACTGTGCAGTACAAGAGTGAAGACACTGTAAAATGTGTCCCACATTCCCTTGCTTTACTGGGAAGGAAAAGCAAATAGTGGCTGTAGTTGTCCATCACCACAGAGGGAAGAGATGAAACCCACTATCTGTGAACTGGCTTTCTCCTTCGAAAATGACAGAAAGTCTAAATAAAAACATTCTTGGAGTAATGACTCACCTTATCCTTCAGGAGGATCTCATACGTTGTGATAAGTGCATTGAATTTCAATCTTTTAGACTGAGAATGGATCCACTCATATTCACGTATCTGTGAGGGGAGACAAAAGCTAACTTGAACACGTCATCAAAAGGAAAGAGTTAACAATTGTTATTTTAGTGTAGCTGTAAGCCAGAGACTCCAACCAAATCCAAACCCCTTCTAAGATGCCATTTGATGAGCTCAAGGTGCCCAAGGAACAATTTGCTTTAGTGCACACATGGCTCAACTTCCCTTGCACAGGTAACAAAATAAGGTGAACCTGCTGTTGTGACATTAAAGAACACATCACCTCACTGCAGACACCACTGGAGTCCCAACACTTGTGTGCTCCATTGTCTGAACAGTCCCAAACACTGAAGACAAGCATTTTACACCGCATCTTTCACTCCAGATCAGTACTGGCTCTGAGAGAAGCCAGTGCTCCTGCACTTACCACAAGAGGCAAAATAAAGCAGAAAATTCCCTGTAGCAGGGAGTTACACCCACACACTCAGCTACACCAGCTCTAGCTGCCTGCAGTGCTGCCAGCACCATCCACCAGCCTCTCCAGCTGACTGTGTGTCACACACATCACACACAAGCTGCTGCTTTGCACCCAGTGCTTCTCCCTGAGCCCTCACCCTTTGCTCTCTGATTACACACCATGTTCCTGCTCATGAGGTCTCCAATGTAAACCACCACGTTTATCTCAGGTGCCCACACTTCAAACTCCCTCTGCCAGGAGGTGAGGGTGGACAGGGGCACGACCACCAGGAAAGGGCCATACAGCTGGTGCTGATGGAACAGGTATGACAGGAATGATATTGTCTGGATGGTCTTGCCCAGTCCCATTTCATCAGCCAGGATCACGCTGTTGTTCCTGAGAAAGAGGAGAACAAACAAAAATGCTGTCTGAGTGCATGTTTCTGCCACTGCTAATTCACTGTGCTCCACATGAACAGCAATCCACGACAAGGACAGAGAGGGGCAGAGCAAAAACAGTTATTTGAACACTTCCAAGTGGATCCCAGGGACAGCCAGACTGAACATGGCACAATAACGTGCAAAAATTAACTATGATGATTCCAAACTGGAGGAAAACAGGCAAAGGCAGAGGGGAACTAGTGGCCTAATTTTAGGAGGACATCTCTCAAAGACTTCAATGAGTATATAAGCACACTGAGCCAGAAACCATTCTTTCCCACTAAGTCAATGGAAATCTAGGGCTTATATGTACCAGGCACAGCCAAATCCATCATGTGAACAGGCCCAGACAGGGAAAATGCTTTTTGTTTTCACACAAGGTTTCTTAAGTTCATGCTTGCACTGTGATGCAGCTGAGCATGATAACATTTGAAACCCTCCAAGCTGCAGAAGGAGGGCGTGTAAAGACCTCACTTGAAAAGGAGGTGTGCCAAATCCTTCAGGGACAGAAAAGCCTCAGAATGAACATCCCAGGCTGTGCACATACTTGCACCAGGAGTGAGCCAGCCAGTTGAGGCCCTCCAGCTGGTAATCGCGCAGCTCCAGGTTCTCCCCGCCGATGTACGAGGGCTGCTTCTTCAAGGCAACAAACCTCGGCCTCTGCTTCAACACCTGAAAGAGATGCTGCCATGAGTCCACTGAGGAGAAAGACAGAACTCTCCGTGGCTGAAAATTCCGCAATGATAGCAATGAATTCAGCAAAGAGTGAGGATCTATTCACTGGTTCAAGTGAAGAGAACTTCACCTCCATCCACATTTTCCTGGCCAGTGCTTGTGTCTGCATTTCTTGTGATTTGCCTGCTGCTCTCTGGTTTATGATCAGGGCTCTGAGTCCCCCAGGAGTGTAGTAAGCTGCACAAAATACACAGGACTCAGAACAAGCTCCACTTCCTTCTTTGTCCTCTTTTGGTTTTTCTCCCATTATTTCTGTCCCTCTCCTTCACTGTATCAGCAACTTGCAGGCTTCCTCTTTTCCCAGGTGTGCTGTTTTTTCATCCAACTGACATTAAAACTGCTGCAGCTCCTTCTGAGGAGGAAGCACTTTGCAAGGATTAATTAAGCCTCCCACTCCCCAGGGGGACATAACGTTCTCACTGTGCACAGAGTAAATGAAACTCAAAGGGCTTCACATCTCTGCTTGAAGTGCAATACAAGAGCAGCAAACAACCCTTCAAATGCAGGTGGGAGGATGGGAAAATGTTCTCTGACATTTATCCTGACAAAACTTCATGTTCCCACTGCTTGCATCTTCCCCCAGCCTGGAGGAACCCGGCAAAGGAGAGAAGCCAGCAAACCTTGCAGTCACGGGTGGGAATCGTCTTGGAGTTGTTCCTGCTGTTGAAGCTGTCAATGCAGTGCTGGAATTTCTTGCTGATCAGAGCCTCATCTTCCCAGCTGCACTCGGCATAGGGCAGCCCCATCCACTTGCAGAGGTACTCGGGGTCATTCGAGGATGTTTTGCGACTGTTTGCTGTAAAATATGCAAAAAAAGCCCAAACCTCAGCACCTGTAGCTGAGCAGCTGAACCACAAGCATGGTTCACAGGCTGAACTGCCCAGGCAGCCACAAAACAGGTCTTGGCTCATAGCAGAAGTGTAGAGAGACCAAAAAAATGTGCCTTTACCTGGGAAATCTGAATGTCCCGTGGCAGACTTGCTGGTCTTCACAGCTGTTTTTGGAGAGAGAAGGGAAGGGAAGTTTGGAATGCTGGCAGCCAGCAGAGGGAGCAGGGCAGACCATCACTGCCTCACACCCACATTTTTACATGAATTGTATTGGAAATAGGTTACACAGGCTCTCCAAGCCAGTTCCCAAAGCAGCTGAGTGCCGACACCTCTGACTGACATGACTGTGATATCACCAAAGTGCTCAGTAAGTTCTGATTTTATTTTTATTAATTAATCACGAAAATCTCGCCCCTGAGCTGCCTTGCAGCCTAACCACACCCTCAACCACACCATGGAAAGTAGACTCACAAAAGCCAGGCCCATGCTGCTGCTTTGGAAACAAACATCTTGCATCCAAAGGGTTGAAGACAAATAAATTCAGCAGCAACAATTTCAGCAACCTGTTGGAAACTAGTGTGTCATCCCATACTCCAGGCAAGGAGAGTCACTGACTTGTATTATTTGTAAATACAAATCTGTAAACCTGGACTTCTACTGTTCAAATTCCTAAATTTCACACAACAAAATACAGTAAACACCATGGGGTTTTCTTCAGAGCTACTGGAGAGCAGGGAAGAAAAGAGAGCTGCACACTCATTCTGCTGTCACATGGAATAAAGTTCCCATTCCTACTTCACCCCTTTACCAAAGTCTTGGCTCCACTTACCTATTACCCTCTCCACTATTTGATACTGTTTGTTTAGCTCTGAAGCCAGCTCTTGTTGGCAGTTGAAATATTCTACATCTTCAGGTGATACCTTGCCCAGCCTAGATGCAAAATAATTCAAAACAAAACAAAAAACCACTATTATGCTTCTGTCATAGTGCTCATGAATTTGCATACAGAAAATCCACTTTCCTATATGGTTCTGTCATTCAGACAAGTCAGAGGGGCAAATTACTGTTTATGATATGTTTCTTAAATTTCCTAAAATTGGAAATTATTGCCGAGAAGCAAATGTTATAGATGTTCAGATTGTCTCCCTGTTAAATGCTGCCTTATTCTGAGGCAAGAATCAGTCTCAAAACAGGAACCAAACAGAGATGGAAGCTGCTACTCCAGCTTTAGCACTTTGGAAAGACACTGTAGCTTCCCTTATAGTTCCTGGGGAAGCTGGACATAAACTGATGCAAAAACCTGCACACAGAGAAGCCCATAATTAACAAGGGTTAATAAGGCTGCAAGCCCCCCTGGGCCAGGTGAGTCTGTGCAACATTTATTGGTCATCAGCCTTCCCAAATCTTAAGCCTAGGAAGTGGCAATAGTGTGGATTTCAGGCTTTGTCCTCTCCATTTTCCAGCCATCCACACCACAGATATAATTTCTGTGTGGGGGGATGCTCCTCAGCAGGCCAGAGTGCACATGAAACACACTTTGTAAGAAGAAACCAAACATTTTCAGCCACGACTCCTTGAACCTCCATCTAAAAACAAACTGCCCAAGGCCAAACCACCGCTTGGAGCGAAGCCTACCATTGCTTGATCTCCTCCTCTTTCTTCTTGAAGTTTTCCAGCTTTTTCAGGCCCTTCACCTTCTGCTGCTGCAAGGACTCCTCGCTCTCCCACGTGCTGTGGATGTACGACCAGCCCTTCCACTTGATCAGGTACTGAACCTCGCCCTCGTCCTTCTCGGGGTCGAAGTCGGCGCTGGGGTTGCCGTTGGCCTCGGTCACGTACACCGTGGTGGAGGCTCCGATGGCTGCAAGAGAGGCCAGCCTGCACTTGGTACCCTCCTCACCCACCAGCAGAAAGTTACCCTCCTAATACACCTTTTGTGGGAGCACAAAGAACATCCAAAAGATTCTGCAAACCTGTAAGGCAGGCACACAAAAGTCCTCCACGCAACAGAATCTTTTTAAATCTGTCGTGAGTAGCTTTTCTTTAAGTATAATTCAAAGGCCTCTTGAAAGTGTTCACAACCATTCAGTTTTACAAAAAAACACTTTTGTAAGGCTTTGAGAAGAAAACATTGGCTTTATTTTCATTATGGCTTTGTCAATGGGGCTGTGAAAACTGACTCTCCTAGATCTGTTTCATATTTCAAAGCAGAGAAAAGCAGGAATTGCAGAACAATGGATGCATCTTTAAAATGTGTGCAGGCTAAATGAAAGCTGCTGAGCACATAAACTATAGAGATTTTAGGATTTTAAATATTATATGTTACAAAAGCTATTACATATTACAAGATGCAGCTAAGAGGCATAGAGGAAAAGATGAAAAGCACTGAAACAACCCTTGAGCCCCCTTTAAAGCTGCAGAAATGTTGCACCAGTTCAAGAGAAATAAAGGCTTCTTCCAGAGCCACGCACCTCCCTTTTTTCCAAGCCTGATGTCCAAGACTTTCTCAATAGTTTCACTGTTGTCTTGTTGTTCATCAGCTCCTTCCCCAGTCATCTCTATCAGGTCATCAGAATCCGTCTCAAAATCATCATCTTCTTTGTAGCTGAGTAAGATCAAAACCAAACCAATATAAAACCTTTGACTCTTCCCAGCCCACCAACACAGAGAATGGCTCAGAGTGGAGCAGCTTCTCCAGCATTTATGCTGTGGTTCAGTGCATGTTCAGAACATGTCTTAAGTCATCCATTCAGTATTTTTCCCCAAGACACTCAGCTACACTTTATCAGACTAATCCTCTATCTTGCCCATATAGTTTTTCTGACCATGGCCAACATCAGGTGATTCATAAGGTGGAACAATCCCTGCAGCAGAATCAAACAGAGAAAAGCTCCACTATGGAGGGAAAGATTATTCTATGGAGGTTTCAGAGCATTGAAAAGCTGCATGGGTGCCTAGGAACTGCACTTCTCATCTTTGGTGCATGTTTAACCACCACAAAATATCATTTGGATGGCTCTTTACAAGCCCCTTACTGGGACTGCCTGAAAGGTGAGAAGGTACATTGTGGAATGGATAAAACTTTACTCCACCCTGGCTCAACACTGTCCCAAGGCACTACCTATCAGCCACCCTCAGACAATTGGTCCAGTCCAGCACAGCTGCTCTTCTGCTCATTTTCATCTATTTGCAATTATTAATCTCATCTGAATGTGCTTTAGAAATATTATGCAACCCATTCTCAGGTTTCTCTTAGGAGGGACTGGTAAACATTCCCTCCTTCACAGATGGCAAAATGAGATAAACCCCAGATGTGCCCAGCAGGAACCTGTCAGAAGAGCCACCCCTCAGCCAAGCAACCCCACACTTCTTCACACCTGACATTTTTGGCTGCTCTTCTCCGAGTTTGTCTCTTGGGGGTCTCATCATCTTCATCATCATCATCATCTTCAGATGAGTCTGGTTTCTTCCTCTTCCCACGCTGGATTTTGTGGGGCTTTTTAACACCAGTTTTGGCCACTGTTCTAAAATAAGAGTTAATAAAGCCATAATACAGCATGGTTTATGTAAATATCCACTTTAATAAGTCTTTAAGGAAGCACGAATCTCAAATATTAGACTCCTAAGGGATTTAATCTGCTCTAACTATCAGGAAAACCACTCTAGTGCTCACTGGAGCATGAGATGGAGAGATGAGAGAATAACTAGGCCCTAGCTTTACTAGGTCACAAACAAAGGTAATATTGCACAAAAACTTCATTAGTGACAAATAGGGATTTCGTCTCCACACAGCACAGACAGAAAAAGAGACTGAACCAACCATTCCTTACCTCCTTTGGACAGGTCTTCTTGCTTTAATTTTCTTCGGTTCAGGCTCGCTCTCTCCACTGGTGCCTTGCTCTCCTCCATCTTCATCCTCTTCTCCAGCAGAGACCTCCCTTTTCCATTTAATTCTGTGGTCAGAAATGTAGGTCATGAAGGGCAGCAATATTTCTACACAGATACTTGGCTGAACAAACCATCAGTCCATAATCACAGGAAAAAGGTTCAAAATTCTATCCTTGGCTGTTCAGTGCAATGCAGGGGGGTGTTGTGTTGTGATCCTCTGCTTTTAGGAGGGGGGTCTCAGTCACCTGGGGCTTTGTTCACACAGTGGCAGGACTGCCTTGAGTGAGAGCAGCTCTTACCACATGGGCTGGTGGCAGAGCTGTACTGCTCAAACATGGGTGGGCAAGGGCTTTCACTGATGAATTTTTATTTTCTCTACTTCTGCATTTTGGAGATGGGCTGGAAGGATTTGAAGAGAATTGCTCACTGTCACAGAGCATGAGCCACAATGTGCAGAGTTACAGGAGCTCCTTGGAGCCCAGAAAATGGAACCAGTTTCCTGCCATGGAAATTCTCCTGCCAATTCAAGTTTCCAAGCATGAAGCCAAGTCACATTGTACATCAGTGGAAGGAAGCATGTTCTCTGGGGACAACTAGGAACAAAGCTCCAGCTCCAAAATGCCTTTTGGAGGAGCCCCTCCTCTCTCAAGAGGACATAGAGGGTCCACAAGGATCACTGCCCTTGCCCAGGAGAGCTTCCTCCCTCTGCTTTATCACCTTCCCTCCTGCACTGATGGGTACAACCAAATGAAGAGTTAAAAGACAAGATGCAGGAGAAGGCAAGCAGGATCATGTGGCTCTGTTTAGATTTCCTCCATCAGGCAGCTCACAGTTCCCTCCTCCACTTTGGGGTATGCAGAAACTAGAAGGTACTCACTAGATGGGAAAAGGCAATAAAATATGACTATAAGTGAACTCAAGTTATGGTGCTTAGACATCCAAAGCATTCTTTATGGAAGTTCTTTTGTTTTAACAGAGGGTTATAAAAGATAAAAGAAGATAATAATTTGGTATTTTATTCTCAGTTAATCAAAAAGGTGGGAGAAGAAGGGATTAAACTGTTTTAAGTATCTCTGAAGGAGAATCAGTAGTTTGCTAGAAAAGTGAAAGGTTGACAACAGAAAGTGAACCTGACTCATTCAGATTCCATCACAGGCACAGCAGGAACATACAAACAAAGGTTGGAAAATTGCATCCATCTATAGGTTCATATTCATACTTCAATTTTAGTAATCCGCAGTATTACTAAAATATTTATTTTACAAGCTCACCATGCTGACAACTCCCATCAAACAATCCAATGCACTACTGTTCTGAGAAATAAACCAAAGCATCACCACTCAAAACCCTTTCCTTAGAAACTTACTTTCTTTTCAGCTGCTTCTGGCGTCTTCTTTTTGGGCTCTCATTTTCAGATTCGCTACTTGCCTTTAATTGAAAAGAAAGAAAATCAAGCTGTAGGCTTCACTGTGGACTGGCTCCTCAAGGATGCAAGTGACACACGTGCTCGTGGGCTGAGCCAGGGTCCTTTCCCTGCAGCCTGAAGGTGCAGAGCAGCTGCCTCCCAGCACAGCCACCTCAGCTGCTCAGTCCCACTGCTCTGCTCTCAGTGTGAAGAAGAAAACCCTGCAGGAAGCCTGGAGAGCTCTACAGCATCACCTATCCTGAAGTCCCTGAGCTCAGGACCCATCCACCCCCTCTCCGCACCAAACCCCAGTGCCCAACAGACAGCAGTGGCCAGGCAGACCTGCAGTGTGTGCTACACCCCAGGGATTGCAAACCCACAGGTGAATTTATCCCAACAATTGCATTATGATCTCTGCCTTCATTGCTCAAACTTCCCACAGGGAATGAAATAAAAATACTGTCATAAAAAGGCAATATTCTTATCAAAAGTATCCTTGTCTTGCTGTTGGGTTTTTTCTCCCACAGCAAGTCCTCAAGGACCTTACTGGGTCAGAGCTGTGTCCTGCTGCTTTCCTTCCTTCTAGTTCTACAGTCTCCACCAGTGAAGTCTCTTTGGCTAAATTTATCTGGAGCTATTCTAACTACTTGCTGCACTATTTTAAAAGTGGGCGTCACAAATTCCCACAGACCAAGATAGCTAAAATAATCTCTTTATGCTGGTTGTACACAGCCACATTTTCATAAAAACTAGTCAACCATGAAAACAGATCACCTCACAGATAACGTGACTTCTCCTCAGCCTCCCCCAGAAAATGCAAATAGGCAGGGACAAAACTGAAGAAACCCATGTGAGATTTCTAAAGAAGCATTAAAATGACAGAAGTAGCCTCCAAAATTGCTTGCTCCACACACTTACTGGAAATCTTCCATTTCTAGCTGCTTTTTGACACAGTGTTCAGCTTTGGCTCCAGGCACTGTCTGTCCATCACTATGGGTAGCACAGTTTGCATCCTCACTGCCCTCCTGGACAGAGCTCACACAGCTGTGCATACAAGGAGCTTGTGGAATGGTGTGAGCTGTAACACACATCCTTCATTCCCATTTTTCAGTTTTCCTTCCACCCACAGAAACTTCTGTCTCACTTGCATCATGGTATTGACTAAAATACTGACCATGAGCTTTCCTGGATTTGATGTCAGATTTGCATGTGGCACAATAACAGCTTTTGCACCATCTTACTACAAACACGTGTTCAGCCACCTGTTTCACAGCCCTGCATGAAATCCCTGTCTCATTTTCCAACCATGGAGCAAGTGCCTGGCAAACACCATGGAGAGCCCTACTTACCCTTGCAACACAAGCCAACCATTCCACAGGTTTCAGTTCTGACACACAAAATTTAAAAGTCCTCAGTTTTCCTTTTCTCTTTTAATCTCTTATCCACTTTCTGAAACTTGTCTATTCTGATTTGGCATGATTTTAACAGGTGCCCCTCAGTGCACGTTTACTTTTGTTGCATTTTGGCAAGCCACAAGTAAAGAGAGGTGGATTTCTCTTCTGCTCTGCGTCAGAGATCACATTGGGAGAAAAACAAATACAACCTTTAGTTCTTTGAAATTAACTCCACTTGTGTGCCAAAATCCCACTTTCTAAGATTCTAGTGTCCATTTTCCCAATGCCTGTACACTCCCCCTGCTCTGCCACTTGTCTCTACAAAGCTGATGGTTATCTCTATATGACTTGACTTTTCTTCCCCTCTTCCACCTTGAAAAATGTCATTTGTGACTGCAGCTCAGCCACCTTCTCTTACATATTTCAAAGGCAGCATTGTCTGTTTTGGATGCGTGTCAAGCCCAGCCCTATCTCCTCTGACACAGCCAGTCCCCAGCTTGAGTCATCTGCCTGCCTTGTGCTCCCACAGCCTCCCCATCCCAGAATGGAGTGCTGGGATGTGCCGTGCTGCAGCTCCTCAGCCTCTCCTCCCCGCTCCCCATGTCTCCTGGTGGTAAATTCCTTGTTTAAGGAAGCACAGAGAGCCAGGGTATGCCAGGTTCAGAGTGTGCACCTGGGGCCCTGTCTGCCCACCACCACCATCAGAACACACTGGTTGGGAAACCACATGCAACTTGAATTTTTGCAATGCCACCTCCCCAATGACACAAGCTAGACTGGCAAAGTCCATCCCCGGTCCCAGAGGGATTTTTGTCAGCCCAGCACGAGATGCTGGGGTCACACTGCTTGCTCCAGAGCCCAAGTGCCAGTGCTGCCCTGCTGGGGTGCTGCTGCTGTGGCCAAGGGGAAAGACAAACCTGGCTTCCCCTTATCAAAATGTGCGCAATTTACTCCTGCACCACTGCTTTGAGCTGCACTAGGATCTGGCCTATTACAACTTCCTCAACTCCAGCTGAAGGGATCAGCCTTCCCTCTCCATGCCTCACTGACTCCTTCCATCAATTCTTTCCCAGCACATAAAGTGCACACACTTTTACCAGATTAATTGCACTGTATTTTGTGTGGAGCGACCACTGAACAAAAATAATGATGCTGCATGTGTAGCACCAAGAAGAGCAACACAGAGCAATTCAAAGTTCTGCTCCTATTACTATGATTATCCATGAGTGTCCTTGCCACTAGCCCAGGCTGGAAGAAATTGAGATTCCAGGCCGTTGGAGAGGGGGTGCAGGTGAGCCTCTGGAGCTCTCATTAGGAAAGATAATGGCTTGCTTAAACAGAGCCAAAAGTATTTCAGACTAAAAAAAGTGAGGATTTGCTCATTTCAGGCTTAACAGAGGCCAAACTCCAGTGCTCCAGAAAGGCTGGAGAATCTCAGCTAACCAGGTTAGTTTTAGGTCTGCTGAACTTCTCTTTTCCAGTGAGACCAGCAGTGTTTGAATTTTCAGCAAATACATGAGGCAAAGCATTGACCAAAATGCAAATGAGCAGATTTTTTTTTCCAATAAGAAAACCAGCTGTATTTTTAGAACACACTGGTGCGTGACTTGTGGCCTCTCTCTGACAGAAAAAAAATACACTGACATTTGCCACCAATTTCAATCTGAAACTATTCTTTTTATAGTAAAAAGACTGTGTCTGGTTGGGGCACATCTATTTCTCAACTGCCCCAGAATCACAGAATCATGGAATGATAAAATGGTTTCAGTTGGAAGGGACCTTAAAGATCATTCAGTTCCAACCCTCTGCCATGGACAGGGATGCCTTTCACTAGACCAGGTTGCTCAATGCTCCATCCAACCTGGCCTTGAATACTTCCAGGGATGGGGCAGCCACAGCTTCTCTGGGCAACCTGTGCCAGTGTCTCACCAGTCCCACAGCAAAGAATTTCCTTTATTCACCTGATCTCCCCCATTTCAATTTAAATACTTTGAAAAGCACCTGGTTCTGCACGCCTCACATCCCCTGGCTGAAACCTGAAGCTGATTTATTAAGTGCAAAGAAAATGCCTGGGGAAGTAGTGTTTTTACTAAAAAACTCACACGTCCTCTTGTTCCTGGAGACAGCTCTGGGCCTCTGAGCAGATCTGTGCTCCTATGCAAAGCTGCACTTTCGCTTCCCCAGTGGCTCAGCCCATGCCTGGGTATTGATCAGGAGTCATCACCCTCCCTGATCGCACCTCAGACACCTACACAACGAGCCCAGAAATCCTCAGAAAGTAACCATGTCTAACACACAAATAACCCTACCCAGAGTGCTGCTCTCAGTGACTGAGCAGGGCCCCAAAACCTGAATCACCTCTGAGCCATCTCCCCGGTTCAGGTGAGTCACGGGGCAGCACAGGAGCTGGGATGGCTCATCCATCCTTGCTCTGGTCTCTGAGCCTGCCACACTGCCTGCACAATGCTCTTTGCTAATCTGCAGAGAAGCATTAGGGAAGAAGGCAATTACAAGCCCCCAGACACTGTGCTGGAAGTCCCAAGCAGCAAGTGAGAGGTGCAGGTCACTGGAGACAGGATTAACCCTGTGAAGGCAAAAAGCATCTTCAGATGTGCCTTGGGTTTCTGCCCCCTCCAGCAGCAGAAAGGAGTGCTCAGCACCACACAGGCTTGAGCTATGCTATCTCCTCTCTCTTGGTGTCTTCCAAAAGCAAGATTTTCCATCTCCTCCTGCTCTCTGCGAGGCCCCAGCACTGTGCTCCTGACAGGTCACACCCTCCAACAGACTCTGCTGCAGATGGGAGCTTCTCTGTGGGACCAGTCAGTGTTGCTTTGGGGAGAGAGGGGTGAGGGCATGCTCCAATTTTTTTTTATTTCAGCTGTTTCACAGAAATTGCAGTGAGGGTCATTTGGAGGACCTTTGGGGTGTTTGTTTTTTTTGTTTTTTACAATATTTTGTGGTATAGCAAAGTTTTTGCATCTAATATTTAATTTTTTTTAAACTTTACCTTAAGTAGTAGGAAATAAAGATATTGAAAATGAAAACAACATTTGCAAAACCACGTAATATTGTAAAACAAAAAAAGAAGGGACTTACCTGGGCCCCTAAGAGGGCAGGGGGGTGTGCAGCGGAGCTCTGGGGTGGGTGTGAGGTCGCCGGCACAGTGCATGCCAGGGCATCGCACAGAGGGGCGGCCGGCCAGCCCAGCCTCTGCCAACTTGAAAAGGAAAACAAAAGCTGTGTCAATGGTGCACCCCGAGCCCCTTCCTGACCTCTGCTCTGCGGGACAGCCAGCACAGGAGTCTGGGGGCAGCTGGTGGCACTGGGGTGCCACCAAGGCTCAGCAATAACGCACCAGAGCAAGGAGCTGGAGACCTGCGTGCCGCCCCTAGAGCATCCGAACACACATCTTGGTGGTGAAGCACAAACAGCCCGAGTCAGAGAGCACCACTGGGCTCCAAAGTCTGCTGCTTATCTTCAGATTCCCAGCCCCAAGCCCCAAGCTCTCCACAGATGCCTCTCTCTGGTCCTCCTTCCCCTCTGCTATAGCTACTCGACCTTCCTGAAGAGCTGCAGATGAAATGCTCCATGCAGAAAACCTGTCAGATGCAAATGAAGGCGGAACCTGATTTCTACATCTTCAGAAAAAAAACCCAACAGTGTTCTGAAACAGGAACAATTAGAAGGTTTGTCTGCCAGGCTCTGACCACTGTCACCTTCAACTGAAGCATAAAAGACTCCCCAATGTTCAACCAAAGAAAAGTGATGGGTCATAAAGCTGCACACACACAAATGCATTTATTAGTGGGATCCATTTCAGGATGGACAATAATGACTGGTTTGTTGCTATGAGGTGGTTCTGGGAACTTTACTCCTGGTTGGATTTGTGTTGCATTTTGGTCTCGTTCTGTTTTTTAATTACACAGACTCCTCTCCAGGATGTTCCTACAGCAGAGCAGGACTTGCATTACGCCCCATTGCAGCAATCAGATCAGTGCATGCAGATCTCAGCCCAGGCAGTGTCCTCCTCACTCCAGAGGTCTCAGGCCAAGGATCCAGCTGCAGGACTGGGACCTCAACTGTGAGATCCAATATCCATGCACCAAACTGGGACTCAGTGCTTACAGGCAATGCAGTTGAGACCTCCCTTTCCTCTTTGGGTTTGGTTGGTTTTATATGTTCAGTAATCCCTCATCCTTTTTTTTTTCCTTACCTCATCTTTTATATTAAATCGTGACGGTTCTTGTCTGCTTCGGTTTGACCTCCTAACCCCATAAACATCAGGATATTCTTCCCACATCTGCAAAATAAACAGACCATCAGAAGGCCTGCTTCACCCCAATTATTTTTGACATTTTAGAGAAGTTTGATGGTGGCTTAAAAAAAATCATCCAAAATCCACTAGGGAATTAGCAACCAGTAGATGAACAGTTTAAAAAACTGGCTGGAAAGATTATTATTATTTTGGGATACATGACACCTTTCTAAAGCAGCATGTGTTTATCTCAGTGTTATCTTTACAGTGGTCCATCTTTCCACTGAGGCACAAATCACTCTCCAGTTCTCTCAGGCTGAAGGACAGAGTGTTGGGGTAACCAGCCCTCTGCAGCACTGGTGCCAAAGGAATGGAGGCAACACCTTGGATGTGGAATGAACAGACCTAACAACTCAACAGGGCAGTTCTCTGTCACTAACAGCTTCCAGTACAATTCTTTTCCTGGTGGAAAGCCCCACCAGCTGCCTGGAGACATGGCCAGCTGCAGCTTCAAAGGTGAATTCTGTGGCCCAGTCTGGATGGCAAATGGAGCAAGATACCCTGTCATTTGGCAAGGCAAGGCAGTGGCCACTGGTTCCTCTCCTGAATGCACTGATGGAATGTGTTTTGGCAGCGCAGGACACATGGATGTGCAGAGGTAACTGCTGGCAATGGTTGTGCTCTTTGCTGTAAAAGGAGGCCCTCACCAGCTGAATACTCCATGCATAAGAGCATGCAATTGTTCTTGTGGATGGGCAGGAGAAGGGGACACAAAAATGGATGCCCTGAGGGGGATGAATGCAGAGCTGTGTTGGTGACATAGGACACAAGAGTTACAGGGCAGACACAAACCACCACCGTGCCCCTCAAACTCCTACACCAGCAATTCCTCTCTCCCTCAGCAGTTCTCTACATCTATTCATTTCCTTCTGATTCTCTCTCCCTCCAATCCTCAAATATCTCTGCAAGCCACTGGCAGGATGGCACTGCTGCCAGATGCAGCAGTGATGGGATTGAGAGTGTGATGGATACGAGGCTGCAGCCCAGCAATTCTTCTGCCTCTGTTAAAGGAGTAATGGGATAAGGGACAGACTGTGACATTGTGTATCTATTGGGCATGCAAGAACTGAGGTACATTCTCATGAAAGAATAAACGCTCAAATTTAATGCTCCCTTCCCAAACTACCTGAAGAACTTATCTTTTCATCTATTAAACGGCATGGGTTTTGAATGTGGGAGCAACTTCCATGACAAATCTTAATAGCACCTAACACAGATTAACCTCGCCTTCATGGGTGTATCTAGACAAATACCAAATAAACAGTAATAATTAATTGCATTTGTTATTCAAAGGGAAGATGTATCAACATGCCTAGGTTGGACCTAGCTAAGGAAGACACCCATTAACAGAGAAATTAAGGAAGGGAGAGGCTTTCTTATTAGAGGGTGTCCTGACCTTTTCATGTTTCACCCATGCTAATTATCACCCTGTGTATGGATGCACTTCCTTACAGGATAATGTTAACGTTTATTGTTAGGGACATGCTCTTAGAATTCTTCAGAGGGAGAGAAGACTTCCTTTGATGCCCATTTATCAACAATAAACCAGATTTTAATGTGGTGTTACCACAACTGCCTTATAAACTCATCCTCCCTTGCCAGTCCAAACACTGGAGGATTTAGCCAGCAGCCTGGAGCTTTGTGGGAGGGAGAAGGTGGTAAGAAAATCCTTTACTTCTTCCTGGCAGGTCCGTAGGGAGCACAGGCTGGAAGCACTCTCCTTCCTCCTTATCCTTTAGATACATAGCACCTTTCTCCATAAAACTCACTCTCAGGAGAAGCTGTGCCCAGTGCAACCCACGCCTGAGAACAACAGGACGGTTACACACCACAAACAAGCAAACAAACAAACAAGCTGACCTAACCACAATTTTCTCCTTCCAAGCGAACTCAGTTCACTGAGCTCCTGTCTCCAAATGGTATTTGGGCTCCTCTTTCTCACCTCACGCTGCCCTGTGTTAGTCAGGTGCCTCCATCCCTCAGGTAAAGCAGGTACCTGAGGTGCAGCTTCTGCCCTGGGGTGTGCAGAGGGATACCATGAGCAGTAACACCCACAGTCCCCTTTCCTGCTGGACAGCAAGTGAAGAGAAAACCTGACTATCTGAGGGGTATTGCTAGGGAAGAGCTGGGAAGGTGCAGGGGGGAAAACAAAAACCACAACAAAGAAGCACTGTCCTGTTCTGGACTTAATAAATAATGGAAGTTCTTTTTTTTTTTCTTTTTCCTATGTTTTTTTGAGAGGAACAGTGATGTAAAAAAACCCAAAGCGGTTCAAACTTCAAACCCTTGACAAACTTCAAACCCTAGACAAACTTCAAACCTTCTTCCTGAGTATTTATCACATGGGGAGGCTTTACTGCTTCTGAGGCGACATGATAGCGGAGTGGAAAGACAGAGAGAGAGGATGAAATGACAGGATCACGTACTGATGACAGGCACCTGTCCCTCACTCGCACCAGTCAGCCCTGTCACCATCTACTTGGTGCCCCAGGGGTTGTTCCACAAACACAGCAGCTCCTGCTCTCAAGGGTGACAGCAGCAGGGCTCCAGCACACAGACCAAACAGCCCCTGGGCACACTGGAGGTCAGAGGCTGTTTGGTCCATGTGCCAAGTGGCCAGGACATTGGGCACAGCTTCACTGAGGTCCTGCCGTCTGACCTTCCGTGGTGGCTACAGGAGTAACGTGTCCGTGCAGAGCAGCAGGGGTAATACCTTTTTAACATCTGCTATCCTTTCCTTCTTAGAGGCTGGCTTTTCTTTGGTTTCAGGAGGGGTCTGCTGGGATTTGGAACCCGTTGATTCACTTTCGGATTCAGACTGACTCTCAGAGGACTCGGAGCTGCTGTTTGACTCGCTGCCCTGCTCACTTTCAGACTGGCTTGCAGAGTCAGAGCCAGAGGCTTCTTCGGATGCCGAGTGACTAATGGTAGAGAAAGAAGAGGTTACATTTGAACTGCACTGACACAGCTGTGAAATACGCAGGGAGCAAACCTGAGACACATCTGAGCCACAACAACAGGTTTGGAAAAACCTGAACACAAGTGTGGACCCTACACCCCACACTGGCATTCTGCAGCAGAGGCAATTCCTTCCCAGAACACTGGAGAAAATGCAGCCCCAAAAATCCCTGCTCATCACCGGAACAAAAGCAGTGGTGGTAGGTGAAGAGAAGCATTAGCAGCACCAGCAGCACAGGTTCTACTGGGAGGATCTGGGTGTCTTGGAGCGAGGCAGAGTCAGGCACAGTGGGGCTGCAGCATCCAGAGACCATCCTGTTACATTAAACATGAGTAGTTGCTCCAGCACGGCTCTCCACTACATCCCAGTGTAGCCAGTGGTTCAGAATAAACCTGATATCTGCTTTCTGGAAGAGACCAGTATCAAAAACACTATACCCATAACACCATGAATGATGTTAAATAGAATGTTTTTGTGAAAAGAATTAATTCAGCAACAGGGAAAAAGGAAGAAGCTTATATGGGGTTGTGGTTGGGGCAGCTCCTCTTTAAACGATTACACCAGTGCTGTGCACTGCATTTCTCAAGGCAATAATGCGAGAGTGCGAGAGCAGAACACTAAGTAGGTGTAGTTCCCCTCTTTTTTTTTTTTGTTTTGTTTTGTTTTTAGTATTTTATATAAAAATGGGTTAACACTGAGTATTCCCTTAAATAAAGGCTCCTCAACAAAACAATGAGAGGCCAAACCTATTTTAGGTGGCCAAAAACATTCAAATACCTTTGTCCAATCACTCCCAACATATATATTTTTTATTTTAAGAGCCAAAAAAGCAAACTGAAATCTCAGTACACCTTAACACACATGCACTGGCAAAGCAGCATTCAAACCCCACTGCTACAAACAAAAACACAGTGACGATGCCCAAAACTTTTGGAACAAGGAGCACCCCTTTCCCAGTCAGCTTTCCACTGGCAGCCGGATGCGCTTGTCATACTTAAGGATTCACCTAGGTACAACACTACGAAAGAAGAGTCAGGAAAACTTTGCAGCGGGATTAAAGGGATTTTTTTTTTATTTTTTTTCTACTTTTGTACAAAAGCGACAAAGTACATGAAAGGCTTTGCTCAGATTTCACAATTCAAGGGAGAAATAATAATTAAAAAAAAAGAAAAAAAAACAAACAAACAATAAAAAAAACCAAAACAAAAACAAAACAAACAAACAAAAAAAAACAACAAAAAAAAACAAAAAAAAAAAAAAAACAAGCAAAGAAAGCACGTGTACATTTCCATCCGACTCCGCAGGGGTTACCCTCGGGGGATGCCCGGAGGCAGCCGCGGCCCGTCCCGCTCCCGATCCGGGACAAATCCCTGGATCCGCGGCTGAGGGCCGGGGAGCGGGCAGGGGGCAGCACCCGCGCGCCCTCAGGCGCCGCCGCCGCCATTTCGCGGCCGCCCCTCCGCCGCCATCTTGCGACCGCGGGGCTGAGCCCGATCCCTGGGATGGATCCCTGGGATGGATCCCTGGTACTCCCCAGGGAAGGGGAACCGTGGGGACCGTGACCCTCCGAGCCTGAGGGGACACAAACGGAGCCCCTTCCGCAAGGACCGGGAGCAGCCATCACCCGTGGCTGCTATTTCACCATCCCAGCCTGGGTTTGAGAGAGCGGGGTTATCCCATTGTGTCCTACAAGCAGGGCTGGAAATGAAATTGAACCACGGCCATCCCAGGCTGCCCAGTCCCTCCTGCCTGTCCCTGTCCATGGGTGGAGGTTATCCACGAGAAGCAAAGGCACAGTGTCCCACTACAGCCCTTGTTCTGGGGGCTCTAGAACAGTTCTCCCGTCTTGTCCACCACTGCCTGTGGTGGTGCCACACAGATGACCTGTGGTGGTGGCACGGCCATAACCCATGGCGGTGCCACACTGCTCCTGGGAATGGCACTCCAGCAGCTCTGGAGACAGATGGTGTCCATGGGCAGGGCTCAGCAGGACACCATCCCATTGGGCTCCACAAAGGAATGGGATCTGGAGGCATCCAAACCTCTGCTGTCACAACATAAGTGGCAACATCAGGCTCTGCTTGAGGCATGTTGGTCCTGTGTCCCAAGGGATGCACAAAAGAGGAAGACAGTTTTTCCTTCAATCAGATTTCTGAGCAATAGCTGGAAGGAATTTTAACAGCCCAGGCAAGACTGAGGCCAGACAGCTCTGACAGTATTTGTTTAGAGGCAGAACAGTAATTAGTGTTCTCCTCTCGCTCTGGAGCTCTTTGTTCCTCAAAGCCTTAAGCTTTATTTCAAGGACACAGGGACACAGGCTCTCTGCACATCAAGAGCCATAATTCATGTGCTTTATCCACAGCGTTGTCTGAACACTGTAATTCTTTTTTTCAGGCTGTGAACTGTGTCATCTGAAAAGAGGGAGAGTTCTCTGGTGGCATACACATCTGTATGTGCAGATATTTGCCTGCACACCTGCTTCCCCTACTAAGGAAAGAAACACACATGAGAAGTGGTTATGTCTTTTTGAAGGCTGTTGCAATTTTTTTTTTTTTATTAAGGAACAACCTATTATTGAGGCAAAATATGTGTTTATCTTCTTTTCTGTGTTGATGAGATAAAATAACTGAAAGGCCTGTTTTCATAAAAGAATCCTTTCTAACTGTCACTGGGACAATCAGGAAGCATTTCTACCTGCCAACATAATATAATGTATCAGCAACGCTAGATGTCAAATCAGGCCTAACACTGTATATTCCTGGAGACTTAAGTCCTCTTTTCAGAAGTTATTTTTGGAAATTGTCCTGGTTTAATGCCCCTGAGTTAGCATCCAAACAAGACCTACTTTCAATTAAAGTAAAAGTGAGAAATAAGCTATAACTAATTGTCACAAAAATCACAATTCAACCAGAGCACCCTCCTCCAAAAACACCCATGAACATCAAAGAAAGCAACAGATGGACCATTGGTAATTTCCTTGAAGTGAGAAACTCCTAAAAAAAGTTGAAATCTGCAAAGACTCAGCCAAATACATTCCTCTGGTTTCTGAGAAATACTTCAGGCTGTAAGTCTGGTTTAATTAAGAGCCTGCTCCTGACTTGAAAGGGAGCAAAACTAAATCATTCCTTACCAAGAAGAACATGATCCTTCCAAGAAATAAGTAGCTGAAAGGCAGCGATAAGACCCTTTATAGTGAGGCATCTGAGTTTAAAAGGCTATTACCACATGCCTGAAGCCTCCAGATTTTGCATTTAGTATTTCACATGACTTCCTTTTATAGGGGGTCATCGTTGCAAACAGCAAATAATTTTGTACATTCTCAGTAAGAAGAAACAGTAGATATGCTTCCAGAAGGTGTCAGACAGCTGAAAAAATGACCCCAATACACATTTGTGAAACCAAGAACTGACTGGGGCATGGCTCTAACTGGGACCATTCTGCCCCAGTGTTTAAAATGTGGCTTTTGAGGGACAGAACTTGAATTCAGACAGGGGAATAAAGGAGGATTAATAGCCCAAGACCCTCCCACAAGCAAAGCTCCTCCCAGCTTTAAGAACTGTTGTGAATGTTTTGAATCTAAACAAGTTTGAATCCCAACAGCAGCATTCCACTGGGCTCTGCAGGGATTCGGCACCAGCAAAACCACCCTGCGAAGGCTGGACAAGGACCTTGGCAGATCATCGCAGGGCTGGGTAACATCAGGGCTGGGTGACAGCAGGAGCCGTTATTTTTAACTCCTGTGCATTGCTGGCCACAGCGTCACCAGTGCTGTGGGTAAGTGACACCCAGGTGCACATCAGTGGCTCACTGACAGCAGAATGCCCCGGGCAGGTGGCTGGGACACAGCCCCTCCCCGCTCCCATCCCTGCTCCCCCTGCAGCCCGTGTTCCCGGCACTGGCTGGATGTGCTGGGCTTCCTGATGACACACCTGGAGAGCCCAGAGAAAGAGCAGGTCACCGCTGGCTTAAGCCCAGGCAGGACCGAGCCTTTGCAGTGACAGGAACAGTGGAAATAAACTGCACTTGGTAGTGCAGGAGAGTTGCAGAGTGGACAATGCAAAAATAGCTTGGACTCAGTGATCTCAGGGGTCTTCTCCAATCTCTTAGATCCTGAGCAGCCCAGGGCTGGAGGAGCTGCTGGGTCAGCCCAAGGGTGTCTGGCAGAGCCAGCTCTACCTGAGAGGAGCTCCTGGGCCCCCACAGCGCTTCAGCTCAGGCTGCCAGCTGCTCCAAGCCACTCCCATCCACCAGCAGAACCAACCTGAGATTTACTCCAAAGCACAGAGCAGCAAGGCCAATGCAGGCCACGGACTTAAAACTATTTAAACAGGTCTGTCTTCCTAAAGGGACCTGTACAAACTGTGGGACACAAAAGCATGGTGACAAACTACAGAAAGGGCAAACACATCGGCTGAGATGAGGACTGGATGGTATTAAACATTTCCTTTGAATATCTGATCTATAATATGATGTTCCCTATTATGAAGAGAAACTACGTACAAGAGTATATAGTGACAGGACACAGAGGAATGGCTTCAAACTGAAAGGAAGTAGGTTTAGATTAAATATTAGGAAAAACTTCCTTAACTGTGCTGAGGCACTGGAGCAGGTTGCCCAGACAATGCCCCCTTCCCTGGAAGCATTTGAGGCAGGTTGGATGGGGCTCTGAGCAACCTGGTCTAGGGGAAGGTGTCCCTGCCTATGGCAGGGAGGTTGGAATGAGATGATCTTTGAGGTCTCTTCCAACCCAAACCATTCTGTGTTTCTATATAAACATATATGAAATGGCTACATATATTGCAAATACAAACAAGCACATGAATGTTGATATGTGCCCTCAAGTCACAGGGTAGCTGTAAAAAGGCACTAAACTAAATTTAACCTTTAGGCTAAACAAGCCAGGGAGAGGAACACAAGATGGGTTCTAGTTATAGATCAGTAGATAAAGAGAAGATAACATGGGTACCACAGAGGACTGAGCAAATACCACAGTAATCATAGACAAGGCCATACAGACACGGCACATGGAGTGTGCAGGAGAACCAAGCAAAGGACAGATTGTGACACTGAATATAAATAAATTCATTCCTAGCTTTTTCAGTTCCCTTGATTTTAGTCTGAAAGTCTACTAAAAAGTGATTGGTGCTTGCTTGTCTCCCAAGGCAAAGATTTTCTGAGTGAGAAGCCTTGAGAAGGGTCATTTGTTGAAAGAGTTTTTCCCAGTTTTTTATTTTCTGCAGGGAAAAGTAGAAATGGGGGAAAGGGAAAGAAGAAAAAATACTCCTGCTCCTCTACTCTCCATACCTATGCATGGTGCTTTTACACATTGATCTGTCTCCAAGCAGGAACTTAAACTAGAATATCCTAAACACAACCAGGCTCCTCACACTGTTTACAAGTGAGTCTCAAACAACTTTGAATTCTCAAAGTATGATTTGTCCAAATCTGGGCCAGCTTTAAAGGGGAACAACAAACTCCCACAGTGATAGGGCTGGCCCTTCCAGATTACCCACAAGTTTTTCAAAGCAGCATAAAAACATTTCCCTAACCTCATTTTATGATCAGCAACTTGGGTGTTTTTTTTGTTGTTTTTTTTTGTTTGTTTGTTTGGGTTTTTTTTTTCCCTTAAATACGTAGGTGAGAAGTTCTCATGGAGAATCCACACTTCTGTGCCTGCAAACTTGGCTTGCAGGGTTGGGTGTTAATTACATTTACACAGCAATAGGCACAGCTGGGCCATGGTGCTGCTGTACCAGCTGAGGGATTGTGCACCCAAGAGGTATCTATCCAAAATATCCACCTGAACTAGGCTGTGAGGCTTTCCAGCCTATTCTGGCCACTGCTACTTACCCCAGCACAGGACTCCCAAATACCAAAGGCAGAGCTAAATATATCCCTCACTGCTCTGCTGCAGGTCACAAAGCACATTGGGCTATCCTGAATTATAGACTTTCCAAAAGCTGGCGGGGTTTTTTCCTCCACTAGGAAGACACTATGTTGTGTTTGCACAAGCAAGCAAAAAGAGCAATTCTTTCATGATGGGGAGAGCTGGCTCTCTCGCCCTCTGATCTTTAAGTCAGAGGCTGAAAATGCTTGGGATGTTTAGTGGGGACAGAGAAAAAAAAGAAAAAAAAAACCACACCAGCAGAGGGACAAAAGGAGTCAAAACCTGTCTGGTTGATTAAGGAGCACCATTGATAATCTCCAAGGCAGCATCCTTCCCTTTCCCTGCACAGAAAGGGGAGAACAATTGCAGTTCTCAGGGTTTGAATGGGCCCATCTCTCCCTCTCCGGGAGGCAGCCAAGCATTTCCCAAGCATTTCCCAAGCATTTCCGGGCTCCACATCCCGCATCAGCGGGCGGATCCCGGCTGGCTCCTGGCAGCTCCCAGCTCCTCCTCACGCCCAGCCAAGGAGAAGAGCCTTCCTCAGACAGCGGGCAGGGCTGTCCCTGTGCCCTCCGCCCTTCCCTTGTCCCTGTCCCTTCCTGCCACCGCTGCTCCTCGTCCCGCCGGGAACAGCCAGGCTGAGCTCAGCGGCAGCACGAAGGGGACTCTGCACACAGGCGCATCCCATGGGCAAAGGACACGTGGATGCACGAGGGGGGCTGGAGTGTGCACACACAATTAGTACAGAAAAAGCGGGTGCTTTTTCTCCCTTGAAATTTGTAAGCTTCCTTTAAAACCTATCAGATTAAAGACATGGAGTGTATATGAAAATTTAGGAACCAAACCCCATTAACAGGAACATGATGGTGCAGAAATTCCTTCATGGTTCCAGGTGACCCGCAGTTCAGAAAAAGGGAGCCTGATCTGGCCTGAGGGGGTTATTCCAAGTGACTCTTAAAAGCTGTTTTTAACCAAGGCTCGTCAGTAAGACTAAGTTTTGCAGACAGCACATGGCATTCAAATCTCAACTGGTGACAACTCTGAAGTACAGAGATTCCTCCCCATGAGAGAGATGCAAACGACTCCTATAATTAACGTATTAGCAATTCTATTAAGTCATCTATACCTAACAATAACACTTGCAAGAAACGTAAATAGTTGCAACATGGCTTTTTCCTAAGGAGTCGGGTGTTCTGGAGTCAGTGGATTCTTGACATTGCAACACCCTTGTTCATAGCTGGGGTAAAGGTTGGTGAGCAATGAAGTGTTAAGCATCCCATCCCGTCTGTGGAGCTTGGCAGACACTGAACTGAGCCCTGCCAAGATCAAACGCCATGCCAGCACTTCCAGCACAATACCAGAAATGAATCTGAGATCACTGTTAAAAACGTTTTAATTTTTAACCCTTATTAGTCAAGGTAAAAAAAGCACATGTATTACAGAGTAGGTTATCTCAGCCCACAGGTAAATATAAAGGAAGGTGAAGATTGAAAATTATAATTTAGCAGCAGTGCTACACAAGCTGTAATGTAAAATGAGCTGCTGCACATTTGGAAAGAATCAGCAACATTTGTCTCATTATATCCAAAAGATACTCCCTAAGAAAACGAGGCACTGACAGTGTGACAGACTCACAAAAGCTTCAACTGACTGCAAGTCACTAGGGGTAAACTTCTTCTCTGGGCTTTTTTTCTTTCATTTCAAGTCTCCTCTACAGGATGTGAAGGTGGGCTTTACACACACACCAGCACCTACTGAAAGAGCATCTTCACATGGCATTTCAGCACACGTGTTTTAATAAAAGCACACCAGAAAGATTGATGTAAGACACCATGTCAGTAGAACAGCACATCCTTTGCTGGAAGGCTGCTTTTATCTAATTATGGTAATCCAGGCCATCCCCTCCCCCAGTGCTGTGCTGTTTGTATTTATTTTCCTTGAAGGAGAGGAGAGATAAAGCAGAACAGAAGCTTTCTCCAGCCATTATCAGCTCCTTCCCGAGCTGGATTTCAGCTAGGGGCAAGGAGAGAAGAGAGATTTAGAAGCCTTTTCCATCTCCAGAACTTAGCCTAATTTAACATTGCAATTCCTGCTGGGACTGTCGTGTGCAACCTGAAACAAGATGCAGTGGATACACACAGCTCCAGGTAATGTACCAGGAGATGCAATGACAATGTAAGCTGCCAACCTACCCAAAGCAGGTTTACTTGGGCTGTCTCGAGTTCAAAAGCAGCCAAGCCCATGGAAGTGGAAGCTTCAGTTCAGTCCCTAGACTCCTGCTCGCTGCCTCAGGTACTCTCACCTGCTCCTCAACACCAGCACTGATAAACCTGAATTAATAGATGTCCCAGTATAAAAACTCCTCAGAGACAAGTCTGGCAGCTCAGTAACCTGCCAGTGCTACGAGCAACTTTCTGAGGGGTGAAACACCCAAACAAAGACAGTAATTGGTTTATCCCTATAGCGAGTTAGGGAGATTGAAATGAAAGATCGGTGCCTTGCTGGCCCTGCCAAAGCTGGCAGTGGAAGCGTTTGTTTGAGCACAGAAGTGTGGTTATGGCAGCCCCAGCGCTGCTCCCGGGATCCGCGTTCTCGGAAACGCCGCCACCGAGCCCCAGCTCGGCTCCAGCGCTGGAGGAAGTGGGGGAAGGTGCAGATAAGGGCAACTGCTGCCCTCAGAGCGCGGCAGGTGAAACATCAACCCGGCAGAAAGGGGAACAGGCTCCAGTCACCTTCCCTCGGCTGGAGGCACTCATGGAGCTGGGAACATGCCTGCACACACGTGCACTCAGCCATGGCAACGCCCCAGCCCCGGCTGTGCCACAGAAACTGGGTTACACAATTACCCAGGTGAGCTCTTCATTCCCATTTTCCAGGTTTTATTCAGAAAAAGTCAAGCATTTTAGAGAATCTGTGCAATTTCATTAATTAGCTTAAGATGTTTAACTAAAAAAAATAACAATCCAGAAGACAATGAATTACAGCTAAATGTAGCTTCTTGCAGTTGGTGAGCTCTTTTTATAGCACTGTATATATTGTATCCATCTCTGGCAGCAATCACAGAACAGGGAACAGGAGTTGAAAGTCTCAGGATTGTGCATGCGTAATTAGATGAGACACTTCCTTCACGAGGGTAATGTGAAACAGAAGTAACAAAGCAAAACAAGAACAATCTCCTTTGTGCTGCACACAGATTACATCACGATTCATATGCATTCCTTGTACATTATTCCTTTTGTGTCCCGCACTGATCAAGCATTTTTCCTTTTCAAAAAAGGCTCTGGACAGTTTCACAAAGGGTTAAAACTTAAAAAGGGAGAAAGAAAAAAAAATCCTTGTTGAAGAATGCGGCGGTGCAAATGAAACTGAAAGCCTCGGCACATGCACATGGCCACAACAGCTAAAAAATAACTCATCACCCCCGGATAAAAACTTGAAACCCACAGTTTGAGGCATTTTAACAAATGTGTTCAATGTTTCTACTCAGCTGAAAGAAAATCAGTTGCAAAATGCACACTGAAAGCAAACAGTGAATTTTGGTAATTTCAAGATACTGAAAGCTGTACCTCTCCTTAAAAAAAATAAAAAAGGAAAAAAAAAGACAGATGTTCTGGGAATACTACGGCATTCTACCATTCCTTCTGAAGTTTAAAAAAGAGAGTAAAAAAAAAAAAAGGCAAATAAAAAATCCGCAGCAAAAAATAGCGCTGCTTCTTTTCAAGTGACTGCTCAAAATAGCTTGCAGTATTAAAATGAAAAGCCCTCAAAATGCAAGCGGAGCCCACGCCCGGAGCGGAGCGGAAGCGGGGGGCGGCCGCGGCGGGCGCGCGCCGCTCCCGGGGGCCCGCGCGGCGCGCGCAGCCAATGGCGGCGCGGCCGGCGCAGGGCGGCCTTTGAACCCCGCGGCCGCTTCCCGCGGCGCCCGAGCAGCGCGGCACAAAGAACAGCCATTTTGTGACAGCGCCGGCCGCCGCCGCCGCCCGAGCCGCCCGCCACGGCCCCGCCGCTGCCCCAGCCACACCGGGCTGCCCCCTGCTCCCAGCGCCACGCACCGGGGGCAGTTTGTGCTTAACGCGACCGTTCCCCTCCTCTCCCCCGCTCCGCCAAACGCTGGTTCGTGTGCACCGACATCTCCATAAAATGGCTGCCACGTCAGGCGAGGGTGTTGTGCTGCGCAAAGCCCTGCGCTGGGAGGTGGCTGCTGAGCAAAAACACGCCATTTCAGGCCGCGGAGCTCCAGCTCTGCACAGAAAACGGCCTGGGAGCTAGCCCACCGCATCCTATTTTTCCCCCAAAAAAAGATGTTTTCATGCTAGAGAAGCCCAGAGCTGGACACAGACACAAGGGCTGGCCCAGCCCGGCAGGGTCTGCAGCTCAAACCGTTCCCACGCTGGGTATTTCAGAGGTGGGAGAGAAACTGCAACAGATACAGGCCAAGGGGAAGGAAAACTACGTATCCCACGCCTGTTACTTGCTATCCCTGCAAAACTCACTGCTGCGCTTCAGGGGGGCCCCAGCCTGCCTCTGGCTCTGCACTTCCCATGAGGGCCGACCACGGGTGATGTACCTTCACACTACCTGCCCTTCAGACACGCAGCACAGAAGATGCTAGAAGATACAGCAGATTGTGTTCAATTACTTATGCAAATCCCAGGCACACAGGTGGGGGTCAGCAGGAACTGCAGCAGACCCAAAGCAACTTTCACTTTGGGCAAAGTTGCAGGAAATCACTCAGCTCCAAGTTCGATTTACTGTCAAAGCACAAAGGACAGGTGTTGCTGAGCACCTGGAAAGGCAGGAGTACAAGCCCCAGCTTACAAACTGTAAAGAGTTAACACCATCTCTCTCCCCAGCAATAAATCCGTCTGCTTTGGGACAATTCTCAGGCATTTTTGTTTATTCCACACAGGCCTTTGTATTCCCTTAGAACTGGAAAAGAAGGAGTCAATTCCTCAGTTAGGGCACCACAGTGGTGTGCAAGAACTGTATTTTCTTGCACTCTAACACCCTTCTCCAGCCCAGGTGAATGGCACTGGCTACATCCACCTCCTCCTCCAGCCAGGGCTCCCACCAGGACTGTGCAGGTACTTCCATGGATGCCAAGCTGGTCTCAGCAGCATGTGAAGTGCAGACACCGGTGCATTTCGGGGTTACAATACAGCAAAGTGGTGGCTTTACTTCCTAGAAATCATTTCCCCTACTTCAGGTCAACCTCAGGAAGTAAAGCACATTTTATGACATTGAGCTGACTCACACCTCACAAATAAGCTCAACAGGGTTCACTTGCAAATATCCTGTGCTCAATTGTTCCCACACTTCAGGTGTGTTGGTGTCACACAGAGCAGGTTAATTTAGAGAAAAAAAAAAAAAAAGATGTGAAGAGGGAGAAGGGTAACCTCACACAACAGGTGTTAAATGTAAATAGATCAATTATGATAAATAACCTTTCAATGAAAACCCCAAAAGCACAGACGCTATGCAAATCTCATACCCCTAAGGACAAAACCCCCTGTGGGACTCCTGCTACATGGCTCAGATTTTAGCTCTTATTCCTTTCCAACACTGGTAAAATACTTTCAATTTCCTCAACAAATTATGTCTATTGCTGCTCTTGTTGATAATCTCCAAAAAAGCATTAAAATTTATATACTATGTAAAATAATTTTTATAAATGGTGACTTTTTACATAATATTTTGTGTGCAGCATTTACAGTAAAGAAAGCACAGTATGAAAATCTGATGTGTTTTTAAACTGCATTATTAGAAAAGCTCTGTTTAAGTGCTTCAACAATCCCTGAGGCTAATTTAGTTATTAATAATTTCAAATTAAACCATCTTACCCACATTTATTTTAGAATTTAAAATTTGACTGCATTTTTAAAACACCCAGAATACCATCCACGTTTATACTAGAAGGTTACAGCAATTTAATAATAAATATATTGCCACAGTATTTCAAGTTCGTGTGCTTAAGGAAGGTTAAATACTGGACATCAGAAATACTATTCAAACACCTGAACATCACATAGAGCACATGTGATACAACAGACAGTTCAGAGTTCTTTTTTATTAATGTCGGTTAAAAATGCAGGAAGACAACACCAGAGAAAAAGAAACAAACCAAGATCCAACTGAAATTAACAAAATGCAAAACTCAGTAACATTTACAAACCATAAACCAAAAATGCATATAGTTTAATTTCCAATTTTTGGAAGAGTCGACCTTTTAAATACAAAATGAGCTATTTGGTAATTGTACTTCTGCATTCCCAGCACACAAACATTTTCAGTATTTCATACTTTTCCCACATAAAGATTAAGTTTCTAAAAATCTGTAAATAATCTCATTACTTGGCAAAAGTAAATAAAAATACTCTGAGCAAAAATACGTTAAACAAAACAGGCAAATCATTTGGTGCCTCTTGTTAACAGTCCCAGTGTATATTTTATGATACAAAATGCCATCACCAGCAGAACAAAGTCTGGTTAAATTGTATAAAAATATTCTAAAATACCTCCACAGAATCAAAGTTCTACAAGCTCAAATAAAATTTGAAGTAAGAGGTATCCGACAAACAGGCACTTTCTAGTTTATATTTTAAAATAAGCTTTTTTTCATTCATGTAACTTTTTCTTGTGCCTATTTACTATAATTTACTACTACACCAGGCTTCTGTATGGCCCTCAGTTAAAGTTTAGACTTCTGAGATTCTTCAAAGAAAAATTTGCCTTGTATGTAAAATGGTGCAATGCAGCAATGGCTAAACCGACAAGGTCATTTTTCACAGCACAAAAAACCTAAAAACTGAAATTCAAAAGCTGGAAAAACATCATACAGGGGCAAGGGCTGCCCTGAATAAAGGTACAGTACCTTTTGCCTAGGACATGGGCCCTTAAGTCACAACACAAGTTTCAGAAATTGCTACAAAAAAAAATTAGGGTGTGGCATGCTAACAATCTCAAGGTCATTCCTTAAAAAGGAAGCAAAATCAGTAAAATGTTTTCTATTAAGCACTGACAGTAACCCAAGGCTGTCAAAGTAAACAGGGTATTCACAGGTTTTACAAAAAAAAAAAAAAAGAAAGTTGATAGGTCATACCTCGATGCATTGCTGTGGACTGAACCCTCCTCTCCTTGGCTTTTGTCCTTATTTCTCATCATCTTTTTATTCTTAAATATTAAAAGGGGGTCAGGGGTGTCTGTTTGCTTTGAAGTCCTGTGCCCAGGTATTTACTGTCAAAAGTTGAAAGAAAGGTAAGGTCCCAGTTCGTTTCACTGGCTTTCATTATCAGGAACAAAGTCCTGACGCTGCAATGATATTGTTATAACAATACACAGCACTGATCAACACGGCAAACCGGAGATTTAAAACAAATAATCATTTTTACAAGAAAAATCCGAGAATAAACACAGGAGAGGAGCATCCTGCAAACTTTCCCAAAGTAACACTGGATGCAAATAATCTCTGTATCTTATTGCGTCATCCCAATACAGCACAAATCGGTCGAAAATCAAAGTATTCAAAACGGCAGAAATCTAAAAATTATTATTATTAATTGCTCACCTACCTGATCCATGCACCGCCGCCAGGACCAAGTCGATATTAGTTTCGGGTAGTGGAAAAACATTAGATCCAAAATATTTGTAATTATACCGATAAAATATAAATTTCAGAAAATGAAAAAAAATATATATTCTAATCCCAAAAATATGCTGCCGATAAAGCAAAAGAAGCGGTAATTAGTACAAAAATGTCCGGGGGAAAAAGCTCATTAGGAGAGCGCACAAAAATGGAGGTACGCCATGGCTTCTAAGCTGGAAAAACAACGACCTGGGCTCTCTCCACGGCTTCTTCTTTCCAGCAAGGCACGAAAAGGGAGCCCTCAAAAGCTGCTTTTCTGCCCGAAAAAGGTCCGCTCGGCCCCCGATTAGTGCCTAGGAGAGGCAAGGGGCTGTGGGGGCCCCCTGAGGCTGCCTGAAAGTTAGGGAAAGTTGCGTAAAGTGTTGGGGAAGGCACGGAGCTGAGCGCGCTCTCTCTAAGGCACAGCCGCCATCTAGAGCTCCTTCCCAGCTCTGAGCTCTGCCTTTGATTGACACTCTCTACATTTACCCCACAACTCAGGTGATGTACCATAGACCCACCCCTTCATTTCTACCAAAAAAAGAGAGAGCCTCCACCTAAAGGGTGCCTGCTACCCCACAGCCCTGGCTCCTTCCAACTACCCCAGCTCAAGGGGCACCTTAACCCCATGTGGCTCAGGCACCCTTTGGAAGCCAGAAAGAAATGGAATTTGTGCCTTTTGTTTTAAAGATTTGCTAAATATTTCAGTGCCTGGGCTAAAATTACTTCCTCCCTGGACAGGAAGTGGTGCTGTTACAAGCCATTTTGAAGGCATGGAAGTGGAGCTCACAGCCATGCAGGCAGCAGCAGCCCACCCCGGCGGTCACCCCACCCAAGGGGCAGCTTCCCCCCAGTTCGGTGGGGGAATCCCCAGACAAGAGCTCTTCCCTTTGCCCCCCAGTGCTGGCACTGGCAGGGGGGGACAGGAGCATCCTCCACTCCCAAGCCAACCCCACAGAGCTGAGATTGCCCTCCAGCTCCACAGCGCCTCCCTGGTGGTTCCCCCCAAACTCAAATCCAGCGGCCACACCGCTTCCATCAGCTACGCCAAGGCACTGCGGTCAAGCCAGTCCAACTCCATCAAACTGCTCATTTCTCATGCATTTTCTTAACCCATTCATGGTCATTAACAGATTTTAACACAACAAATTGATTTTAAAGCTGCACAACAGCCAAGCTGCAGAATTGCAAATCAATCAATGGACATCTCCAACACAACATCCTGGAATTGAGAGGATGTATCACCAAGGGAATGGAGGCGATCCAAGTACCCCCATACCACTTGATTCTGACTACCAGTTGTCTTCCATGACCAAAACCAACCCCTTAAAGCATAAGAACATCTTGCATATTCATAAGCATCACAACAAGACACAGCCATCAGCCACTGGGGGACCACCGGAGGACAAAGGGGCAATGGGCTAGTTTGGGTTTCTATGGGAACATCCATGGCACAGCATCCCAACAGCCCAAAACCATTGGCTTCGACCAGTAGAACCAACACCATCCCTTTTGATTCCTCCACAGACCTGCCACTTATCTCCTACAACCATCCATCCTCTTTCCACAAGGGGCTTCATTAGGAACTCTCCAATGCCACAAGCCATTAAAAAAAATTCCACTTTACCAATTATTCACAGAAGACTCCTTGCACCTCGACTGCAAGAACTAAAGAACCACAATGCAAGACTATTCCAAATATTTTTTGTAACACTAAGGAAATCCACTCATTTGAATGAGAAACCCTTCAGGTTGGTCCCAGAATCCAACTCCACCATAAAAACACATGGCAAAACCAAAGTGGGGCAAGCGTGTACCACCAAAATGGCTGGATGGAACAGGCATGAGCAACTCATCATGGCAAAAATGGGTATTTCCAAAAAAGTCTGAGCAAGGCAAATAGTTAAACACAGACAATGAACAGGAATTTGTTTGGGTTTTCAAATATAATTTCAAGATTATCTCAGCCCAGGTTTACCATCTTGACCCTCCAGCACAAAACAAAGACAACTTTGAGTTTCAGGTTAAACATATAGAGAAGAAATGCCTACAGTCAAATTATTAGATCCACTAGAAACCTGTAAGGAAATCACAGCTTCAAATATTAGAACCATTTTAGAATTCATTTGCAAAGGTTAAAATGTCTTTTGTAGCCTTATCAAAAATAACTCAATTTTTCTCATCAAACACATGGCACAGTATCGTGACACTAAGGCTACATGCAAGAGCAGTGAAGCACATTGGACACTTGCACAGAACAATTTTAAGACCAGAGAGACTGTTCAGGAAGTCTGTAGTCCAGGAAATCTGTTGAAAAGTTTCTGTACCCACACACAACCCAAGAACATACCTAAAAAAGTTACACAAAACATTCAAGTACTCCTTTATTGTCATATTTTCTCAGCCTTCAATTGGTATCAATTCCATCTTAAAATAACTTCACAAAGTTCAGCAGCAGTGCCCTGACAATAGGCCAAGTACTGAAAACCCCTCATATTAAGCACCTGAATGAACAAGCCAGCGAATAAAAATTCATTGGAAGTCATGGCAAAGTGAACGTAATTTGCAAATGAAAACCACATTTGATACCAAGTAAAGCACAAAAATTTACCTTGCCTCCAGTACTTAGCTAAAGTATTTCTCAGTTTAATAGCAACCAAAAATGTAACCCACTTTAGTATCAACTCAACAAAAAATATTCAGCCAGAAAGGACAAACACAAAGTGTGAAATAAACCAAAACCTTTTATTTAAAATCACTTCATAAATTACATTTTCTCAAAATGTAAAGCAGTAGCAACAGATCTTTTACCAAATTAATTTGCCTGTCATGCAAAAACAACCCAAAAGGAAAATTTTGCCACCCAGTCCTCAAAGAGATCCATCACTGGATAGTCACTGATTCATTCAAATGCAAGTCCATTTTGATAGGATGGTCACAACCCAGATCTTCTCTGGTTTAATAACATGAGAGTCCACGTTTTAACATCCTTTTCTTGGACAGACATCCCAGCACTCATGCATTAGTCCATTTCCTCAACCTCTCATTCCCCAGTGGAACTGCCATCTTGGTGTCTCATTCGTAGACTCCTTTTGACACTCTTCAGCTGAATGGATTCTTTATGAAAAATTAGAAGAAAAATGCTGTTGGAACACACATCATTGCTTTAAACTAAGACATTCAACTACTGTACCTTGAAGATAATTTAAACATGTAACTCATGCTTCATTCCATGTTACACAGTCCACAATATCTACTTTTATCAGAAACAATGTCAAATAATCAATTCAAGAATAAAAATAAAATGCACCAAAACTATAAAAATAAATGGGAGAAAATATTAGAAGTCCAAGAACCCTTTCAGGATCCATGAATTCCATTTGAAATTTTTAAACCACTAGAGAAATCCGTGGTGGGAAATCAAAGAAATTTGCTCTTGCAACCATTTTCATTGCACTGTGCCATCCCCTGAAGCTGACATTGTGTAGCAGAACACCAAGGTTCTTGTAACAAACCAAAATTTGTAAGTACTCTTCAAGCTCCTTTCTTCAAAGACACAGATCCATCCAAGCCAATGAAAACTGGTTTCTTATAGACAGATGGTGACTGGACACAAGACATTCCACCATCTTAACCCAGTTTTCCAGCTCATGAAAGATGTACAGTGCAACAGCAAACACACTTCCAAGCAAATGGAATGACTGCTTTAGTTACTGGTGGGAAAGGACACACCAGAAATCAGACAGAAACAGTCACAAGTCACACTAGCTACCTTTAGCAAGGTAATTCCAACTGTACTCATCATGGAACTGCAACCAAGCCCACAGGTGAGGGACAAACCAAACTGAACAAACAATATCCATATGGATAAATACAAACCCCATGTTCCCATCTTTCTGTCTTCTTCCAAGAAATATAAGCTTAATTTACTTCAAGTAAAACCTTACTCCTCCTCACATGCAAAACTTACGTACAGGAAGTTACTAAGTGTTAAGAACATCATTTTGAAACCAATGCTGATATGCAAAAAGGGTTTTTAAATGTCTTCATGATTTTGAGTATCTGCATTCCAACGTCAATTTACTTTTTGAATATGTATAGGTTTAACCTCATTTTAGTCTGAAAGCCAACTTCACCACCACTCTGCTCCCTGATAATCCTGGGCAGATTCTGACAAGGGATGCAGAAATTACCCACAGCCCAGCAAAAACCAGTGGGGCCATCTAGTGGTCTCTGCCTCTGCATCCCAGCTTCCCCAGTCTCATCTCAAAATAACCAGTTACAGCAAAGCAAAGAGCACTGGAAGCAGTGCAACAAGCCCCAGCCTGACTTTCTCAAGTACCCATGTGTCCTGTTTTATGCTTCCCTGTTTTAAATACAATGGGAAAGTCGTGCACATAGAAGTGGAATATGGCATCTGGTAATTTCACTTTGTGCTGTGAAACACGCAGAGCTGCAGGAGTATTCAACCCCAGGACATTCATGCTTTCAGAAACAGAACTTTCAAGTTTAAAGAAATGCTCCGTTTCAAACATTCAACTCATCCTCAGTTAAGACAATGTATTAAATATATTGAAAGGTGTTTTTCTGTCCCACTAAGCTAGTTTTGGGGTTGCTTGGGGTTTGGTTTGTTTTTGTTTTTTTTTTTTTCCAATTCTCACCAAATTAATTTCAAATCTATTTAGGCATTTGAAGATTAATTAAAATTTTGAATGATTTTTCATGGTAATACCTTGACAGAAGCATCAAAACAGGAAAAAAAAACACCACAAAGTTTTCCATTATTGACATAATCAAACTGAGAAGTACTAAAATACGTACAGTAGATATCCCATAAATAGGACCATTAAAATATTTTTAGTTATTTTTAATAAGCTTAAGATATAGAAATCCAATTACTGACATCAACTTTCCTCACCTCTAAAAAGGGTGCTTTAGTTATGCATTAGTCACCCTTCAAAAGGCTCTTTCCAGTTGGGTTAGCCCTCTGCCTCAGACACTCACAGGACCTGCCAAAAGCAATTTCAGGGCAAATTTCCCCGCTCAGTTCACCTACACTGGGTTGGACCAAGAACTTCACAAGTAACCCCATGACCTTCATCTTAAATGCTTCTCTAAATCTTGTAAAATAATTAGCAGTAAACAGAACTGATGAGGTATTATAATTAAGAACACATTCTTGTTCTCCAAGTTATTATACATCAAAAAGATGCCACAGGAATGTCCAAAATATTAACAGCAGCCTCTACACTTGTGAAATTTACATTTGCTTTAAAAGATTTCACAGCATTTGTTTACTTAGGAATTAAGGCACATTATACTAAGAAATTTCAATAATGTTACAAAAATACACTCCTCCATGAAGATATATGCAGTGATCCTACATTTGAGGTAGTTACTGGAAAACCCATTTTTTTCCCAGATGACATGAGTCTACCATTCCTTCTGTAAAATGATTTAGGCATCTGCCCATTTTTCAAGCTTCTGTTATCTACCAGTTACTGGTTTGGTTTCCAAGCACTGTTATTTTGGTCATGATAAATCAGGGACCTGGGTAATGCTGTAATCCTGACAAAGTTTCCCTCAAACCACTGGTAACATGTTGGCACTCCATGCCATCCATTTCCAACCTGCCTAAAGGTTCAAGGCAACAATTACAAAACATCTGAGTTTACAAAGTTTTTCTCTTCAGCTTTTTTTGCAATTATTTGTTGCTGTATTAAAAGATTGCAGCAACAACAGACATCCCTTATGGCCAAACCCACTGCTTCAGCCATTGCAGGTCCACTGTAACCCTGCATTCCTTAAAGGGTGAGACTGAAGCCCAACACGAACAACACCCATGCATAAGACACCAATACATCCACAAACTATTCCAGAATGAAATCTGAGGCTCAAACTCTTAACTAAGGTGACCTACTTGGGAAAGGGAATTCACTCCAACAGAGGGAGCAGAATGGGCAACATGAGGTTCTGAGCAAACCAAACCTCAAGTTTTACACTTCAAAGCCCATTAAACCAAAGTTTTATTCTCAGCTACATCCCTGGTAACTTTTACACTGGAGGAAAGAAGTTCCTCTATTGCCAGCTAAGTCCATTATGTTATTCTGTACCATCCTTAGCAAGGAACTAAGTGCTCTGGACAGCCCGAAATCTGCTTTTACCACCATTAGATGTTCCTTAAGCAGAGCAGCAAAAGCACAACCCATGTAGGGTTGGGTATTTATAGGTAAGAAAGGCTATTTCCCAGGTTTGTCAGATTTCAAGGTTAATTCCAGATAAGATGTGGCTTTATTCACAAATGCACTCTTTTGTGGGTATTATTTTTAAATAATACATTTTACTGCATTAAGCAAAGTATGCCAACTTTAATAAAGCTCCTGGTGTTTTCGAGTATTTTCTCTCATCTCTTAAAAAGGGAGTTAAAAATCAGTGCTTCAACTAAACACCACGTTAACCAAATAATGCAACACCAGATCTTTCAAGATCCACACACTGGAATGCTTTCACAACTGCTTTTTGAAACAACTTATTTTGTAGACAACCATTTCAACTAAGTCTTTTAAAGGTTTCACATTCACCTCTTCCTTTAGGTAAGGATGGTAAACCAGAAACGGATGGAAAATCACTCACAGTGTAACTGAAAAGCCAAAGTCCTACTCAAAGAGCCAGATCTGACAATAGCTAATTTACAACCCAATGAAAAAAACAAAAATGCACACAGAAAGATGTAGCAATCACACAAAAATTAATATTGAAATGGAACATGAGTCACATGTTTAGAGATTCTAGCAGGTGACTGGGGCTAGGAAGGCATCAGTGGATAGCATAAGAAGAGTTTTGAGGAATAGCTGGAGAAGAAACATATCAAGAAATTTACTGCTGGACACACCTGCAGTGGGAAAAATAACTTCAGACTTCTGAAAGAACAAAGTAATAAAACTTACAGACCACAGTGGCAGAAGAAATTAAATACTTATCAAAACTAAGTTTGTGTACACACATTAAAAACTTAATTCCTCAAAGCCCATGAACTCTTTTGTTACATCTTTTTCTAACTGCTTTGCTTCAGGACTGAAAACTCAAATGGTAAAACTGGTCCAAAATGAAACTGATCCAGAAGCAGCAGGAGGCCAGACTAAGACAGCCTGGCAAGGTCTGCACCTTCTCCCACGAATTCCATTTCCTCTGCAGAAGGGCTCTACATTAGTCTCCACACTATGGAGTGGAAGAGAAGCACAGGACTCTGGAGTACAAAACCAGCTTCTCTCCCTGCTCCTGAGGCAGTGCAGAAGGCAATGGCTGCTGGAGGGCTCTACTAACAAACACAGCCATGGGACAGCTGAAATTCACTGTCATCTAGCCACTAAAATGAGTGGATTTCCATCTTGGAACATTTTCCCAAGTTATCTGAGGCCTAAGAAGGGTTTTGCTCAATCAGGTGGCATGTGAGACTAAAAGAAACTGTCTCTTAAAGAAAAGCATATATTCCAAAGCACAGTGCTCCAGGAATAGAGCTTACACATAAAAAAAAGTTAATCCATGCACACAAACTGCAATGGTTGCCCTAATTAAATATGCAGAATCAAGGAATCTGAATTTTAAGCAGAGAGAAAGACAAAAGGACTTGGGTCTTTCCACAAGCAACTTCCAAGAAAGTCACAAAATGTGCCAGAGACAACAAAAGGTCAAGACCAAATCCCTTTCAGTTAAGGAAATGGGAAAAAATTCTCTCCCTATATTCATCCAGTATAGAACTGAATTAATTTACCTACACAAGCCTGCCAATTTTATGTTTTGACTATATGAGGAATAATTTCAAGTCTATCAGTCAGCAGTTTAATTTAAAAAAATACAGGAGACTGTACTGGCATTTATCATTTGTGCAAAGCCAGAGCTTTATGAATGAAGAAGAGAAACAGAACAATTGTAGAACAGGAGACAGTGACTGTCTGCTCAAAGGCTCCCACTGATCCTGACAGAAGCATAAGGAAACTCAAGATGCTTGTACAGCAAGTTCTTCCTGCTATACTTTCCACACCATTTGTTATCCAAATTGTGTGTAGTACCTCTCTAGAGACAGACATCAGCATACCAAAAACCCTTCTGAACAAGCATAACTATGATACAAAAGTTCTCAGTGAAATGTGGAGTCAAATCACAGAAGCCCCCAGAACTGCAATCAGATCTGGAAGCTGTTCTGCAGCCAGCCGGGGAGAGAGCACTATCCAATACTGCTCACTTCCCCAGAGCCCAGCAGGAATGATCCAGGGTTCTTTTCAGCTTTTCTGAAACACACACACACACACATGGCCTCACACTAATGACCTTCAGAATGTATCCAGCCAAAGCCTTCAGCCACTCAAACATTACAGCCATGTGTGGTTGCTGGCGTTTTTTTAAAGCTAAAAAGTAAATGTTATTAGGAATAACAACTTACCAGTGCTTCAACCAAGAGCAGCTATTTTGCTTACAGTGAGTAAATCAATTCCTCAACATATCTGTAGGGAAAATGGGATATTAGAACACTTGAATTAAAACAAATTCAGAATTAAAAGAGATGTAAACCTTAAGGTCTACCAGACCAAGCAATAGCTTTTATTACAAAAGCCCTCATTAAAAAAAAAAAAAAAACAAACCCCAACAAACACAAAAAAAACAACCATTCCCAGCTCACAGCATGTGCTAGAGAAGTTATTTTATTAAAAAAAATTTAAATTATCACTAAGGAACCTGTTATTAAAGAACCTGAGAACAACTTAAGAAATTCAGACCCAGTCCACAAATTCATTGAGAAGAAACAAAAAATATATTCTTTGAAGTTTTCAAAAAAGATCAATCGGGCATCAAGTCTGGAAGCATGCTTAAGCAAACCGACTTGCCCTTCACAAGAGAAAAGAAAATGTGTTTTATTGAGAGGAGGTATCTGCTGGATGCAGGGCAATTATGTAACACATTTATGTAGAACAAATTATCTACAATATCTCAAAGTTACTCATGTATGGGCAAGGTCCGAATGAGGAAATCTGACTCTGAAAATGCCTATTGGCAATCTGAATCAATAAATTCTTAATCAGTTACCTTAAGCAAAGGTAAAAAGATTAAAGACCTGAAACAACTCATGAACCCCCTTTCCAGGGTAAATTTCAACTACGTGAAATAAGACATTCAAGTTTATCCTCCTGACACATACAAGCAAACCACTTCTCTTGTAATCTCTCAGAATCTACTTATATTTAACTACAGCCTCAAATGCATAAAAATTAATTAACCTATCCAGTGACAGCACACTGTGCAATCCTAAATTCTTCTCTTCCATTTGACAGCTACTCAGAGGTATAAAAAGAAATATGGGATGAACAGGATTGTAATTTCTTTGTTGATGTAATTTACTTGAAACGCTTATTATGGAAAAAGTCTTTAAAAAGGGAAACGACAAAAAAAATAGCAGTAGGCTGGCAGAAGCATGTAGAATATCCTAATGCATGTGAAATTTAGAGGTTTAAAAAAGTGTTAATGATATTTTAAAATGTATTTACATGTGCACACGCAGCTGCTACTAAATGGAAGCACAGAACTTCTGCGAAGTGCCCATCCACCATTTTAGAAGAATCACAACATGGCTGCTGGACCATGATCAGCCATGAGGCATCCACCAGTCATCCAAGGCATGAAATATGAACCAGGGAAACAAGTGTTACTTGGGCCCTTTGAATCATTTCACTCAAAAAAGGCCACTTAGAAACTACAATCTATATGAAGACAGGTAAAGTTAATGACTGGAAGACTCTCAATTTACAGCTCTCAGCCATTTTTAATAATTCACGGCACAGCTACACACCCATCACTGCTTCCATGTTGGTTCTTGTTTTCTTTAGCTCTAGAGCAAGCACACAGCTATGGTAGTTTGACAGAAACTTTAATGAGGGTAGTATTTAATATGGCTGTCACCACAAAGCACCTTCCTTTAATGACAGTGTTATGAAGACTCCACCAGAGTTTTGTTCTTCTGACCTCAGCACACTTGTGCAAAAGGAATCTTGGGTGTGTCAGAGTGCTATCACGTAGTAGTGACACTTCTCTTCTTGGAATTGAGTGGATAAACCAAACAATGAGCTTTGTGAAAACAGCACGAGGATGTTGGTAATATACTGCATTTCATCACATTAGTTGTTTTTTCACTATTACAGAATATGCCCCTGTACTTTAAGTTTTTAATTTTTACATCCAAAACACATTCACTCTTAAACTACAGAATCAATCACCAAAGCCACAGGTTTATGCCACAAGTCAGAAACCAGATCTTGGATGTGCAAGTGTTCGCTGAAAGAAATTAACTTTTCATGTTAACAGCTGTATTTCCTGTATCTAATGTCAAAATCTTTTAATCAGACTACCTGCTATAATTGTTGTAGCCTGGGTGATGAAAAAAATCCATCCCCTATTTAAAAATAAACATGAATTTACTTTTTCTACGTTATCTAATAGCCTGTTTTTGTTTTAAAATTACAGACACTTGAAGTACAGTACAGCCTACCACACAAAGCACGCCCAGCATCATAGATGCCCCAAAGATTGGCACTAACCATCACACAGTGCATCTCTTTTTTCAGCAAGAAGTCAGGTCAGACACCCAAAAGCTATGACCTGGTATCACATTTTCTCTTGTATAATTTAATTAACAAAATATTTTGGCAAAGATGATGTGTATCACCACACCAACATTCTTCCATGTACGCTGCCAACGCTACCAGAATCTATTCTATGAGAATACTTAACACGGGTTCATATCCCCACACTGAACAACTTCCTCTACTGAGGTTTGGACTCAGCCTGAGAGGTTGTCTTGATCCCCCTCGACCCTCACAAGCACACTGTGGCGTAGCCATGAACTTGGAACTTCCCTCAAGTCCCAGTCGTGTGCATCTAACCCACTGAGGTCTACTTCTCCTAGAGGGGAAGCCACTGTTAGCTGAAAACAAGTTGTTCTTGCAAGAAAAGGCAGCTCTGAAGAGCTCGCAAAAGGGACAGTTAAAGCTGCTTTTATTGTAATGTCTATTCAGCACTATCAGCATTAGGACAATACTGGGAAGATGCAAGACCATCAGGATCAAAGTGCTGAATTTCGCATTTATAATAAAATGCTCAGGTCAGGCAAGATCTGATCTTAAGCACTGTGATTTTCTAATTTTTACTTTTCTACTTTTTTTTTTTTTCAAGAGCAGGTTAGTTAAAAATTGCAGATTCAGACACTGCAGAATTTAATACCAGGAATATAAATTGAGTCTGACAGGTTCAATCCCATCAGTGTTATCAGACTTTTGTGTGACCCAAGCTGGCCTTGCTTTTATCGTAATAGGCTGTGCAGTATCTGTGATTTTTGACCCTTGAAACTGAAAACTTACGTGGGATTTTGGATATGCCCGGTTGTTCTTAAGGTATGAGATCATTTCTAACACAAACTTCTAGTTCTCACACTTGCCATCAGACAGTCACACGATGAAGTTGCAGGAACATTCTGACATATCACCTTGCTGGTTAGCTGTGTTTGCTGCAGGACATCCATGATGGTGGCACATGTCCAGTATCTATAAATATAATTTGAACTCTACCTTGCCCATCAGCAGTGACTCACTGCAGATAAAGGTTTATTACAACCCTAAGTGATATTTTTGTAAAGCTTAGGGAAAATTGTGTACGATATCTTTTCTGTGAACAGACTGAAGGCTTCATCCCAGCCAAAAAAAAACCTAGCTGCACTCAGGTGGGGGGTTCACAATTGTATTTTCGGGTTATCATTGTGAATTATGTAACTTGAAAAAGCAAATCATCAAAAGTATTTTTGGGAATCCCGATACACGTGTCCTCATGAAGACGCCTCACGCTCTGAGGTCCTGAGTATGCACACAAGTACACGAGCATGGGAAGCTGTGAAAAGGAACCAGTCAAGACAGGCAAACAGGATCCCCCACTTTTAATTACAGAGTGGTGCAAGCCTGACTCAAAGGTTACTGATCCTAAATGCAGAATTGAAGTGTAGAAACAAAAAATAAACATTAAAAAGCCGCTTTGTTTACACTGCAAGGAGAGCAAGGTATCTTGTAACAACTGGGTACCACTTTAGACTTTTAGAATAAAATTTACACCAAACCCAGAATTTTAAAGTTTATTGTACAAACAATTTCTCGAAAAGGAAAAGCTTATGAGCATCCCTGGCTAATAAACCAATACCTTGAACTAAGGAAACGCATTCCTGAAGTTTGATTAGACAACATCCTTAGGTGATGACAATCCTTTGGCTTCACCACATGTCAACATGGTCATAGCAAATTGTTAAAAAGTTGTACTTGTGAGTGACCATAAAATCTTCAAAGATGCAGGAGACATTAAGATTGTTGTAGTACGTACATACTAACTATTTCCAAATGCACTAAGCTTGAAAGAAAATAAATTCAAGAAGGTAAAACACTGAAACTTAAATGTTTAATGTTTATTATGAAAAAAATTGTTTCCAGGATGATTAAAAACCAAAAAACATAAAACAAACCAACCCCACAACACAGTGTAACGTACCTGGCACGCACGGTACAGAATTTTGCTCAAGGTCTTTTACCCAACCAGTCATCTGAATCTTTGGAAGAACAATATCCAGTAATAGCCCTTAAAGATAAAAAACAACAAAACCAGGTTTGTTTGAAAACGAGGTACAGAAAAGCTCATTAAGTCCTAACACTCTTGACTGACAAACTTTCTGAAAACACGTAAAGGAAATGTCCTTGAATAAAGCGAAGTTTTACCAACAGTACAAAACCAATATTCTATCGCTGTTACGCGTTACTCGCCAAAAACAAGAAACAGGCCCCCAAAAATCTCCTCTGTCAATTCCTGAAGTCTTGGGTTGCTACCTTCAAATACAAATTCTACAGTTTCCCCAAACATTGATGCTACAAACTCATTAAGTAAAAAAACCTAAATTTTCAAAGTTTAATGTAGGTTTTCACTGGTGAAACAGGACGTACAGAACTTCAGTTTATATGCAAACACTGTCCTTTTCCACCAAATACTATATATATATATGTATCCATATATTATAAAAATAAACAGTCCGCTTATTAAATAGCCTCAGTAAACTGAAATTTATACCCAAGTAGCACATAAACATGACATTATATGAAGATAGTCTACCTGTAACCCCAAAGAAAAGCTTTTTAGAAGTCCAGACAATTTATAAAATGTGTCCCGTCCTTCTGAGACTTTTTTTCTCTTCCCATCTGCACAGTAGCAATTTACAGTTTCAAAAAAATAACAAGGAAATGAATATACTAACACAAGGTATAACCATTCTTACCTAAGAAAAATAAGGCATGAACGAATCCTCAGGAAGCTCGTCAGGAAACAAGGTTCAGTTCACGAAATCCTACCTGAAAAAACAAAGTAGGAAAATTTTCAGTATTTTGCTTTAGAAAAGCAGTGTTAGTCATATGCCTGAAGTCCATCAATCTTTAGTAATTATTGAGTCGGGAAAAACTTATGATTGCAGTAACTGTCTTTTGATCTGAACTCCAAAAATAAAAGTTTGAGTGGCTGTACATTCCTGGCTGAAGAAAAACCCACTGGAGATGAGTGACTGACATACAACATACATGATCTGTGTTTTTCACGAATAACTGCAGTCTGCTCGTCTGTCTCCCATTACTTTAATTTTGAAAGACTCAAAGCTAAAATTCCAATTTAAGATTTTTTTTACTGAGTAATTTATCACACAATATCTCTCAGCCCTTTTACTTTTTTTTCCACATTAAAACCTTTAGCAGAAGGCTATACAAAATTAAATAAAACATCTAGTGATAGCAAGGTTATTTTAAAATGGCTTCTGTCATCAGTGTCTCTGAATTTTAAGTCCTAAGTTACTTCATCTCCCCAAAAAAACCATCTTTTTGCCCTCTAGAATACAGTTTTAAAGCCTTCAGCTTCTTTAACCTTTAATCAGATCTCAAACTATGTTCTTTTAACACAAGGAACACCATATTTGCACAACCTCTAGCCAACTTTTCTTGCCTTTTGTGAAAAGCCATAACATTTTATTTTGCAGCAATTATATTTATTACCAGCATTACTTCACACTCAAGTGTAGAATCATTCTGCAAATATACAATTTTAAAAACCGGTTTCATGCTGAATTAAAAGATGCATAAATTCAAACACCTACACCTTAAAATATGAAAAAACCTGCCGCAGAACTATTAAATAAAACACATTATGAATTGCAAGTAATTTATTTTCTGGATAATTACCTATTTTATTTTCAGCTGTTAAAATAAACCAGTCAAAACTATTTAAAAATTATCCTGTAATATACTTAAGACAAATCCAGGAGACACCCACCTAAAGCTAGAACTTTCTTTAGGGCAAAGTGTGTATGCCAGAACCTGTTCTACACTGCAGAACTGTTGCTGGGGTTATAAAACCACCATAATCCAAATCTAAAATAAAGACACCGAACACTTTGCATAAAGGTGACAGAAGTCCAGTGGTTGTTAAAACTTGTATTTGTATTTCCAAAAAAAAGGGCTAATTTCAATTGTTGCAATGACAGATCCTTATTTGCAGAGGAAGTACCGAAAAAATGCAGATTTACCTCCAACTGCAGTATTTAAAATCTGCACAGAGTTTTATAACCTTGCACAAGCGTACACCATTAAAACGCAACAAATATGGCTATACACAACCTCCAATTAAAACTAAAGTTTTTAGTATTTACGTTTTGCTCCTTTACAAAGAGTTTTTATAAATTTAAAATTACAATTTTACCCTGAAATTGGTAATTGCTGAACGCAAGCCAACCCAAAACAAACGTCAGCCATTACATTTAAACTTGCATTTTTAGAAAGTCTTGCAATAGGTGTTGTACAACTTCTAAATTATGAGAACACCGAAACGACGGTTAAAATGTTTTGCAATAAGAAGTAACTGTGAGATCTCGGAAAAACCTATAAACTGAATAATAAAAACAAACCTGATACCGTGAAATGTTTTTTAAAAGCTTTCCATGTCAGACGCAAACTCATCCGTTTCCTTATCGTGCAATTCGTATTTAAGTAACTCTCTTTTCTTTTCGTAGTGTCGCCTAAATCACAACCGTAGTATTTTGCCAACTTTAAACCGTAGACTTGGCATGACCGAGCTTTGTTTTTCTCAAGCTTATAAGTTTCTACATTGCCGTTTTAATTGCAAAATCAAATTTGCACGTAATTCCTAGGAGTTTTCTTTTAAACTTCTTCACCTGAATTGCTGTTTCTCCAGTGAAGTAAATTTTTCTCTATTGTTTCATAAAGTACCAATCTGTCTCCTCCGCAGCCTGTTTCTCTTACTGGTTTACAAAGAGTTAAAAGCCAACACCCCACAAAAAAACCACTCCAAGTTTTATTTTTAAGAGAAAAGGACATGGCGTCTTTGTTCTTAGAAACTACAAAAACATATCCCCATCCGAACAGCGACGGGCAAGAAACGCTCTTTACACAGACACGGGGCTAAACATTTCAGTGATGCTGTCGTACAGCCTTCACCTCTCCCCCCTCCCTCCACTGCTGCATTGGGGTTCCAGGCTGGTTTGCAGACACCCCCCGTGAACGCCGCGCTGGGGGGAACCGGTCTGCAGCCCCCCAGTGCTCGGTGCTGCACAGGGGAGCCAAACCCCGCCGCTGCTCCCCCCGGGGCTGCTTCGGGGACAGGGCGTGCGGAGCCTCCCGGGTGCTGCAGGAGAGCCAAGGCAGCGCCCGCAGCCGCCCAGGGTCACCGGGGCTCCCCTTGTCCCGCTCTCCCCTCAGCCCAGCCCGGGCTCGGGCACGGGCGGGGGTCCCCGAGGGTACCCGCAGGTCCCCTCAGCGAGCGGCGGGGGGGGAAGGAGGGGGCAGGGGGAGGCAGCGCCCCCTCCCCCTCCCGGCTCCAAGGACATTTTGTTTTTCCTCCCAAGGACAAAGGACAATGAGGAGCCCGGAGACTCCGGCACTTACCCGGCGAAAAGCAGCCCGCTGACAGGCACCCGGGACCCCGAGGACGGGGCGCTGCTCCCGGCTCTCCCTGCCCGCGGCCAAGGGCGGCCCCGCGCCCGCCCGGCGAGGGAGCGGCGCGGGCAGCGCTCGGCAGCCCGGCGCCATTGCTGCCCGACCGTCGGCAGCCCCGCTCGGCAGCCCGGCTCGCCGCCCTCCGAAGCCCCGGAGCCCACAGAGCGCCGGGCCCGATTTGGCGCCCGGGAGCGGCACCGGGGGCGCCCGCCGGGCGTCTCCGGCGCGAGCGGCGGGGACAGCGCCGGGAGACGGGCGGGAGCTGCGGCTGCTCCCCGGCCATCTTGTGCCGTGTGTGTGAGGGAGCCTCCGCCGTCTCCTCTCAACTCCTTGCTCCCCTCCCCCCGCACAACATGGCCGCCCGGTCGCTCCTCACTGCGGCGGGGAAGGGGCGGCGCCGCGCGCGCGCCCCGCCCCTCCCCGCCCTCGGCTGCGCGCGCGCCGCGCGCCGCTCCCCATTGGCCTCCCCCCGCCCGGGCCCCGCGCGCTCCGGCGCCGCGGCCTCCCATTGGCCCGCGCTCCCCGCCTCAGCCGCCCGCCATTGGCTCCCGCCGCCTCCTCGCGCGCCGGCCGCAGCAGCCGCCCCTCAGGGGGAGGCGGGAGCGGGAGCGGGAGCGGCCGCCGCCCCCCGCAGCCCCACCTGGCCGGGCCGTCCCACCTGAGCTGCCCCGGCACTGCCCTGACCCCGCTGGGCCCGAGCTCTGCCAGACCCCGCTCCAGATATCTCATGCCTCAGCGGGGTTCAGCCCCCCGAGCTGGCTGCTGGCGCCCCACATCTCACGGCCCCGTTTGCCGCCATTGCACAACACCACCTCTGTTATCAGCCCTTGACATGAGCCAGGGACAGCTCACCTGCCAGGGTCCCCACGGAGAAGTGGGGATACGAACCCCTCTATTCTGATGGGATACACACTGCTGCTGTGCACCCTCAGCTCCAGAGCCCGGCTGGGGCACAGAGCCAGCACAACCCAGTCACCTGCCCGTCTGCCGCCTCAATCCCCCGTTACTGTTGCTCAGAAACTGCACAGATGCACAAATAAAACGAGGTATCCTGCTTTTTTCAGCTAACCATAGAAACTCTGGTGTGCCAGCCTCACCAGGACAGTCTCCTGTTTTGACTAGAGCCATGGAAACCACTTCAGATATCAGCAAGATGGAAAGGCATCCCTCACACTGCCATGAATCCTGTCAGCAGCCCCAGTTATGGTGCTTCTCTGCAAGAAGCACACACAGCAAACATGACAAAACTGATATTTACATCAGTTTTACTGATATAAAGTTTCACTTCAGTAGTCACTTTGAATAATATGCACACTTTTCACTTTCTTTCATTTGCCCAAGTGACTCCATTAAAAGCAGAAAGAAATTGTCTAAGTCTTCCTTTTTCATATTAATGAACCTGGGTAATTATGACAGAATTAAACTAACAATACTTCAAATGATTAAGAAAGGCCTCAGGATCCAGTCTGGCACTAGAGATCATGCAGTTGGACTTTGGCAGCTCTCTCCTGAGTCCTGGAAAAACCACAAGGAAGTAGCCAGCTGAAAAGAATCAATCCCTATGATTTTGAGCCAAGAGTTGTACTTCCTTTCAAAATACAGACAAAAGATTGCCTCGTGTATAGGATAGCAGGGGATATCTACTGCTTGTAGACAGTGGGATAAGGTGTTACCATCTTCAGAGAAGGGATGGTGGTGACCCACATAAAGGTGCCACAGCACAGCAACCTCTAGTCAAGGAATCAATGGTGGTACTGAAGAGTTGATGCAGCTTCTCACTGAAAAGGGGAAAAATGCCTTTTTTTACCCTCTCACAAGAAGAATTATTGAAGTTCTAGTCTAGGGAGACTATGGATAGCAGAAAGCCTGTTCTGCATCTTCTTTCCCATTTAGATTCCTGCAAAGGCCAATTCCCTTGTTCTCAGTGGATCTGCTCTCATATAACTGTATCTAAAGGCGCTTGCATGGACAGAACTCAGATGCTGTCCTCCTTGGAAAACCACCAACAATGAAAAAAGGGGGAAAGATGAGGCAGGATCCAGATGAAAGCAGGGTGCAGCAACAGCATTTCTCCTTATGTCAGCATTTTCAGCCAATCCTGCATGGTAAAACTTCACAGCAAAGACCAAGATTAGAAATTCCATGTACAATTTCCAGCCTTTCTCTTGTTTCTTCCCAAACACAAGTATGTTTCTAGCAGAATATATGTGTGATCACTTGCAATAACCACATGAAAGAGAGAAAAGAGATCAGGGATTTTAGACATAATAGTACCTTGTAAGAGTAGTGTGATTCCAGCCAGGACAGTTGAGATTATGCCTGAACAAGACCTAACCTGTGTGCTCCCACTGTTATCTGATTTTCTCTAGCTATACCAGACTGTCTATTGTAATAGACTGTTTCTCTTTTAAAAAAAATATTAAAAAATAAAAATAAAAAAACCAGACATAACAACCCTATGTACATTTATAGATAAATGTTTCTGGAAGTCTGTTACTCTATTGCTGCTATATGTAACCAACAAATTACTCAAAGTCTAATATCTTCATTAAATACGTGCAGCACTGCTCTTTTGCTTCCTGGGCACCAAGACCTGAAGCAGGTCTGAAAATCCTTCCACAAGTATCCATGACCTCCGTTCCCTGGCCCTGAGTAGCTGCATGGAGGTGAACACAAGTACAGTCACTCTGCAGAGCCATGGTGCTGCTGTTCCTTACCAGGAGCAGACTGTTTGCATTCTTCTTCCTAATGAAACTGTGGAACAAAATTCTCATTCCTACTGCCTCTGAAGTTACCCCACTTTTGCCTCCTAAATTCAGCAATATCCTCTGCAATATCCTCTATAAAGTTCATTCCTTCTTCTTCAGATAACACATTCCCTTCCTTTGTGTATCATTAGACCAAACACTTCAGCCATGTTTTATGAACCACATGTCCGAAAATAATGACACAAGTTAATGTTTCCATTACTAATTTGGGAACTATTTTCTGAGATTGCGTCTGTGGCTGGCATTCCAGATGGAGGCACAGAACCTGACTTTCTGGTACTCTGTTTTCTTCTAGAACCTTTCTTCCTTCCCCCAGCCCCATGTTATTATCCCTTAGGGACAACATACAAAGGCACACTGTGATCCCACAGGGCAGTGTCCCTTCCCCACGCGTCCCAACCTCCCCTCTGTACCAAAGGACACCAAAAGGTTGGTGAAGCAGTTTATTCTTTGTTATACAGCACAGCCCACAGATCTTTGGAGACACAAATATAATGGAAAGGCAAATATTGGACAAAATGGTCAAGTATTGTATCTGCCTTTTGAAGTAGAAAACAGGAGTCTGAACAAGACTGAGAGATGTCACCAAACTTTTCTTCAACCAAAACTCTCACTTTTCAGAAGAAATCAATGCCAATTTCCTAGGCCCTAGGCCAAACAGAATAGTTTGGATTACTTGGACAGAGAATATGCAAACAGGATATGGAATGCCCTTTGAGCACAGCGAGCTGTTTGTGGGAGGCATTTAACTTCCTGTGAACTGGGTGTTTATAGAAGTTGTCACTTTGTCCTGAATCAAGCAGCGGCTCTATTTTCAGATTTTGTATGGAACCTGTAATATGTTGGTCAAACAAACAATCTGGTTTTTCCCCTCCCCTTTTGTTTCCTTCCTCAGTAATTGACTATTAAAATCACAGTAACTGCTCAAGTAGATACAAATTCACCTTCCGAGCATGGAACCACATTCCCCATGTGACTGGTGAAGATGACTCTGGTGTATTGATCCCAGCTAAAGCTTTTTGCTACTGCCACAAGACAAGCAATAAACCCAGCAGCAGCAAGGATAACACTCACTTCTACAATGAACTCGTGCTGCTCATTCTGCTTCAAGTCTGGAACTGGAATTGAAATCCAGACTTTTGCTCCAGCCGGTAATGAATAATTGCAAACACATCGACACACATAAAGAGAACTTTTACATATGCCCTTTTTGTTCCTAGGCTTTAACACCAAAAACTGAGATTATGTTAATATGGGGGGTTTGCTGGCACTTCCATGGGGCTCATGTTCAGAATGATGAACCTTGTGAGCAGCAAAAAAAAGATTTATTACTGTGAATAATTAGAAACAAATTCTTATCAGTGTTATAAACATATGGTAAAGAAAAAAATCTTTCGATCTAAGCCAAACCCCAGTGTTTTTTCAATTTATTCAAAGTGAAGCCATTTTAACCAAGATTCAGCTCTTTATATTCCTGCTTTCAAAAGAAAGTTATTAATAAAAAATATAAAGAAGAAATGGAAGTTAAAAATTGATTCAACATATTTTATGGGACTTAATGGTCTCTCCTAAACAAATTTTTAGCTTGTTGGTCACAACATATCAGAGTCAGTACTGTTACTGTACACGTGATCTTGTGGCCTGAGCTCAAAGTTTAGATCTAAGAGCTCCTTAACAACCGACACACCTCGCTGTTTCAGTTTTGCATGAGTTCCTCTATACAATAAAGCAAATAGCAGACCAGCAATTATTGTCTAGTGACAGGATTAATTATTATCCTTTATATTAACTCTACTAGGGAATATACACACATTTTTCTTGGGAAATCAAATCCAATTTTCTTAAGGAGGTTTGAGACTCAAAGTTCTTTGTTTTTATTACAGATCACCTTCAAACTAACCCTTGCTGCCATCTTAAATGGATGTAAGAAATAAAGTTCATCTCAGTCAAGGTATTTATGCTGTATTTGGTCCACGTCTAACATACAGCTATTGCCTTCAATGACAGCCTTAGAAGTATAAGAAAAGTCAGAAAGACGCAGTAGTCCTTATTCTGCTGAAATCCTATGGGAGTTTAAAACTCTAGACTGTTTCAAACTTAAATAATGTGGGTGACAGGATAGTAATATGTTTAATTGCTTCTTAAAGTAAACCACTGGAGCTTGGAACAACAAACCTGTTTCTTTACCCCCTTTTTTAGCCCCTACTTCTTGTATGGAATGTCCTGTTTTTTCAAGGTCACCTTTTAGGTAACAAACTATTCTGCTTGGCTTGGAAAACTTTTATAAGAGTACTGGGACATGGTAGAAAAATACTGACCATTTTACCTGTCTCCACTTAGACACTGGAATTTATAAAAGTGTTAACAAGGTATTACATGTCTCGTTACATGAAAAAAATTATTGCTTACTGCTGACATCACCTTTGAAAGCAAATAAGAAACTGAAGTGCACCTTCCCAGGGACTGTAATGCCAGAGTAGAGCACACCACGGCAGGTGCTGTGACCTGGCTGACACACTTGAACTGCTCTGCACTGATCGAGTTCCCTGCCTGGAAACTTGCAGGACTGGAACCATACAAGGATTAGACGTGGTCATAGGGTTTAAAATCCCTTTAAATGGTAGGAGCTGCGAGCAGTGTTCTTTATCTCACCATTCTGGCTGGAAACAGAGTCTGCAGAGTCATGGGATGTTTTGAAAATCCCAAAAACATCAGCATAATTAAGGGAGCCTAATCCCATCTTACATTTCAAAATTGATATTGTTCTCCCATTTTCCAATATGTTAAGGAATTGTTACATAATGAGTCAGAACACTTTATAACTTTTAAGCCAAATCTTCAGAATAGCTGGACTTTAAATGTAGCTGTAAAATGTTTTAGAAGATATAGACAATGGATTTTTTTTTTTGTAAATTCAGATAATTTCAAATTCTAGCATGATTCTAGCATAATTACTTCCTTATGCACATTTAAATCTCATTTTCCAAAGGTATTTACATGACCATCCTTGAAACTTATTTCCTGCAAACAAAAGCCAGTAATGCTTGATTGCTTAAGTGTTTGAGGAATATGATCAGAAAAGGGAAAACAGGCTTAGCACAAATATGTGTTTACACGTCAAAATCAAAGGACGCAGGACAAAAAAAATATCCAACTATAAGCTCAAATTTTTATTTTTACGCACTCTCCATCTGAGTTCTAGTGGAGACTTTGGAAAGTTATGATGATGATGATTGTAACAACAACTATATTTTCTTGGTAAATCTCCTTGGAGTTTTGGAGGCAAAGGGTTTCATACCGGCCTTGCAAACATGAGGAATTTCACTCAGACTGAACAAGATAAATTACAGCTACTCTAGAATGAAAAGAAAAACAGCCCAGGCCTCCAAAACCACAAGTACAGAATTGGGATTTTTATTTCAAGCAAGTTTCAAGCCTGTTTCTATAATGATCTTCATTCTCTTCTCCCGTGTGCAGGTGGCACCGTAGGGCATTTATTGATTGGTATATAAAAGTTGACAAAATGATGCATTATTCAGTAAATTGCCACATGCAGGGAAAAGGAATGGTACCCTTTTTTTTTCTGAAATCTTACAAGCATATACTTTTTTTATTTCATAGTGTGAAAAAGCACTGAATCACCCTGTTGTAGTGCACCATATATATAAAAGACCACTTATGTAGTAGCTCAAAACAAACTTTTTCGTATTTGTCAATACTTGCTACATGTGGAGTCCAATTTTTGCTGTAGTAGAGGCACCGACACACTTGGATTAGAATGTCACCTGAACAGAAACAGCTCCTGTGTCAGGCTAATGTTTCCCGTGAGCTTTTGTATTTTCTTCCTACAATCAATTCATTATAAACTGGCTCTTGCCAGGACTTTACCCAACTCAGAAAGCTCATCAGCCCAGGGACTGGAGCAGCTCTGGGCATGTCAGGCACATAAACTCCAGGATTACCAGCTGTAACTGTTGCAGACAAGATTTTCACACTGAAACAAATACTTTCCCTCTCTCCGACCAACCCAGCAAGGGTGACAATCTTGTCTCAGCTTAAAACCATTCACAGTGCACTTTTTAATAGTTGAAGTTTTATATTAGGCAGCAAGCTGTGGGAAAACGTAAGCAGCCCTAGAAAACACTGTTGGTACAATCCTCTCACAAAATCAGGTCAATGGCTTTTTGTGCAATTAAAGCAGCAGAGCAAACACAAGATATCTTGGCTGAGACACGCACAGTGCTTGATCACCACCTGAAAAATCTGACTGTCACCTTCAATACCATTTCACCCAGAGGAAGATCACAACAAGGTTCTATGCGCCCAAAACAAGATTTATTTTCTTCAAGATTTAATCATGCATCTAACCAGAGTCTATCACTTCTACAAATGTGTCTTAAGTGTAGAAACATTTACTTTAATGACAAAAGCTGAGATTTTGATCTCTTCTTGTTACTCCAAACACATGGGACATAAGTTACGTGCCTGTGCCTTTAATTCAGGGCTGAGTAATTACATTTAGACCCGTGGAATCACTCCAGTTTTTTCTTGGTGTCTAAACCTAATGTTGTCCTAAGGATTTGGAAGCACATGAAGTGAATTAGGGATGAACATGTATGGCAGTACTTGGAAAATGCAACTGAAATGAACTAATCCAGTCTGCAGAAGGGAAAGAAAACCAGGTCTAAATTTCAAGAGTAAGAGCAAGCACATTGTAGCTTTGCACATACAGATATAATTGCATCACCATTCTTTTAAATTTCCCCAACACTTCTTTTTCTTTCATATTTTTATTATTAATGACAAAAGAAAGAATATAAATTGTGCTATGTACTTCACCTCTTACTCCCCACCTTTAAAAACCTTCCTTAAAACAGAATATTGGCAATTAAGAGACCAAACGTGAGACAGAAGTCGAAACAAATAGGTCAAAATAAAATGTTTTAATTTGGAAATTATCTCAGATTTTCTTGTAACGAGGCACACATGCTACTGATATTAAACAGCACATTTGAATACTCCAACCTAGGGTGTAAGACAAAGGAAACCATAAAGCACTTGGGGGAAAAAATGTGTGGAGAGCATAAGTTCGTATGTGTAGGAGCTAAAGGCAAATGCTTGAATAATTTACAATCATAACATGCATGAAAATGAAACACTGTGACTTTATTAACTAGCTTTTTTTTTTTCTCCCCTTAAATTCCAATTATTAAGCTATTGTGCTCCAGGCTAGCATATCAGGTGCTGATAATGAACATTCAGGCACAAAATTTCTGCTGCACAAACAAAAACTGTTCTGCTCAAAAGATTAATAAAGGATTATCTTCTTGTATATACATATATATATATATATATATACACACACCCACTGAACAGAATGAAAATTGTAACCAAAATTGGAATGTTGAAGTCTACTCAAGTGCTGTTAATAATGTGGAATTAAGTTTAGGGAAAAACATAACCTAATTAAGAGGTTCCAAAAGGCACATGAGTATATGCTGAAAAAGTGATTTTTATATATGGAAACTATTTTATGCTTTATGTTATCATTATAATGCACAGTCTTAGACAAACAAACCAAGGATATACACGATCTCACGCTAGAGTTCTTCTACACTGATTGCTGCTGATCAGTGCACTGCACCCCGGTTATGTTTGAGCTGCAGATGGAATGTAACCTTAGAAGAGTAAAAAAGGGCAATCAAGAAAAATAATGGTTGTGAGATGGCAAAGAGGCTTTTCTGTAATAAAGGAATCATCGTCTGAAAGAAATCTTTGCAGGTGACAAGCTGGAAAAGGAACCTTTAGACCCAGAGCAAGGAGATCAAAGACCTTGCAAAATTCAGCTGCATATAACATGGAGGAGTCTTAAATTTGACTAATACTCCTTGAAAACCTAGCTGGGATTTGCATACTGTGGCTGGAAGTTTTCAAGTCTTTTGTGAGCAGCTGAAATAACAATGGCTGCTTTCCTGGGAGTCAGCAGCCCCACACCCAAGCGTGCTGCACTGCTGCAGCATTCCCAATCCCACACCATATTCCCACAGAGGCTGCAACATTTCTGAGCTACACATTACGGACCCGTCAGCTGGCAGAGAGATGGTCATTGATGGGTCAGCAAGGAAAATAAAGAGAGACCCTCTGCACTCATTTTGTAGTTCTTCCTTTAGAAGATGCACTGATTCATCTCTATAACGTGCAGCCTTCCTCAAAGTGCAGAACCTCTAGAACAGAAATTTGTTGGAACTGAACATCAGATCAAAAGCTCCAGGCCTTTAACAGCACCATATCATGAGCTCTGCCTCCTTAAGAAGCCAGGAGAAAAAATACAGCTACATGAAAAATAAATGAGCAGCTTTTCCTGCCTCTGAAACCAGAAAATAATGACATGAAACCAAAATCAAATGCAGCACTATCAGTTGTATTCCCAAATGCCAGCATTAATTCTCCCTCTTCCAGCTCCCAGAGACTTGTTAAACAAATGAGCCTTATAATGCATTTTGCAAGTGAAAGGTCCCGGAGTGGTAAAAAGTCAACTCCCATACCAAAAGCCCTTAATGAAAATGCTGCAGCTTATTCCAGGAGTTCTGCACTGAAGGGCATCAGCCTAAGCTCACTCCTGCCACGATTCCTATTTTCTCCTTTGATCAAAAGCACAGTTCTGCAGCACAGCAATAGTCTGGGCTTTTAGATCAAAACTAGTATCTCAAAACCTGGACGTCAAGTCAGCTCGTGTAAATCACAAAAGGCCGGTTTCGTTTTTTTGTTAGCAGAAAAAAAAAAAATCCTCTATTTAAAAAATTCCTAATGCATCGCATTTTCCCTGCACACCTGGGCTGGGTGTACAGCCACGCTGTCATCCTGGTTATCCTCCCTACACCATTCATGGCACTTCTGGAACCATGTACACCTCTAAGATTTTTTGTGTCCTGGAGGTAGACCTGATTTTGATTGCACACTGCGATAACTGTCAGAACTTCCCCCCTTTTCCCTGTTTTTCCCCACTTGTCATAACTTTTTTCCTTCAAATTAAAAAAACTAAAGCTTTTAGACTGAACGAGGGTGAAGGTGGGATGAATAAGCCTTTTGCTTTAAACCAAGGAGAAAAACCTTAAAATCCAAACTGCACGAACACAACATGTCTCCTCTCCCTGCATTAATGCCGCCTCACGAAATGGCGCCTGCCTCTGCAGACAGCTGCCTCAGAACGCCCACGGCTCCTCGGGAAAGCAGAAATGCAACTTCTTTTTTTTTGTTTTTGTTTGTGTTTTTTTCCCCGCAAAGCTTTTATTTTTCTCTCTTCACATTCAGCCCCTCGGTACCTTCCGAGATCCCCCCGCAAAACCGAAGCCTGACGGGGAGAGTTCTCCCTCATAAAACGGCCTTTCCCCTCCGCTTTCGGAGCCCCCCCGGGACTGCTCCCCACAGGGCGTGGGTGTGTGGGGTTGTGGGCTCCAGCCCCTGCACACTGTAAATAAATATGCCGATTCAGCCGCTATCGCCACGATCTTGCCTCTCGAGAATTTTCTCCCTCCGCTTCCCAAATATAAAAGGAGTTTTTGTGCTGAACACGGAGCGGGAGCGGTGACGGGCTAGGCGCAGGGCGCCATGTGGTATTTGGTTTCTCTACAGTACATGTTTTTATAATGAAGGGGGAAGGGAAGGAAGGGAGCTGCTCCTACCAGCATGCCAATAATCTGTTGCAAAGGGCTGGAGCGCTCAGAGCCAATTAGTGCTCCTGTTAACCATTTAACTGCGGAAACAAAGCCAGTCCGCGGGATTCGAGACAGGAAAGACCGTGTAGAGTCCCCCGGGGTATCGTGTTCGTACAGATTTTTTCATAGATGCATTTTTCCTATAATAATAAATACTTTCGATAGACAAACTGGCCACTGAAACTCTGTTAGATCACAGCATGCAAAGGTGGGACAGCTATATCCTGCACACGTACACCACACAGTTTTAATAGAAGCTGGATGTGTGTCAGGATCAGTGCTGGCCTGTGGTGGAATGATAAAAGCCACCCACAGGAGGTGCATTTCCGATACGATATCAGGTCCCTGCCACACAAACAGCAAATCCATGCTGTCCAGGGTGGGCTGGGAAGGGTCAGAGTGCTGCTCTGCCCAAGAACAGATGTGTCACTGCAACATCTCCCAGCAATGCTGCTGTGGGTGGAAAAACACCCTAAGGTGGGACGAGCTCTAGGAAAGCAATGGCAGAGTCTGTCTCGCTCTAAATGTGATGTCTCCACCATCCAGACAGCACTACTCTGCTCCAGTCTTGTTTTTTCAACCCCTTAACCACATCAGAACAAGACAAAAAAAAGAATTTATATGCTGCAGTATAACTTGTTATAATCCTTTAAAGCCTGAGGCAGGCCAGCTCGTGGCTTGTTGTATGTCACTGAACAAGCCAGGGAAGAAGATGCACAGGGAATTCTCAGCCTCGATCTTTTTCTCTGGGGGCAAGTCTGAACATTGCCAGAGAGCACAGACAAATTAGTCCTAATGCACAGCCACAGTAACCTGCTCCCGCTTGACCCAGCAGGTCAGCTGGGTCCTATTTTTGTCCTCCTTTTTTATCCCATGACGTACCAGTGAATATTGGATCAGACTCCCAGGGATGCCGGGAGGACCAGCAGAGTTCTTACAGCTCATTGAAGTGCTCAGGGTGCCAAATACAGGCTCTGCACTGCAGCTCAGCAGCCGTGGCAAGAAGCAGATTTTACTTGCTTGGGAGGGGCCGCAGCAGCACTGCAGGTCTGCTCCCACCCCAGGCAAGCTCTGCAGTGCACATGAAAGGCATATTCAACATCACTACCTTCCGTAAGAGATGAAGTAAAATTTCCCCAGTTGCTATGGAGAAAGTCCAGTGCCCTTGAAAGTTGCAGGTTGCCCCATTCAAAGTGCTGTACCAAGACTGACAGTGCAACACATCTCACTTTTAAACTCTAGGAAGGATTCTGGCTAAAGTATAACTTTACATTCAAATGAAAAACATTGGGGACCAGGGGAAGGAAACATATGGGTAAGAAACTAGCAGATTATTTAGGCATGTGAGCTGTGAGAGCACAGGCAATACAAAAGCTCTCTTGTTCCTGCTGCCTCCCACAGCTGCATTCACTAAATATATCCCGGGCTGAGAGCTGCATTTCTCCACCCCTTCCTCAGCCCAATGGCGTTTGCAGAAACACCAGCCAGGTTCCTTCGGACAGGCAGTGAGGCAGCAGTGATGCCCTAGTTACAGACGGCATGAAGAATACCAGTGACTAATCATGTCTGCAACAGGGTAAAATTGTTACGTCCACACCTTTTTTGGAGAGGGAGTCCATGCAGCTGATCTATATTTAACTTGAACCCTGGGTGGTTTGTTCTCTATAAGGATACACCCCATTTGTATGACAGAATCAGTTACTGGAAGTTATTGCCATCGGATATTTTCAATAGTTTATGGAGAGGGGAAAAAATAATTAAAAAGCAGTAGAATAACCACCTCCATAAAAAAAAGAATTCACTGAATCTGCCTTCTGGCCGATGTGGAGGAGAGCAATGGTCTTCCAGAGAGTTTTACCCAGTTTTACCTCCCATCAAGTCTCTGATCATATATACATTTGAGGTGAGGGGAAGAGATATCACTGAATTTCCATAGGACTGAGGTGCTCCCCCCACGACCTCCATTTCTGCCATCCACACTTTGCATCCTTTACCCTCAAGGACACATCCTTTGGCCCGGCACAACAGATCCTTGGTCCCAGCTGCAGCCTTGAGACCCTGCTGCAGTCACAGCAACAGAGGGAAGAGCTGCCCCTTCTCAAATACTGAATTCTCAAATTGTGGCAATAAAAAAAAAAATCATCTTGGTGTCTTTCCTCACTTCCAAGCTGTGAACCAGCAGGGATTTTGACCCTCCTGGTCTCTGCTTCTTCTTTTCCTCACAGTTCTCCGTTTCTTCAACACCTCCAGTTCCACTAGCAGCGCAGCAAATTTGACAGAATCTGGTCAATTTTTCAAGGTTTCTCATTTTAAGAAGTCAGTGGGAGCACACTATCTTGCAATCAAACCTCACAGGAGGGAGAATTAAATATCTCATGCATGACCTTAATCCATAGGATTTTGCAGATAGTTTCTCTTGTAATCTCAATACCCGGAGCTTATTATGCATTCAAAACATATCTGTAGCCCTGGAACATTTTGCAACAAAAGAAACTCAAAATCATTTTGATATAATTATGCAGTCACACCAGTCACATGCTTGCTATGGAATAAATATAAATACTGGGCTTTTGGGAATAACTTGCAGATTTACAGAGCTAAAAAAAAAAAAAAAAAAAAAAACAACAAAACCAACACAAGAATGAAACTATATATTATATATGGAAAAAGATCAGGATTAGATATCAAATTTCAGCTGAGGAAAATGGCATGATTATGAAGTCTTTTATATATATATATTTTTTTTTTCAATCTGCAAAACATAAAGAACTGAAACTGATACTTAAGCCTCTCCATAAAGTAAGGACCTCATTTTCTAAAGCAGGACTATCATTCAAGGCATTTAAAAACCTTTGAAATCAAACCTTTGAAATCAGATAATTTATTCACAAAATGGCCACAGGTCCCTAAGCTTAAATTGCTGAAAGCTAGAAAAGTTAGAAAACTGTGCTTTTGTGTCTTTCTAGCGCATTTTTTCTTTCTCTGCTTTTCTCGCCTTCCTGAAACGAAATGACCTCAAAGACTGCTCTAATTTAGTCGTTGGAAATTGCCGATTTTAATTAGGGACGTTGCAATTCAACAGCCACACCCTGCTGCCCTGGTGGTGCTGAAAACACTGGGGACCAGCTGGGGGTCTGCCTGCTCTAGCTATGGTCTTCAGGATCCTATGGATTTTGGACCACACGTGGGAAGATATAGTCCCGTCTCTGTGCTTTTAAAAAGGGAATACAAAATGTGAAACCAGATGTTAAACCTGAGCCCCAGAGAAGCCACAGGAGCGTGAGTTACCTTCAACAGCAGCAAAGTTCTAAAAGCAAACAAAGGCATAAGGGGTTGGGATGGAAGGTTTCATCCCTCAAAGAAAGCAGTGACTCACCCACATTCCTAACTGCACAAACAAGGGAGGCAAACCCTCCTCTGGCAGTGAAGATCCTCCACATTTTCTTGTGTGGAGCAAATCCCAAGCAAAGGCGACTGTGGTGGTGTGTTAGAGCAGACACAGCACAGGAAGGTATTTTGGAAAAGGACTCTCCTTTGCACACCTCTGTGTTTATGTGCCTTCTTAAAAAAATAAAGAGTTCCCAAGTACTGCTTTTCACTTCTGAAAACACACTGAAAAGAAAAAGGGCTACTACTAACAAGCGGTTTTTAAGAGCCAAACCCATCTTTTCTTAGATACAGGGTTTTTTTGATACTAAGAGGCAGTAGTTTACTTTAAAAAATCCAAACAAACAAAAACCAATCCAAGGACAGATTAAAAAAGTCCAAAAGTTCACTGAGCAGAGAGCCAGGCAGTGAGTAACATGGATAAGGTGCTGATTCTTCCCATCAAGTTAACCATATGGGAAATTTTGACCTAGGGATGTGGAAACTCACCCTCCCAAATATCTGCGCAGTCGTTCCCATCAGACAAGGCACATTTCACTGATGGAGGACCAGCGTATTCCAGGTGATGGATGGCATGGAGCCAAGCTGCTAGACATGCCCTGCTCCATCCTTCCTGCATGGCTCTCCCAGAGGTGGGGAACACTGCAGGTCCCCAGATGGCCGGAGCATCAGTGGAGCTGCTGGGTGGTAGCAACAGAGCCTTCAGCAGCAGGGATGAGGAGGAGGTGGTGGAAAGGCTGGGTGTGAGGAAACAGGACAGAAAAGGGGCCCAGAAAGCACAGAACGTTGTTAATTTGTGAGAGAAACTGCAGGAAACCAACATCTCTTAACTGTAAACCTCAGACAGGTTGTGGTTAGGAGACAGGTGACAGTGACAGGGCTGCAGGACAGGCTATGCCTGTACCCCTGGGTAGCTGTGCCAGGGCTTTGTTGGGTGAGGTTTGTTCCTCTGTGCAATGCAGGATGCCAAAATGCCGGCACAAAATTCCCCTCTGGCTGCATACTCCATGAAGCAGAATTAAGGCTGATGCTCAGTGTGTTCCACTTTATACTTAATTTTTCAATTCTCAGGTTTCCAATGGTAAACAGACACCCCAAAGTAATCATTCATTCCTCCTGGGGAGCAACTCCTGAGGGTTCTTGGAGCTGCTGCAGAAGGGAAGTGGTGTGACAACTACCAATGTAGTTTATTGGCTGATGTTGGGAGAGACCTTGGCAGCACGAGCTGCTAGCAGGAGCACAGAACTCTTGTTAATGATAAGTATCAAGCCTCAAACAGATAAAATAAGCTATCCTAGAGCTTGAGGCATCATGGAAACGCCTGTTGCACTGACGCTGCTGCCATACTTAAAGCTAAGCCCCAGCAAGCAGGGACAGCACACAGACCAGCTCCTCCTGCTGCTGCAGATTCTGCTGGCAGCATTTGAAATATTGTAGGCATTTCAGACTACTCTCCTGTCAGGACTCCAGAGCTTACATAAAAAAAAAAAAAATAACCTGTTTATCAAGTTGCAGAACAACAGCGATCTGTCTGGTTTATTAGATGGAAAGAGCAAGAGCAGGGGAGGATTTTGCTGACAGTATTTCTACCTTGATTAAGTGACTGTTATGATCAGAGCAGCAGAAAACCAACATCACGAGCTCATTACAAGATATTTCCTTGTGCAAAGGAAGAGAAACTGCTACAAGAGATGGACTCCATGTTTTTATTATTATTATTTATTATTATTATTATTACTACTACTACTGCTACTACTGAGCATTTTGGCTGGCTTGTGCTGTTTGGAGAGCCCAGTTCTGCTAGGCCCCTTGAGAAAAGCAGCATTTGTCCCCAGCTTTCGCCATGAAAACACAACTCAAATCCCTTTTCGGGAACAAAGGTGCTTCCCAGGAGCCTGGCGTGCTGCCGGCATGCCGAGCGCCTAGCCAGGCAACGGCAGCCGGATCGGGGCTTGCGCCTCACCCGCGATGCTCCAGCCTCCACAAACAATTCTTGCCACGTAGACAGGACCGTGCAGGGTAATGGAAAATTACTGCAGGCTTTTTCTTAAAGGGCGAGCACCGCCGCTGGCGGGGAAGGCTGATCCGCATGGCGCTTGCCAGCGCGCCCCCGGGTCAGCCCGTGCTTCCTGCGGGGAGGCTGCAGCGCGTCACCGCGCACCGGGGCATCCACACACTGAAATTGCACTGACATGCCATTCCAGCCGGCTGCGGGCATCAGGAGCGCAGAGCAGCGAGCTGAGCTGCGGGGGAAGGGGGGAGCAGGGCAGCCGGAGCTGAACAAGGCAGGGCTGCCGCTCTCGAGCTGCTCTCTCCACGCGGCTCGAACCTTAGGGCGGTGAAGCTCGTACGGGCTGCTGGCTGATGCCAAAATAACCCTCCTGCTCTTGGCAGGAGCAGCGTTTTTACAACTGCCTGGCACATTCCTGCAAGGCTGCAGGAAGAAAAAAAATACCCTTAAAGAAAGAGCAAACTTTGGCAGTGGTTAAGCTATCAGGACAGCAGCAATAATAACGAAAAGGTATGGCCATGTTTACCTCTATTTCTGGGGTAAAAGAGAATTTAGTTAATAAGACAGCACTGTGCTTACCTAGCTTTTAATACCAAGCCAAAAAACCACAAAAATAGCTACAGAAGCACCCAACAATCAGCTCGAGCCACTGCACCTCTGAAAAACAGAGATATGCAGACTTACTGGTTGGGCAGGGTCTGCCCTGCCCCGGAGCACACAGGAGCTGCCCAGCAAGACCAAAAGGTGTTCTTCCCAGAAGCCTTCAGAAGTAGCTCGTGTATCCCTTACAAGTTTCATTTTGTCTCCTGCAGGAACAGACCACGCTGCCTGTTCTTGGGGTACCTATGGGGAACTGTGTCCAGCCCGCAGCAAAAATAGAAATGCAGACATGCTGCTCTTGCTTTTCCTTGTTTGCTCACTGCAGCTCCTGGTGGCCCTGGTGTGGCTCAGGATCACAGATGTTGCATCCAGACTGGTTCTAGGTCAGCTCCTGCAGCAACAGCGCTTTTGTTCTTCCCTATCTTCATGTATTAATTTGCCTGGTTTTTCTCAGATAAGCACTGGTTAAAGCCTCAACCCAAATCTTTTTTCACTCTGTTTTAGCCAGCAAATGAAAACAAAGCCCCTGCACCAAGTTAGGGGACTACTTTGTAATAGAAACTTCCTGTCCCTTAAATAGAAGCCTTTGTTGTGAAACTGTTTTCATTGCAAGCTCCACAGGGAAAGTCATTATATTTAATAGAGGTTGACCTCATTTTGTAGTCCTTGATATTAAACCTTAGAAGAGGGACACATAATTAGAAAGGGTGAGTTCTCAACAAAGGTACACAGTACTTGTTGCTGTTTCCTTCTTACCTAAGGATTAATTTAATATGTTCGGAAAGAGTAACTTGAAACAGCTTTTGGCAGATAAGTGAACTCTAAGTAAAACGCAAAGATCTGGTTTCCAAGAAGCTTTTTACAAGCAGTACACAGAAGTGAAATAAAACCCTCCAGCAGCACACAAGGCTTCCTGCAGAGCCTCCCTGGAATAGCTGCTGCAAACCTGCATTTCGGTGAAAGCTGATCTGGGTCGGAGGCTGGGGTTACATAAAGACATCTTGCACAGAGGCACAGAGGACCCGTGGTCAGGCATGGACCTGCCCCTGTGGCAGCCTCTGCTTGGCTGGAGGGAATCAAGGGAATTTTTTACTGCAGTTCCAAGGCTGTGCTCTGAGACAAAGAATGCAAAAGGGGTTTCATCTCAGTCAACACAGACAAGGGAGGGAATGCAAAGATGCCCCAGCTTTGTTAGGTTTGCTAATGCAACCTGGGTTTCCACACAGTGGACACTGTTGTCACTGCATAATGGGTAAACAAAGCACTGGCCACCACTAAATAAACACATTTTCTACAGAAAGGGAGGGCAAGGCAGTGAATGATGTGCTGTGCTGCACCATGCTGGGGCCTCGCTGAGCACAAGCCTGTGTTGGGGCTATTCACCTTAATGTGGTGTGAGTTTAAAACATCTCTTCACAGCCTGCTTTTCAAGTCACCCCATCACTTTTCCAAACTGTAGAAGTTCACTTGAAATACATATTTTCAATTCATTTTCCCAGCTCTTGTGATAGCCCCACTGCTCTCCCACCTCCTGAGCATCCCTTGCATTCCCAGTGTTCTGAGTCCTGCTGGCAAAGTGTCACCTCCCTGCTGAAACACTCATTATGTGAAAAGGACAATTTCTCGTTGAAAGGCCCAGGCTCCCTTAAATTTCCCCTTACATTCTGTGGTGTGAATGAGTGTGTCAGCTTCAGCAACCCCGAGAACTTCCTGATTTCTGCACAGTTCCCCCCTCTGCAAACAGCTGACAGCTTTAAATTCAGTTTTGGACTTGCTTTCCTGAAAAATCAAATAAATGTTGGTGTCACTAGCTGAAGGACTTTCACATAGTGTTAAACAGCAGATTCTTTTCTGTAGCCCAGCTCTCCTGGGTCGGTGCTGTGTGGAGCTGCTGGTGGTTGCTGCCCACACCCGCAGTGGGTATGCTCTGCCCTGTGGTTTGTAACAACATGCATTCCAACAGGAGCAAAGAGAAAGGCAGCTCCTCCAAAAACATCACCAGAAACTCCCCAAAGCCCACAGCATGGTGGCTTAAAGCACCCAGCCTTTGTTCCTCCTCCCTGGGAACAGATTTCCACTCCACACAAGCAAAAGGGATCATAGTAATGAAAAATGTGTGAGGAAGCCAAGAGTGGGACCACAGCAGCCTGGGACAGTCCTGGATGGGTGGGCTCTGGGGCTGGGAGGACTTTGGTGGCCAGCAGCTCTCCTTGGGGACAGACGGACACAGCATAGATAAGACACATTTACCCTTGCACCCTGCTTGGCCTCCACCCTCAGCAAGACCAGGGCTGTTCTGGCTTAGCTGGTTTTTCCTCCCTCCTACTTTAGATGTGGAGTGTTATTAAATCACGCCAAACAATTCCCAGCACACCTCAAGCAATTAACCCTATCCCATGGCAGTGCTGGCTGAGGAAAGCCCTGGACAATGTCCTGGGACTCCCGTAAAGCTGAGAGCAATTTTGCCACCCGTTCAGTGTGAAGAAGGCTGGGCTTTCTGCGTTTATTTTTGGAGCAGTAAGTTATTTTCAAAGAGCCTTTCTGTCAGGCTTAGCTGGGTGTGAGCTGCCAAGCGAGCTCCTCCAGCTCTGCGGGCACCATTAGCAGGGCTGCCCTGTGCTGAAGTGATGTCAGCACTTCCATTACAGCACCTTCCCCCTGCTCCAGCCCCCTTATAAGTGGACATAAAAAATCCACTTTTGGCAGAAACACTTGAGCCAACGAGGAAAACAGTCACCACTTTAACCTGATCCTCGCTAAACTTATCTGGCTGGGCGGAGAAAGCAGGGGTTTAAAATACATTTTCTCCCTCCCACGCCTAAATCATGAATTTTAAAATCCAGCTGTATTGCACTCAAATTACTCAAGGGGAGTTTTTTTTAGGTTGGTTTTTTTTTTTTCGTAACTTACCCGTGATAAATGGAGAAGTGATCCTTTCCCTCCTCCGCCTCTTTGCAAGCCAAACACTTGATTAAAAGTTTCCATTGTCAGTCCTACTAATGAAGGCCACAGTTAATAGTCATTTTAATTGGGCACAAATCCATTGTAGTGTTAAGGGAAGAGACTGATGTCCTTCTCATCACCCTTGGTGACACACAGCCACCCAGGGTGCTGGGGCAGGAATTAATTTAGCTGACGATTCACCAGGAGCTTCCAGCCAGCTCAGCCCAGGCTGAAACCACCCAACACCAGAGCAGGGGCACTGCTGGGTTGGGACACAGTAGAGGGGGCTGGAGGGAAGCAGGAGTGCTCATGGAACATATTTTTCAATAGTTGGCTTCTAGATCAGCTGCTGCTCAAGGACAAAGCAGCCCCTTCTCTTGTGGAAGCACTTGCTATCAAGTGGCTGTACTGTCAGTTAGAGTGATGGATTCATCCAGGCTCAAACTCCATCTTTTTCCTTTTTCCTTGACTTTTCAGCTGGATCAGTTCCATGAGCACTAGAGCCAGCACACAGAGTGCAGATGGGGGACTGAGAGGACTGCAAGATGCCTGCAGCCAGCAGCACACCAAGGACTTGGGGAAGTTTGTGTCCCTGAGCCCAGCCCACAGCATGTGCACCATGAAATCAGCAGGCAAAGAGGAAGAGCCCATAGCCTGCTCTGCATTGCCACCCCAGATGCTAGAGGAACTGCAGGAAAATGGCCTGTAAGAGGAAGCCTACCAACTCTTTCACTCTTAGAAAGAAGTTTACCCCACTTCTGGTTTCAGTATTTACACATTTTCTAAGCTCAGGATTCCTGTGTTACCCCAAAAAAGGCAAAGCCTGGAAACAGCTCAGGCTCCAGCCAACAAGAGCTTGTTCTGGTGTGACGACATCTGCAGCTCCAGACCTGCTGAGGTGTTTGGGAGGTGCAGAAGGTAGAGGTTCTGTGGAGTCAGGTGGGACAGCAGCCAGCCCAGCCCAGCCCAGCGCAGCCATCCTGCTTTCCTGAGAGGGGAATGCTGTGCTGCACATTCTGCCAGTGCCTGCTAAAACACTTCCCACATCAACTGCCCCTGAAAGACATGTTTTAGAACAGAAGAGAAGTTTCTACGTGTCTCCTGAAAACTCCTTTTCCCACTTGACCTCCAGACAGTCGGGGTAGGAAGCCTGTGAGCGTGGCCATCTGCCACCCTGCTCAGAGGCAGCTGTCTTTCAGCCCACTCATTAGTGTGCATGTCATCACATCACACACTCTGCTTGCTGTGGGGAGGGATTCTAGTAATACAGGACACAGATTTGCAGGAAATGAGGCTTTACTTCCTGCTCTTGGAGAATCATCTCCCATTTGTCTGATTAATTCTGGAGGAACATGCTAACGGGTGCACATTCCACTGCAGGACACACGTAATGCCAAACTAGCACCCGTGACAACACTTGAAAGGGGAAACTGGTGTTTTGGCTGCTGTGCTCCATCTCAAGCCCCAAACATTGGTACCCCAGTCTTACCCTGCTGTCAGCAGGGCTGTGCTGGTGAATGGCAGCACCAGGGCTTGTCCTTTTCCACCCAGGAACTGCAGGTTTCCCTTTGCATTTGGCAAAGCTTTGCTATGACCTGCACCTGGCTAAAATTCCAGCTCCCCAGGGAAGAATGACACATTATCCCAAGTAAACAAAAACCCTTTCATGGAGGAATGAATGTCAATACCAAAGGTGGCTGAGAGATTAAAATAGTGCTCAGAGGATACCGGCTTTCCCTGGGGACTTTGATTTCACCTCTGCTGCTGTGGTTTGGCTCAGCACTGGAATTTATTCCTGTTAAATATGTACCTAATGAGACCAGTGACCTCCTGGGAGAGTTGCATCAGTTTTCATCCCAGCTGTTCCAGTTAGAGTTTCCATTAAAGAACTGGTTAATATGTGGCCCACTGGTCCCATTTCCTTCTTCTAGCTGGGTCTGGGACTGCTCCAGCCCCTAAACCTTTACCTGCTGCTGGCTGGGGAGATTTGCACAGGCAGGTCCACAACTCAGTCCTGTTGTCACTGTGAAATGCTGAGGTCCCCTGTGTGCCTCATGGAAGTAACTATGAAATACAGAGAGATTTAATCAGTTCTGAAATGCCATTTCTCTGCCATGAACTTTGTGCCCAAAGCTGAGAGGTGAATATTGCTCTGCTACGCTGAGAAACAAAACAAACCCAATGTTTTTCCAAATCTGTTTATGAGATTGAAATGTAAGTCATGGCTTTAAGGTATGTATTGCAGGCTTTCTTCTTTAAACACATAAATATTTTATCAGTGAATATTCTGTTTCAGCAGTCAGGCATGAGCTCACTCCAAAGGCTGTTGCAATTGTGAGTTGTTGCAATTTTGAGCTAAGCAGTCATTTGGATTGTGCAATTTCCTAGTGTTTGAGAATATCCCAACATGGAAGAAACAGCAGAAAATGAAAAATGTTGTTTTCTTAATCAAATTGATACCAGAAGACTTAAATCCCTCCTGTTCTGAGCCAAGGATAAGAATTTTTTTCAAGGATTTTCTTCTTAAAAAGGAGAAAAAAGAAGATCTGCTTGTCTGACAATGTTTTCTGTCCAGCACCAACCACAACAGGGCACAAACATCTGGTATATAGGGAGAGGTCAGACCTGAAACCCAGCCAAAACCAACACAGAGTGTGAAAAGGAAACACATCTTTGTCATGTACTGCTTTGTCCACAGCAGTAAATTGGAAACAAGACTTTCCTATTGAGAAGAAAAAAAAAATTAAAAACCAGGAAAAAAAACCACAAGAAAAATGAAGTAATGAAAGGGCTGCTAAAATCTGTCTCATTCAGTGTGTTAACAGCCAGGAGAATTGAACTACATCAGATATTTAAATTAAATATTCAGGATGAAATAAAGCAAAAAATATGAGAGAAAATACAACTAAGCTCCCACAGATCCATTTGGGGATCCCAGAGGACAAAGGCAGGAGAGCCTTATTTTACCACCCAGCAGGAGCAGCATGAAGTCCTTAAATCTGGGGCCTGCTACATCAAACCCTAATCTATTTTAACACTCCTAAATCAAAATCTAATCCACTGTAATGACCCTAAATGAAACTCTAATCCACTTTAACACCCTGCCAGTTGCACGACATTGCCCTTATCAGTGACTGGAGCTAAATCCCACCCACACCCATTCCCAGCAAAGCACAGCCCAGGGTGATTGAGGGTGATGGAAGGGCACCTCCGGAGTGGCAGGAGAGCAGCTCTGCCAGAAGGGCTGGGGGATGCTGCTGGCTGTGAGAGGCTGGCCGTGACCTGGCCATGTGTGCTGATAGCCCAGAGAGCCAAACACAGCCTGGTCTGCATCCAGAGGAGCGTGGGCAGCAGGGCAGGGAGGGGATCCTGCCCCTCTTTGGTGAAACCCCCACCTGCTGGGGGCCCAGCACAGGAGGGAATGGAGCTGCTGGGGCAAATCCAGAGGAGGCAATTCAGATGCTGACAGGGCTGAAGTACCTCTGCTCTGGGGACAGGGAGAGAGAGTTGGGATGTTCAGCCTGGAGGAGCTTCAGGGAGACCTTAGAGCCCCTTCCAGCACCTAAAGGGGCTCACAGGAAAGATGGGAACCAACCTTTCACAGGGCCTGTCGGGATTGGACAAGGAAGAATGGTTTCCAACTGTAGGGGGTTGGAATTTACATTAGATATAAGGAAGGGGAATTTTTATAACGAGGGTGGAGAAACTGGCGTAGAGGTGGTGCATGCCCCATCCCTGGAAACATTAAAGGCCAGGCTGGATGGGGTTTTGAGCAGTCGGGTGTAGTGGAAGGTGTCCCAGCCCATGAAAGGTTCCTCTCAACGCAAACCATCCGTGATTCTATGGTTCAGAGCAGGGGCAGCTCCGCGGGAGCCGCGGCATTCCCGGGATGCGGCGCCTCCCTCTCCCGTCCCGCTGGAAACGGCTGCTGCTGCCCCCGCGCGGCGGGACCGGCCCGGGAGCCGGGCACCCCGCTGCCCTCCGGGACCGGGGAACCGAGAGCCGGGCACCCCGCTGCCCTCCGGGACCGGGGAACCGAGAGCCGGGCACCCTGCTGCCCTCCGGGACCGGGGAACCGAGAGCCGGGCACCCTGCTGCCCTCCAGGACCGGCGGGGCCAGTGCGGGGGGCTGAGCCTGCCTGAGAGCTGTGCCTCTAAGCTCAAGGGCATAAGGAGCTATCTGTCCAGCTCTCTCTCCAGCTATCTATCTATTTCCTGCCTCCCTGATCACCAGAGCAGGATGTCAGGCATTGTGGGCCTTCCCTTCCCTTCCCTTCCCTTCCCTTCCCTTCCCTTCCCTTCCCTTCCCTTCCCTTCCCTTCCCTTCCCTTCCCTTCCCTTCCCTTCCCTTCCCTTCCCTTCCCTTCCCTTCCCTCCCCTCCCCTCCCCTCCCCTCCCCTCCCCTCCCCTCCCCTCCCCTTCTTTGGATCAGAAGGGCAGCAATACTTTCATCTGATTTTTTTTTTTTTTAATTTTTAATAGGAAATTCATTATCACTGTGGCTCTGTCTTGCACAGCTTTTGGCATTCTGTAAACTTCTTGAAATAAGGGAAAATTTCCCACCTGCAGCTCCCTAAGGGATGTGACAAGTGTGCTCTTCCTGTCCAATGCCAAGCTCCTCCAAAAGCTTGTGTGTGTGTGTGTTATTTCTTCTTGGACTAAATGAATGCACACCCCACATGGAAGCTCTTTTAACTATTAGATTTATAGAGCGTCACTAGATATATAAACCCAAATCACTGCAGTTAAACAGCCTGTGAAATTCCTGCAAGCATATGAGAGAACACATGAGGACAAAATGGTGAGCACAGCTTTTCCCTGGCATTTTTAATGCCTGCAGCAAGCGTTGGTTCCCCAGCAGTTGGTGCAGAGAGAGCTCCCTCTCCTGCTGAAAATTCTCTTTAGCCCCTGTCCACCCATGGGAGGCGTTCTGTTAGCCAGCATTTACAGGGATCAGGCCCATGGCAATGACAGATGCCATAAAAAACCACATTTAAATGGACATAGACACACAGTACTGATAATTTTGTTGATCTCCTGTACTATTTGCAAGAGAAAAAGTCAGTTTTTGATTTTTTTTTCTCCTACTGCAGAAAGACTATCTCTGTCAACAGAAATCATCCAGCTTGCAAACAATTCATCTGAGAGCCTGTCACTTCACTAAAAAAGCCAGAATACCCTGGAATAATTGTATTGTCTGCTGCAAGGGGTCAGTGATTTGACAGTTGTGAGCAGGTGAGATGCTCCTGTCCGCAGGCAGTGACCCCGAGCAGTGCTGAGGCACCAGGTTTGCACTGCGAGCTGCAGCTGACGCAGGGAGGATTTTCCAGGAGCATCCACGTCCAATCTCATCCAGAGTTTCACTGTCACAGTGTCTCCTATAAATAGGGGAAATGCTCCTAATAGGTAGCAAAGCGAGTGGGATTTCAGAGCAGCTGGAGAAATCACTGAGCCTGCATGGAATGGCTCTGTTACACCAGGCTGCACCAGCAATTCGACTGGCTGTTTATACTGCTCTGAAGATTTTGCTATTTCCCACTTTTTTTTCTTTTCATTTTTACCTGATTTGTAACTAATAATCCTAGCTTTATAAAACAGGAGGTGTTGACATATGGTACATTTTAAAAAGCTCTCTTTTCCAAGTGTCAGAAACCCGTCCATCTTACCAAAACACAGCCATGGGTGTAAATCCTCCTCAATAAAGAGGAGGCGTTCAGAACAGCAACTTGGGTGTAACAACAGAGCTGATTGTAACACAAGGTTTTCACTTCCTAGGGACATTAATAAGGAAAAGAAGGAGCCAGTGACAGTAACTGAATCAGGCTGGAAGGAAAATTGGTTGATTTTTTGGTGTGAATCAGCAATCCAAGAGGAGGATGCTCCAGGGCAGAGCTGGCAGCAGCCCTCTGCCTCCAGGATGCAGCTCAACCCTCTGGGCTGTCTCTGCTGCAATGTACAACAAAACACAGAGATCTGAGAGTCCTTGAGCAGTCTGAATGCTCAGGGGCTGCAAACAGTGAGGGTCCCATTGCTGTAGTGCAAAGCGAGATGCAATCCCCCAGATCCTTCTACCCCCACTCATCTGAACCTCATCCAAAAAATCCAAAGCTCTCAGCTCCCTCAAGGTCTCTGCCACCCTGCTCTGTGCCCATATCCAGCTTGCCCTCGGGGTGAATCCGTGCTGCAGGAAGTGTTTTCCATGGATTTAACAGATGGGTGAGCTGAGATAGGGGGTGAAGTGTGTCATTTGGGGCAGAAGTGGAAAGGGAGGTTTGTTGTCCCACTCCTCCTCCATCGTGACCACCCTCTCCATCTGTTGACACTTCAGCACACGATGCCAATTCCAGTGTGACTCCGATTAGTCTGCAGAGTGCTGCATGTTGATGTTGTGGTTTGATACTTGGAGAGCTCTGTGAAGATATTTAATTAGACAAAATTAATTCCTTTGAGAGCAACCTTCTGGCATCATTTTGGAAAGTGCTAGGAAGCTTCTTTTGTTCTGACACTTGTTAAAAATTGGCATTAGCCATTTCCTAATTTATTTTTGAAAGGACAATCAAGCTACATTGCTTCCCTGGTCAAATGGGAGCTGTGACCTGCCTGCCAGCAGCTCTATCAGAACATGAGGTGCCAGACCTCCTCACCAAAAGTCACTTCCCACAGCTGTTGTCACCCTGAAAGGCTTCTGCCTGAGTGGTCAAGTCCTTTGGCCTCTTTCTTCCTGTCCCTTTTTTGACACCTTCACAGTGATTGTGGGGTCTGATGATGACAAGACAGACACAGTAGGAAGGGCAGCATCAGTGGTGACTTTGCTGGCCAGCTCTGCAAGGGGACATCCCTTACTGCCACCTGAGTGGGGGGTGAATGGGTGCCCCTCTCCCTCTCTGCCTTCTCCTGCAGCCACACTGGGGTACTGGAATTTCTTGTGGGACCATCTGCTGCTAATTCTGCAAACCTCCTACACACAAGGGCCCAGAAGGGCAAAGTCTTAATATGATTAAACTTCAGGAGCTGCAGAGGTCTGTGGCTGCACCTGGTCTGGAGTGAGGAAGGAGCTGGTACAGGCTGGAAGTACTGTGCAAAACATGCTTTAACCTGGAGCAATCCCTGTAAGCCTCTTCCCCTTCACATTGCACCCTCTGGCTGCTTGGGCCCAGTTATGTTGTGGAAGAGCCCTTTGGGGTCAGTGCTTGCCAGAAGGACTGTGTCAAACTGCATATTCTCTCACCAGAGACTGTTTCTTGGATACCCATTTCCTGCCCCAGCTTCCAGTCCCTCCTCTTCTCCCTCCAGGCCTCCACATGGGTTTCTCAGCCTCTTGTCCATCAGTGTCTGTGCAAAATAAAATTGTCATTTTGAGTGTTTGCTGTGGGTCTGTGTGCTTACACTGGGACAGGACATTCCATGACTGCCTTGTAGGAAGTGAAGGGTGGCAGCAGCACCAGAAGGGATGGTGCTTAACCCTCTTCTGACATATCCTGAGCAATGCAGCAGCACAAATGATGTCCATTTTATTCCCTCTCCTCACTTCCTTTAAATTTCCTCCTTAAAAAGTCCATTCATATCACACTATAAAGGAAGAAGGAACCTATAGTTAAACACTTCATTAGGGGATGTGTGCAGAGTGCTCTGCAAATGGGATGGCACCAGAGTGTGCCGTGCGTTTGCCATTTAAATATAGCTGTATACACACCCCTGGCCTCCTGAACGGCTGAAACCCTCCTCCTAGCAGGTGATCCCAAGCCTTTCTATAATTGAAATGAACTTAATCCTGACAAAAACGTAGCAGCAGCTGCTGTGAAAGCTGTGGCTGCTCTCCAAGTATTTCTTACATTCCCCTGATCTGTATATTAAAGCGACACTGATTGCTGTGCTGCACAATCCTGCCACAGAGTGTCTCTTACAAGGGAGCTGCTGTGGTTTAGATTTAAGGGCTTTGTTGTCTTTTTCATGAGAATGCTTTTTCTCTTGTGTGATGATTGCCATATGAGGATCTGAGCTGCTCAGATATTAATTACTTAAGGCCTGCAACAACACACTAAAGTTAAAGGTAAATACAGATGCTGCCTCTCCTTCTCCTGTACACACTATAGAGATATACATGGGTGTTGCCTGAGTGGTGGGATGAAGAAGCAGAGCTGATTTTGGAGGTAAAGTGAGCTGCCAGCCCAGAGGATGTGTGCAGGATGCTGAGGAGACAGCAGCCAGCTGGAACATATGAGAAATTACTGTAGCTGCCCTCCTAATTTAACCTTCATGCCACAAATCTCTGCCTGAATCCCAATGTGCTGTGGAGGGGTGGGACAAGGAGCAGCCCTTTCTGTAATTCCCGATTTCTCGCCGTTGTTGATTTTTCACTGTCTGCCTTGGCTCCTTTGAGTCCTTCCTCCTCTCCTGTCCCTGGATCTCCCTGGGCTTTGCTGAGTGGGACCTGGCATTCAAGCAGCACAAGCAAGGAACAACCATCCAGCAACTTCATGACCTCAAAGCCGAGCAAACCCAGCAGCAAAAACCCAGGGAAAGCGTGGCACAGCGAGCATGAGATTGTGCTGAGCAGCACCGAGCCCTGCTCCCTGCAAGCCACGGCAGCAGCCAGGGGGTCACAGCCGTGATAAATCCTCTGAGCAGGAGAACCACCCCAGAGCCAAGGTGCCTCACCCCGAAAGCCTTGCCTGGGAGCGATTTGCGGGTGGATTCCAGGGCTGGCCGATCCCTGCAGAGCTGGACTCGGGCTTCCCATCTGCTGTGCTGTCGCTGCTTCATGGCTTCGACTCCCAGCACGGAAAGCATTAACTCAATCTTCTTCAAACTGTTCCTTAGCCCCGAGCTAGCCCAGGCACACGCTCCCGTTGGCAATGTGACATCCCAGGCTGTTTGAAGGGCAGGACAGAAGATGGTGCTGCCGAGCCAACATATTTTAACAAGAAAACTTCCTGGAGCTGCTGGGTTTTTTGACAGCTCCTGTTCCAAAATAATCTTTGTTTAAACTAAAGAGTTGTCAAGGAGATAAGTTTAAGCAGCACACGAGCTACAGAGAAACATCCCACAGCAAGATCAGGAGCAGATGTGGTGAAATATTGATGGACCAGGATCCCTAATTACATCTCCTACTGAGGAGCTGGCTTGAAATCTGGAGCCTTCCTGCTTTGTATGCGGCACCGTTGGGATAAAGCGATGGGATCCCTTGCAGAGCTACATGGGCAATTGGGCTGGGATGTCTGTGCCTAATGAACAGGCGTCAGCCTTGCGGGAGCTAATGAAATGTTCAGTACAAATGTGTCACCTCCAGGTACCGTCTGTGCCTCGCTCCTGGAGTTTAATCCTCTTCCCCGCCGCTGCCTGGGCAGCCGTGCTCCCTGTTTACTGAATCTTCTCAGTGTAAAACAACAGGGGCAGCCGAAACAGCAAAAAGCACCTTTGATCATCGAACTGGGAGAAATGGTGTGAAGCTCTCAGGCTTCGCTTTTATTATTATTTTTTTTTTATTAAGACTTATGTTACCCAAAAAAGGCAAATAATTTCCATCCATAGTGCTGGTTGCTTATTTTTAATAGGGAAACTTTAGCTCAAACCGAGAACAGGTATAGGAAACTGATTTATGTTTCACATCCAGGGTACCCACATTCTTCACAGTTCACCTGCCTGGGAATTTCAGTGGTTTGGTGGAAAGAAACATCCTAAATTCAGGTGTCACACACAGGCACACCCATGATGGCCATTATGGTTAGGAGCCTTCATTTCTGGCCTTAACACCAATTTTCTGGGTGAGCTCAGTGGAGCCACTGTGCCTTCTTGTTTTCATTTCTCTGGCTCTAGAGTGAGAATAATATTTACCAATTTTACAGGCCACACTGGAAAGATTAATTAGCTAATGCTCATTGAGTAGTTTGAAGACACAAAGCAAGAAATGCATGCTATAAAATAAATAAGAGCAGTGAAATCCTCATGCATCTTTCTTCAATAAATGCTTATATGCTGTTCTCCTACATCTTCTATCAATCCAAACGCTGGCACTCTCAATACAGAATGATCTGGAATTGCCTCAGTTTCCCCACTGAGTGTCCAGAACAGCATTAATTGGGACAACCACAAGCTTTTACTTATTATTTTGTCCCAGATTCTTGAACAGGATGGGAATGGGTATATGCAGATCAGACACAGAGACACCAGGCTCAGGGACTGGCCCTTGAGCCTGTAATCCAAAACCACTTAACAGGAGTCTACATTTGTTAAACGAGACCATCAGTCTTCAGCTATTCCTAGAAAAGCTGAAAGGAGAGGAAAAGGCAGTGAATCTTTCAAAACATGACAGCGTTAGAGGCCATCTTTTCCTCAAGCTCCTGTATTTCTCTCAGCATTTTCTGTGCAGCAGGTCATTATGAATTACTAATTACCAGAGCAGGCCAGGTGGGTTTGTTGCTGACCTGCTGTGTAAGCTGGGCAAAAAAATGGGTCTGTCCCCTCTGCATTGACTCCGTGTAAAATATGTGCTCTGAAGAGGCTTGAAGCTTAATATAGGTCTTGTTAAGTGTTCATAAAAGATAGTGAAACCCTTAGATTAAGAGGTACACCAGAGGAGAATGATAGGGTTATAAAACCTATTTCTGCACATAACTCATATTTATATAGGGTCTTTCAGTCTAACAGATCCCAAAGTTTTTTTTTTCAGCATAACACCCTGATATACTGTGTTCACTTCACCTACCAGTTCAAGGCGACCTCCTCTGAAGTGAAATGTGGCAGCTGTTTAAAAGCCCTGAGCAGTAGTAAGTTTAATAATAGGAAGGCATTTATATGGTCTTACAAACTTCAAAGAGTTAATTCTCTGCCTCTTCAGGAGGCAGACAAGGTTTATTATTCCCATTTCACAAAGGCAATATAACAAGAGTGGACAAGAGTGGAGGAAATCTGCACTCCCACAGATTTATAAAGCAAAATTCTGTGCATGAGCCTGAAGTGCTTTTAATCCCACATAGAGAAAACATATCAACATGTCTTATTAAAAAAAGAAATCCTTTTCTAAAAATAATGATGTGGAGAGAGCTCTGATCTGGATTCTAACACCTGCCACTTCTGGTGAAAGAAAACCCTCCTCAAGCACGGGTTGACATAGAAACATCATGGTCCACAAATGCTTCTGTGCCATGAAACAAATTGGGCGCTCAAAACACACTGCCAGGAATAAGACAATCAGTTTTAAGAGGTTCCAGGACTTACTAAAACCCTCTTGACATACAGCAGGAGAGAAAGCTGCAGCAGCCCCAATCCCACAGGCAGGCTGGCATTGTTCTTCCACCACATGTGGCTCCTCAGTTCTCCCCAGCTGGCCCACATCACATGGCAGTGGTGCTTCCAACGAGCAGGAAAATTTCCTTCTGTTATCCCCAGAGGTTCTGCAAGATGGTCCTGACCTTGGGAAAAAAAAGTCACAAAATTGCATGGGTTTAACCACTTACTCATGGAGAACTGGAGTCCCCTCCCTAGATGATATCACTGTTCTCAAATAATTTCTTGAGTGCAGTCCTGATGCAGGATGAAGTAGGAGCTTAAAAGGAACACCTGATCCCTGGGCCCCACCTTTTCACTTGGTAGCACAGAAGTCTCCAGCTTTCATTCCTCCTATTGTTTCCCAGCAAGGATTTGGCCTATTGCAACTTCCACTCTTATTTGCGGGCCAGAGTGAGAAACACCCTCTTTTAGACCACTTTGATCCCTCAAAAGCTGCTTGTCTCTCCCAGACTGCATAGCCTTTGTTACAGTCTCTGCAGCCTCCCTGCAGCCCTGGGCAGCTTAGGCGTTGGGCTGCAAAGCTGCTTTCAGCTGTGCTGTCCAAGCTCCCAACAAATGGATCTGGAAAATCTTCTATCCAAAAAGCCAATCCCCTTGGTGCCTTGGGTCAGTCCTACAGGGTGAGCGATGCTCGGGCTGGTGCAGGGTGAGCTGTGGTCTCTGTGTCTGGCAGGATCTAGGACAGGGAACTGGGAGAGATGAACTGACCCATGCTGAGCATCATCAATCCTCCAGCAAAGTGATTTCCATCACGGGAGCACATTTGCTACACGAATCACATCCCATTCATCACAGCTCCTGTCTGGATGTAGCTCTGCCAGCCAGGGCTTGCCCTCTCTCTCCAAAAAGCCCCTGATGTGCTGTACAGCAGCTTCACTGTGCAGGACCTGGGTCAGTGCTCCTGCCTGACTCACTGCCCCCTTCCTCACTTCTCAGGAGCTGTGGGAGCTGCTCCCTTTCACCCCCCTGGCTTCACAGACCCTGGATCAACCTGAGCCTCCACAGTCCCACTGCAGCCTCTGCTGTGGAAGGGTGGCCAGGGAAGGAAGGGAGGATAGTCAGGGGAAAAAGGATAACTTTAGCACTGTTGGCATTGTGCTGCAGGCAGGTACTGTGCCCTCCATCACCTCCCTGGAGCCGTGCAGCTGAGGAAGCTGGTCTGAGAGCAACATGTTACAAAAAGCTGCTGCAGGGCCCTGCCAAACCACCTGGCCTGAATTCACAGCCTGAGGCTGACACTGCTTTAGGCACACGAATGAAGATGTAGAGCTCTGGTGCTCAGACATAAAGTGTGGGCCTTTCTGACACTGTGAATCTCAAACCTAAGAGCAAAATCATTCCTTACTGCTGTGGCACTGAGCCCACAGCACAGACCTCTCACCTTCATTACCATGCAAGTCAAACACGTCACCAATGTAGATGATGGCCCAGGAGAGGAATCTCCTTGGCAGGTTTGATGCCTTATGTCGTGGAGGAGATCCTGTGACTTTGCTTCCTTGGCAACACCAATGCCAGGAGCCTGAACGTGCCACTGGCTCTGTATGGCATCCAGCTTCGTTCATCCAGTGTTCCAGCCCTGGAGAGGAGGCAGCCCAGCTCTGCTGGTGGCCTTGGTGGTGACAGCAGCTCGGCATGGGTCTGTGCTCTCCCTGTTCCATGTGCTCTGTGATGTCCCTGCTCCACAGGCAGTGCTGGTTTTGCTCTCAGCCCTGAGGAATGAGGGTTATGAAATGTGTTCTGCCGGCTCTGGCTGACGACATCAGTTGATTTCTCAGGCTGACAGGGAGATTTGCAAGCTTAAGATGGCTTACAGGTCCTTATTTACAGCTCACAGGATGAAGCCCAGACCTAGGCACCCGTATATTTGTGCTCAGAGGTTGAGCAAGTAAAGGAAATGTTTAAATATCTCTCCCTCCTCTTGATTCCCTGCCTTTGGGATAGACTGTCCATCACAGGTACGAGTGTGAGGATGGAGCTCCTGTCTGTCCTTCACTGATGGCTCTGAGGAATCCCTGAATCCACACCATGGTGGGCGAGCCCCTGTCCTTCCCATGGAGAAAGGCACGGCACAGCCCTAGCTGGCTGAAATGAAGGGACAGAGGGAAGCCTCTCTGATTGTGGCCACAATTTATGGGATTACACAGTGGAGCACAGGCAGAGGATGCTCACAGTCTGCAACTGAGTTAAGTCAGCAGACTGCTCCCACCTGAGAAGTAGGATTTTCCATTAAATAAAACCTGCAGCTCTTTCTTTCTCTTTCTCCCCTTCCCTCTTTAAATCTGAAAGAATCCCATTTAATCTGTAGGGAGCTTTTCCTGAACAAAAATCCCCACTAGGCTTGACCTTCACCTTTGCAAATGGAAATATGATGTAGTGAGAATTGAGAGCTGAGAGTCAACTGGCATCTTTGCTTTTGCTGCTGAAATAGAGCAGGTCGTTTCACATTTCTATTATGAGCCTCAGATAATGGGGAAGAAAATTAGGTAATTCCATTTTTTGGATTAGTTGGTTTTCTTGTCAGCTGGGAGATGAGATCTGCTGTATGTGGAGAATGACTGGAGGCACAGGATGAACAGAACAGCTGGTCACAGATATTGTTTGGGATTCTATTTCTGCATGACCTGCTCCAGAGATATCAAAAGAGATTGTGGCTGTCTCCCCTGACAGCTACACCTGTATTCCAATGCTGACTTCAAAGCAGTTGCTCTGCTTTTGCCCACATTTGAACAAATTGAGAATCTGGACCATTGTTTAAAGATAGTCTTGAAACTTACCTCAGCTTTGAAATGCTTGAAAATGAGTTATGCATGGACACATGAAAATTAAAGTACTTGAGGGAACCCACAGGCAATATCAAGATGTGCAGGACAGGGAGCCTTGCCAGATCTGACAGGTATTTGTTTATGGGGAGAATTAGAAGCTCTAGTTCAAAGTCTGCAAATTGCTCCATGAAAGCAGGGCCTCCTCATCACAGAGACTGAATTCTCCACACAGGCACATGTGAAAAGAGGAGTTTGTAGAATCAAGAGCAGTGTTAATTAAAAAAAAAAAGAAAAAAACCCCCAAAGATCACTGCATGAAACATCAACAAGCACAGCAAGAAACAACACGATACAGGCAATCTTTAATCTGAGAAAAAAAAAACGACACAAACCCAATGTCTAGAAAGCAAAGACTAATTAAATTTAACAATAAGTATTTTAAAACAAAACAAACAAACAAAAGCAATATGTGTGATTAATGAAGCAAAGTGTTTGATTTTTCATCTCATGGGGTCTTCAACTCTGGACATTCTGGAAGAGATGCTTTAGTGGTACCTCAGCAAGCTCACTCGAGGATTGAAAGGAGCAGGTTTGATGTTCTCATGTTCTCACTTAAAAATCAGTGAGCCGTTTGGATTTGGTAAAGCACTTGATGACATATTACAAAACGTAGCTCTTTGGATGATCTGAATACAATAATCCATGGACCAAATCACAGCTGAGTGGCTGCAAAGAAGAATACTAAACAGAGAGTGATTCTGTATTCTGTATAATAAACAGAATTATGTTTATTAGAGCTTCATAGAGATCAGGTCCTTGGTCTTTACTGACATTTTTATTGATGCCTCTAAGGAAGGATTAAACAAAAGGATGACAGGCATTCACACAGTGACATGTAGTTGGAAGGGATCAAAAACACCAGAGTAAGCTGAAAGATAATGCAAAGGAAGCTGGATAGACTAGACACTTGGGGCAAAAATATCCCAGTGCAGAGAATCTGAGACCTGGGCAGATTGAAAATTTCATCTCTGCAGATGCCTATAAGCTTTAAAGGTGATGCTAATTAGGATCATGCCATGGGGTGAAAAGCCTAAAAAGTGCAATGTGTGGGGAGATGCTCCATGTGAAGCCCTGGAGATGTGATACAGCGAGCCAGAATGAAAACAGAGAATCCTTTAGCATTTCTGGCAGGCAGGTCATTTAATAAACATGTCTACCAAGAATCTTCTCTAATAAAATTTGAAGTATCATTTCCATTCACCGAGCTGGTGTCATGTCTGCAAACTGCACACAGCTTTGTCTCCTCCATGCATTAATTTCCATCCAAATGCCCAGGCAGAGCCTCTATTAGCCACCTCTGTTGACAAGAGTGGATTATTCAGGGGAGCGTAACTAACTCTCTCTTATTTCCCTGAAATCTACACTCGGCTCCTCTGCTGGCAGATGAAAATTTACAAGTGAAAAAGTCTACTGTGTTTCCTTTGGTTTAGGTGTTTGGAGTTGGATTTAAGGAAGCATTCTAGAGATTCCAAACAAGGTTTAGGCCTTGGAACCTGCCGTGGTGTGCAGGCAGTCTTGAGTTCCCTTAAAGCATCTCCCAGCACCTCTTGCTTGGAAGAGCAAGGGGCCAGGACAGGGAGAGGACTCCTGGGGACACTCTCAACTGCAAGTGAATCATTGATCTGTAAGCCCTGGGGAAACTGGGCAAATTTATCCAGTTGGAGCAGCTCTTCGTGCAAGTGTCCCTGCCATGCTGTGGCATCCTTCCCTTCAGGACACTGCAGCAGCCAGGGAAGGGCATTCTGGAGGAGAGGCAGGACACAGCAGTGCAGCCAGGGTGCTGAGACAAGAGAATCCAGTGCCAGATTGTTTTAGATGGCTCCAGAGCACCCAGTGCTAAAGCATTTGGAGTAGGTGGGAGCAGAGGAATGATGATTGGTCACACCACCCTGTCTAGCATTAGCTGGAGCCATCTTGCCTGTGGAAAGGCTGACTGCATGATTTCACTGTTCTGTGACCTACAGGCCTGTCCCACCTTGCCTCTGACTAAAGCTGGTACCCATCCATGTGCAGAGCATCCTGTGCCATCACTCCGTTGTCCCTGGCTGGCACTGCTGCCCAGCGTGCCTTTATCTCTCTGTGAAATAAAGGTCATTTTGGTGTTCTGCAGGTAGTGAAGGCTTTGAAGAGAGTCTTTGAAGTATACTATAGAAGTAGACATTATTACTCACTGCCCAGGGATTTGGAGAATGTTTAGTCTGATTAAAAAGGCTTTGCATTCTGCTGGCAGGAAGCATGACATAAAGTGGAAAATTTTTCTGAGCTGAATTCAAATGAGTTGATTTTTCTATCAGCTCTTCTCCTAGAGAATGGGTATGCTGTTCCCTGCACTGGATGAGGCTTCATGCTCTAGCAAGGTTCACTCTACCAGTAAGGATTTGAATTTTGGACTGAAGTTTTCAGGGGTTTGATTTGAAATGAAGTTTATGGTACACTGGAAGACAGTAAGTACATCTGGCTCAGGAGAAGGGCTCATAGGGTTTGTGGTGCTCAGGATTTAGAGGCATGGCAGATTTGGCAGGGACAGGAGTGGGAGTAGGGACTAAATTAGCAAATCTTCCTAGCTAGAACCCCAGTGCATCCTTAAGGGAGGATTGTATGTTATGTTTGGCTCCAAATAGTGCTATCAGACTCCAACTTCATAAACACCACATTCTTTCACAGGTGTTTGGGTTGGGGGAAGAAAATTGGGAGAAACAGGATAGGCTTATGGACTAGACATCTTTCATCTGAACTGCAGTAAGCCTGTTAGCATCCCACAGGTGAGGAAGGGTTTGTGGCACTCAGCTGATAACAGCACTGACAGCAGATGTTTAGTGCCAGGCAAATTCTCCACAGCCAACATCATTTGTAGTGCTGCTTCCAAAAATCATCAGCTGTATTTGGGGTGATGCTGAAAATATTTTAAATGGTTTTTCAGGAAGCAAAAACAAGGGATGGGTAGAAATTGCAGCTCACAAAGGCTGCTTTAAGTGACAATTTGTGTGGTAGGAAGCGACATTTATTTAGTTGGTTTGAAGGGAAACAAATATATTTTACACCCACTCCTCTTGTGTTAAAATTTAGTTGAAAAAAACAGGTTTGCTGCTGAAGAACTGTCAAGACATTTTCCCTTTCTGCTTTTCTTTTTAAAGGGAGTGGAAAGTAGGTGTGAGGTTTTTTCACAGTGATGAGATACCTGAATCTTCTGAGCAGCTCTATTCCTATCCCAGGTGTCTTTCTGATATTTTAATTAAACAGATTATAACAAGCAACAATGAATTTTTGGCAATTCAAGAATTAATCCTTCCTTTCCTGATTGCTTATCTTTTATTTTTGGCTCTAGCAAGGTCATAATCCTACTATTTCTTCACTCATCCAGAGAGACCCTCCAGCCACACAAAGATAAGGCTTTATGATGCTAAAGTAAAACCAGAAAAATCCTTCTCTGGAAATCATAACAGAAACAGCTAAACAAAACCCCCACTAACAAACCACAGGGTTCAGCCCTTTTAGAAAGCAACAAACTGCAGTGAGAGCTCCCAGATTTCCTGCTGTCAGCACACCTTTTGGTCAGCACACCTTCCTCCTGATATCCATCTTGCCACAGGACAGTCTCAGGTCTGGTTCCCACCGGGGATTTGGAAGCCTGGCTGCAGATGTTAACAGATGTTTCCCTACTTTCCCCGGAGAGCGGGTGCCACTTGCACATCCATAATCCTCTAGGAGCTGATCTCTGTAACAAGATGCCACAAGGATTTAATCTCACAGCTTCCAGGGGAGCTGCTTCACACAGAGAATTATTCCAGGCAACTCAAGATCACTGTCATTCCAGGGAGAAGGCTGGTGCTGGGATGACAGTTACAGGCAGTGCTCAGTTAAACCAGGATTACAGGCTGCTGAAAGGGGGATGTGTTGGAGGGCCAGTGTGCCTCACCCCTGCTCCCTGCTCTGCTGGGTGTTGGCATTCCTGGGACCTGCAGAGAGATGTTTGGCCAGGTGTGACTCCCAACAAGTCCCTCTTCTGTAGCCCTTTGGGGTGGTTCATGATTTACACAAGAGCACCCAGGAGCAGCAGCTCCAAATCACAGCCCGGTGTGGGACAGGGAGAGTGATCACTGCAGAGGCACTGCCAGGGTGAGGTGCTCCTCGTGGGAGTGACAGGGCACCTCTGTGCCCTCCAGCCCTTCTGGAGACCACGCTCCAGAGGGATGTCTGCTGGTGAGGGCTGCACAGACATCCCGAGCTGCTCTCACAGCAGCAATGAGCTCCATGGTTAGAGCAGTGTCCTGCAGGGACTCAGGAGGATTCCCTGCTTCTTCTGCCAGTGCAGACTTCTGGGATGTGGGTAAGTAGGTTCTGATGGATGAGAAGCACTACCACAGCACAGATATTTCCCCTTTGAGCTGGTCTGACTGATTTTCCTGCAATGACAAAATAAGTTCCATGGCTGACGATGGTTCAGCTGCAGTGGGAGACAGTGTAGAGGTTAAATCCAATTCTGTTTATTCCATATCCCAGTCACTTGCAATTCTGGATGGAGTTCTGCTACTTGGCAATCACTTTAACATCAATGAACCTCTAAAACCATCTGAGGCTACAAGATTAGACACTACCACCCTGACAAGTTAATTCTATACAGCTAAAATGAAGAAAACCAGTCTAAGGACATCATTTGCAAGTTATCTTAAGAAAAAAAAAAAAAGGGGAAAAAAAGGCTTGAATTATTTGTCAGTTTCCTTCAGGTTGCACTTCAGCAGGCCAGCCAGGACAGACACCATGAATAGGCACTGAAGCAGTGGGAGGCAAAGTCATAATCGGCTTTTGTGTTCTTTGATTATTGTTATCCAAACTAAACAAAGATTTGTGGTTTACTGCTGTCCTTCCTTTCCCTGTTTTCTTTAGATTAACTGCTGCACTGCAACATTGTGTGTATTAGCAATATTGTAGAACCTGCTCAAAAGATAATCTCTGCACCCCAGCTTAATGACTGCAGCAACCTCATTTAAAAGGAATCTGCTGCTTATCACAGACTTAAATTACAAGCCTTTTGCAGCAGTTACACTGGCTTTTAATGTCTGCAAAAAGCCATAAATGTTTTAGAGGGTTATAGAAATAACAGGCTAATGTAATGTGCTAACTAGAAATGTGCAAAGACTTGTCCAAGTATATCTGAAGCTCCTGCTTGCTCTACACCACTGGTCTTCACTTAGCAATAGGACACATTTGCAGCCCTTGGACCACTCGTGATAGATGAGGCATTGCAGTTTTACTGCACTGCTGGTTGAGGTTATCTAGAAATAGTCACTGGAAGAATGATTAAATCTTGCAATTACCCTGTGTTCTCTTGTCTGACATCCAAGCTAAACACCCTCTGATGGAGAGGTGGTTGCTCCTTGAATTTATATCTCTGCTACTAGCCTGGCTTTTTGGTTTTGAGATGTCAGAGGTAGGCTCATGGAGCACAGATATCTTACCAGCTCCATTTTATTTCCTTCCTTACTGGACCCTGGTCTTTTCCAGAAGGTGTATTACTTCTGCAGCAAATCCTTGGGAATGTAGTTTGCCTCATTTTGTACACATTTCATTTCTCTCACAGCAACACTTATTTCTTCCTGCAAATCCAGCCTGCCTAAATCTGACGACTGAGCCAGCTTCCACTTCTTTGCTTATTTCTTCTCTGCACAATTTCTTGCAAATTTCCCCCTATTCTGAGAGCTAAAAATACATCTGGGTGCTGCCTGGAGGCCATCTGAGAGCACAAAGAAAGGGGCAGCCCGAGCTTCATATGCATTGCTAAGCAGTGCATGAAGAGCCTTCCCCACAAACAGGGCTGCTCCTCTATCAGGCATCCATAAATACAGAAATCTGCCATTCCCAGAAGCAATTGCATACAGAAACACTTCTATTTAGCCAGCACAGACTCTTCTACAGAAAGGGCAATTGCTACTGAGAGCTCCAACTTGTAATGACACCGAACAGGTGTAAATGGGAAGAAAACTCAGCAGGGAGAAAAGCCACACCAACTCCCACCCCTGCAACCCGCAGAGCCTTCTCCTCCAGAGTGTGTTTGTGTCAGGAATGAAACACAAGCTTCATCGGAGGGGAAACCAAATGCTTTCTGCATTTTTTTACTGTCTGAACTTCCTCTCGATTTCTCGAAGTTGTGTTCTTCTACCAAAGCTCTTGGGAGCGCTGGCTTTCACAGCCACCACTGCTAAGGGGGAGATGAAACCAAGATCCTTCCTCGTTATCCACGTGGGATTCTTTGTCCTACATACATGGAAAACATGACTTACTAGGTAAAATCTAAACCCCTCAAACTAGTTCAGATCCCCAAAAGATGACTGTTCAGATAAAATGTTTATTATAGAAGGGCTGGTGAAGTCCCCTTGCTCTCATTTATTACTGCTGTGTTCAGAACGAACCACATGATGTCATTGAAGAACAGAGTTGCGAAATCCCACATTCCAGACCAGGCCCCAGGAATGATTCCCAAATTAGGCAAATGACATGGGAAATATCAGTAAAGATCTGAGGAGAAAAAGAAACAAACAAACCCTACAAAAAAGCCAAACCAAAACAAGAAATCCTGAAGCCACTTGAAACAAATTACACTCTCCACAACTGTTGTGTTAATGGCTCTTCACCTCCGATATATTCACTCAAACTGTGGGAGGTGGTTCTTGTTTTGGAAGTCCTTTACACATCTTTCCTCATCCTGTGGAGAAGCACTGCTCTGCCAGGATGAATGCCAGAGGGATCTGCCAGAGGCCGGGCAGCAGCTGGCAAACATCTCAGAACAGGCAGGGCCAGCAACAGGGTCAGTGTTTACAAATGATAACTCATGTGAGCAGCGCTCACACCAGTGTTTGGGAAATAGCCTGCACCACCAGTCTGACCTCCAGCCCAGATGGAATTTTTACTGATTTATTTATTTTATTTTTTTCTGAACAGAAATAAACCAAGGCTCCGTGTTGGAAACTGGGAAACTGCACAAAAGTCAGCAATGAAATAAACTCGGAACAATGCCCAATTCAGACGGTCTAGGGGGCCTTCTGCACAGTGTCCATGTCAAAATTTCCTCATCCAAAGAATTTCCTGCAAAACACACAGGATGCTTTTATTACCGAGTGGGTGGCATTTGATAGAGGATCCCAATTGGCCAGGGAGGCCAATGAACCAGGCATTATTCCACTGCCACCTCTCTGGAGGGACACTGCCCACAGGAATACACCTCTGCCATCTCCTGCAAGGCTTAGTCACACACACAATATCGATCACACCCTGCCCTGCCAGCCGTGAAGTGCAGAGCTTAATAGGACAGAAATCAGCTCTTTCATCTTTCCCCTTTGTTTCACATCATTTCAGTGCCAACGTGCCCTTGTCCCCACATACAATTATTTAGCAGCGATGAAGCTCTTGCTAATACTGAACACTGAAAGCAAAAGTTGGTTTTTTGGCAGTATTGTGGCACAGGCACTTTGCTCCCTCATTTACTCCTCGCCTTGAACACTGTGTGCAGTTTTGGGCATTACAGCATAAGAAGGATATAAAGAAGGATATAAGAAGGATATAAAGCCATTAGAGAGTGTTCAAAGGAGGGTTATGAAGATGGTGGAGGATCTAGAGAAGGGTGGTTGGTCACTGGAACAGGGCAGTGGTCACAGCACCGAGCCTGACAGAATACCAGCAGCATTTGGACAATGCTCCCAGGCACTGGGTGGGATTTTGGGGGCTGTCCTCTGCAGGGCCAGAAGTTGGGTGATCCTTGTGATTCCCTTCTAGCCCAGGTAGTTCTATGATTCCTATAATCCTATGATTTATGCTCCCTGTCTGGCTTGGCTGATGGCACCACTCACACGCTCAGTGCCCCAGGATGGTTTGCAGAACCATGGCTGAGATTTTCTCACATCTTACATTTGTAAAGATGTGAAAGATCTGTAAATACATTACCCTGTAAGCAGAGCCCTGGTGATCAGCGAAGAGGCAAAAAGACATAAATCTCATGTAGGAATTGTTGATGTAGCAGCTGGGCCGTGCTGACCCAGCAGCTCGGGAGGCCTGTGCCCTGTTTGATGGCAGCATGAACCCTGTGATTGTTTTGCAGCTGGGCTGATGTTGTGTGTTGTAATTAGAAGTGGCCACAGAATCACAGAAACAGAGAATTTTGTGGAGGGGACCCACTATGATCATCTAAGTCCAACTCCTGGTTCTGCACGGGAGATGCCAACTGTTCCACCCTGTGCCTGAGACTCTCGTCCCAGTGGTGCTTGAGCTCTATCAGCTCGGTGCCTGGAGAACCTTGTTCCACCACCCTCTGGGTGAAGAACCTTTTCCCAGTATCCATCCTAAGCCTCCTGGACCCAGCTCCAGGTTCCCTCGGGTCCTGTCGCTGGTCACACAGAGCAGAGATCGGAGCTGCCTCTCCTGGAGTGCAGCCAGGAGTGAGCTCTGCCCTCTCCTCCTCTACTCCAGGCTGAACAACCAAATGCCCTCGTATGGCTCCTCCAGACCCTTCCCCACCATCTAATAAGAACTCTAATAATAACTGTTCGTGCTGAGCGAGGGAGCAGCGCCGGGCCCGGCAGCAGCGGGGCCTGAGGCAGCGGCGAGGCCGCGGGAGGCTCCGGGAGCGGAGGCTGTGGAGGCCCGGCCCGAGCTGTGCCCGGCTGTGTCCCGGCTGCGGGGCCCCGGTTGTGCCCGGCTGTGCCCGGCTGTGCCCAGGCTGTGCCCCGGTTGTGCCCGGCTGTGCCCCGGCTGTGTCCCGGCTGTGCCCGGCCGTGCCCGGCCGCGGGGCCCCGGCGGCGGCGGCGGGAGGCGGCGCCTCTGGAGGGGCGGGGGCCGGGCCGGGCCGGCCGGCGCTGCCTTCCGGGGCTCGGCGCGGCGCGGCCGGAGCCGGGGCAGCCGGAGCGGGCAGGATGCGCCCCGCCGCCGCCCCGCTGCCGCTGCTGGCGGCCTCGCTGCTGCTGCCGCTGCTGCTGCCCGCCGCGCCCGCCGCCCGCGGCAGCCTGGAGCCGCCGGCGGGCAACGGCAGCCGCCCGCCCGCCGCGCCGGGCCCCGGCAACCACAGCGGGGCCCGGCTGAGCCCCGTGCCCGCGATGCTCCGCGACCTCTCCGCGCTCAAAGCCGCCGTCATCGGGGCCTGCGCGCTCACGGCCGCGCTCATCGCCTGCCTCCTGCTCCGCGTCTTCAGGTGCGCACCGCCCGCGGCAGCCGCGACCCGCGATCGGGGCACCCGCCGAGGGGCCGGAGGGGGGAAGGCCCTCCTGTTTTATTTATAAATATTATATGTAATTTACAGATAATGATGTATTATATAACCTGCTAGTGATGCGTGCAAAGCCCGGCTTCAAGCGCGGCGTGTGCGGCTGGCCCCTGGGGAGCGAGCGGGGCTCCCGGCCTGGCAAGCCCGCTCCTTCCTCCGCTCCTGCAGGGAATCGGGGCAGGAGCTGGGCTCCAAGTGGGGTTTTCCAGCGGGGGTACACCCGCTGTGTGTGGTGGGGCGGGCACGGAGCGAAGCGAGCGAGATTCCGTGTGACATGTGGGAATACGCGGGGCTGCTGGTGGTGGGCCACTGGCGTGAGTGCCAGGGAGCCGTGGGGCGCCTCGCCATGGGAGCACACAAAGCCGGAGATCTCCCAGCCCAGAAGAGGCCCGGATGGCGAAGTGTCCCAGCTCAGTGTCCGGCTGCTGGGCAGGGGCCGCCGGAAAGGGACGGGAGCAGCTGGCGCTGGGCGGCGGCAGGAGGCCAGCCGTGGCTCCGGTGACAGGAGCAGTTAAACAGGTGGAGTTGGCAAGTTCTTCCTTGTTCTGTCTTCAGGCAGCTCCTTTGTGCACGGCCGAACGCTCTGCTTCTCCTACTTTGAGCTAATTCCGTGTAGGAAGGGCAGCGCTCACGATGGTAGTATTCCAAAGTGTGGTCTATAAACCGAAATGATCAGGGCTGATACTTTCTGGAGAAATTGACATTTAACTGTATTCTGCTTAAGTGTGTGCAGCAGCTGGCAAAGGCAATGCAAATAAATGTGCTCATAAAGTGATGTGGTTTGGGAGAGCCCAATAAAATGTTGAAGAGGTGTTTGGGTTTTTTTTAAATCAATATGTCTGCAGCTCTACAGAGTTGTCACATACAAACAGCAGAATTGGTACAGATTATATGAGCTAGAATTAGGAAGTCTATAACTAAGGATTTTCATTCTGCACTAAGTTTCTACTCCTAGTTCTGTGTGATCTTGGAGACTTTATTTTCCTTGCCACAGTTTCTTCTGAGTATAAAGCAATATCTTGTGTCAAGGAGACATGGCTGAATATTGGTAACCAAAGAAAGCAAACTGATAACCTTTAAAGGCCTTCCCTCTACCATTATCAGCAAAAGCAGGTCCAAGTTAAAGTCACCTTGGGAAAGATGGATTTACTCTCCCATGCCGAAGTCGTCATTATACAGCTGATCAGAGTTAATGCAGCATTAAAGATATGTTAAACACCCTCTGAGATGTCGTGTGTATCTTTGGTAGAACCTGCTGGGGAAGTGGAAAATGCAGCTATTGGCTTCTGAGTATTTTTCTTTATCTGACAGAGCACTTGTTTGTAAACAGTTATCCCAGTTGCAAACGAGACAAGAATACCAACAGGTATGTTTGTACAGCGTCACACTTGTAGCTGACAACACAGATCAGTGGAGATTCTGTTGCAGAAGAGATAAGGGATTTACCCTCAATAAATGTAAAGCTTTTCTCGATCAGAATACAAGCTTTGTTCACACTTAGTCAAAAACATTGTGATTTTTTTTTCTGAAGAGTCATGGATTCCTATTAAAGAGATTTTCCTGAAATCCAATCTTTGATTAAACTTTCACTGTGAAATTATTCTGTGTTGCTGGAAGTAAATTATCCTTTTATATGAGTTGTAGAGATGAAATGAACCAGTGATTGGCCAGATACTTGTCACAGGCATTGGATTAATATTTTATGCATTTTATTTTTTATATACATCTCATTTTTACATATTTTTCTATTGAGATTATTTTCCTTTTTTTGAGTAGGAATAGATATATTTCTCCTGCTTTCAGCTCAGTTCTTAAGACTACACTCAGATTCCTCTTTATTCCTTTTGGAAATGTTATACTCTGAATTCATCTGATGGTTGTGTGGTTCAGAATGTGGTATCACCCAAAGTGGTCTGAATTTCCTTTCTCTCTGTGGCTGCTGGGGTCTGTGAAGGCCAGCCAAGACTTTGCTATTTGTCTGCATGTGGCAAGGTCTAATTTGCTATAGTATTTATTTATTTATTCTTTTTTGCAAGCTCAGTCCTGGGTTTGCTTTCTTTCCTACACCCGTGGGCTCTGCATGCTCCCAACCCAAAACCATTTCCACAACAAACCAAATTCCATGTTATTCTCAAGCAAATAGTTGGGTAGTTTGCATTACCAAGAAACACAGTCTTGCAACAGACTGTGTGTGGCTAAACTCACTCTTTGATCTATGTTTTGGATTTTTTTGTTTTTACCTCCATGTTCTGCCCTGTTTGTCTCCCCTGGTGCAGCTCAGTTCATTCCATTGCAGTGCAGTTTTTGGGATCAGGTCACAGGAAACACAGATTTTCAGATGTGGCTGACTGTGCTGGTGGATCGTGTGCCTTCTAGGGAAATCTGATAAATTGCTTTTGCTCCAGCTGAGAGCGACCCAAAGGTTTAGTTGCAAAAAACTCCGCTCTGTAAGTGTTTGCATCATGTCTTGACCTGCCCTTGAACAAACAGAATCCAGGCTGGAAAGGCTGCTGTATGTCTAGATATTTAGAGAAAAGCTACCTGCTTCTTTTTCATCTCTTTGCTTTGTTAATTTTCTTCTTGTTCAGTTTTGGTTTATTCCTTAAACGCCACTTTAAGCTTAGTTTTCCAGTATTAGCAAAACTGGTATAAATGAGTTTGAGGAGAGAGGTTCAAGCATATGACCATAAGATACAAGACCCTTTGTTCTATGAGCTGGACAGTTGCTCCAGGCCATCCAAGGCTTAACCCCAGAGAGTTTTACTGATTTAAAATTAATTGTATTATAACCAGTTACAGTACTCCAGCCAAGACAGGGCTGCATGTTCCTGCCAGCAAGAGGAAAGAAAAGCTCTGATTAAATTCTGTTAAGTGGAGAAGGAAAAAAACCCCAAAATCAGCCAAATATCCAACCTCAAAACCTACATCTGTGACCTGTGTTGAAAGCCATGGGCAGGCAGCAGCACTGATCATGGAATCACAGAATCACAGCTGGGGTTGGAAGGGACCTCAAAGATCACCTCATTTCAAGTCCCTGCATGGGCAGGGACACCTTCCACTGTCCCAGGTTGCTCAGAGCCCCATCCAACCTGGTCTTGAGCACTTCCAGGGATGGGGCAGCCACAGATTTTCTTGGCTGCCTCACCACCACCCTCACAGTAAAGTATTTCTTCCTAATATCTGATTCAAACCTGCTGTCTTTTAATTGGAAACCATTCCTCCTTGGCCTGTCACTGCATGTCCCATCTCCAGAAAACACGTGAGGACTTGGCTTAGTGCTTCAACTTTGTTGTGTACAGCACCATCCAGAGAGCAGAGCTACCCAGATGGATCAACAGGAATGAAATATTGCTGATCTAATTCATCAGCTAGTAGGAAGCCTGGAGTTTCCTGAGGTTTTTAGTTCCTTTTTTTTTAACTGCTAAGGGAGTCCATTAACAGGAAGTAAACTGGTCCTTATTCCATTCTGCATATAACATTGCTGCAGTTCTAGGAGAGACTGGCTTAATCAGACTTCCAGTAAGCACTCTACTTAAAAGGGATAAGGCATTTTTTTTAGTTGTTTGGGTTTTTTGTTGGTTTTTTTGTTTGCTTTTTTTTTACTTTCCAGGGGATGTTCCCCTCCCTCTACATCTCTTAGCAGGAGGTAAAAAACACAGAGACCTCTCTCTCTGGGTCAGGAAAAGAATCATCTTTGAATGTCAGGGTTGTGGACTAAAATAGATTAGAGGCGTAAATAATACAATGAACCAGTGAGTTGATTCGAGCACTTACCCCACCACATGATGCCTCAGAAAGGAGGATGAAGTGCTGCATATGACTGCTGCTTGATCAAAATAGCCTCTGGTCAAAGTACAGCCACAAAGGCAGCGTTCTGCTGTCTGTGTGTCCCTCCCTGCTGCCTGGAGAGGGGTGTGAGGTGGAGCAGGCAGACCCTGGTGTGGTGTGTGGTGCCTCAGCACTGGGTCTGCAGTGAAAGGTTCATATTCTGCTCCCAGTTAGCCTGGGTTTTATTTTCTCGTAATTCTGGGCAAGACCTGTAGCATTCCTTCCTAATTACAGGGGGTGGCTGAATCAGCAGAAGCAACAGGATTTTTTTAAGTGGAAGATGGTTTTCTGTGCTAATCTACTCAGAACCGCTTCTACCCTGGGGAGTGCATTGTCATTGTGCACACTCTGACCACAGCTTCCAGCATGCTGCTTGTTTGCTTTTAAAAAGACCCCACAAAATTAATGTGTCTAGAAAGGAGATGCTCTGTTTGCCCATGAGGTCTGATGTGTCCTGATCCTGTCCAGGAGGTCTCAGAGTTCATGAAGCATTTGTATTCTGTAGTTCCTGCCCTGTGCTGCTCCGCTGACTCTGCTGCCTGGTCCCACCTGTTCAATAAAGTGCTTTTCCTTTTTGTGCTGTCATTGCTGATGGTTACAGGGATCCCACTGAGGTTCAGGAGTTTTAATGTGAAACGTTTCCTGACAGGCATGTAGGGAAACTCCCAAGGCTTTCCTGCAGACTTAGCTCAGGTAGTTCTTCTGGTATTTACGGAGCCTGGGGGAGTTGTGCAAATGAGCAAATGAGAAAACGGACTGCTGGAAAGCAGATTAATGACAAATTAGCTAGATAATCTGGGGTGGAATGGATTGAGAAAGGGGTGGGAGGGAGAGACCTTTTTGCCTTATCAATGGCAAACAACTGGTTGTAGCAGCTTAGCCAAAAACCAGCAGCAAAATGAGCTTCCTCCCTATCCTAGATGAGTACCATCATTAAGTGAGGTTGTGGGGATTAATAGGTCACTGTAAAGTGAGTTCTGCTCCAGATCCTCTTAAAAATGCAGCCCAAATAGACTAATTAATGGCTGGAGGCAAAAGGATTCTAGTTTCCCATTTCTAAAAATATCTGTTCTGCAGTAATTTCTTCAACCACTCCATTATTAACAGTTTTAAGATGAGCTCTGTGGAACAAGTTACATTTTCTAATGGAAGGAATGAGGGAGGAGGGGTCTCAGTAAAGTGGGCCTGATACTTGGGTAGGATCTTAAATGGAACCCATGGAAACCCCCTGTAGCCTGCATGTGAGTGCAAAGTGGTAAGTAAGGCTGTGCTTGGTTAGTTCTGACAGGTTAGTCTTGGTCTATGTTTAGGCTTCCCAGCATGAGTCAATATTTCATGTAAAAACAATGTTTTACTTGCAAGAGGAGACCTCCTTCACTTTGCTGCTAGTTCTTAGCAGACAAGCAGAGTAACTGAGAAGTGGTTTCAAAAGGATTTTCAAGTGTTTGGGTTAAGAGTCCGGCTGTACTGGATATAAAATTGCTTGTTTCAACAACAGCACTAAAAGAACAAACCACCCCGTGCTCTGCGTGACACAGCAGCACAGATAGCTCTAAAGATTAGACCAGGAGGTGACTTTCTCCTCACTCCTGATGCAACCTCAGCCTTTAGAAGAGGGAAGAGATGCAAACTGCTTCATCCCAAGGGCTGGGACCTGTTTGTTCAGCCTTGGACTACTGCCCAAAAGCAGTGCTTGGCAGAGGTACTGAGATTTCCACATCAGAGCTGGTCACTGATTTAAGTTTCCTTAACTTTAAGCTTAGAAGGGACCACTGTGGTGGAGATGCACACTCAGGGCTGGAGTCCAGTGTCTCTGCAGAGCTCATACCCCAGTTCCTGTTGCTTTGTAACTGTTTTAAAGACTTCTTGAGGCAAAAGGTGTGCTTTTGGATCCGGCACACCTCGCTTCTTGATGGTGAGAGTGCACTTGGGATGTGCTCAGAGTTCAGAGCACTAGCTGTGATTACAAAAAATCTTCTGGGCTGCGTGCTTGTGCCTGCACCAGCTCCCTTGTCATGTTTGGCAGGTAGCAGTTTTGTTTGCTAAAAGGTGTAGGGGAAAGTTCTGCATTTTGTTAACCAAAACCATCCACTTTTCTCCCCGAAGGCTGGCCGAGTACACATCAACACGTTCTTGAATGTATAATCACAAAAATGCATTCATGCATGAGCAGTGTGACCTTCCTAGTATGAATGAAAACAGTAGGTGAAGTAAAAAAAAAAGGACCCACACAATTCAAGCTAGAGGCAGAGAATAAGTTGAAAAGCCATACACAAAGTGTTTATTAATTGAAAGTGTTAGAAAATAGATCTGTCAAAACTGTGGGATGTGCTGGTGTGTGAGCATCTCCATTTACAAAGGAAGGTAAGGCTGGCATCTGTGGGAGGAGAGGTGGTAGGTACAGTTAGCTTTCAACAATGGTTGATTATTTTTCATAGCACCTGCACAGATGGAGCCTGAAACTGCTTCAGGTGAGACTCAGGGTTGTTGCTGTGCCAGTCCTGAGCTTGGCCTGTCTGCAAGGAAAGCGAGCAGGCAATTTTGTACCCAGACAGCATCACCTCCTTGCTCCTGATCCTGCCTAGAACATTCCCGTGGCTCAGCAGGGCTTAACCTGTGCTTTCTCATCTGAACATGTTCACTAAACCAGTGGCTGCTTCTGCTGATTAAGCCCACGTCTCACTTATTGAGTGTGGCAGCAGGAGCACGTGGTGGCTGCGGCGTCCGTGTGCCTGCCCTGGGTGCCAGAGCATCTCTGGTTTGTCAGCAGTGGAAAGACTGACATTGGTCTGGATTGCAGCTGATGAGGAACTGCTCCACACACAGGCACCAAGAGTGGCCCTGGGAAGGCAGCAGGAGGGGACAGAGGCTGGTTCTGCTGGTTCCTGTTAGGGAGTGTGAATCCAACAGAGTCAGGGCTGGTGGGAGCAGCTTCAGCCTCTCCAAGGAATGCATGTAACCTCTCCAAGGAGTGTATAAAGACAGTCTTTCCCACCTCTGTGTTTCAGGTCTGGCAAGAGGATTAAGACCAGGAAGTACGACATCATCACCACCCCGGCCGAGCGGGTAGAAATGGCTCCTCTGAACGAAGAAGACGACGAGGACGAAGACTCAACAGTGTTTGATGTGAAATACAGGTACTGCTGCCATCCATCCAGTTAGACTTGCTCACTGAGCTCTTGTTAGTGAAAACAGCTCTTTTATTTCTCTGCTGGGCTAACTTGGCAGGGATGAGGCAGTCGCAGTCCCCCTCTTTCCCCAGCCATTATCCCTTTCCTTTACACTCCTTGGCCTATTCCCAGCACGCACAGCTCCGTCCTCCCCTGCTCCTGCAATAGCCCTGTCACTACCCCAGGCTGTCTGCACTCCTGTTTCCCCTGCAGAGCAGCACAACGGGATACACGTGTCCCAAAGAGCTGACAGGGTTTGACAGACTGAGCTTCCCCTCTCGGGCAGCTGCTGGCAGTCGTTCCTGTGTGCTCACACTGGATGGAGGGCTGTGGATCAAGGGTCGTGGATCCAGGGCTTTTTCCCCAGGATGTGAGCCTGGGAGGGAAATCAGAATGAATCTCCACAAGATTTGGACCAGAGTGCTCCTGAGTTGGTCTATGACAGAGAGGACTGTGGGCCCTCACTGATGCTGTTAGTAGTTACCCCTTAGCAACAAACTTTCCTTAAATATGTTTGTCTTTTTGAGATGGAAGTGGTGTGACAACCCCAGACTTCTGCTGCCTATTCTGGGCCTGAAGATTTATGGCAACAACTCAGCACATAAAGATGCTGCTTGTTGATTTATGGCATCAGGGTATCTGCATCTTTTATTTTTGTTTGCATCGAGCCATCCACACTATTCAAGTTGTGTTCTCATCCAAATAAGGCCTACTCTAAAATCTGTCCTACTTTGGCTGAAATAAGCTCTCCTAATTATAAAAATGCAGATCTTGACAACTTCTAACTGGAGATTTTACAGACTTTACTCACAGTGCCCATCTCCTAACTTTGGGAAAGGGGGAACACCACAGCTGCTCTGAGCACATGTGTGCCAACATCTGAACCACACACCACCATATGCTCCAGTGGTTGTTTCCCAAATCACTGCATTAGTTCTCTATAAAAATCAGGAAATAGCTGAAAGCCATGAAACAATGAAGGGCGTGAGTCAAGCCTTAGTGTGTAAACAATTAGTTCTTGATTTAGAAGACTCCTATCAGTCCATACCTGACTTTTGCCGTTCCCTGTACCTGCCCTGTTTGCTCTAATAATTTCAGCCTGTGCAGGTTGTACTTTAGGATCGAGTTTTGTTAAACCCAGAGTGCAGAGATCTGAGTTGCCATGGCTGTTTAAACAGCCCCCATGTCCCACCCTTTTCCTTTTAATTCCATACTTTCTCTGTGAACTTTTGGAAATGGGATCTGAGGGTTTTTTCCCCAAAGAGTGAGAACAGAATCTCAGTCGTGGCAGTGGTTCAGGACAAGATGTTTAAAAGTGAAATAGTGGATGAACAAAGAGAGCTTGCTGGAGACCATTTGTCTCTTAAGAGTTGTGTTTATGTTATCTGATGTTGCTTCCCTGGAACAGGAACTCTGCCACTGTCACTGAAGGTATCAGCTCATCCTGGGTCCCTGTTCTTGGCCAGCCAGTCCTCTTTTCAGCCGTAGGAATTCCTCCTTTCTGCCACAGTGCAACAGCTATTAAATTGCATGTTTTCTGCAGTCCTTGCTGTTTCAGGTATTCTTTTGTTTAGCTCAAACAGAGCTACTCATTTTGGAGGGGAAGATCATCTTACAGCCAGCCCCTTACTTTAGCAGTGCTGATTTTGGGAAAGCTTCTTTGAGGATATATTTGCTGTGGAAGGTGTCAAGCTCTCTGGCTCCTTTGTGCAGCTTGGAGAATATATCCCAAACAGTTCACAAATCCTGTCACCAGTAAAGAGAGTCTTTTGCAAATTGGAGTTGCTGAATTTGACCACTGACAATCCCATTGAACTAGTCAGGAGTTTTTTCATAGGTGCTTGTGTTCAGATAGGAAGAGAAGGATAGAGCTGCAAAAAGGGCAGCTCAGACTTGCCCACAGGGAGTCGGGACAAACTTCTAACAGGTCTTCTCTGGTGTATCTGCCTCAGTCCTCCCCTGCCCAAGCTGGTATTCATGGTGTGGGAGGCTCTGAGCTGGTTTATCTGAGATCCCCTCCCATTGCTGAAAGATCTGTGCTGGCACTTGCATCTGTATTTGGGGGAGTAATTGAGATTCTGTGCTCTCTCCCCATGTAATGCAAACAGCTCTCTAATTAAAAGGCAGTTGGTGTGGAGCAGCAACAGGGGAGAAGCGACATTTACCTCTCCAATTGCTTCTCGTGCAGTTAATTTTCTTTCCTTTAATGCTGTGTCCTTGTGCAGATTTGTTTCCAGTCTTACACGAAGCATCAAAGAACAGCAGACAGTGTAAATTGGGCTGTTGGATGAAGGTCGTTGCTATTTTTTTGTATTTTTTTTTTCAGGATGCTTTAAAGTGTTAGGCTCCCAGTAGTTCCCCCCCTGGCTTCCCTTGGGCAGTGGAGCAACAAGAAATAACCACCTTTCTCCAGTAAAGCAGGCTAATGAGACCACTTCAAAATCTTACCCAAACACAGTCCTTTCTTTAGATGCAAAAACCACCCACTGCTGCCTCTGTCAAATGTGTGCTGGATCAGATCCCCTCTTTGCAACCTCATTCCAGTAGCAGGGAAGCAGCTCTGTCAATGGCCTCTAATCCTTCAGGCACAATTTCTGTGTGAAAAGAGGTGGAAAGTATGAAACAAAGATTGTCACAGAGTAAAAGTGCCAGATCACTTGGACATTGATATCTCCTTAAAAAGTTTCATGGAAACCACTGTTTTAATATGTGTGTTTCTGTATGTATTTGCTCTGCTGTAGAGGGAGGCATTTGGACAAATAATTCAGGAATTGTTTTGAAATTACTATAAAGCTACACAAAGTAAGCAAATGGAAGGAGTGTTTGTTTCTTGATCACCGATTCAATCTGTGCTGAAAGACAAAAAGCATTCTTGTCCCATTGATTCCTGGATCATATGAACTATATTGGTCATAATTTCCCAGATGTCAGATGGTTTTTCAGGTTTTATGATGGGATTTGCTGCACATCTTCAAAAATGAGTTAGTGGAAAGCTAGATCCCACTCTCCATATGTGCTTTTTCTCATCCTACAAATAGATTTTGATTTGAAGATTTCCCTCTCCTCTTTGCTCCTTTAGCTCTTTCTTTCAGGAGGGCAGGGGGAATTTCACGGGTTCTGTGATCTCTGTGATGGAGCTAAGCCATCGATTCATCAGGCATTTGGCACTCAGGGATACTTGAGTAGAGAGCAGTGAAGTAAAGTAGGTTACAGGCAAACATCCCCAACAAACTGGTGTCCATCCCCCACCACACAGCATTCTGCTTATTTTGTGCTATAAGAGAAAAGAGATTAAAACAGATGCAAAAAGAACTAGTTTCTGAAAAGGTAAATAAAATTGTTAGCTTGTTAAGCTTATTAACTCTAGCGAGGCTCATTGGGGGATTTCTTGTCAGCTTCAATAGGAAACTGAAAACAGGTTCTGAATAAATTCCGTGGCGCCTTGCACATGAAAGGCTTTGAAAGCACTTCAGTAATCTGGGATATCAGCAGTGACTCCTCTCCCTGCTGACTTGCAGCTGTTGGAGGCAGCGAGTTCTGCTCTTGCTTCGCTTGCTGGGCGCAGCTGGGGGAATTTCACAACTGTCCAGGGCCATATGTGACAGCCCTGAGCTGGGGGAAGAACTTGGAATTTCAATGCCAGTCCTGGTGTCAGGCTCCTAAATAAATACAGATAGAAAGTTTTTCTTGGGGCAGATTGAAGCCTCTGTCCTTCCTGTTGGCTGAGTAAAAGTCCTCAGTTTGTTTTCCCTGTGGATTGTCATTTTTCCTCTAACGGCAGCAGCAGCACCGGCAGAACGCAGAAGTGGTTTAGGAATGCATCTTCCAAAGTGCTCTTGAGAGGAGAAAGATTTATGTGTAAGGAGCAGTGGCAGGCTGAGGGAAGAGGACAGGAATATTTATTCAACCACTGTGGGTCTAAAGGGCTTTTGAGAGCTTGCAGGATGTTTTAGAGGAAAGATACACCAGAAGTAAGGGTTGGATTCTGGTTCATCCCTTTTGCAGGCACTGATAGCATTGAACTGTAGAGAAACATCTTCAGCACAGTTGCAGGGCTCAGCCTTTGATGTACCCAAGTCTTGGGAGTCTCTGTAAAATATGGGTTACGCTGCTGGTGCCTTCTCTAGGACTACACCCTTTCCAGATCCTGGCTGCGTGTGCAGCTCTGAATGGAGCATGGAATTGTTCTGTTTGTTACTGCGAGGTGTTCACTCTCAAGGGAGCAGCTCTAATGGATTTTTTTTCCAGTGAAAGCTGCAGGCAATTCTGGATGATGCCAGGTGAATTGTACTGGCGTTTATAGCAGCTTATTTTTTTTTCCCCAGCAGGCAGCAGTGACAAGTTGTGTGTAAATGGAGGGGTATCATTTATCCTCATCTGAAGGGGGTGCAAATCACCAACACAGGCAGCAGCTCACTATAAATACAACAAATTGCCAAAGCTTTGGTGCTGCTGTTAAGGATTTCCCATAGGCCCACAGCAGGGTAGAAAAAGAGATAGTCAAAAAGCAATTTTTGCTGGGTTTTGAAGGCCAGTTCTTTCCTGATGCTAGTGTGACAGTTGTTGTAGAGCGCATGTTCTGCTGCTCTTGCAGTCCTGTGGGAGGGCTCTTGCCTCCTTCCTGCAGTGTAACAGGCTCCTGTTAAGATTTTTTTGAACGCTGAAGCAGTTAGGAAGTCAGGAGGCACATCCATAGCAAGGAGGATGGTCCATGTGTGTTGGTGGGTAAGGGGTGCACTGGTGTGTAAAAGCTGTGAGGTGCAGAATGCAGTTTCATGTGTCTCCCTGTGTACATTCCCTTCTCTGCTCTGCACAGTGACTGACCACAGGATCTTCCAGCATCTGACCTTTCCCTCATCTAACTCTGCTTTTGTCTTGCCTTGGTATCTCTTCTCTGGCATGCACTAACATCCCATCACTGCCACCAGATACACAAACTGCTGGAATCAGTGGCAATCCCAGTGGATGATACTGCCTTTTCCTTTGTGGCTGTTGTGATTTTTTTTCTCCATTTCACACATGGGTTTTCATCTCTGCCTGTGAGTAATTTAAATTGCAAATCTCCAGCTGTACTAATTCTTCTGCTTTCCAGGTAAAGCAGCTCCGTGGAGCGCCGGTGCCCTGCGAGACATCATTCTGCTGTTGAGGGACCTGCTGAACCCAAAACTGTGAAAGGGGAGGCTTTCATCTCTGCAGCACTACAACCTCACCTCCTCGAGGTGCTGTTTGTACAGAGACCGTGGATCTTCTGACTAACACAGCACCATTTGGCTCCCTGGTGTCCCAGCTCCTGCGTTGGAATGACCAGAGTTCCTCTTTGCAAACTGGGCTCCCTTGCTTTAGGAGGGCTGCAGTGTCACCAAAGCATTACAAGGTGCAGCTCCTTACGGTCTAAATAAGTTTTGCAGAAGGAAGAATACAAGGAAGATTAAACTGAGCTGCCCCAAGGACTTATTTTCTAAAATCCTAATTCAACACTTCAGTCACTGTTAAACTTCAGTCATTGTTAAATGGATCATGTGTTTAAAAAAAATCAAGAAGTATTTTTGGGCCTTACAGAGGTGACTTAGGACTTAAGATGGTAAAAATGTAAGCCATGCTGAAATGCCACACTATGTTTGGTGTAGGGTTTGGGTGGGAAGGGGTTGGGAGGTCGACTCATGTAGGAAATTTTCTTGACTTGCTACTGATTTTCTTTTTTAAACAACAATTGCACTAAATTTTCATGATGACACTCTCATTGTCCCAAGGAGCTCTGATCAGATCAATTTCAGTAAGTGAGACCACAGGGAAATAGGAAGAATCAGGCATGCTCTAAACTACAACAATCTTGGATTAAAGAAGATATATTTTTGTAATTTTCTGCCCTTCCACTGGGAGTAAAACCAGTGTTTTGTACTGTCCTATGCTGACTGTAACTTGTCTACAATTCATTACCTTTTTCTAAGCAAAGTAAGTCCTCATGTGGAATGATTGGATTGCAGAGAGAACATGTCTTATTTTTCATGGAAGCTTCATGTAAGTGATCTTTTTCTCTGTCAAACTGGAAGTTTTCCCTTACTACTACCTGCTTGACAAAGCTCATTGAACTCAAGGATGATTTTTAGCTGTTGTTCCCTGCTGTGCTTTGTGCTGCAGAGGTCAGAGCTGTGGGATGACACTGTGGGAATCAGATTGCTGCATCTGGAAAGGTTGGGCTTGGGAGACCACAGGCATCCAGGCATTCCAGGCCAGCGGTGGAAAGGGCAAACCTAACTAGGTTAGTTCTTTACTTTGTGGTTTTCCTTTAGAGTAACCACAGATGAATTTCAGACTTTGCTGTTTACTGCACTCCTCAACACCTTCTATTTTGGGTTTTTAAGCTGGCTGAAACCTCGCTTTTCTTGGGGAATGCATATTTTCCAATTGTTTTAGGATTGTCCCACTGTTTGCTTGACCCTCTCCCAGCCTTGCAGTTGCAGTCCCTCAAGGAGACTGCAGTTTCTGGCAAAGCACCAGCCTTGAAGCAGGCTGCCACTTTTGGGATTTTTATCTGTTTTTTTTAAGCCCTATTGAGATTTGAGGCTTGTTGAGAAACCAAACTGCTTTGTCATGATACCACGACCTGTGCCAGTTCTATGTGGTTCCCTTTGGTCCTTCAGTCAGTAAAAGGAAGTGAAGGGGAATTTTTTTTTTCCTTTCCAGCAGCCTTGTGCATTCATCCCAGCAGCTGCCATACCACAGCTTGCTTTCCCCTAGCTGTGACTCAGCAAAGGCTTTGCAGACAGCCAACTCAGCCTGGATGGAAAAATCCCAAAGCAGACTGTTGTGTTAATATTAGTCATCAAGGCAATATAAAATGCTCTGTTATTTTCATTCATGGAATAGTTTGAGTCATTCTGTGCCTCTGTTACCAAGCAATATTTGACATGTCAGCTGTGAGGTGAGCATGGGCTGGGCAGGTTGTTCTGGCTGGCAGGAGCCACAGGGAGCAGAGAGTGGAACGATGCTGCAGCTTCAGGTGAGGTCTGCAGCTCTTTCCTCACCTCAGTAAAGCAGGTTTCAGGCTCTGGGCTGGATGCCCCAGAAGGAAATACTGGGTTTCTTCAGGGCTGCAAGATTTAAAGGCTGGGAATTAAACCTCGTGGGCAGACCAAGCCCTTTTGAAGTCGGAGAAGTGGCAATGCTGAGAGGAGTGAGGGCGGTTAAAAGCTTCTGTTGGCATTTGCAGAAGGAGGGGACAGGATGAGGTGGCTGCCCTGTCTGTGCAGGCACCATGGCAACGTGTTCATGCCCACTCTCCTGGCACACTCATTAAGCTGAGCATCAGGCACTCAGAGTGGAGAGAGGGAGTGAAACCATCTCTTTGCACAAAAGAAAGGCAAGACCAAGTTATGTAGGAGAGAGATGAGAAGAAAATATTCATGGAGGGCACTTCTGCCTTCTGAGCAAGTCAGTTCTTGAAATCAGTTTTTGCAGCAGCTTCAGGTCACTTGCTGAGTTAGTCTGGCAAAGGCCTTCTGCTCCCCTTGCTTGTAGCTTAAAAAAACCCAAAAAAAATCCCACTATTTTCAAAACATGGCCAAATCTCAATGGTGGACAGGGACCAGGTATTTAACATGTTGAAGATGGAGGTGCTCAACAGTAGCTGGGATTTCCTGGCTCCTTGAGGAAGTCCCAAACTGTGTGCCATAAGCTGAAAAGTGCTTACAGGGAAGCAGCAGCTGCTTGGTGGAAATAAAAGGTCATCCTGACCAGTTGCTCACAGTCATGAAAATAATCCAAATGCTTTGTCTGATACTCAGTTGCTGTTGCAAATGTGAGGCAATGTTTACCTCTACAAAACTTGCTGTATGTGATTTAAAGTGTCTGGTTAAATATTCTATAGCTATATTTAGTTAAGATTTTAAGAGCACTTGACGTGACTCATCTAATAGTATATATATTAATATTTTTTTAATTGTAGAAATCAGTTTAAAACATAGTTTTAATAATTTGAATTGTTTGGTTCAGGTAGTTCTAGGAGTCCATCAGAGAAGAAATAGCCATTAACCACTACATGAATTTTTTACCTTAATGTTCTGTGTATCTTACACTGCAGATTTAATCTGATTGTGACTGTAATGTGTCTTAGTATCTGCTGCTATTTTGTGTTGCGTAGTCAAACTTGCTTTGTTCAAGAGCATTTTAAAAGGCATATTTTTTTGTTACAGAAAATGAAAACAGAAATGTTATTACAGCTGTCTGTCTGTAGCTCACTTACTGCTTACAGAATCCTCCAGCTCCTGGCTGAGGCAAACAGAATATGTGAGTCAGAGGCTTTTCCCTTTGTGCATGTGGAGGGAAAACCCTGCACAGAACTGCAGCTGCTTTGCTCCAGCCACAGCCCCGTCACCAGAGATTACTCTTGAGAAGCAGAAATCAGTGTGCCATGCTTACCTGCAGAACTAAGTACACAGATAGCTTTGTATTTGCATTTTCCCCCCTTTTGTTCCCTGGAAGTTGTAGATGACTGCAAACACTTTAGCACACTGACTCTGTGATCCCCTAGTGTTTATCTTAAGACCAAACTTAGTTGTAACAGTCTACAGGCACTAATGAAGCTTGAACACATAGACAACAATTAACTAAAACACTTTGTTCATAACTGTTCCCTCTAATTCCATGTACATGGTATAATGTCTGCAGGGTGATGGGCTGTGGTTTTTGTTAAAGATTTTTCCTTGCTAGATGAGTTTCTGCTGCTGCAGTTTGTGTGTGAGGAGGTATCAGGACCATGTGTTCAGTTTTGTGCAATTGCTTTGAAGTTCTTTTTAAAAAGAATTTGTCATTGTGACCAAAGCTTCTTTTTAAGGAAAAATTGGTTGCGTTTGAATGGACTTCATGTGTTTCAGTAGAAACTGCCATCATTAAACATGTTCTTGAAATCCCTGTGCTGTGTGTTATGTTTAAGGCAGGAGAGAGACAGGGCTGCTGCTTTTTGGAACGAGGTGGATGTCAGAGCTCCTGTGTGCTCCATTATTAGAGGGTTGCAAGTCCCTTTGTCCCGTGACTCTGAATCAGGGCCTGACAAGGGGGAAAACCGGTTTTAACACCATGGTAGAGGAATATGTTTAAACACACAAGGTCCCCATCAACCATCAGGAAGCTGGGCTTACTGCTGGGATCCAAAGGCAAAATCCTCTGCTGTAGGGAAGGGATCTCAGTGCCTTTGGCTTTATGAGGTGTTTGGTACCTCAGAGCCCACAAACTGGAGCCACATGAGCACCACTGGGCCAAGCCCTGTCCCCTCCCTGGGGTGGCCAGGTCACACAGCTGTTCAGCAGCCTTCCTTCCCCTCCAGACTTGCTTGATGAAGTTGCCCACCTCTGAAGCAATTTTGCCTTGTGGCTTTCAGGGCATGGCAGGACGCTGAAGTGCTGGTGATGAGGATCAGGGCAGTCTGAGGCTGCTTGTTCCACCCATTTGGCAGCTCTCAGGGGACTGTTTTCCTCCTGGATATGGAGAGCAGACATTCCTGGGCTCTGGAGCAGCTACAGGACAGACTGGTCCAGCACCCTGTGCATGGATTAGCTCTGCCTCTCTCCTCTGCCATGATTTCTATGCCTTGACATCTTCATCTCTTCAGGACCAGTCTAAGAGTAATTCAGTGCTGCAGACAAGAGGCAGCTGCTGTCCCACCTCTGCTTTTTGAATTATCTCCTGCCAGCAAAGTGAAGCTCAATCTCATTCAGAATACCCAAAAAAACACTGTCAGCCTTGAGCCAGCTGAGCAGCTAGGCTGGTTTGTGTAGGAAGCTGTAAGACCCTCAGGGTGAGCCCCAGCCTAACGCTGGCTAAGCAGGACAGGCTGCTCTTAGCACAGGCTGTGACAGAACAAAAGGCAGAGGCTGCAGTCGCTGGTGTACTTACCTTTCTGAAGGGGTCTCAAGTGGAAGATGAGCAAAGGACCTGTGGAAATTATTACCTAAGTAAGAGCTGAAGAGCCGAGTTTGATGAAGGTGATTGCAGCTGAGGCTGTGTGAGGAAAGGGCAAGGCTCAGCTTCGCCCTTCCTGAATTTTGACATGGGAAAGCCCAAAGCTGCAACAAAGCTTTGCTCAGGCAAGTCTTAATATACTTTTTTCCTAAATGGATCCTGTTAAGGGGATGTTTCTGCAGTATCTAGGAGAGTTGTGCATGGGCCAGAGTACAAGACAGCTTCCCCTCTGCCGTGGGTGGCTGCTACCACCCTCGTACAAGCTGCTGCTCTTCTTGGTGAGTCTGTGTGCAGGAGTGAGGTTAAGTGAACAGAGCTAATTCACATTTACAACCCTGGAAGAAGCGAGGGGGGTGTCTTCCTTGTGTCTCAGTGCCACTGATCTTTGGATGCCGTGATACTGATAACTGCAAAATTGTCAGTGATGTGTGGTAGATGCTATCAGAGACAGGAGCTGAGCACTGAGATGATTGGAATCATGCCTGACAACAAGCTCTATTAAGAGTGTGAAACGGGAACAGCTCTAATTGCTTAAGACTGAGTAGTCTGTAACTAGGCTGCACAGAAACACTGAGGATAGTTAATCTCTCTATCAGCTGGCAATTGCCAATTTTGCAGAGGCCAGAAACTCTTCTAGCTCTGGTTTCAGACAGACACCCACTCCAGGCTGGCTCACTTCTTCCATGGCCTTTTGCTCACAGCATGTTAGATGAGCCAAATATATTTCAAAACAGTACTTCTAATTCATGGAAAACAACTCTTCAGCTGAAGAAAGCAGCATGGAAGGCGTGGCCATTGCTTTTAGAGCTAAGAAGCAAAGGGTGTTAAAAATCCAGATGCCATTTTTGATGGCTTAGGAGGCATAAAGCTGGTTTCTAGGCTTCTCTCTCCCCTCATGCTGGTGTCTCCAGCCACCTTGTTCCCTCACTTGTCTCCACACTGGGGGGAGGCCAGCGCCCTCCAGCTCCATGGGGAGGACCCACTTAGGCTGCACATGGACAAGGCAGGACCTGAGGAGCTTGAGGAGCTGCTTCAGAGCTTCAACCAGAATCTTTAATCTCTATCTTGGAAGATGCTGCAATCCTGATTGCCAGCCTTCAAAGGCTGCCAGCCCTGGCTTGAGAACACACTCCTGGTTGTTGTCTGCCCAATCCATCCTGCCCAGAGGTGGAGGGAACCCACTGATCTGAGTGTGAATCCAGGACAAGGAGACAGATTCCCTGGCCAGGGTTTCAGCTCTGTGGTGTGCAGATGGGGAGCTGTTGTTTGAAGGATGAGGAGGGATAAGGATTAGATGGCCTAGTGTACCACCTCAGCCAGGACAATTCATTTGAAGGCTTTTCTGTGAAGGGTAACACATGCTTAAAGCTCATCCTAACTCCTCTGAGCTTCTTGCAGTGGCTCTTTGGAGATAATTTAATTCAATGTACATGCCATTATTCTGTCCTATCAACAATCTAGCACTAGATACCTGTCTAGGACCTTTGCCAATTTCAAAAGCCAAATAAGCCAGTTTAATCATCTTCTCTGACCTGTGTTGAACAGCACAGAACATCCCTAGGGGGCTCCTCTGCCAAGTCTAAATGCCAGTGAAATAACAGTGGCACAATTCCCTCTTACATCCAGATTGGAAAGAGACTTTCTCTGGGCTATGGGATCACAGAAGCCAACCTCCCCTCCAGACTTGCTGGCCCTGCTCACAGTGAATCCTCAGCTGTGAGTTTCAGATGTGCATTTCTTGCCAGGGAACAAGTCTGTTAAAGGGGCCTGTGTTGATGTAGCTGGTCCTGCTCAGCCCTGATGCCAGTCCAGAATAACCACTGCACTGCTGCTGAGCAAAAATAAACTCTTTGCCATTAATTCCTTGAAGCATCACTTCCAAATCCTTTGCCTCCCCCAGCTGTTTCCCGTCCACGGATTTCCAGCCTGTCTGTGCCTTGATACAAACATATTTATCTCAAGAGAAGCTCTTCTTTACAGACACATTTCTCTCCCTCTGCCCTCAATTCATAAAGGTTTAAGCTCAGGTCAAGAACATTTGACGTTTCCCCACTTCATTTTTGCCTGGCTGTCAGCAGAGTTGTCTCAGTACTGCCTTTTGGACAGTGTCTGAAATTACCTGGTTCTCTCCATCTCCTTGCATAAGGACACAGATCCCAGTGGCACTGAGATGATTCTCAGGTAAACACAAAAAAGTCTGTTTTTGTCATTGCCAGTCATTTCCAGTCTGTTTAGGCAATGTCTCTTGTTTCCTTTTCTGTGTATAACCTTTTTTTTGGGTCAGACCAGTTCCTCTTGCTGATGGTGCAGCAATGCTTTCAGAGCTCAGCAGTGAATGCAGTGGTCCCCGCCCTTCTTCCCCTCCCCTCCCTTTTGCCATCCAGCTTCCTGTGGTATTTCTGCCACCAAATTCCCAGTGTCCTGACTCCCACCTCCAACCGCTCTGTGTTACAGATTAACAACACCCCTGTGGATAAAGCTGTGGCAAAGGAGAAATAAATCTCTTTATTTTGGATTAACGAGGCAAAACATTGCAGCAGCAGCCTCCTGATGGGGATGGGTCTTGCTGGAAGGGCAGGGGTTACCCAGAGCAATGCTGGGATCCTCGGGAGCTGCCCTTTCCCATGGGCAAACACACGGAACTGGACGATCTTCAAGGTCCCCTTCAGTCCAAACCACTCTGATTCTGTGCTTCGAGGCTCCAATCTGAGCTCCCTTAGTTAAGAGGCAGGAATATTTAGGTGCTCTTAGCACTCCTGAAGCTTGCTAAGCTTAAATAAAAGAATGGTCCAGCCCAGGGTGCTATTGCTGAAGAGCTTCTATTTAATGAGCTGTTCAAATGAAGGACATACTCTGTCCCTCTGCTGGTACATAATATTTTTAAAATCACATATTTGCAGTGCATTGTTCATTGCTGTTCAAGGAAACAAATGATTTGCTTTTAACATAATCATTATCAGAAATAAGTTATTCAGCCTTTACTGCTTGGAAGTTAAAAAGGGAATCTGAATTTCTTTTTAGTTCCTTCTTCTTTTTTTTATAATAGATATACAAGCTGCAGGGCACACTTTTATGCTCCTGTAGCCAAGATTTTATAGAATTGACTAATAATCTATTTTGCATATTTATAAACACTTTATTATTTATTAATGGTGCATTTCAGGAGTAAATTTATAATCCTGCCATGTGATCTCAGCCTTTTAGAGAAAAATGGTTGCTCGTGTCAAAGAGCTGGAAATTAGAGCTGACATAACAAAGAAATGAGTGAGAATATCTCATTAGTGTGAGAGCAAGCAGGCAGGAGCCTGTTTGGAGGATGAATACACACACACGAGGTGCACACACGGTGTCAAATGCAGAACACAGCACTCAAGATGTATCAATTCCTGCTCTGTTTGCTCTAAACCCACAAGAACACAGCACAGCCCTTCAGTCTTGTAAAAACACAGGCTCAATACACCCAGTGCTCACTCTCCAAGCTGACATTACTGCCCTTGGTCACGCCACCTCCAGACATTTTAAGCTTCAGGATTTTGAAGAGTCCTGATTTCCACCTTGGTGGGTTCAAGCCTGAAGATCAGGTACAGGTGAGCAATCACCTCACTACTGCTGGAAGTCACAGATCCCTCACCCATTTCCAGTCTCAACTCTGGATGTCTCAGGCACCCCCTCTCCACCCTGAGCACTATCAAACCACTCGGAGAGGGGTGCAGGAGCAAACAATGTACAAATGTAGCTTCTGAAACCAGCATTATTTCACTCTAAACCAAAACAACTCTATGTACTCAGAAGAAATCCTCTGACCTACTTTTTCTACCTTACCTGTCTCAAGGAAGCCCCTGGAGATCTCTCTGGTCAGGTGTGGAGCTCTGCTGGTCTCCACGAGCTTGTAGCTAACAAAACACTTCCCAGCCACCTTGTGCCACTTGCAGTGATTGCTCCACGTGTGCTCTTTATCATTTTCTGGTCCTGACCCTTCCTCCCTCCAGTCTCATCAAGTGACCAAACACCTGCCAAGTTCTGTCCTCTAAAGCTGCTGCTCACACCCCAGTCACTATCCATGGAGCCTGGGTGGAGGAGGAAGCCCAGGGAAGATCCAGACAGAGCTGGCAGCTTGTGTAAAGATGTAGCATTGGGCTGACAGTTTCTTGGTTATTCAGATTCACCAAATCCCATCCCTTTAAGTGCAAGGATGCTGAGGCTGCCCCAGTGCTTGGCCCGTGGCACCATGGCAGTGCTTCTGGGGAAACATGCCATTTTTGGGACCCCTGTGTGCAGAACTTCACAATACAAAGTCCTCCAACAGCTTCAGTGGTGCTGTGTGCTTCTCTTACCCCTCGAAGATGCTTCCCCCTGGCTCCTTCCAGCCATAAAATGAATGACACTTCCTTCCCCAGTGCCAGGGTTATTCAGCTGTTTAACTGTGTGGCTGGGCTTGGAATCACTGCATGGCTGGCTGGCTTTCCATCAGGCTGGGCTTGCAGCTCCTGCCAGCCTGGGCAGCCTGAGCCCCAGCAAAGACCTCTCAGAGCTCCATCCCTTAACCAGGGCTCCATAAGTCAGCTGGGCCATCACCACCATGCACAGAGGGCTGCAGAACCTGAAGCTCCCACAAGCTCAGGTCAAAAGCCTGGGAGCCCCATCTGTCTCTTTTCACTCCAGACCTGGCAAGCAGGGAGTGTGTAGTGAGGTCTCTCTTGGTAAGGGAGAGGTGATTAATGAGTCTGGCTCATGAAAGCTGGGAAGGAGAACTGAGGAGACCTGCCAGGCTCTTCATCAGCAGAACAGGCAGCCGGGCACACGGTGGGTCTGCTCCTGTCACGGGGAGCTGCTGTGCAATTTGCCCTGTGCCAGAGGCATCAAGGTGCTGCTGCTGCTCTGGGGCAAAAGCCTCTGAAAGGCAATGTTTCCTCTGCTCAGTTCATTTTATTTTTCTGAAAGGAGCTGGGAGCGTTTGGAGTTTTCTTTGATGGGATTTTCAGAGGAAGCCGGCTGTGCCTCGCCCTCTGACGGGATCAGGTGGGGAAGAGCAGAAGTGGAGGGGAGGAGGTGAATGGAGCTGCAGTTTGGCAGATCTGAGTGTAGCAATATGTCATTAATGCCATCTAATTGTTCCCTGCACCTCGAATAATGTGAAAAGCATTAGCAGTAATAGCAGCTCCATTATGTTCCTGTTTTGATGTGCTGTCTAAAAAGGTGAAATCTGAGGAAGGACATGAGGAATGTGGAATTTTAGGCTTCCTTTGGCATTTTGTTTTTGTGCAGGACATGAAAATACTTTATTTCAGGCTATTAAGGGCTAATAAAAATGTGTGCAAACACAGAAAACGTTTATGGAGCTCACAAATATGGAGTGTTCAGCAGGTGTGGGGTTAGCCAGTGGTGTAGGTGCTGCACTGGGCTGAGTACACCATGTCTGTGACCCTCCCAAAAAAACATGAACTGCTAGGTCAGAGACTAGGAGCCCTTGTTTGGGGCTGCCTTTATTTAGCAGGACTGATTCTGCTGGCTTAGAAGCCTTGCTGGGATGGAGGCAGAAAGTGCAGAGGAAAAGCCTGGCTTGAACACTGGGGGAAGAATCTGGAATTGCTGCTGTTGTGGAGGTCAGCTCAGCCCCTGGTGATGCGTGTGTAACACGGCCAATACATTAAATCATCTGGCTCCATGGCTGCAGCTCTCTCCCCATCACACTCCACTGGCTGGCTCTCGTCACTGGGGTCTTTGGAGATGTGGTGTGGCACCTCCAGGCACACAGAGGATGTCACAGCGTGGTGTCACTCAGCCTGCATTAGGCTCCGGTGCAGCACATACTGACCACGGGTGAGGGAAGGAGGAAGGGTTCCTGCCAAAAATGCAGCTGGTTCAGCTGTGGCTCTGCTGAGATGACACGAAGGTGGATTTCCTGTGCTGCCAGCTCCCAGCCAACAAGCCCTTATTTTGTTCTCAGTACATGGACATGTTGTTTTTGTTTTTTGACTTTGCCCACCCAGCTGTAAAAAGCCAGAAGGACGGACCCTGCTCCTGCTGCCACCAACACAAATGTGGAACCTCCTCCCTGCTTGCAAGAATTCAGTGCCTCGTGTGTACAAAACAAACAGATTTTCCTTTCACTCCAGCACACAGAGGGGAGGCACACCTGGAGAGGCCTCGGTGGCAGTGGGGTGGTGGATGGGTGGTTGCGCTGAAGATATTCAGGTGAGAGGCTGGAGTTTGTCACACCTCACCCTCTTTCCCTGCCCGAGGCAGCCCACAGTGTTCACCCTGTCACAGGGCATTTGCCATTGCTGCTGCCAGGAGATTTCCTGGCACTGGCTGGGGAGCAGGGACTCGCTGAAAAGGAAGGACTCAGCGTGGCAGCAGCCCGGAGCGATGGGAGGTGAGAAAATCCTCTTGCACATAAGGCAGGAGGCCAAGCTGAGATTTCACAGTTTGCTGAGGCAGGGTCTTAGCAATGACCTACATTTATTTGTGCATGAGATCGGGGATGCAAACATGCACAGGACGTGATGGAAGAGCTGGGGAAGGGCAGGGGTGGTGTGGGAAGGCTCTGGGAGGCTGTGCTGGTCCAAGCCATCCCCTCAGGTTTGGAATCAGTGTTGCACCAAGTGTGCTGGGCTTGGACCAAGCCTGCCCTGTTTTCCATCAGCCAACAACAGCACGAAACCAGGGCCAGATATGGCTCTGCCTGGGCAGCCTCAGGAAGCTGTGGGAGGCAGGAAGAGAAGAGGAGCATCAATAGTGATTTGTCCAAAGCACCTCAGTCTTGAAATAAACTGTTCAGGAGAGAATTTGGGCTATTTCTGTTCCCCCAGCTGTTCAAGCTGTGCTGTGTCCTTGATGCCAGGCTATCCAGGATTTGGAGACATTCCCAGGGTGAGCATCATTGCCCTTTCAGATGTTTTTGTGTCACTGAAAGGCCACCAAGCACAGCTAGGTGACCTGGGTGGCTGCTGTGAGCTATCACAAGCCTTCCCCAGGGCATGTAGGCATCAGGAATGAAGGCTAAGATTTTTTTTTTTGTCTTTCATCTTTAGCTTGTGGAAGGAATTGCTAAGGATAATCTAGGACCATTTAAAATATTCTCCCAAACTTAGAGAAAGTAGCAGGCATTTTCCTTGCTGTCTGTGCACAAGATCCAGTCAGTATGACTCATGTTTTCTGGGTATCCTAGGTGCAGAGGTGATGTGATGGATGGTGACAAGGTCTGATAGGATCGGTGAAAGTGGCACTTTTGTAAAAGACAGATGAAGTACATGAAGAATTCTCTTATGCACAAAAAGCACCTGACAGGTTTTTTTTTTCCCTCACCTATGTGAAGAAAGAAGAAACCTGGATGAAAAACTTGCCTCCAGTGAAGACAGCAGCAGTGGCAACCAAGGCAGGACATTTTTGGGTGCACAAAGATGATCTGAGGGTTGGAGCAATTCTCCTATATATATATATGTACAGGCTGAGAGAGCTGGGGCTGTTCAGCCTGGAGAAGAGAAGGCTCTGTGGAGACCTCTTTGTGACTTTCCATATCAAACAGGGGCTTTCAAAAAAGTGCAGGCTCTCAAGCATCCAAAAGTCAAAACACTGGCTTGAAAGTGTTTGAAAAGGTCCCAAATGAGGCTTGTTTGTTTATTCATTAGTCCTTTATTGTGTTTTATATAATGTTGCCTCCTAATTAACTTGAGCATCTCAGTGGGCAGCTATTTACATACCTCTCTGCACACCCTGTCACCTGCAAGGTCTTCTTGTTTGGGGTTTGGAAGTGAAAAATGAGCATGGACTCAGGAGCTGGAGCTGCAGAAAAAAAACAAACACTCTTTGAAGGCATATGAGGCTCAGAGGAGGATCACAGCCTTCTGAAGAGGTGTGCTCAGATTGTAAGGGAGAGCCAGAGCTATCCTGCCTGCTCCAAATGCATCCTCCTGGGCTGTGTTTGATGCTGGAGAGCAGGAGCATGCTGGATTTCAGGCTGTGTGGAGGTCAGGAGCCAGGGCACAAACAGTGTGCTGGCAGATTTGGGCAATTAGCAGCCCTTTTTGAGTCCCCAGCAGCTTGAGCTGCTACCTCTGTGCATCCTGTGTAGTCTCACAGGGCTTTTCAGCATTTGCAATGGCCAAAGCCTTAGCAGGGGATCAAGTGTTAGATCCCCTGCTCACCTGCCTTGATGTTAACTGAAGAATCATTAGCATAATAAACATTTAACTTGTTTTTTTAAGCCTTTGGTGCGGAACATTTTGTAGAATTTGACTGCAAATCCAGACCCTGTGGCTTCTGTCAAAATACTAAACACTGAATTCTCTGCTTGCCTCCCTTCTGACATCATTAATGATAATAATCATCCCCCACAGCTGCTAATCCTCTTTGCAGAACGCTCTGCTGAGAGCCGAGCTGAGTCTCTTCTGCCCTGCATATTCTGCAGTCATTTGTTTCAATTTGATATGGCCATGGAAACGACCTGGTGGGACTTGAGGCTGATGGAAAGGGCCGTGGGAGATGGAGGGCAGCAGGGACGAGCACTCGCTGGTCAGGGATGGCTAAACCAGCCCGTGGAGTTCAGCGTGGGGATGGCACAGCCACGTCCTGCTCCTCTTGTGAGGAGAACCATGGCAGAAAGCCACGAGCAAGGCTTTCCCTGAACCCCAGAAGTTCCAGGTGTCCTAACTTGCTTTTATTTTTAACATGGGCAAAAATCGAGTCCAGTTGCTGTCGGAAGCACACCCAAGCAAACAGAACCTGCAGGTGATTAGCCTGACCCCCTGCCTGAGAAACCCATTTATTTTTTACATCTCTCTCCTCTTGATGTGCAGGTGTAAAGTGTCAGCTCATTTCATGCTCCCCTTGAAAATCACCTCTGAAGTGATGGGTCCCCTCAGACTGACACTGAGATTGCAGATCTCTGGGACAGCCTTTGCCACGGGCTCACATTCATCAAGCACCAGTTTTGGTGCAAATTCAGCCTCGCAGGAGAGCAGCAAGACCTCAAATGTTCCCTTGTACATTGGCGACAGGGAGCTTTTGTTTAATGTTCAACAATCTCTCTCCAAGAGCCTTATCAAGGTGGGCTACTGTTTCTCTCTCCCTTTGGAAAATCAAGAGCTGCAGCAGATACTAAATTATGTCCTAAAGTTCACACATTTTAAGAGCTGCCCAGCACCACCAGGGAAATAATTCCCATTAAATATACTTCTGATGAAATTTTCAGTCCTGCATGCCTGGAGTTTTCCATGGGTATTATATGAATTTTGCAGATGTTCTTGACTGGGAAAAAAAAAAAAGATGCAAGACCCAACATGCACATTTCAGGCATGTTTATCCAATCTGTGAGATGTCTTGTGGACCCCACAGAGAAGGAGAGGAGAACCCAGGGTATGTTTGATCCAAACTGTGGAGTCAGTGGGGCTTTTCTTCAGCATGTGGGTGGGTGTTGGACAGGTTGGAACCTTTTCAGCCATTCCAAATTCCCCCTCCCTTTTGTGGATTTGTGTCACTTTCTCGTCTTGGAAATGTGTGGTTTTTGTCTCCAGTCCCCAGAAAGGCAAATGCTGAGATGCTGCAGTGGAAATGCTCTTCTGCCTGGTGGGTGGGATGGGATTAAAGGGATGGAACACATGGATTTTCCTGCTCACAGGTCTCCTGCCTCCTGCAACAAGTCTGTGCTCTAAAAAATCACAAATTTGTGCCCTGTCTCAAAGTTTTGAACTGCTCACTCACTTAGCTTTGTGGTAATTACTGAGATGTGCAAGGAGAAATAGCTTTCCCTTGTGGTAGATTCCCAGTCTTAGTCCTTTGGCACAGCCTTTCCCCATTTCTTCCTCCTGGTTTATCACAGCCCTGAGAAAAGGTCTACAAGGCTTTTTTTCTCTTTTTTTCTTATTTTTCTTCTTCTTCTTCTTTGTTTTCTTTATGAAATGCCTCGTGGTCCTTTTACCAGCACACTGTAAAACCTAAACATGAATAATTAAAACTACAGCTGTCAAAATAAGCGGCTGAAGTCCATTTTGGCAATGCTATGAAATTTTATCCTACCAGGCTTTGCGGGGGCAGTTGGATTTTTGAGTGCTGGCAGCCAGAGCCTGGCAGTGCCCTGTAATCAGCAATGAGTTCCCCAGTCATTAGTTCAAATTAGAGCAGCTCTGATGACAAGTGCATGGCAACTCCAAAGGCTGAGCAAGGTGCAGACTGACCCTCCTTGCGAGCAGAGCAGAATGGTTTATTTTGTCCCAATTTCTGAGCAGAGGAAGGGCACAAAGCACTTGTGTTCAGACGGGTTGGCAGCCAGGAGGGCTGGGGCCAGCACTGAGCACGTGGCTTTGGTCAGAGAAGCAGAAATCCAGCAGGAGCCAGCAAACTCCTGGCATCTGGACAGGGCTGCAGCTTCCACGTGTTCTGCAGACCATGGTCCCACAGTGCCCTTACTTTGGGCTTCACTTCAGATCCACCTTTTCCTCACCTTCTCCTTCCAAAACAAAGCTAGAGAGACATTTTTCCTGCAAGTTGATTTGGACAGATCCAGCGGTGTGATGTGTGCAGCAGAGTTTGCAATGTGAGCATCCAGCTTGGAGACCACAGGGCAGGGTGGGGCAGAAATTCCCATTTGGGTCTTGCTCTAAACTGTGTGGGAGGCTCTGGCTGTCAGGGTCTCTGCCCCCACCAGCACAGCTCTCAAGATCTCCTGACCCTCTGGTTTCCCTCCCAGCCATCAGGCTTAGCCCCTGGCTTTAACAGTGAAAGTCCTGACCCAGGAGCTGCAGCATGCAGGAGATGAAAATAAATTATGGGTGAGAGTGGGATGTGAGCTCCAGGTAAGAGCTGAGCTTTTCAAGAATAGGGGAAAGGGGTGCTGTGAGCTTGAACTACTTTTTTTTTTTCTTTTTTTTTTTCCTTTTTTTTTCCATAGGCCATGCTATTTGTGGGGTTTTTGAAGTCACAGCTCTTGAACCTGAGATTATTTGGGCTGCTCAGCTTTCATTAATGCAACAAAAGCTGTGAGTTTATAGCCCTCAGGGTTACAGGGAGAAAACTTGAAAAGAGACCCTGAGAACCAGAAAAAAACCCATAGTAAAATTAAAAATAGATGGCATACAGAAGATTCCCACAGGTATTACTCCAAAAGCATTCCCTTGGTGCCTGATCTCTGTTGGGTCACTCAAACCAAGCCACCCCAACCCTGTAATGCCCAAAATGTCATGTGCCAGCACTTGGCCAAACTACAGAGCAGCTGCTATCACTGGACTCCAAGCTGCATTTTTAAGTGCCTGGATTTGGCTGTGGAGATGACAGCACCCCCTCCATTCCTTTGTTTTCCTTCTCTGTGGAGTGAGGATAACAGCATTGGCTCATTGTCACAAATCACACTGAGCCCTTTGTCTGAGGTGGGAGGGGATGTTTCTCAAAGAACCTCAGGCATTTTGGAAGCATAAGTCCCGGTGAAAATCAGTTTGCAATTAGTCTTAGATGATTTTTGAAATTATTATTTCTCTGCTGGCGGGTGAGGTCTCATCCCTTACACGGAGTTGCTGCTTTCACTCCAGAACAGGAGCTTTTCTTGCAAAGGTTTTCCCCAGTTCCTGCCCAGCTGCCAAACAAGGAGACCTGAGGCTGGACACACATTTCATGGGTCCAGGCCCTCCTGGGAGTGCCCTCTGAGCACTGCTGATGCAGCTGCCTCCTCAGCCAGGAGCTTTCCAATCACTGCTGCTCTTGGATTTCTCTCCCTTCACGGATCTGGCTGAGCCCTTTGAGTGGCTTTTAAATGCCACCTCCCCTGGGACTTGTTAAAGTGCTTTATCAGTGCCCATCTTCCTCTGCAGGGATGACCTTTAACTCATCCCTGCTGTTGCTACCTGACTCAGATCACCTTGGAAGAAAGGTTGCCATGGCGATTTCATATTCAGCTCAGCCAAAAAGCCCCAGCTTCTGTATCTTATTAAATGCTGCCTTTTGAGGACCCTGCATATGGAGAGCCAATGCCAGGGGTTGTCTGAATTCAAGACAGCCACGAGTTTGGTCACCAGGAATTTCCCTGCCAGCCAGCCTGGTGGTTCCTTACCCCTTTGCCAAGCCAAATGGGTTGGATTTTTTTTTTTTGGTTTTTTTTTTTGTTTTGTTTTGTTTTGTTTTGTTTTGTTCTTTTCCTCATGTTAGGTTATAAGCTGGGGGTCTGAAGCCATTAGTATTACTATGAAAACACTCCTCTGCAAAATGTCAATCTGCCTTTTCAAGGGGATTTTTCACTGCTCTAATCTAAACCACTCTGTCAAATGTCAGGAATGGATGCCTAATGAGGATCAGTTGGAAGACTTAATTGGATGGGTATTCAATGGGCTTCCTTTTTTTTTGGTTGTTGTTTTATCCTTGGGACGCTGTTTTCACAGAGATTCTCGTTAAATTTTAGGAGCTAATCTCCATTTAAACTATAAGCTCAGGGAACTGTGGTCCTTGGAGGCTGCTGGGAGCCCTGGCTGTTGTGGGCTTTCATTGAATTCTGGAAGGCAGGGAGAAAACCCATCCAGAATGCTTCTGTGGGAGCAGCAGGGACCAGCTGGGGGCATAGGCAGTCCTCTTCTTGCAAAAACACTAAGTAACACACACGGAGAAAACAGTCTAAAGGCATCAAGGTCATGGAAGAGGTGGAGAAGGAGCCCAGGAGTTCTGTGGTGGCTGGGCCAGGGTTCCCTTCTCCACTGAGAATGTGAACACAGGGACAGGAGGAAGGGGCCCAGCTCACAGACATATCCAGATGGATTCATCTCCAGATGGATTGAGCACCCCAGCAGCAGGCAGCAAACCTCTTATCCAAGGCCATGGACAAACCCAAACCCTCATAATCCTCAAAACCAGCCAGAGATCATGCCTGCATGGCCTGCAGCCGCCTCTCTGGGCCTCATTAACTCCCTTCCATCCTGTTCCAGTGTTTCCCTGCTGTCACCTCTGTCAGAGGCAACAGGTGCTGCACACAATGATTTTAGTGTGCCTGTCACTAAGCACAAAATGCATCGTGCTCTGCAATTTCAGAAATTACAGCTGAAAATCCTCCGAGCCATCCAAAGATCATCCCAGCCCAAATCCAACACCCTCCTCATCCCACCTCCTGGCGTGTGGTCCTGCTCCCAATCCTGTGGCATGTGCCATGTTTCTGGCAGGCAGATGTACCTGATGGGGAAACAGCCAACAGCCACAGCAGCATGGAAGCCCCCCTGCACTTCATTGCCTGTGCAGCACGTGCTTCCTGACAGGAAAACCTTTCCCAGAGGATTTATTTCTCCATGTGAACTCAGTGTCCCAAACTCCTTTACACGAACAATTGTTCTTTGATTTTCTTTCCCCTCCTACAAAACAGTTTATAACAGCTGATTGTTAAAACATCCTGGTTTCCGCTCATCGTGCTTTTATTGCATTTTTAATTAAAACCTTGGGAAGACCATAAAAGACACATCACAGATGCGAGTGTTTCCGTGCCCTGTTTCACATTAAACACCCAAAAATACCCACACACCCCTCCAGCAGCTCCCTGCCCCCTTTGGCCTGTGCCACATTCAGGGGTCCATGTATTTAACAGGTTCTTTTGCTTGGAACTGGCTCCTGTTCCAACACACAAGCAACACCTTCCCTCCATCCCTAATTGCCTTTCATTTAACGCATGCAATTACCAAAATTGCTTCTTCTAAAAATAAACCACAGAATGTTCAGAGCTGCCTGGCTTCTCAGATGGTTTTTGGCCAAGAAATTTGTGCCCTCCTGGTCCCTCCTGGGAAGCCCAGGAGGAGGCTGGCACGCTTGTAAATCTGCCCCTTCCATAAAATCCCCAGAAAAGGTGCCGTGAAGCCCGTGCTGGAGGCAGGTGGGACGCACAGGTTACAAATCACAACGCCTGCCCTGTCATTTCCAGCCATTTGTTATGGTGTCTTAAGTCAGCCACCTCAACAACTCCCCTGGTCTCCAGCCAGGAATAAAAGTGCTGAAGGAAATCAGGCCACGGTAATTTCCCCAAACCCCAGAGCTAACATGCATGGCAATTAATTAATTTAGTGGGGAGAGGGTTTTTTTTCTGCTATGAGCTCTCCCAGGGGCTGCCACAATAGCCCATCTCCTTGGCGGTCATCCCATGGCTTTAATCATGTGTCCCACACAGCTCTGCAGGAAAATTCAGCAGAAATGTTTCCAGCATGGTGCCTGAAATTCAGCCTCTGAGGCCCATCTTTCAAAGCAGAAATGTGACCTGAAGAAGCGGATGAAGCCGTGGTGCTGCTGGGCTGCAATGTCTCTGGATTTCACGAGGTCAGGAAAAGTCCCACCACACACTGGATTCTTGGTGCAAGAAACACCACAGCATGCTAAGGCTTGGAGCCTTTTGGGCCTAATTATTTGTTTTAAAAGAAAAGAAAACATCCAAGTCTGGGGCTTGTGGTTAATAAAGAGCTTGTAGGAGCAAAGTTCATTTTCCCTAGAGTTGTTTTAGTTGTGGAAGAACTTCAAGAGTTCTTTCTCCAGCTTCCTTGAATTTGTCATTGAAAGTTGCCTGAATTATGCCCACAAACATCTTTAAATCTGATCACAGATGGAGCATAAATGCCATGTTATTGAAGTTGAAGGACACAGCATACTTTCTGGGGAATAATACACAGGAGGAAGCTGATACAGAATTACGAGGATCATTCTTGTTTTGTTTTCTTTTAGCCATGTTTCCTTCAAAGCTTCTATCCGCAGCACAATACTCACCCACCCCCGTAACTAATTCATTATTTTACAGCAAGTAAAATCAAACAGGAGACAAATGATTGTTGTTTAGTGCCATCAGTTTCAATGGCTTTGCACAATATTTGAGTCATTGGCTCTCGCCTTGCTTTGGAGGAATCCCAAATCTGGATGAATCTACGCGCATTATAAACCATCCATGGGGCCAGACCAGGCCTGCCTAACAGATGGAGGTCCATATGCTTTGGCTCTGCACCCATATGGAACACTAATATGCAGTCCAGGAATAGAGCATGCCTCTTCTCCTCTTCCTACAAATCTCCAACCCAAAGTTGTTTCCAGGCACAAGCCGAGTTAAGCAAGTTCATCTGGAAGCGGTGCAGCAAGACACCGCGAGACTGGTGCTCCAAGCACAACATTTTCCTTGCTCTGTGGCTCCTGCTGAAGCCTAAATTGCAACATCTTCCAGAGAGTGGTGTGTGAGGCTTTCCAGAGCACCGGTTAAAACCCTCATTAGGCTGCTCTAATGTGCTTTAACCTCTGCTGCCTGGGTCGTGCGAGAACACCGAGTGCTCCACCAGCCCTCCACGGAGCAGCTTCTCCAGGCAACCAAGCCAGCAAATAGCTGAGGATATTTCACAGTGCCTGGGAGGCTTTGTTTGCTGGAGGCACAGGATTAGTGTCAGATGGCCTGCCACCATCTCAGCACGGGGGGACTTAACTTTTATTGCTGGCAGTGTTCCTCCAGCAGAGCCACGGGTTTGTTCTGGCTGGGCACTTTGGGAGGGGACAACAGTCCTAGCTGCTTTTTGCTGTTCAAGGACTGTGGTTTTTTCCTAATCCATGCTCAAACTCTGTGCTTTTGTCCTGGATACAATCAATAGATTCTGCTCACTTCTATTTTGAGCATGAGAGCAGTAAATTCAGTGCCTGCCCTGCGCAGCCTTCAGCCTGGACAGTTCGGTATCTCCTTTAGGATGACATCTCCCTGATTATCCCTGGGGTCTGTCCTCCTCTGCCTGTGCCTTCTTTAGGGGCTGGAGGTGGCTGAAGGTTCCTTCATTAACCAAGCAGGAGATATTTCCATCCATGTTGTTACTTCACACCTGTTCTCAGCTCATGCACCAGGTCTTGAGGGCATCACAGCAGGAAGGGTCGGTGAGTGCTGATCCTGGTTTTTGCAGGGGCATGGGTAGATTTTCTGGGAGATGATGTTAAGCAGCCAAATGCACCTGCCTGCAGCTGGGCTGTGAAGGGAACAGGCCTGTGACAGCTTTGCTCATGCATTGGGCAGGTTTGATGAGCAGGAGTTCCTCAAACTGGAGTTATTCCAGCTGGAAAAGGAGCTGACTGCTGAATGCCTTGATGTTGCTAATACTGGGAGAGAAGTCCATCCTCTTGGGTGGATGATGTTTTTTTTAATTATCATTCAGGCCCCTGTCCAAGGCCTTTCTCAGTGATTTCCTTGCCTACAGGGGTGATGTGCACCTATCTGGGGGGCACAAGTAGGACATGCAGTCCATTCCCTGCTGCTGGTGGTGTCCACAGTGAGAAGATGACCCAATGAAGAACTTGGACTTGAGCATTACTGGAGTTGCAGACAAGATTTGCCAGCTCAGAGGTGCTCAGTTGTTTTCACAGAGAAAAATAAGATTATGTAGCAGTGAAGAAGAGGAAGGCTAGAAAGCATTTGATGTGGTTAAAAGGCAGACCCCAAAATGAAATTCTACTGTCTGGTGCTGAGGGTGATAAGGTAACACATAGAGATTAAAACACATGCTAATAAACCATTCATAAATGTGAGAAACCTAAAAATTAAAGCAACCAAAGAGCTGAAAAGTGTATGGCTTGACAAAGCATTACACTGGTGACCGTGGTTATGTGCATGGTTTTACCTCCTGACATTGTGGGGCACTCTGGAGGAAACCAAATCACTTTCCTGCTGTTCCCTGTGGGTCTCTTAAAGCTTTAAGCTTTAATCTCCATAGTTTCAAGCCTCTCTAGCATGAAATTGGATTGTTTAAATTTTGAAAAGGGGTGGTGGATAAAAAAACCAAACCAATATCTATGTTATCATTTGTAGATGGTGTAACCTTTTTGAGACTGTTTTGCACAAAAAAAAAATGAATTTGTTTTGGGATCAACTGAAATAATTTGTATCATTTGAGACTGTCTGGAGTGTTCAGGGTTATTCCCAAGAAGCATCCAAAATGCAGTGTAAAAATGCAAACAAGTTTCATTACACCTTGAATACAAAATACTGTGTCTTTCTGGTTTGCGAGATTGGTGTCTCAAAAAAAAAAAAAAAAGTTTTTTCATAGGGCTGAAGAAACCCCTCAGGCACCTTGAAAAGAAATTAAAAGGTAATTTGAATCACAGTGACTATTTGCACTTTGCTCACTAATTATCTGGGCTGGGACTGAAGCAGAGGGTTGGTTATTGACCTGCAGCAAGTCCTGGCTGGTGGAGAGTTTGGGGGAAGGGAAAAAACTCCATTCCTGTCCTGTGGGGCTGGGAGGGAGGGCAGCCCTGCCTGGAGAGGGGCTGGGAAGCAGCCAGGGGCTGCTGTGCTGCAGCTCAGAGGAGCTGCTGCAGCTCAAATCACCCCAGCAGCTTTGAGCAAGGCAGTGCAGGTATTAATGATGAAGGATGTTGGCAGTGGAGCCTGCAGACTCTGCAGTTTGACCAGAGGAGATGTGCTTGGTGTCAGGGCCAGACATGGCATGATGTCCCCCAGGAGAGCAAGAGCCATGCCTATATATATATATTTATATTTATATATATATGTATCTGCCAAAGCTGTGGCAGACTCCAAGGCTGGGATGTAACCCAGCAAACCATGGATAAAATGAAAAGACAGCTGGACTTCTCATTTTGGTGTGGGAGCAGGGAACACACGGCCCTTATCCCCAGGCTGTTGGACCTGGAAGATGCCCCAGGGGCACAGGGTGAGGAGAACACTGTGTTTGGCCAGAACTGCGTTTGGCCAGCAGCACTTTTCAGAGCATTGTCCCAAAAAGCCCCAAACTCTGGTCTTAGCCAGTTGGAGACTCAAGTTTTCCTCTATTTTTCAAGTTTAGGTCGCTTCTTACCACCCAAGGGCCTTTTGGCACAAATGTGCCATGGGAGGGAGCTCCCCATCCCAGTGCCACCAGTTTGGAGCAGCCTCAGGGCTGGAGGGAGTGCTGGGATGGAGGAGGAAGAGCAAGGGGAGCTGCTGCTGCCATTTAGGGCAGTCAACACATCCATGGTGCAACACCTGCACCTCTCCCTGAGCAGCATCAATGCTCTCTTCTGTTTCACTCCTGATGACAGAAGAGCCTTAATTGGGCATGAAGAAATCCATCAAGCAGCAGCTTGGTGCAGCTGCTGGGTCCCCACAGCATCTGGCAGCTGCTGTGATGCTCCAGGGCTGGTGGCTGCCCCAAAATAGCCCAAAAATCATCCACCAACCCCAATCTGGATCTCTGCTCCTGCTGCTCATGAACAGCACAAGGGCTTTATGGCTCACTGGGGCTTGGTGGAGCCAGGTCCCACCTATTTGCTGGAAACTGAGATGATAAATTATGTTTCCAACCTGAGGAGCCGCTCAGAGAACCAGACCAGAGGGCTTGACACAAAACACTAAAGCAAGGGGGAATTGTTGGTTGTTTTTTGTGCATATAAACACAGCAGAGACCAGCCTGCATGGCAGCAAGGTGAAATGGGAGCTCAGCCAGGGATTTCAATAGCTGCAGGGTCTTGCTCATGGTTTAATGCATTTTTACAACGGGAGTGGAACAGGACCCATTCTGGGAATAGAAACATCACCAGCAATTTCATCCCCCTGAATAATTTGCTTATAACTCGCCTGTGCTTTGATGCAGCAGCTGCTTCAAGAGCACCAGAAATAAAATCCCTTCTCCCATCCCCTTTTCACCCCCTGGCACACCCTTGTTGTGCTGCTGCAGCTTCAGCTCCAAAATCTCTGTAGGCACAGCGAGAACATCCTCAGGCTTTGGATGTCTCCCTGGCACAGCCCTGACACCCACCCCACGTGGGCAGACAAGCCCAGCCTTCCCCTCTCCTGCACAGGCCAAAGGGCTGCAGGGTCTCCCCATTTAATCCCACAGCACTTCATGGTCTTGCCTCCCCTCTCACCCTTTCATATGATGAAAATACAGAATTAAAAAAAAAAAAACAAACTGCACGTTTATTTAATTTCCTCTACTTTTATTTAAAAAGAAGGTTTGCTAACAGCAATCAGTACCATGGCCCAGGCCCCTCAGTACAACAGTTGGCTTCAGCAGTCCCTGCAGCTCCAGCCCTGCTCTGTCCCTCCCACTGTGATGGGGACAAACCTGGGAATTATCTGGCTTTAAGAACCACTCCTGAATTCTGGGAAAGATCCCTGGGATCGCAGATTACTTCCATCCTGCAGTTTCACTCTCTGTCTCTTTCTGTCCCAGCTTAAGCTGAGGTTCACAGCCAGGCTTAGCTTTATTGTGGAACTAAAGTCAAGTAAAAATAATATGCAGAAAAAAAAAAGGCACCAGGTTTAAAAAAAAAAAAAAAGACATGAAAGAAACGATTTTCTGGTGCTGGAAAGAAACATCCCCTCAGTGGCAGATTAGCCCACATTTATCCACTATAATGTTGCTTATACCTTAATCTTAGCCATCTTCATCTGACACTAATTAGCAGGCTGGAGGCTCCTATGGGTACAGTAGCTTCTACGGCCCAAAACATGAAAGTGAGCTCTTCTTTTTACCACTTGAAGCACTCAGCTTTTAAAGAGACAATGTCAAGTATTTCAGCCCCAAACTGTACACTTTTTAACTTAAAAAACACAGCAGCAGGAGGAGGCCCAAAGGTGATGATACCCAGCCATGGCAGCAGTGAAGTGCGTGCCTGAGGTCTGCCTGTGCAGTGTTATTTACTCTCCCACAAATTAAACCCAAACAGCCCTTGCTGAACCCTGGACTCACCTGCATTCTGGCACTGAGTGCTAATTAGGAGACAAACAGAATAGGCCACAGAGGCAGAAAATGAAACAGAATCATCAGATCAATCTAGTTGCTTCCTTCAAAACCCCCGAAAATCAGAGAAAAGCAAATGTAGTTATAAAAAATTCTTTATGTTTTGGGTTCTGTCTGGCAGGGAAAAAAAAAAAAAAAGGAAAAGATTATTTCTATGATGTTCATCACTAGGCAAGCATCCCATCAAGATCCATCTGACATCCTATTTAACTGTTGGGAGTGAGAGATAATTAGGGCTTGAAAGGACTGACAGAGTGGGACTCCAGGAATTCAGCACTGTGTGCTGGTTCTTTGGGGAGAAACTGAAAATAAATTATTTAGACTTGAAAAAGTCCCTTGAAGTCCTGTGCTCTTTCTGCTTGGCTGGGTCTAGGCCTATCCTACATATTTCAGCAGATTTTGGAGGAGGAAAGAAGGCAGGCTGCTTAGCAGGGAACAGTTGGGAATTTGAGGAATTAGAGCTGGATATACTTATGGTTCTCACGAGCCCTGACAGATGCTGGGTGTCCTTGTGACACAGTGAGACTGCTCAGTACTAATGGTGCTGCTTTGTGGCAGCAAATCTCCTTCCTGTGACATTCCAGCATCTCTGCTCCTCAGAAAAGGAAGAGAAACACATCCTCACCATCCCCATGGCCCTCACATGTGTGAGTGTCACTGGGATCAGCTCAGCTCTGCTCCCTGCCACCTCCTGCAGACCCAGCTGCTTCCCCTGTGCTCACTCCGTGTTCGGAAGGATCTGGTCCCCGCAGAGCAGGAGCCGGGTCCCGCTCGGTGCCGCGGGGCCCTGGGCTGTGAGAGCCACCAACAAACCTTCCCTGCCCACCCCGCTCCCTGCCCCTTCCCCTCCCCGCCACGAGCACGGGGCCAAGGACGCGCCTCGGCCGAACAAACTAACTACCACCCTCGGACCAGTCACGACAAACGGCTCACGTTTACCCATCACCTAACACACCCTCAGAAACCAAGGCCACCCTCGCGCCTTTCCCACGCGAGGCACACACCCTGCGAGTCCAGCACGCCCCACGGCAAGGGGGTCTTGCCCAGGCCAGCCCTGTGAGGCGCTCCCGCGTCCCTCCTGCCCCGTCCCTTGGTGAACACCGAACAGTTATAACACTCAGGTCAATATATATAGGTACCACGTAGATATATTTGTGTCGCTGTCCTGCGCGCGAACGAAGAACGACCAACCCCGCCAGGCAGCGCTCGCCCTTTCTGCCCCCTCCCCTTCCTCCCGTGGCTGTGCAGGAACGTGCCCGGGGACCACCCTACGTGGCCCCGTCGCACTCCCCCACAGTCAGCTTCAAGGCTCCTTGCTGGTGCAGCGTCTTTAAGGCTTTGAACTCCAAGGGCATGGTGTGCGGGCTGGCCTGCGAGGTGTAGCCGTACTTGAGGCTGTCGTAGTAGTGGTACTTGACAGGGTTCTGGTTCTGGTCCAGGGGAAAGGGCCAGAAGCCGTAGAGATAGATCTGGTTGCAGAAGCGGGTGGCCAGGGTGTACATGAGGAGGCCGGTGGTGGGTCGCTTGATGTGCACCTTGTTGGTCAGCCAGTACCTGCAGAGGGACAGCGGAGCCTGTTAGTCACCCCGCACACCCTGCACACCCAGCTCCTGCCCTGCACCTTTCTCTCCCCAGCCTCTCACTGAGATGCACTGGTGATTCAAAGTGAGAGGATTCTGACTGGCGGAGTTCTCCATGCCAAGAAAATCCTCTCTAGGGACTGCATCCTCCTGCTCTCTGTCTGCTGGTTACATCACACTTGTTGCCATGGCACTGAAGCATCTCATGCCTCGACAATCCTTTATGAAAAACAAATTGCTTGCAACAGTGGCCTTCGGTACTTCAGCCTACAATTATCTTCCAATCAACCCTGGAGATCAATACCACAGACCAAAGCATCCACATGTCAAGTAGACTCCAACAACCCCTCGAAGCAGACACAGTCAAACACATGCTGATGGCTTTCATTGATGAATGAAGATTTTACTCTGACAGCAAACATGACAGGGCTAGAAAAACATCTGCCTTGGAACAAAGGGTCACCAGGCTGAAAGGGCTAAAATGCACTGCTGAGTTCCCATTACACCCAGCGACTGCTGCTGTGATCCTGGACCAAGATACATCACCACACTCGGCAGCATGAGTCCATCAGACACACAATATGGCACACTGCAACAGAAAATGTGAGATATGGAGGTCAGCTGTGCTCGCTGCTGGGAAACACGTTCATTTTTATGAGGGATGGCAAAAAGAACAGGGGAAGCATGTAGGGATGTAGTGATGCAACAGCAGAAATGGTATCAGCTGTGGTATTTTGGGCTGCTGATAAAAATTATTGCAGAATCAATAAGAAGATGTTTCCAGTGAGCCATATTTATTGCAAAAGCAACTTTTCTGGTTCGCTCAGGAAAACACTGTCAAGAGGAGCAAAATCAGAAAGCAAAATGTTTGGGGAGGTAGAAAATATCCCCATCAGGCACACTCCCTCCTCCCCAGCCTGTCTGATGCCAGCACTGCCCAGAGCAGGCAGCACATCCCGCTGTGCTGCAGCCTCTCTGAGCCCTTGGATTATTTTTAACAGGCGAGTGACTGGCAGCACCTTGGACAAAAGGCACGAGGAAGCAGAGCAGAGCCCTCACCAGATGTCTGGGATCCTGAGGTGGGTCCTGCAGTGGCAGTGGAGCCCCAGGAAGTGCCTTGCTCCTCATTCGCACTTTCTGCTGGGCTCCTGAGGGTCTGGTGCTCAGACAGCAGGAACCCTTGGGAGAGCTGAGCCTTAATCCTGCAAATTAGCTTTTCAAGAAAGCCATTAAAATTTAGCAACCGAGGCACAAAACGTGCTTGCTTGTTCTCAGCCAGATAAGAGAAAAAATTGACTTTTCTGGCAAATCAGATTCTGGAGGCAGAGTGACCGCCTCAGCATACGCAGGAAGGGCACAGGGACAGTTTTTTGGGGTGCCACATCCAGGGGTGTTCAAGGGGGCTTTATCAAAGGATGAATATGATGTTTTGGGAAGGAGGTCTTTGCCTGGCTCATGTTAGCATCCAGCACAAAAAAAAGGAGCAAAAACTGGGGGAAAAGCAGTATCATCAGCGTTTTCTGTGCTTGCCCAGCCACAGGGCTGTGCTGGGGGGACCCAGCAGAGCTCACTGCAGCCTGATCCCACAGGTAGCCATAAAGCAGACTCCTTGATGAGTTTATGGGTAAGCACATTAGACCCCCTGTGTGCAGAGGGAAATGGGAGATCATCACAACCATTTAACACTGTGAATTAGGGTCTCCTCATGCAGCAGGGAAGCCACCTGGGAAGAACTGTCAAGTCATATTAACCAGCTGGCTTTGAGGGAGGACAATTGTCAGGGTTTGTCCTGCAGCTGCTTTAGCCTCAAAACTCTCCTTTCTATTAATTTACCAGCTGGAGTACACAGAAAAATAATGGTGACCTTTTGCCCTCCCAAAATACTGACTTTTGTGTTGAGAGGCTGTAAATACTCTACGAATATCCAAGGATCCTGACAGCAAAAGGAAATTATTCTTGTAGAGAGGCACAGGCCATTCATGTGACCACCAGTTTCATGCATTTTAACAAGGATAAAAATGACCTGGGTCAGACAGTGAAGCACCCTATAGATACATGCTGCCCTCCAGCACACACAGAAAACCTTACCAATCCCAACAAATGTGCACAAGCCACCACCCAAAACCAGCCCTACCACAACCAACCCAGTGTATCCACCTCACCAAAGGCAGCTTGCGAGCACTCACTTGGTAATACTGGGGTAGGGAACACTGACAAGTCATTTTTTTAATAATGAAAATTAAAACCTGGCTCTTTGGTCTGTATTTCCCTTTGTTGCAGGCAGGGTATTGCAAAAACCTCACCCATGCAGCATTATGAATTCTCAATGCAGCTTTGAGAGGGGGTGAGGGACTCCAGGCTGCCCCAAACCACCCACATGGATGACATAACATAACACATAATGCCCAATCCATAAAAGAGGCCATGCCACAGCTCCTGCAATTTGTTTCCTGGACAGTGAAGGTGGAAAATCCTCTGGTGAGTGGTCTGGGAAATACTTTTTAATGACTGGTTTGTGATGGGAGTCTCAGAACTATGCAAGACCTTCCTCTTATCTCTCCCACCACTGTCCAGCTGAGACAGCAGCCACAACCCTGGCGCAGGAGAGAACAGCTGGGGATGGAAATAAAACCTAATTAATTCTGTAAATCCAAATGAGGTTGTCTGGGCGCACATGGGATGCTGTGTCAACAGCACACCTTTAATATGTGAGGTCCAGGATTTTAATTAGGAGGAAAGATAATCTCGAAGCAGGCAGTAATTATTTTTCAAACTGGCTACACCAATCACCATAACTATTAACTGCAACATTTTATGGAAAGAGACAGCAATTAAAACAGAAGAGCAAAGAGCAGTCTTGAAACCCAACACCTCTGTTCTAAGAGCTGTTCTCCCAGTGAGGAGCTGGTGCTGTGTCTGCAAATAAACCCTCAGGAGTGGATGCAGCTCCCGAGATAGGCAGCAGCCTGAGCAGGATGTGGCTCAGAAGAGGAACCATGATTCTGTCAGGGAGAAATTGCCTGAGACAGCTCTGGTTTCAGATGATGATAGTGACAGATGGAAAATGCCATCAGATCTTCAAGGCCATCATTTGTAAGGAGGCAGCCTAGACACAAGCCCCAACACCTTATTGAACTGAGATGTAAGAAGAGCAGCTCAGAGGGTCTCACCCTACAGCTGGGAGATGGTTCTGGTTGCTCCTCATCTCCCAATCCTCAGCTGGGGATGATCAGAATTCTCCTAAGCAGAACTCCTCTCGTGAGGAGGCTGCTCTGCAGCCACAGGGGAAGAATCTGCTGTCCTGGGACCTCAAAGCCCAGGGAATCCTGCAGGAGGCAACACTGACACTGCCCCTAGGCAGCCACAGCTGCCACAGGAGCCAGGGAAGGTGGCAGCCTCCCCACTGCACATCTGGAGCATGAGCCCCACCACACTGAGAGTGCTCATCCTCCCCAGCATCACTGAATGTGGGGAGAGGAGCCTGGCCTGGATTTGGGCTGGAATGCTGGGTGCAGAACTGCTCCCTGCAGGCAGCATTCAAGGACTGCTAGAGAGGGCAGGGTTCTGCTCTCTGCTTACCAACCTCCTCCCAGAATGCCTGAGAAAAACCTAAAATAACTTGTACCCTCCTGGTAAGGGTTAACCCACAGGATAAAATTAACAGAAAATCCATTGCCCTCATGAAATGAATAAAAGACATAGGTCAATGAAGAAATCAAATTTCAGCAGTATCAGCTGCATTATTTCATGATACAAATCAAAATAGCTGAAATAATGCAATTTCGGACTCTTTTATAAAAGCTAATTCATAAAAGGGCGATATAAACACAAGCTGTTGTGGAGGTGCTGGTCCTTGAGTGGCAGCAGTGTGTTATTATCAGTGTGCCACACACACCCTGCTCCAGCAATACCCAGGAAAAGCCAGGCACAGATAACAGAGAGAGTGCAGGGGGGACAGGAGCTGCTGGGGCTGGCAGGGGACAGAACCCAGTGCTGGGTGGATGGAGATGAAGTGCTGGAGCCCAGAGAGCAGCTGATATCCCCCATTCAGCTTCTCCAGCCCTTTTTCTGTCCAGGTATGGAGTTTCCTCTGTCACCTCCACCAGAACAGCCAAGAGCCATGAGCAGTAATGAGAGCTCTGCTGGAAAAGCAGGAATGGGCATGTTCCCATCCAGATGCCAACACTGGCTCCAAAAACTGCACCTGGTGTCAGCTGGGCTTTATCCAGAGGCTGGGCAAAGCCCAAACACCAAACCCAGCCTCCCTGTCTAGTCTGGATCCAGACCATGTAGCCTGGTTCTGCTTTTGGTGACTTGGCACAAGGAAATCAGCTCTGAGACACAGATAAAAAACTCTCTTCTCCTCCAGATCCTGAGCTGTGATGCTTTTTCAAACACATATGGTATTCAACACCCTCAAGTTAAAGCTTTTCTAAACAGACAAAAAAGGAAAATAATTGAGAATAACCTAACTTCTTTCACCTTTCCTTTCTATGCCCCTTCACTTCTTTTGAAAAAGAAAAGACTGAATCTTCCAGATTAACAGGAACAAATTAACTCTCTTGGGCCCCCAGTACAGACACACCACAGCTCGGGTTCAAGGTGCCTGAAGTGCAGAAGAGGAGAGGATAATAGCTCATACAAGGACTTTTTCTGCAGGATATCCACTGATCTAACCCACACATGGCTTTATGGGTGTTCACAGTTCCCCCTCACATCCCACTCCAGCCACACATGTGTGAATGGCTGTTGTCTTTCCCTACACCCTCTGGACATTTTCCCTCACCTGAGTGCAGGACCACAGTCCTTAAGCCATTTGTTTAATGCTCAGGGGAAGGGTTCAGGCACAAGACCCCAGAGCAGTTATTTCAGAGGAGCCCCTGTAACCATGAAGCTCCTTCAGGGAGGAAGCATGAAGCAGCTGCTTTAGAAAACCCACAAGTGGGTGATGCTGGACACAGCAGAACTAGTCCTGAGACAGAGGGTGAGAAAAGCTGAGCTGGGAGGGCTCTGAAAAGGAAAAGCAGGGGCTTAGTTTTGATGTGTTAGAGAAAAGCAGAGGCCGTGGAGGGATGCAAGAGAGTGCAGTCAAAGCAACAGGTCAGGAGAACCATCTGCACACACGTCCTGTGTGAGGCAAGTGAGGCAAAGGGGGCTGGAAGGGATGTGGCACTATGGGGACACGAGGAGAGCAGGGAGCAGGCGTGGGCTTCCACCATGGGGGCTCCCACCATGGCTGGATGGGAAAGGCACCGTGCCCCGAAACCCTGGAAAGGTGAAGGCTCAGCCCCTGTTGGGTGTGAGGACACCCGAGGCAAGGGTGAATGCACCTCGTGGCTGTCAGGCTGCAGATCTGAGTGCATGTGGCAAGGTGACAGTCCTGAAGAGCACACACCAGCTGTCACAGCTGCTTGGATTTAAACCTAACGGGAGACCAAGCCAAGGAGCTGGAAGGTTTATTGATTTTTAATTTTTTTTTTTCCTCTCAAGAAGCCCTTAACAAAATCTTATGGGACTGGAATTGGTTACTGCCAAGAGACCCTTGTGATGGACACGGTGAGAAATGCTAGAGCAGATTAGACAAAGTGAAACGTGTCCCTGAATTCGCCGCAAGGAGTGACACACAAACCTCCCAACACAATTATTTTCCTTCCCTGCCTGCATTCCATGTTATTTCTCTAACGAAAGCTGCTTGGCAATAGGGATTACAAGGCTTTTTGGAGACACTAACAGGCAACTTCTAAGGGGTTTGCTTGCTCCCCAGCCAGGTGAGGAGTGTGGGGCTCGCCAGAGGAATTGCTCAGGGGACATTTTATGGAACCACTGCAAAGTAAGGCATGCACACACCCTGAAACACACAGGAGCTGGCTCCCTGCCACCAAACTGCCCCCCTCTCCAGCCCTGGGGGTGACCTGGCTCCCTTCTGAGCTCCTCCACTGGAATGCTGAAGGCTCTCTCCCCTCCTGGTGAGAGCTGAACAAGCCTTCCACTATCAGCAAACATTTAAAGCACCCTCACAGCTTGAAAGGTGATGTCTCAAATGATGCTGTTAAGGACAACAAAACCAAATGCTTTTTACTTATCTCAGCAATGCACCCTCTACAAATGCCCCAAAATGCACTGAAAATTATAGGGAAAACACTCAATTGCCACTTGAAATGAGTTTTGGTTTGAGGGAAAGCAGAGCAGGACAATAAATACTGTGGTTCAAGGAGAAGTCAAGGGCTCACAAATGTATTTTGCTGGTAGTGGAGAAAGAAAAGGCAACACTTTTGTGGCCAAATTGAAGTTGGCTGAGATGTCAGCCTTTGTAGAAAGTGCTATTCCTTGGTTAAAAAAAATATAAAGGGGTGCCTTGGCTGAAAAACTTCCCCCATTTCTCATTTCTTTGTGACTTCCAAATCAACTCAGGGTAGGTGATAAAATGTGGTTTTAACTAAAAAGGGAAAAGATGGGACCTCTCTGCAACAGCAGCCCACTGCAGCACAGAGGGATGTGCTGTGGGGCTTTGTGGATTATTCATTCTCTGCTGCACACCACATGCCACAAAATGTATTTGTTTCACAAATCTCAGATCTGTCAAACAAAACTACAGTGCTATGAACCAGCACAGAGAAAGCTGCAGAGACAGAGGATGTTCTTGGAGACCATACCCTTCATAAGCAAAAATATGGGATGGTCATAGGAGCTGGACAGTGACACAGAAGATGAATAAGTAAACTCCTCGTGATTCTATCCTGAGGAAGAACTCCTTCACCCCAAACCACATCATTTCAATTACCCTCAGCAGATGGTCAAGACAACCCTACTGGTACCTGAGAGACTTCCTACACAGCAGCAAGAGCATCAGCCACCTCCCTGAGCTGTGCCCAGTTCATTCAGCTCTGCCTGAATCACTCTCAGATCCGCCCAAGTCCACAGCTAAGGAGGCTGCACCAAGGAAAGGGTTAACACTGACTCCAGCCTTCCCCCAGCCCTTCACCCCCCAGCCCTGGGTGACCCCTCTGTGAGCTCCTGGGCCAGGCCACAACTCCAAGGGTCAGTGCTGAAGTGCTCCCATCAGTTCTGGCTTTCCGAGGGGGCTGCACTTTTCATTAGACTAATTGCTAATCAGCAGGCATCCTTGTTTTCCTGCTGATAAGTGTGAGAGCAGGAGGGCAGGTCAGGCAGCAGCTCCCTTGGCTTGGAGGGCAATCCCTGATGGGGATTAGCACTGGCCTCTGTGGTTATAATTGAATTAGTGCTGCCCCTGTGCTGCCAGGAGCCCCCTGGCACTGCCCCCAGCACGGTGACCAGCCCAAGGGACAGCAGGGAGGTCCTGCCTGCATTTCCAGCCAGGACCTTGGGGTCTGCCACCAGCACCAGCCACGTGCTGCTGCCATCCCCAGCACCCCCAGCTCCCCTCAGGGCCCTGCTGCTCTGACTGGCTGCATCCCTCTGAGCCCCAGGAGGCTCTGGGAAGCCCAAGCTCCTTGCACGAGACCCCAGTGAAGTCCATGGTTCCACTAAAACATGTGCAGAAGGAAGACACTGCTCCAAGGCACTGAGCCCCTGGGCTTCTCCCAAAATCCCTGCAGCTCCTGCAGCCAGGCAGGTCCTGCCAGCCACAGCTGGGGGCTCCAACACTGCTCTGCTGGAGCTGCACAGGGACATCCAGCACAGCCAGCCCAGCTGGACCACAGAGAGGCCAGGAAGATGCTGTGAGCTGGAAGATAAGCCCAGCAGCTGAGCTTGTGGAGGCATCCTCCTCTCCCATAGGAAAACGATGCCTAACCCTTGCCAACTCCTCTGCAAAGCTTCCTATGGGAAGTTTCTGGCACTAGGAATGGTTGCCAGCACAGGATTAGCAGCCTGTTGATTTAGAGGGCTTATTACAGGAGCTTAATTCTATTTTGACAGATGAAAGTAAGTTAATTATAGCTAGAAATAGCTCTGAATTTGGGTTGTGGGATTTTTTTTCCTTCATGTCTTCCCCTTCTATGAGTTGTGGTATCATTTCCTTCCCTTTTTTTACCTCAAAGCCAGTGTTTCCTGTGAGGTGCCTCTCTGGCAGATGTGGTACTTGCTCATTATTGCTGCCTGTGAGGCACCACTCCACTCCTCCCAGCCCCTAGAGTCCCTCCTTGGGCTTGCTCCTGGCAGAAATGACCCCAAAACCTGTCCCCTACCCACCCCCAGCACTGACACACCACCTGAGCTGGGACAGGAAACATCCAGCAGGGACCAAGTGACCTGCAGAGCTCAGGCTCAGAGGCGTGCAGGAGAAGTGCCCAAAGAAATCAAGGAACATTAATGCTGTGGCTTAGAAGTGGGAGCACCAGCTACACAAGGAAATTGCCATCCTGTAAGATTAACGGGGTCTAGTCAGGATCAGAGGACAACTACTGCCATAAGTCATCTCCAGCAAAAGTCACTGTCTGCCTCAACTCCCTAAATGCCTAAGAATTGTGATCTTCGTAGAGAAATAAAGCACAAAGGCAAGAGCCTACCCAATTCCCAAGTCATTTACATGAAAATCTCACCCCGTGGGCTCTCTTTTATTTTCTTTTCTCCTCCCCACCACACCTGTGTCTCCTGTACACCTGAAGATGCAGGCAGAGAACAGAAAGACCCTTTCCTTCCCTCAGAGTAAACCCAGTCACCATCACCCTGTTTATGTGACCAGCAGGACCAGACCACCCAGGCTCACACACGAGCTCCCTGCCTTGAGGAGCTGTGTCTGAGCTGTGCCACTGAAGCACAAGGTGACAAATCTCCCTGCTAGCCCAGTGCACACCCTTTTCTCCAAGGAAAGCCCTAACCACAGGCTTGGGAGTTACGGTGATGCCCCAGCAAAGCCCTGGAGGTGCTAAAACCCCTCAGACTCAAAGAGCACAGCGGGGAGCCCCTGCCCACAAGGTGGTGGGGGAACAACCCGTGCTGTGTTCCTGCAGCACAAAGCCTCTCCAGGGAGCCCAGGGTGCTGCCTGGAGCTCAGCAGAGAGGCGCTCACCCTCGGACAGCGTGCAGCAGGCGCAGCGAGGGGTAGGCAGTCCTGACGTTGATGTGGTGCTTCAGGATGAGCTCATTCACCCACTCCACTCGCTCCTTGCCCCCCTTGGCCATGAAGGCTGGGATCCAGAGGATGCTGCCGTTGAGGCTGTGCAGGCGCTGCAGCAGCTTCTCCCTCCAGGTCTCGTTCACCAGGTCCTCGAAGGCGCGCTGGATCACCGAGGGGTTCATGGTCACCAGGTCTGTCTTCATGCCCACGTCCTGAGAGTACTCCTGCACGGGGGCCAGGTTGCACCTGCAAAGGGGAATGTCGCCGTGATGTTTTATGGAAAACCCCTTCGCCCAGGATTTTCCTCCTGAGAAGCTGAGAAGCCTCAGAGGAAAAAAACCCCCAATAATTATATGCAACAGGTGCATCTTTGATTAGTCCATGTGAATTGTTTCTACTTAATAACCAATCAAAGATCCAGCTGTGTTGGACTCTCTGAGAATCATGAACTTTTATTACCTTTTTCCCTTTCCTTTCCTTTCTCCTTCCCTTCCCTTCCCTTCCCTTCCCTTCCCTTCCCTTCCCTTCCCTTCCCTTCCCTTCCCTTCCCTTCCCTTCCCCTAATAGATCCTTTCTCTCTATTCTTTTTAGTATAGCATTATCATATCATACAATAATATAATAAATCAACCTTCTGAAACATAGAGTGAAAATTCTCATCTCTTCCCTCGTCCTGAAAGCCTCAAACACAGCCACAGGAGAGCACCCAGCAGCCCTGTTCAATGGACTGAGAGGGCAGTGACAGAGTTGGAGTGCCAAAAGCCAGGCTGGTGACATTGTGCCCATTCGCCCTTGCTTTTGGGTTAAAGAGGAGGGAGAATGACCCTCTGCAGTAAATTAGCGATGAAGCCATCTCCATCTCAGGCCACCATCCCTCAGCACGATGGCACGTGCACACGTGTCCCCCTGGGACCAGGCTGGTGTCAGCCACAGCTGTGGTGTCTCCTGGGTGGTTTGCAGGGAGCAGGGGCTCTTCTGTAGCCTCTCAAAAATAACATTAGCAACAAAGCTCCAGTCTCTGCTCCCATGGCAGATTTTAGACAAAACAGCCTTTTCAACTCAAGCAAAGCACTTGCCTCTTAATTTTAGCCCTGCTGGAGTAACATTATCCCAAAGGCCTTTTCTCCCCTGGCAAGTCTCTCAAGCAGCAGACCTGGTGGCACCATGGTGACACTGACACCAGCACGAGGGGGATGCCAGGACATGGTCTGCACAGGGTCTGGCTGAGCCTGTGACCCTCAAAAACCACCTTATTCTGTAGAGTTCACTGGTGCCTCCTCTCAGATTGCACACGTGGGCACGGGCCATGTATCCTGAGCTCCTGTGCCACAGCAGCGTGAGGGCTGAGAGCCCATGGGACAAACTGCCAACAAGGTATAGAGTGGTTTCTATAGCTCCCTGAGGGGGGTCATCTGTGTCTGTGCCATGCCCATGGCACAGGGCAAATGGCACCAGGAACCAGCTGATGGGGAGATGCAGAGAGATGCTCCCCCAGCATCCTAAAAACCAGAGGCTACTCATGTGTCTGCACACTGAGTGCTCTGCTGTGGTTTGACAGTGAAGTTACAGTATTTAACGAGCAGGAATTGCAGCCTAAGCATCTGCCTCAATAATCAGCCTGTTTTCCTTACTTACACATGGGGAAAATAAGGGAATGGTGGAAAGAAAATCCAGCTACCGGCATAGGGGCCCTTTAGTTGACTCATCACAGGAGTGAATTCAGTAAAAATAAACATTGGACCTGTATCCTGGACACAGACCCAATCGCTGGACACTGCCAACTGTGCTGAAAAGGCTGCCTGGATGGAGCAAACCTTCCTCAGGAAGATGCAGGTTCCAGCAGTGGCTCAGACAACCTACAGTGGGAAGTGTGTCTGTGCCAGACTGCACCAGCACATGGCTGGGGAGAAGCTGCTCGAAATCCCCATCCTCACATCCAGAAAAGCTTATCTCCAGCAATTTTGCTGCCTGACATGAATGCCCCTCACCAAACTTTGCCAGAACCACAGTAAGCAGTTTTTCCCTCACTGGTATTCCAGTTCAGGATAATGCTGTATCCCCTTGGGCAGGCTGGAGCTGCCAGCAGCCAGGCAGCTGGAGCAGCAGGGCTTGAGAGGGGGACAGAGGTGACATTATCCTCATTCCCACATCACACCAGCACCGCCTCTGTGAGCTGCTGATGGATTGGGCTGTCCTTGTAATAGACTCACCAGAAAACAAATGTCTGCATGTACATAAATCATCTGTGGATTCCACAGCCTCTCAACTAACAGGGGCATCGGGCTGGGAGGGCAGGAGCTCCTCCTCTCCACTCCAGACACCTCCAGAAGTGAATTTGGTGTGTCCCAGCAGAGCTCAGGGTGTGCTGCTGCAGGTCCCTGGGGCAACAACAGCACTGGGGACAGAGGGGACACAGGGGAGTGCCACACCTGGGCACGCACAAGTGTGGTGCCAGGGCACTGTGTGGTGCTCGAGGGCAGAAGTGAATCAGCTTTGTGAGAGGCCCAGGGTGGGGTTTGTTTGCAAGAGGACAAACCTGAGAGAAGAGGAGGTTGGGGGGGGGAAATGGTGCACTTAGAAGAACACGTGGTGAGCACCTGGAGATGCATGGAAGGCTTTCCAGCAGAACTCATGGCTGTGAGGCCGTGCTGCCCCAGCTGAGCTGGATTCCAGCCCCTGCACTGCTCCCCAGCCCCCTTGCTGCAGGAGCAGTCCCCTCCCTACCTTATGACGAAGCTGTGGGCGTCGATCTCGGGGCCACAGCCACTGCTGAGCAGCACCCCCGAGTTGCCCACGATGGCACAGCTGGGGAACTGCTTGCCCTTGAGGGGAGAGGTGCGGGGCAGCAGCTCGTACAGGTTCTGGGACACGTTCATGGTGCTGTCCCTGTCAAAGACGTAGTGGATGATGTCCCCTGGCTTCAGCGTCCCCTTCAGCACCGAGATGTCCTTCTCTGCATCCAGGAACTTCAAGATCTGTTTTCTGAGCACAGGGAAGAAAAGAGCTTTGTCAGGTGAGGTACAGAGATAACCTGGGTCAGATGTAAGGTGAGCTCTTGCCTGCTGGCTGCCCTCACTCTCTGGCCAGTCCACCTGACCATGCTCTCCAGGCACAGATACAAAAGGTTGTCTCCATATCAATGCCTGCTCCCTCTCCACTCATCCCTGCCTGGGGCAGGCTACCACAGTCAGCCCACCATTAGTGAGAGTCCCTGAGCTGACCCAGGCAAGGTCTCCTTCCCTCTGTGACCCATCACCTGCACACACAAATTCCGCTTGGCCTGAAAAACAGGGGCTCAAGTGCTCCTTGTTTTGTTGTTGCCAGGCCAGCTGGCCTAGATGGGAATTCATTTCCAAGCAATCGTTTACAGATATGAAGCCTATCTCAGCAGGAGGTAAGTATTTTTATTTCTTCCTTGACTTCTTTAGATGATACACAAATTGCCAGCTTGCACTGGAGAGGACCAAATCTGTCTCTTGTCCTACAGGTAATTACCAGTACCTGATCTTCAAAGAGAGTGTCTGGTTGTGTCTCCATTTGGATGAGGCTGGTTTAATGTTGTGCTTAATGCTTTCATTACTTCTGTCAACAGCAGCTGGAGATGAGGAGTCATTTATTACTACTTCAGCTCTGGAGAAAAGAAAGTCAGGGAGAGGGAGACAGAATCTGTTAGCATCCCAATGGCACTTCTAATCACCATCTTCAGCTCTGGCTGCTGGAATTCAAACTTCATCAGAAAAGCAAAATTGTAGTTATTAGCTAAACAAGAAGTGAAAGCCTGTTCGTATTCTGCTGCACTCAAGCAGACAGACAGATCCTTAAATACCCGCTCGCTTCCAGGAGCACAGACTGACAGCCAGGCACAGCTCCACAGAAAACACACCATTACACACTCAGCTGCACGGAGGCAGGCACAGAAAAACACACAGTGACAGGCTGGCAGGTGGGTGCTTGCAGACAAGACACCCCAAAGCCCCAAAATTCACTAAGAAACTTCCCAGCCAAGGTGGCTGCCCTGTTGCCTCATGGTCATGCATGAATTTCCCAAAGTGGAGCCAGCTCATCTCCTGGAGAAGATTAAAATCCTCACCAGAGAGGAGCAACCCTCTCTTCACCCAATGGAGAAATTAATTCAGCTGAGCTGTGGGTGCTGCTTGTGTGACTGGGCTGTGAGCATCCTGTACTAACAGGGGCAGGCTGGCTCACTGGAAACTTTTTTCCTGCTTAGAACTGAGCTCAAGGATTTCAGCACCCACATCACCTGTTCCAGACCAAGAAATGAGCAGCAGCCAGAGATCACTGGGAGACCCCAGTGTTTAATCCCTGCTCAAAGAAGCAAATCAGCCCCAGCACTTCTGTGACATTAAAATCAAACTGCATGAATTGAAGGAGCTTCCAAATATTTGGTTCCAGCCAGCTGCCCTCCAAAAAGAAAAGCCAAGCATCTCATCAAGAAGCTGCGTGTGTATCTGCAAACCCAAAAAAGCCTTCACACTTCAGAGCACTCTGAAAAATACACAGCCAAAGCACTTGCTATCAGCTAAAGGGAATCTCCCTCTCCACTGCAAAGGGCTTCTTCCAGCTGGGAAATGCTTTGTAAATAAATGCATTTATAGAAAGCATGTAAACCCCAAGGAGGGAGCAGAGTGAGAGATGGGGCAGAGGTGGTGGCCCAGGCTCATGGACAAACATCCAGTTCCTGGGAACACATCTCCAGCTCAGGGAAAGAGCTCCCCAGGACACACTGTGGCTCACACTGTATAATGTTCTGAAAAGGCAAGGAAATGTGTTTATAAATGCTGGCTGCCAGTGTCCTGATGTGTGTGTGTACAGTACCTCTCCAGAGGCTGCCAGTCTGTTGGATTTGTTTGCTTCTTGCATTTTGCTGCATCACTCATGTCTTGGAAACCTTACCTAGAAGGTGTCAAAAATTGTAACTGAAGTAGGGTAAAGCAATCCTGGGAATAACTATGTTTTTTTGGTTTTGTCAATTTTCTGTGTTTTGGTCACGGGTGGTGACATCATCACAGAATGATATCACCCTTCCTTGCACACTGTCACAGAGCTTTTCAAATGAGCCACTTGGCAAGGCTGGGCTGACTGGGAATCTTAGTAAAAATGACAGAGAGAGACACTGAATGTGGCTGGGATGCCAGGGAATGTTATGGGAGTGCACTGCAACAAAACTGGAGTTCTGATCCCAGACACAGTGATTGCTCCTCTAATAGCACTTAAAACTATGGAAAATAGCAACTCTATCACTGACTTATTTTCACAATAAGTAAACTCTTTCTCATTCTCTCAATCACCACAACTTCCAGATCCATGGTTATTTACAAATGATTATTGCACTGAGCTGGAAGAAGGAGGGGGGGAAATGATTAAGAAAATGCAAAGCAGAAGTGAAAAGGAACAGATACATTTGCTAAATAAGAACAGCACTATCCAGCGAAGAGGAGAAGCAGATTAATAGCTGCCTTACAGCAAAAACAAATGAACACAAAATCTAATTTACAAACCTATTAGATTTGCTATGTAAGCTGTTCACAGCTGATCTGATTGTACCTCTGCCTCCAGAACTCCTGCAAGACAAAGGAAATGCATTATTTATAATTCCAGCTCCTTTCTGCCAAGCATTGTTCAACAGTCAGGAGATCCTGCTCTGAAGGGCTCCGAGCAGAGACACTGCCACGCCGCCCGTGTCCCACCCCATCCAGAAGGGAGATGTCCTGATGCCTCTGAAGGGCTTTTCACCCCTTGTCACCTCTGCCCTGCTGTGACTGTGGAGCCATTCTGGCAAAGAATGCCCCGAGCCACCCCAATTAATAATCCCTGTGTGATCTAACCAGCCATCACACACACCTGGTCCTGCTGCCACAGCACAGTGTGCCCTACAGCTGCACCAAATACATCTCCACTTCTCTTTACCAGCCAGGTGTTACCAGTGCACACAGAAGCTCTCCTCCATCTCCAGGCTGCCAATGGACTTGCCCTGTCCTTTTCAGGTAGGGACTGAATGATCTGGACAGATCCCAGCACTGTCTTCACCTGGGCTTTTAGTTGAGAACATCCAATATTTCTGTTTTACAGAGCCTCCTTGACTTGTGGAGACCTCACACTCTCAGTGTGCCTTCTCCCAGCTCCCAGGGACCCAGGCCAGACCCAGAGCTCCACTCCAATCCTGTGAGTGCCTTCAAGGCCCTTCTCCCCACCTTTGGTGTAACTGGGCTGAAGCTGCAAGGCCAACTCACCACAGTCATTCACACGCTGGAGCTGAGACCTGAAGTGACAGCAGTGTCACCCCCGTGGCCTGACACCACCACACAAGGACAGAGTCAGACCAGTCTGACCAAGGCCTGTGGGAATGAGCAGCCAAAGTTTCCAGCACCTCCATGAAGCTCTACTGAAGGACAGGTTGGACCAAGCCCCTTCAGAAAACCACACCATTCACACGAGCTGTGAATCCTCACTTAAACACATACAAGTATTGGTCTGCATCTAGCTGGCTGCAGAGCTCCTTCTTCTTTTAGCTGGCTGTTTTCAGAGGGGTCACAAAGAACAAGCCACCCACCTTGTGATGCTCAAGGGAGCTGGGCTCCCATTCAGACACATTTTAACTGCCATGTACTCATTGCTCTGTTTTATTGTTCCTGTTGCACAGATATCCCAATGAGCACGCTCATAAAGAGAACCAAATTCTCTTCCAGCAGAAATATTGCTACCCAGAAATATACACCTTAATGAAAATGTACCTCAGGAGAATGTATTTCTACCAGTTCTGAAAAAAATCCCAAATGCATTAGACAAAAATGAAAGAGAAAAAACGTGCGTGAGTGTGCTTGGTGCCATTAAAAAGGATTTTCAGACTTGCAGGATGCCACATAAATCCCCTCATTAGGCTGAGCACAGCCCTCAGCACCACGTAACATCAAACCTTTGGAAATGCCACGATGGTTTTCCCTTTCCCCCCTCCCGCCAGAGACCATCCATGGCCAAGTCAGAGCGAATCCTGCTCTCCTCTGTCCTCTGACAGACCCGAGAGCCTGCGAGCTGCTTCATTTTTTGGTGCATCAAGGGAACAGCAGGGCTGGCTCATTCCTGGAGCCTAGTGGCATTTAACAAGCCTCCCCATTAATGGGGTTCACGGCGGGGTGTGGGAGCAGGCTGGATTAGTGTGCAAACCACGCACCTGCTCAGAGGCGGCTCCTCTGAAGGAGCTTCCAAATGGGATTCACACTCCTTCACACTCGCTGTAGGACAGACAAAGCTTACAGAAAGAAATGGGTTTTTTTTTACCCTGAATACATGCTGGTTCACATGTGAAAGGAAAAAAAGGTAAATTAGGAAGTAGAGAAGACAGTTCCCTAGGTGTCAGTTCCTACCTCATCCATGTTTTGTGGCTACAGCAGGAAGGATTCAGAGCATCACAACGTATTATTCAAATGCATTTATCCAGTCTGGCTTTACATGCCCCCACTGACAGGTCTGCGTGGTTCCTCCTGGAATTGAGGCAGCTGTAGGGGCTGGGGATGCAGGATGTGAGGAGGACAAGTTGAGAGCACCTCTGCCTGTGTGCAGAGGTGGGGAGGGGCACTGGATGCCAGCTGAGAACCCCCTCCAGGACAGAGGCAGGGGTTACTCTCTCCTCCTCAAACACTGTGAAAAGCAAAAATATTGCAATGCAGACAGAGGCACAATGGGTTCTGCTGGAATGAATGAACAGGGAGGGGGCAGCTTAGTGGTGGAGGAGAGCAGGGCTCTGCTAACCATCTTCCCCATGGCTCTGGGGTCACTGCACTGCTGGCCAGCAGACACGATGCTCTCGTGGACACCTGAGATGCTGGCCAGGACACTGCTGCCTGTGCCAGGCTTGGCTTCTCTCTCCAAGACAGGGACACTGCCCAAAGCTGAGACAGGATACTTGGCTGAAGGTCTGAGCTGGCTTAGTGGATCTTAAAATGCTCAGAACTGTGAATCCTTTGGTGCTTTGTGTGCCACACTACAACTTGAGGATGCTTTCCCTACAATCTCCCTTTGTACAGTGGAAGGCAACGTGTGCTGTAGGATGCTGTGGGGTGTGTGGCCAAGTCCAGACACCCTGCTCAGCTCAGCCCACTGGTGGGTCCCAGACAGAAAAACCAGCTGCTCAAAACACCAGAAACTGAGCCCAGCACAGAATTCCCCAAGGTCTGCCATAGCTCTGTACCAACACAGGTAAGCCAGTACCTGTATGCCTTCACTTCCCCCACCTGGGAAGAGAAAAACATTTAGAAATGGAGGGTACTAATTAGGAAGCACATGTTAAAAAAAAAAAAAAAACCACAACAAAAAAACCCCAAAAACCCCAGTCCATTTTATTACACTGTCCTGACCTGGAGTTTCAAATCTGTTTGCTTCAAAAGGCAAAGACCAACCTCGATTAAAATAGCACAGATAGCATTGATTTTGAAAAGCTTTCTAGTGCTACACTGTGTTGGGACTGAATTGCCTTATTAATCTAGTTGTTATCAGTTTCATTGTATAGCCAGCTCCACAAAGTACCAACCTGCTTCCTAATCCTATTATTTACAAAACATTTTTCTTTGGGCTTCTGTTGGGATGTTTTCCAGTGATAAGTTGCATCTATATGTGCTAATGCCATCTTACTGACTTATGCCATCTTTTCTCATTTTCGCTGAGATTTTCAAGCTGCATTGCCACTATCTTAGATATTATATAGGTCAAAACGTTCTGTGCTCAGATGTAAAGTGACACTGATTCATATATCAGAGGATATAAAAGAAAAATTGTCATATGGTTCAGGTCATAATTTTCTTGGATGAATAATTTGTGACAAATCAGGTATGCAAAGACTCCTCTATTCACCCCCCTGAGAATGGGCCTGTTTAGGGTTTTTATTTCCCTTTTGATCGTTTCCAGCTTCTTAAATGCTTCTCTTAATTGTTGCTAGGTAAGTTTGGTCTCGCTTGGAGCCGCCTGGACACGTGAAATCAAAGCTGCTTTGACTGAACAAGTAGGTCACAGAGCCTCGTTGGGAGAGCAGATCTCTACGAGCAGACTCCACGTGTCCACGATCCCAGGCTCACAAACTGGAAAATGTGTTTTCCACGGCTATTTTACAATGCCCACCCCCCAGTCCTGCTTCCCCCAGCATTTATGGCAGGTGATACCCATGGGAAGAGGGCAAAGAGAAAGGAACCAAATGGAAATTTCAGCCACACCCAACCACCCATTTCACAGCTCACAGAATGATTTGGGTTGGAAAGGACCTTAAAGACCGTCTTGTTCCAACCCTCCTGCATTTAACCACATTTGTGAAGCTCATTCCTGGTGGAACAAAACCTCTGCCTCTTCCTGACCTTGGGCAACCCAAGTCCTCCTCTTCTCCCTCCTCCACATAAAAGTTAGATAATAGTCCCTGGGGGGATTATTAAACTGAATTTATCCACCTGAATTCCCCAGGAAGAGACTTCAGAGTGCCACAATTTTTACCTGAGGGGTTCAAAAGACTAACACCTACTAATTAGGTTTTCACAACCTGCTTTTATGTTAGGTGCATTTTATGATCCTTGTTTTACAGCTGGGACACTGGCGGTGAAGTGGCTTGGCCCTTAACACCAAAAAATGAGTTCCACAAGCCAGGATTAGGCACTGTGAGCTTCCAGCAGACCTGTCCTCTTGAAAACACTGCTCTTTACTTGCTGGGTGTGGCTCTTGCTGGGTGAGAGGGCCCAGAGGACCACAGTAACTGACCTGCAAAGGTTTCACTGGCCCAAAAAGCAGAGGCAGCCAACAGCCTCCTGAGATGGCTGTGCCCATTCAGGCAGTCTGTATCTATTTAAAATAAAATAATAAATCACCACCTACATTTACTTTGCTTTTTAAGGACTGCTCTGTTTTCCTCAAGACCAGAACTGCTATTTTCTATCTGAAGAGCTCACAAGCATGATGCCAGGCCTGCCTGGAGACCACCACAATCCCTGTCTTCCCAACCCAGGGGCTTTCCCTGAGGCAGCCAAGTGTGGAGGGGATGGGGAATGGGATGTTCAGCCCCTCTGAAGGCTCCTGTGGTGTGGCCAGAGATCCAGTCACCATAAATAACAGTTCTGGGGGAAAGGATGCACTGCCCAGCCACTGGAAATGAAGGATACAGATGGCCCTCCTCCCCCCAAATTTCAGAGATTTGCTCCTGCTGATGCTCACAGTGCTGTGAAATGTGGATCAGCACACAGGCTTCAACCCTTCTTTCCCCTTCCCTGAAATTCAGGGTTTGTGTTGAGAGCAGCAGGACAGCACATGCACTCCAGGGCTTTTGGGGAAAAAATTGTCACATTTCCAAGTGGTCTATGAAAGAGAAATAATTGGCTTCCAAATGCCAACCTGTCCAGCCCTACCCTGCAGGGTGGACAAGCAAAGGTGTCCCAGGAGCCAAAAGTGAGAAGAAACTGAGCCTAGAATCCAACCTGGATTCCTTGAAGATTGTGTCCTGGTTTTCTATCAGCCCATCAGAGTGTGGCTGAAAATATGGAAAAAGGCCACATTCATTGATAAGTCCCCTTGTGGGCTTCTGACTAGACTCTCAAGTGGTTACTGTGGAGTTCAGGTCAAAATCCACCATATTCATCAAATGCTCTGCTGTCCCAGGAGACACAAGTTTGAAGAGCAAGGGCTGCTTAGCCCCACATGTAAATCAATCTACAAATCAGAAACAAAAGCCAAAGCTGGATGAGAAACGATGGGATCAGAGATGCATTTCTGAACCTTGAGATCCTGCACTCAAACAGTCCATGGTGCATTTTCCTGGCACTGTCCCCCTCCAGGAATGCTGCTCTTCCAGGCTCCAGCATCATCCTGCCTTCCTGCAACCCCTTTCATTGACTACTGGGGGAAGCTGGCACATCAGACCCTTGCTGGCCATTCCTGTGACATGTCACCAGTTGTTCTGGAGGCTTTCTCACCCTGGGATGTGGAGGAGACTGTGAGGAAGAGAAGTGGTGGTTGCTGGGTGGTAGCTGTGTACCCACACTCCCCAGGGATTAATTGGGAAGACATTTCCAAAGCAGTTGTCTGCTAGGACAAAAGATCCTGCAATACATCTTGATGAGATATTTGAAATCACACTTCAGTATGTTTAAAAAATCTCACTTGATTATATTGTCACAGCTTGGCAGCCCAAGTGTCAAAAATTTCCTAAATATCAGGTGCTACTTTTAGTGTTCCTAAAGAAGCTTAATTCTAGCAAGTAATATGATTGCATTTGGGAAAGTGTGCCCATATTATGGCTTTGAGAAACATCCCCTAGTCCAGCTGGGCTCCCAGTGCAGCTCTGGTGCATGAGGAGCAGCCAGGCTGGCAGAACATCTTCCAGCAAGCACCAGGCAATGGCCTCACTGTTGCCCATGGCACTCATCATGGGACATGCAGATCTGTCAGCCCCGGGCAAAGCAGCCTGGTTAATTTGGTCACCTCTTCCCCCACCCCAATCCCACCTCCACAACATCACCCACCCTGCAGCTCCTTCCCAGGGACACAAGAGGATGGGAAGGTGCTCAGCATCCCTGCCTGCCAGTGGCTCCACAGCAGCTCTGCAGTGAATGTGAGCAGGGTTTGACCCTGGCACCTCTGCCTGGCTGAGAGCCACGGTCTGTAACACTGCAGGTGTCTGCTGAGGACACGGTGGAATGAAGACACATGAGCTTGCAAAACAGACATCTATTGCTTAATAAGGAACATGCCAATTAGTCTGAAACACTTATGAGACAAAAGCAGGGACAAATCAGCAGGAACAGAGCAGCTCTGACAGCAAATGGACAGGAGGCAATGGGAGATGCCCGTGGCAGCCTGTCACCAGGACACTGCTGGGGATCACTGGGGTAACCAAACCCCTGTCCCTGCCTTCAGCTCTGGGCCCAACCCAGTATCAGCTTTTCCTGAGCCACAAAAGTGACTCGTGCACCTGTGGAGTGTCAGCTCTCACATCCACGTGCATTTGCCACAACATCAGCATGGCCTGACTCAATCACCTCAAGATCCTCTAAAGACAAAATACTCTCAGGGCTCACGTGGCAGACACTTCCCCTCTCCCCATCCTGCATACTGGCAGGACCTTATTCTCTCCTTCATCTTTTAAACATTATTCCTGGCATCAGCTCTTTTTCTCTGGCTGTGTTAATGAAACAGCCAGCAAAGAAACAGACATTGAAGCAGCAAAAAGGATCCAGAGGGGCTTAGAACTGGGCAGGGTGTTTGTGTATTTCGTATATGTTTGTGCAATTTAGTTTTTTTCTCTTCTTTTCCTCTGGAAGGGAGAAAGCAAAAACCCCAAAAGTTCAGAGAAGATATAGCAAGCAGCTGAGATAAAAGCCTCACTGCTTACAAAACACGTCTACACCATACATTTGTCCTGAGATAATTTTTTCTGCTAACAGAGCAGAGCTCTCAGGGAGCACAAACAGCAGAGCATCGGGCTTGCAGCAGAGCCTGTCACCCTGACTATCCCAGAAACCAGAAATCCCAGTGGCTCCTGCAGCATCTTGGGTGCCACATACCTTGGGAGATGGTACAACATGAAATAATCTCATGTGGGGCCGTGGGCCCTTGGGCTCATCCTCCCACACCCCTCTCATCCCTTTTCCCAGTGCTCTCTGCAGCACTCTGGAATACTGAAGGTCTCATGTGGTTTCTTCTTTCCCTGTTGATGCAGATGCTGAGGACCTCTCCTGAGCAGAGACCCCTCCTGGGGCAGCTCTTCTGTATGAGCATCCTCAAAATAACATCTGGTGCCTACACAAGGAGGGCTGGCAGTGCTTGGGTGAGAGCTACACCCCACAACCAGCAACTGAGCCACCCCAGCACCTTCACAGTGATGCAGAACCCAGATCACAATGCTGAGCTGCCAAATACTGAAAAGCCCATGGTGGTTTCAGAGCTGGACCTCCTCTCTCCTCCCCTGCTCACAAAGCTACACCGTGGAAATCCAGGCAGCAGTAAGAAATTTAATTACCCACTGAGCAGCTGCTGGTTTCCAGGTGAGTGTGCTTCTGGGTGTCTGAAAAGGTGCTGGAGATGCCTCATGATGATACTTAACCTTTGTAGAGGAAATATGGCCACTGCTGTAGCCACTGGGCAAGAGCTGACTGATATCCCTGCAGGTGCTGGCAAAGCCTGGCTGTAAGAACCATCCTTGGATTCAGGGCTGCCACACACATGGTGATACCTGGAGCCCACTGGGATGCTGCTGGACTGAGGATGCCTTGAGAGAGCACTCCAAAACTGTGACAAAATGTGATTTTCAGAGCAGCCCTGCCCTTTTCAGGGAGGGACAGCGCGCTCAGCACCAAGACAGAGAGCCTGGGCTGGAATTTGTGCTTGTTTGGGATATTCCCAGGGGATTCCTGCACACAGTAACAAGGACCTGATCTGCAATAGCAAGAAGTATTCAGACCTAACTTTGGAAAGAGCACCACCCCACAGGGCTGTCACTGCTCTGGCAGGTTTTAGCAGTGCTGTGCCTGTTTCCTTGGATGAGTCCTTCCACCTCCCAGTCAGAGCCAATTCTGCTGCTGTTGATGAAGATGCATCTCCCAAGGCCACCACCACCATCAAGGCTGCTGCCAGCCAAAACAAGGATTTACAGTGGAAATGTGAAGTAAAAGGAGCTGTAAAGATACTCCCCTTTTTTCCTCTTCCTTTTTTCTTTCTTTTTCTATTGCATTGCAAGGGACTGAGAAGCTGACACCTAGACAGTGGTGTTTGCTGAAGGACACCTGAAACTCTGCACCTCCAGTGAATTTACTTTGCCAGGGAACTTGCTTGTTTCCTGAGGAAACTGGGGATGGAAGCCAGAGAAACGGCAAAATAATTATTGTCTAATCTTGTACTTTGGGCTTATTTCTTGCTGCTGAGGATGACCCAGGCCCAGGGGAAACAAATGTGGGAGGCAACTAGAAGAAGTGCAATTTTGGTTTGGTTTTGGAACAACTGGTTTTTCCAGGAACTGTGCCTGATGTATTTAAGCAGTGCTATTCTCAAGGATGAAAAAGAAAAATATCTGTAGAATCATACAGATTAAAAATATCCCTTAAGATCACTGAGTCCAACAGTCATCCCAAGACTGCCAAGTCCAGCATGAAACCATGTTCCTAAGAGCCACATCTACACATCTTTTAAATACTTCCAGGGATCATGACTCCACCACTTCCCTGTGCAGCCTGTGCCAATTGCCTGTCAGACCTCTCAGTGAAGAACTTTTCCCTACTATGCAATCTAAAACTCTTCTGGTGCTAGTTAAGGCCATTTCCTCATCTTATCATTAGGACAGCCTGAAAGCCCAAGGAAAGATAAAGGCACTCCTGTTAAATGCTTTTCCTGGAAGATCAAAAGCCCACATGCCATGAGAGAAAACCGACCCCCCGAGTTCATCCGTGCCTGGGGAAGGCTGGGAGGGGTGGTGGCAGCAGTGGATCTGCTGTGTCACTGCTGGCCCTGGTCCCAGAGGAGCAGCCAGGGCACTGCTGAGGCTGAATCTCTCAACTCACCGTGAGCTGCTCAACAAGCCTTCACTAAACCAGCCAGCACTCACAACTCCCTGCTCTCTGCTGGGACACAAAGGCTTCCTTTGCATTCCCAGCTGCAGCTCTGCACTGGCAGGGGTAGAGGTGGGACACAAAAAGCCCACCTGGGCAAAAAGGAAACCTGAAGCCCTGCTGGGAACTGTTTTATTGTCTCTATTGCCCTGGTCGCATGAACTGGCCTGGCTGCAGCAATAATGCATCCAAGAAAGGCTGGCTGGTGATTTGCATTCTCCTAACACAGCTCTCCTCACCAGCAAGGTCAGAAATTTCCTCCCTGTGGGTCTTATAAGCTGCTGACAACCAACGCTGGGCTGAGGAGTAACTTTTCAACAGCCTGGAAATCCCTTAGCACTGGCTTTTTTTTTTTTTCTTTTTTGTTTCACCTGGGGGTCTGTGAGTGCTTTCCATCCTGCTGATCCCAGCCCTCCACTACTCCCACCATTCCCTCAGAGCTCAGCTTAACGTGGACATTCATTTCCCAAACCTGCTCCAGGCAGGAGCACAGGGGCTTGGACATGTTTTTGTGGCAGCCTGCCCTGCCCCTGCAGGGCTGCAGGAGGTGAGGGAGAGTTTCATGGGGAGCAGAGGGACCTCTGCAGCCAACCTGAAATCGGCTGCCTTATTGTCAGAAGAGCTGCAATCAAAGCCTACCCTGAGTATTTCCTTACTCAAATCAGTGCTCCAACACTGCTTTTATTTTCCAGCCTGATGAGCTTTTATTAGAGCCCTGCCATACCCTAGGAGTACAAAGGTCTCCTCTGGCTCCATACTCATGAATGCTTCCAGGATGTCTATGGGCTCCTCTCCTGCAGAGAGCTATTCCTCCTCCAGCCCAGCCTGGATAATTTTTGGCTTGTGCACACCCACTGTGTGAGGGCACAAAAGCGCTTGTTGGTAGAATGGAGCACTTTCTCCAGCAAAACTTTCTGCTGGAGAGCAGGTCTTAGACTAACTCTGGGCTGGGTGCAGTAAATCACAGCCTGGAAGATGTAAGCAGGACATTTATACCCCATGCGCCAACCCTGACAAGAAGCATTACGACCAGAGCCCGCTCACAGCAAGCACAGCAGCCTCCATAAAGGACACAAAATCTCTTCCCGAGCCTTTGAAGGGCAGGTGCTGGAAAAGGGCACATGAGGAAAAAGTGGCAATTTACTGACAAGCTCCCAGGCAGGCAGGCCAGCAATATCAGAGACTCCTATTCGTCACTCAGAGCGAGCAGAATATAATTCCTGCTGTAATCAGGATGGAAAGCGATGTGGTCCGGGCTAGCAGGGAAAAGGTTGACTCATATTAAGACCAACCCATTACCAAGTGTCAAGTGCTCCCTAAGATGGCTCAGACGCTAATTCGAGAAGTCACCTGGTGGCAGCGGGTCACCAGCTCCCTCTACAGACAATCAGGACACAGCCGGACCCCCGCAGCCCTGCAACAGCAGGCGCACAGTGACAAAGAGAGTCCCCTTCAACCGGAGCAGAATCCTCCTACTCACCGCCGACAACAGTCACCCCACTGGATGGCAAATCCTTTGTTTTCCTCTGCGGGGACAGGGCTGCCCCATCCCGGCTGGGATGAAGGAATGGCTGCGCTGGCAGCAGCGCTCCCCGAGGCGGCCGGGAGCGCGTCTTTTGTTTGCTGCCAGCGAAACAAAGAGCGGGAGCGGTGCATGGAAACGCAGGCGCCACCGGGCTGCAGGAAAAGTTCAGCAGCCCGGAACCAGCTGGCTGCTCGGAAACAAAGTGCCAAGACCGCTCAGCACAGCAATACCTCACGGAGCAGCACACGCCGGCGAGCGTGTCCGCCAGCATCCCGCCAGCATCCCTCCAGCATCCCGCCTGCATCCCACCGGCATCCCGCCTGCATCCCACCGGCATCCCGCCTGCATCCCACCGGCATCCCGCCTGCATCCCACCGGCATCCCGCCTGCATCCCACCGGCATCCCTCCAGCATCCCACCGGCATCCCACCCCAAGCCACAGAGCCGTAGGTGACACGTCCAGACAGTGGCAAGGATGTAGCAGGGGGAAAACCCGCGCACAGGGGTGGGAGGAACGGGCTAAGCAAGAGCGACGCAGCATCACGAGCGAGAAACTGCTGAATTCTCATCCCTGCCCCAACACCTCTTTGTTTCAGCATCTCCTGGCTGTGGGAGGTGGTATGAGGATGTCTAGAGGAGAGAGATGGGACTGCTTAAGGCACAAACATCTTTCTCCGAAGCCTGTGACAGGCAGGCAGAGCAGCTCCAGCTGCCCTCGGCTCCTATCTCCCTTCACCTGCGAGCCAGGGAACTTATTGTCCAGAGAAACAGCATGGGTTTGGGTTTTTTTGTCCTTTTGCCAGTAGTATCATATTATGTCTTACTTTTTTACCTAATGAACGTTCTGTGTTTTCTTTCTGAAATTTGTCAGTGTTTGTAGGTGAGAGAAATCTGTTCCCCCCCACTCCCACCCATACGAGGAACATTCTTCCAAAGACAATCCAAATCGCAGGCAGGGGGCAGGGTACGTGTAAAAGTGGGCAAGCTGTTCGCTCCTCACAATAATTAGAGAGTGTTTCGATGCCAAGGAAAAAGAAGAAAAGAGTTGCACCTGCCTGTGTTTTCCAGCCCCCCTCAGTGCCACCAGCCTGCCAGGGGACAGCTGGGCAGCTCCTTCCTTCCCTGCTGCCCTGACCAAAGCAAGGGGGGCTGGGGGGTGTGAAGGAGGATGCTGAGCCACACAATACAACAGCCAAACATTCCTGATGTGGGGGAAAGCTGCACAAATATACAGCACCTCCTAAACCTCTCACAGAGAGGAGCTGTTCCCTCCTGGACACACAGAGAGCTCCTGGAAAACTTTGGAAGGGTCTCTTCTCTACACTGCTGTGCACTTTTGCTGTCACACAGTTCCCTTTACCTACAGGACCTGTAAAAAATACTATTTTGTGGCTCCCAGAGTTGAAAACCCTCTGTCATCCATCCCCTGACCCAAAGCAGAACAGGCACTCTGCTTTTCCATGTCACCACAGCAATACATTTCAGCCAGGTCGGAGCACCGTGCTCACCATTCCTGGCACCATGGCAGCACAAAGGGATGAAGTGCCCATTGTGCCAGACTGCTGTGCCTGGTGAGCAGTGTCTGGTCCCTTACTGAGTTTGGGATGCAGGAGCTCATCAAACCCGAAACACTCCAGAGACGCAATGGGGAAAAGTGGGTGGGAGAGAACACAGCAAGAGAAAGGCTCAGTTTGCCCGAGTTAATGATTAAATAACATATAATTAATAGAGCAGGGTCCCACCTTTGCTCTGTTTATCCCCCCATGGGAAGCACAGCTGATGTGGGCACTGACTTGTGGAAGGGTTGGCCATCATGTGCATCACAGGGCTTGGGACCCAGGACCCTCCTTCACCCTGGGTGCAGGGTGCTCCTCTCCTCTGCCAGTTCCCTCCTGTCCTACCAATTCTGATGCTGTGTGGAACAAGCTGCTCGCTGTCCCTACAGAACTCATCTGACCCTGTTGCCGTCTCTGCCGCCGCACTGCTTGGCAGCACTTCCTTGGAGGAACTACAGCAACAAACTCAGATGCCAGGGTTTGGAGATAAGCAGCCAGCAAACAGCCAATTTCCATACAATGTATAGAAAAGAGAGGAGAAAAAAGACACAATACTGGGAATCCCTAATGAACCAGGGTGAAAAACAGGACAAGTGAGTAACAGAATAGATTTTCAATAAGGGCACAGCAAGTTCTAGTGGGTAGATCTAGCAGATAGGGGAGGAGAGGGGAGAAAGAACAGAAGCTGGAAAAGGAGATGGGAAGAAAGCAAGGGGATCAGAGCAGCCTGTCCAATGGGGAGGATGCATCAGAAGATTTTAATTTCCTTTATTATTATATAGATAGTGCCAGCTCATTGCAGAGCAACAATTCATCTACCCTGGTAACCCAGTCTGGTGCTGGATGTTTCTGGACAAGGCTACTGACCTTTAAGCACTTCTTGCCTGTGGCACCCAGCATAACACAACAATGAAACAATAAACATCACTGCATTTCATTTATCATCTCATAAAGGTGTTTGTTTTGGTGTAACACAGTAGACAAAGCCAGCTGGTTCCAAACAGAGAGACCTTTGTGTCATTTGGGTGCCCCGAGCGCACACCTCATTACCAAAATTATTTGGTTTTCCACATTGCTGTAGCAAGTTCCTCAAGTTTATGCAAATCCTCCTCTCTGCATTTGTTCCTCTCATACCCTAAATTTCCAAGCAGACCTCAGAGATGGGGTTTACGGGGTGGGAAGGGTGTTGCTCCTCAGACTGAGGGGCTGCTTTAGCCCCTGCCATACATGGCACCTGCAGGTAAACACCGACCATGACAGCGATCAGTAAGAGGTGATCATGAAGCCCCTAACACATCCCACAGGGACACACCAGTGGGTTAAGCTCTCTGCTCCATCACCCCCACCCAACTGATCCCTGCTCAGTCTCTCCTATCCCACAGACTGGTCCCTTATTCACCTGCAGACTGGTCTGTTATCCACCACTCCCATCAGCTGGTGCCCTCTCCACCACACCCATCTGGACCAGCAGTGACACCTAAGCCCCCTGGGCTGCAACTTGCCCCAGCATCCCTGTCCAGCAGACCACTGACAGCAATATCCCACTCAGGGACCTTCTCCATCCGCCCATCAACACCTGAGCACTGCCTGTGCCCAAATCCCTCTCAGACCAGGATCTGCTCCAACATTTCTATCAGACTGGTACCCTCTCCACCATCCTAACCCAGACCTGTACCTGACAGAGCATCCCTGGACTGGTGCCTCAGCCTCTGTAAAAGGACCTCCACATCTCTAACGGGAGCAGTACCTGCTCCAGCATCTCTGCCCGGACCGGTACCTCAGTGTCTGTAAAGGGAGTGGTACCTGCTCCAGCATCCCCACCCGGACCGGCCCTCAGCGTCTGTAACGGGGCGGTACCTGCTCTGGCATCCCTACCCGGACAGGTGGCTCAGCATCCCTAAAGGCACCGGTACCTGCTCCAGCATCCCTACTCGGACCGGTACCACCGCGTCTCTAGCGGGAGAGGTACCTGCTCCCGCAGCCCTGCCCGGCCCGGCGTGGCTGCCCCCGGCCCGTGCCCCATCCTGTCCCCTCCTGTCCCCGTCCCGGAGCGGTCCCGCCCGGCGCTGCCCCCGGCCCCGCGGAGCCGCGCGGGAGCGCAGCGCGCTCCTTCCCCACTTGGGCACGGCAAAAACCGGGAGAGCCGGAGACAAAGAAACTGTCCGGGCGCCCGCCCCCTCCGCCGCCGCCGCCGCCTCCTCGCCGGTGCCCAGCACCGCTCCGCGCCCCTTCCCCCGCGCGGGGACGGGCGATTTACCCGCTCTCCTCCTCGATCTCCGAGATATCGGCGAAGATGAGGAAACCGACGAGCAGCGTGAGCAGCGCCAGCGTCCAGCCCCGGCACGGCAGCGGCATGGCTCCGGGGCTGGGCCGGGCTGGGCCGCTCCGCGCCGCTCCGCGGGGTGCGGAGCCCGGCGCCGCGTCCCGGCTCGGCGCCGCCGCCGCCCGGCGGGGCCGCTCCGCCCCTCCGCGCCCCCGGCCCGCCCCGCCGGCGCGGGGAGGCTGCGGAGGGGCGGGGAGGGGGCGCTCGGGGCGGGCTCGGCCCCGCCGCCCCCCGCCGCTAAAGTTTGCGGCGCGGCCCCGCGGCCCGGAGCGCCCCGAGCCGCCGCGCCCTGCGAGCCCCCCGGCAGCCCCTGGTACCCCTGCCAGCCCCTGGTACCCCTGGTACCCCTGCCAGCCCTGCGCTCCCCGCCGCCGTGCCGTCTCCTCCCCTGCGCCCACCGCGCGGTGTGGCGGGGTCGCTCCCGGCCGGGGAGGGGGTGGGCACCGCGCAGGCGGGGCGGCTTCTCCCCGAAAGGACAAAAACTGTGATAAAATCAGACAACGGGGGCTCCCGCGCGGGGTGCGGTGGCTGTGCCTTCTCCTCCTTAAAAAAGAAAAAAAAAAAAGCTTTTTTTTTTTACAAGAATAACTTATCACACCCAGGTCTATTACTATCAATCGCTGTTTTAGCAGCAATGATTTCTTACGCTCCTATAAATACTGACCGTCGTAACTGCGCTAGTCCTGCCACGACTCTAGATCCCGCTGGAGTTTGTGCGGGCAGAATTTATTTAAGAACAAAACTGCAAGGTAGGTGTTCCGCTTCTGAGATGCTTGGCTGCATCTCAACCACCTTGCAACCCCTGCAAACATCCTCCTGCAGGCTATAGGCACCCTTGGGTTTTGTTACGGAGAGAAAACCTGCAGTTTCTACATAGAAAGTGTGTGAAAGCTGGGAAAAACACTAAAGTAAGTACTGGCTGGACCAAAGAACCGCCAAAAAGCAACCAGGAGGTGCTTTCTCTATATCCCTGTTACCTGTTAGTTCAATGACAGACATGGAGGGGCTGGCTGTGTCTGGGTTTAGGCAAGGCCAGCCTGGCAGAGCATCACCAAATCCAAGCACAACTCTTTCAGACCAGAAAGTTGCTGAAAATCAGAATATCTGGTGATATATGCACTGCCGAGCTGGAGAGGCACGCGATAGATTTATAATGCAGCAGAGAGAAGCAGCACAGATGTGTTGAGAGCGAGAGATACTAATTGCTTACATATTTAAAACAGCATCTTTAGTCTGAATGGGAGGCACCATTAAGCAAAACAGAGCTATTAACTGGGGCCACTTGGAAAGCTGCCATTTTCCCTTCTGTGCACGGCTTTTTGCATCAATTCAGAAGTACAGTGAGATTCACTGTCAGTGTTGTGTGACTCCTGCCGAGGTGCCTTGCACCAGGATAAAGCTGTCCATATGTACAGGGGTGCTAACACCAGGATAGCGTATGGAGAGGCACACTGAGCACAAGACTTCTCTCTTTATCTGGATTAAATGGTGGAATGAGTGTGTTATGGCCCACGTGCTTTCCTGGGGATTCTGAAACTCCTGTAGAAAGAGGAGACAAACAAATCACCATTACATTTATAGGTAAAAAATACAACACAGGTGAGTCTGGTGCAATTATATTGTAGTGCATATATGGCAAATTTACACTCCAGTATACAGCTTTCATAATAGAGCATATTCAGGACCCTGGGGAGAAAGTGATTTTAGGTGGCATAAGTAGCCCTATAATTTACCTTCTGCGTAAATCTGAGAAAAGCCTCATTTTCCTCCCATTTTATTCATCTTGGACTCCTTTTGCCCACCGTGTTCTGGCGTTTCACAGCGGTGTGACTGGCCTGAGGATGAGGAAGCAGGCTCTGAGGTGACCTTGCTGGTGCAGGGACTGACATTGGGGCTTCCCGAGATGCAGCGGGGCACAGCACCAGTCCCCTGTGGTTCGGGAGCACCACACCGCAGCTGGCTTCTCCTCCTACACATCCTCGGGAATACAGATGGAGATATCTGCTCCTGCATCTTTCTCAGCTCCATCCCAGGTGGTGTTCCAGCCCCTTTTGTCTGATCTTTGTGTTTCAGTTGCCAATCACAGTGTCAATGTGCAAGAACAGAAATCTCGATGGAGGCTGAGGAATAAGAGGAACAATCATTCAGTGCTCGGTGGGAGTTGGTTTTCCTGGACAAGGACTCTCAGGGGCAAGGGCATCCTGTCTGCTGAGATGCTGCTTCTGCTGAGGAGTAGCTTTTCTTAAAAGACACGCTGGGATTTGGCTCTGCTCCTGTGTAAGTCAATGGAAATGCTGCTATTAACTGAAATTGAAAAAAAATCCTCCTTGCAGGGTGAGCTGAGAGTTAAGCTTGATGTCCTTCACTGGAGAGCTCCATTGCTAGGGGCTCACACAAAGAGCTCTGTGAATCCTCTACTTGGTGTCATCTGTTGCTTTATTCCTCTGGAAGATGTAGGTCAAAAAAAAAAGGTCATTCTTTGATTTGGCTTCAGACACAGGGACCAGGACCTCGAAGTGCAGCTGGTTTGAGATGAGGAGGCAGAAAGCTGGATAGAAAATGCAGGAACAGTGCAGCTTGCTGAATTATTTTGTAATCAATTAACAAAGCTGTGTAACACCACCAAGTGTGACTCTGCGATGGAAACCTCGAGATCTCAATGCACTGCTGAGGGCTAAATTCTGCACAGTCAGGAGTCTTGCTGCAGTGATAAGAGGAAATTAATATAATAATACTGACTACAGAGAGGACAGTTTACTCTGCATTCACTCCAAGTCCATCCTTTACAGCATCCTGGCCAGATTTGGGGGAGGAGCAGATAATCCACCCTGATAATGCACCAGTTTCATGCATTGCTCATTATCCTGAAGAACTGCAGACTGCTTTGGAGCAACTGCCATAGTTCCTCAAGTGTTAGTCATTCTGCACATTCAATCCACCATGAATCTTTACATGATTCAGCTTAAACAGGTGCATAAATGTTGCAGGATTGGGTCCATAAGCATCCACAGCCTCAATTTTATGTCTCATTTGTAAGATGGGTTGCAGGAAGATGAGAGCAAACTGTCGCAAATAGACTGTTGTGGTAGAGTAATATCTTCTAAAACAGAATAAAAGCTGATTATATCTTCTAGTTCCTAATAATTTGAGGAAGTAATTCTGTATCTGGAACATTTGCAGTAAATACAATAAGGTCTACTTAAAAAAAATATAAAATGTTAGCATTGCCGCTAAAGTAACTACACCAGAACAATATTGCATTTTCTGCTTTGTAAGGAGAAGAGAAAAGAAATGGCATTTTTACATTTTCTTTTGACCTTTGAGAAATATCAGGAATATGTAATAGCCACACTCACCAGCAGTAGCTCAGAGGATTCAGAGAATAAGAGTTAAACACCTGGGGACATTTACAAACAACTGGCACAGCGGTGATGAATTTAAGATGTGCGTATGAAAGGCACAGATACACAAAGAGTGCAGGAATAATACATAATTAAAATGCTTTTAATCTATGTGAGAAGCATCGCTGAGGTGGGTAGTGACTCCTGCACAAGCACAGGAGGGGCAGGGAACATGACCCATGAGGTTCCTGCTATGCTATGCCAAATGCTAGAACCTGGTGCAGCGAGAGGTCTCAGGGGACCTCTCTCCATCAAATTCGTAATGCTGTAAAGCACACATAACCTTTATCGTATCTGTCAGCCAAAATGAGCAAAGTTTACAGCCCATTTTATACAGCTGAGCACTGCTCTGATGTGGCAGACGGGCACAGGAGCCGGGGCTAGCCAGGGTTGTCGTGTTCCATCGCGTCACTGCCGACACCCAACCCGCCTCTCGCTGCTTCCGCCAGCAGCACCCTCCCACGAAACAGAGGTGCCTCCCAAGGGCCATCAAGTGTCTTTTCCTCCCCAGCAGGTTCACTGGCAGGAGGGAAGGATGCTGATTCAGTAGGTTTGATGCCCTTCATCTTCTCCTGAATGCTCTTGCTGGTCTCCACGCTGAACAAAGGACAGGACAGTACCACCCCAGCAGCTCTGCTCATGGATGGAGGGTGCTGGAAGCAGCCCAGCAGCTTCCAGAGCTGCCAGCCTCCTCACCTGGCTTCATCTGCCCTTGGGTAAATGGTTTCCAGCTGGACTCTGAAGTGGTTATGCCCATTACTGGAGTGCACTCACCTGGCTCATGAAGGAGAAGCTGTTTGTCCCAGGCTGAGGAATATGATTTTTTTTTTTTTAAATTTTTTAAATCAGCAGAGACCACTAAGTTGCAGCCCAAGCAGAGAAATTTAGACCTGGTTTTAGTAGAGAAATTTAGACCTGAACCTGAATTTTGCTATGTTACAGGGCTCCATAAGTTTCTGTGATCCATCCCCTATTGAAATGGGTAAAGAAGCATGCCCTGCTCCTCATCTTCTAGACAGGGAGAGCCTTAACATCCTTGGATAAAGAGCCAAAACCCTCCTGATTTTCTCTTTTCAAGGGTTTTTGCCACTGGAAGGAGGATGCCAAGTCTGTCATCTTCTTTGTACCCAGACTTGTGTGGCAGCAGTAAGAAAGCTTTGTTGGTTCACAAGAAAGGGAGAAGAAAATTAAACTGTATTAATTTCAAGCTCTATTAGGATTTTAAGAAAGTAAAATCAATAGAAAAGGATGGACTCGGTAGGGAATGTGACCTTATTTTCCCAGTGTCTGAAGGGGAAGTGCACACAATAGAGAGATAAAAATACATCTATAAAACCAGATCAGTTTCTTTGATGTTGAAGAAAAGAAGTTAAAATGTTTATGTGAACTTGCATCACTTGACTGGCATTTAGGAGAAATGTCTTAAAAATAAAAAGAGCAAAACCAAAATATCCCATCCCCAAATCCATCAAAAAATCCCCAAACCCCACCCCATCCATTAGTCCTTTTTATTTCTTTCTCTCTTGCACTAAATTGTAAAAATGGTGCGATCCATGCAATATTTCATCAAATATGACTCGCTGTTGTCAGAGCAAAATGTTTGATATAAAACAAGAATGATATTTCTTTTCTTTGTGGTCAGATAAGCTGGTTTGGATTAATAAAAATGCCACATTCACAATGATATCGATAATTTGCATGTGAAAAGCCTTCCACCTGGTAATGAAAACGATTTTTCAGTTTTGCCACCACTAGTCAGGAGAGATAAGGTCTCCTGTCCTCCCCCTTGCAATTAACCACAGACACACAAAAAATGGAAAAGGGAGAAAAAAAGGGAAAAGGCAGAATATGTGTGACAATTGCAAATTGCCTGTTACCTGAACCTGATGCCAAGGAATTGATATTTCCACCTGCAGCTGCACAGCTGGCTCACCCCTACAGCCTGGCCCTGTGTGCCTGCCAAGCCAGGCACCTCCAGGCTGGGAAGGCAGAGCTGGGTATGAGTTTGTATTAAATTTTTACACCATGTTAATGGCATTTAGGGGAGAAAACCCCACCCTAAACCAAGTTTGCAGCCCCCCTTTGTGGTCAGCAAGCCACTGGGTGGCAGTGCTGTGTGTTTATATACACACACATAATGGGGGCCCCTCTTTTTGGGGGGTGTTGAGACCCTGGGTATGTTTTGCTCTTTCTGTGAAGCCACTGTGATGCCCAGGGCAGAAGGCAGGAGAAGAAAGGTGTTTCAGCTTTGAAGAATGTGGAAAATTGCTGCATCTCCATGGACCTGTGCAAAGCTCCACAGCTCAAGGAGGTGTGAGTCCCCAAATGTCACTGCCAGTGCTGACATTCCACAATATCCAAGCTGTGCCAGCCTTTTCTTCAAACTTTCACTTGCAGTGTTTGTCTTGCACGGTCACCAGAGGAACAAAGAAGCCTCTTGCTGATAGCCATGGAACAGAAATGACACAAGACTCCTCCCTGTCCTCTTTTTCCACCCTACCCAGATGCTTCACCCTCTTTTCCCCACCTCACAGAGGAATAATTAACCCAGCAAGGCCATGTTTTCAGTGACTCAGAAGATGCCCACATTCTCAGTGTCTATGAAGCATGCACATTTTTTTGCACACAACCAGCAATGATTTGAACTTAACAACACATCCCCCCCGAGATAAGTCCAAAGTGATATGTAATTCTCACTTATAATTGTAGATTTGAAGTGGCTGATAAACAGATGTAGGGTTCAGATGCCAAACGGAGACCTCAGCAAATTTCAGATTTTGTGTTTCATCTCTGATTAAAGCTGCTAAGACATGACATTTCTTTCAGGTTTGTTTCTGCAGCACCTCCAGCATGGTATTCCTGCATTTCATAGCCCTTGAAGCACAGGTCATATTTGACTCTAGTTTTGACCTGTTTCAGACTGACAGGTTTGATTAGTCTTGTTCTATACCTGACAGAAAACCAATTACTCTCTACAGCCATGTTGAGGGGGTAAATCTACCTAGTTTGGATAAACAATCTCACATGTAGGATGAAGGAGCAAGCTCTGTATGGGCACGGCAAGGGGTTTCTTGCAAGAATAATTTGAGATTTCAGATTGTTCCCACCTGTGAGAGGTCAGAGTGAAAAAGAGGCCAGGAGGTGACAACACAGGAATAGATAAAGAAGGGGAAATCTTTATAACCCTCCTTTGGGCCATCCAAGACAGCACTGTTAACCATTCAAAAATCTATCACCTTAGTGATGAGCACACCTGAAAAAACCTGCAGGAAGGCTCTCTTGCTTTATGGTGCTGTGGAAAATTTTGATTGAAACATTTGCAAAATGTGCAGGTTACAACAGCAATTAAAACAACCCAAAAAAATGAAAAGGAACAAAAAAATTCACATGCACACATGGTCCTTTGCAAATGAGAACTCTTCTGCCAGGAAAACACGAGATCTGACAATATGTTCCATTTAGCAAAGATGACAAAACCTAAAAGGGTAACATTAAGACTGTAACTTTTTCTTCTCTCCACCTCTTGCTAACAGCTAAAAAACTGCTGTGCAAAAGGCCTTTAATGTGAAGCCTCATTTCAGCTCTAGAAAGGCACTTGATTTCAGTAGCTACGGTGACTGTCGTTCTGCCCCCCATCAATAATAAATGCTTTTTTCCTTCTCTTTTCTGCTAATATTTCTCATCCTTCATGTCCTTTGTGGTGGGCAGAGCTGCCGAGGGAATTGCTTGGGCTTTGAAATAAAGGGAATTTTGAAAGAGCAAAGTAGGGCAAAAGGATTTCCCCTGAAGAGCTCTAGCCAGAAGGTGCAGGGAGAGCTTGGCCCCCAGGTTAGGTCCTCTTGTGAAGCAAGAACAGAACTTCTTGGCTAGAACTCACCTCTTGGTGGCCAACACCAAGAAAGAAGCACTTATATTGTTCCAAAAAATTCTTAAGGAATTGCAAAGATCCAAAAAAACTCTTAAGGAATTGCAAACACCCCAATCATATTAGGAGCAGCCAGGACAGGATCTTTTCAAGATCATACTTCCCTTCTGGGTTCTAAAATGGAATTTTTGAATACCTGCTCCTGGCTGTGCCGCACCACAGGCTCCAAAACCCTCCTCTGTGGGAATCTGATTTGTCAGCTCAGTGAGCACGGTCCCTGGGAGGGAAAACTTTAGTGCAGCTTGTGCCAAAATGTGATTTTTGCTCTGATCTGGGACCATTAGTGTCCTGCGTGGTGAGGAATATGAATGATCTGCTGCCAGATCACACCTAGCACAGAACACCCTCGGGAGGGGAGCTGCAGGGAGCACTCCCTGCAGGCTGAAGTGCTCTGTACAAATGCAGGAGGAGGAAAGGAGAGAGAAAAAGAACCAGTGCGGGGGAGAGAGACCACAGGCATGTAACAGCCTCCCTGACCTGGTGATTTATTTATGGCAGTCCTGGAGGGGAAGAAGCCATGCAAAGATCATGAGCCTGCATGCTGCAGTAAGTGGTGTATATGTGCTGGCATATATTTAGCAAGAGTACAAAGCAGAGGATGGGGAAATGCTTCCAGTCCTTGCAAGGTTTTTGAATGATTCGAGTCAAGCAAGAGGAGAGGTTTATTTGGAGGAGCATGAGAGATTTCCCTTGTTTCTTCCTATAAATAAATTACAGTTCGATTCTTGGGTTTGCTTCCTTGAAAGCCAGGGTGTTTCCTCTCCCAGCAAACACCTCACCATGCCTCACTCTTGGGCTGGCCAGCACCTTCAAAGGCCTCTGTGGGGGATTTTGGATGCTGATGGCCCTCTCTGGTCTGTAAAAGAAAAGTCTCTGTCTGGGATGAGGTGCCTGGGAGGTAATTCACAGTGAGCTGCTCTTTCCAGGGTAGGTGAACAACAAAAGGAGCATTGCAGGGAATAGGCCTCCAGTGCAGCAGAAAAAAACCCAGAATCTGTGTCAGCTGAAACCAGTTGCAATGTTCATCAGCCTGACAAATACCTGCTCTGGATGGTTTAGAAAGTACAGTATCACACAAGGGCACTGCACAGAGATTTACCCTGCAACCCTGGGTGAGAGCCCATCACTGTGGCCACTGTAAATAGAAATTATTAAAGGGGTTCTCCTTCACATCCCACTGGAGAGAAGCCTGATTCCACCAGGATGGTGCAGTCAGTGGGACCTGGAGCAGCACAGTGCATGGGGAGAGCAGGGGGAACATGAGATGTTTGGTAGCATTCATCAAACCTTGCTCATCACAAAAATATTAAGCACTAAATGAGAACAGTGTCACTTTAGAGCTCTTGACTCTGTTGTCTAAATTAAACCTCATCAGAAATAGGATCTTAAACAAGAGCCTGTGACACCCTCTTTGGTTTCTGAATTTAGCTCCTGCTTCAGCCTCTGGGATTTCAGAACCCTGAGCTCCTGGAGATCTGTGGGGACACACAGAGCACCAAGTGTCCCAGCTGCCTCTCCAGCTGTGTAAAGCTGAGGGTCTGATGACCTGAGGAAAGCTCAGAAGCACCACTGGGACTTATCCTGTGGACCTTGATGACCCCTGTGGGTTCCTCCCAACTCAGCATATTCTATGATTCCATCAGCATTGACTTGATTTCAGGAGCTGGATTTGATTAGTCCAGGAGTGGACTTAATGCTTGGACTTGCATCTCAATCAAACTTATCTGTCATTCATAGATTCTAGTGGAAAAAAATAATCTCCGTTTATATATGGGAATATAACAATCAATCAAACTTTATAGCTCCTGTTTCCATTCTAGCAGCTTATAACCACATAATAAAAGCATATAATGAAAACATCATAAAAACACACAGTAAAAACACATTCACCATGCAAGTATTGCCATCTTAGCACATCCTGGATAGAAATGCTGGAGATTTCTTGAGGCTTCTGGTATGTACTAATAGCCTCCATAACACTACATCACACTCACCCTTCCTGCTTGAGGAGGGCTCTCTATTTAAACAGCAGTGGTTATAGTGGTTATAGAAGATGCATGTAAATGTTTGGATTCAGCAAATTATGGACATGAAAGACCTCCAGAAGAATTGTGCTTCCCCGGCTTTACAAAGTTAGTTAGAAGATTCTGTGAGAAAAACCTCTTCAGCTGCTTTTGTTGTATTACAGCCCTTATTGGAAAAGCTGCATGAGGTGGGTGTTGCATTAACACTCTTCTTCCCTGTGGTTTAAATTAAAGTTCATCTTCACAGGCAGTCCTCTGCTTCACTTGAAGGATGCAAACAGCTTGTTCTGCCTCCGTGCTCTTTCTTCATTTCCCTGACACTTTTCCATAAATCCTTGCTCTAGCAGAGCACGGTTTGCTCAGTGTGGAGGAACCAACACCCTGATCCTGCCACAGGGAGATGATTCTGCACCCTGATAAAAGGTATTGGTGCCTGCTAACTCTGCTTTGGACCCAGACTGCTGTGATTCATCTCAGCTGGCTCACAGTGTGGGCACTGAGGTACCAGTGGCAGGGCAGTAGCACTCTTGGGATTCTTCTCCCACCCCACTCCTTAATGTGGGGGAAGCTGCTGAGCTCAGAGCCTTGTGTGGCTGGCCAGTGGCCTTGCCCCCTTGTCCCTTCACATATTTTCCAAGTTTCTCACAAAGTTGTTTCAGTGAATGAATAAACCAGAAATTAGTCATCAAACCTGTCACAGTGACTTTCTCCTTCACTTCAATAGTGCCAGAATAGTCACCTCTCACTTTAATAAGAGCCTCTTGAAATCTTCTCTCTTTCAAAGATTTTCATTTTGGTTTGAAGGAAGCATTACAGTGACACTGTGGACCTAACGGCTCAGCTACAGGTTGATTTTTGTATTTTTTTTTAAAGCCACAGATGTTACTGTAATATCTAAAATGACTGAACATGTTTATCTTTGAGATTAAAGGCAATACAGTTCCCAGTTCTCCCCAGCTGCTTATTTTGTGGCTTTGGGAAGTACTTTTAACTCACATGGCTCTGCTTTTTTCCTCCATTACTTCCCTCTCCTTTGTTTGCTTGACACTTTCGTGTGGAGAAAGGGCAGCAACCTAAGCTGGACAAATGTGCTGTGATGACAGAGCTGGTGGGGGGCAGCGCAGTCAATCACGCTGCCCTGAGTGCTCTTGTGTGCCACCAGCTGGGGCTTGTTTGGGGAGAGCCCCTTGGAATGATGCCGTGCAAAGATGCCAGTCCAAAGGCTGTGATGCCTTTGCATGGACTCTGCGTCTGCTGTAGTGTGTCAGTATTCCCACCTCTGGTCTGTAGATGTCAAAGCTGGAGGTTGGTTTACCAAAAACCCCAGATTGATTCAGCTGCAGAGCAGAAATTCCTGACCCGAGTCCTTCAGTTCTTCTCACAAAACACAACACCACCATCAGAGGCTTTTTTTTTTTTTCCCCAAGTTCTCAGCCTCTTCAGAGACACACTAAATTAACCTGAACTCCCTTGGCTTCCCTTAATCTTACAAAAACGCGAGACGCAAAGTAACTGCATTACAGATGAAGGCAGCAGAGCTGCCCCCCTTACCCCACTCAGAAGTTGGTCCCTGGGATTTTAACTGTTCCTTTATCTACTGAAAAGGAATGTTGAAAAGTTTAATTGGCATGTAATGAGATAACTATAACAAGTTAATTAGTTCTCAATTAAATTGCATTTACCATACGTTCTGAATATGTTGTTAGCAATTAACAACACCTAATGAACTTGCAATAGCGACTGAGTTTACTGTGATAAGGGAAATAATAATAATAATAATATTAATGCTCACTCGTGGTTTCATAGAGCATTAGAAGCAACAAATGATTTAATAAGTATGTGGTTAAATCATCATATCTTGTGCAGCCACTGGAAGGGAAACAGCCAGGAAATTTATTCTGGCACATCTAGCAGGGGTCTGGGAGGAAACAATTGGCTTTTAGGATAGGTCATCTTGGGGAAAAAAATTCCCTGAGAGCTGCAGAAAACTGCAGAGGAAAAGGGAAAGCAGAGCTGCAGGATAAGGTGACTCAATGTAGACATAAGAAAGGATGACAGTTCCAGGTTGGACAGGGCTCTGAGCAACCTGGTTTAGTGGAAGGTGTCCCAGACCATGGTGGGGAGGCTGGAATGAGATGATCCTTGAAGTCCTTTCCAACCCAAACCATTCTGTCATTCTATGATGATTTTATGACAAGAAAGATTGTAGCAAACAGTTGGGATAAGGTAGAAACCCCTGTGGGTAAGAGAAAAGGGTTAAATTCTTTTCCAAGATCACTTAAGCAGGTGAGTATATGGAGAGCAATTTGTCTCTGTGCTGCCAGTTAACCTCCCCTTAATGCTTTGTGCCATTAGAGTGTCACACTGAACAGGCATTAGAAGGAAAAAACCCTACAAAGTAATTTACATTTTAATGAATTTTTAATTGAACCAAAATCTGTTGTTTCTGTTTAAAGATGCAGTGTTGACTTTGTGGTCTGTGCTGCTGAGAGCCAAGTGGGATCTTAATGTGATAAAAACAATGATAACGCTAAGCTTAATTAGGTTTGAAAGCATCCCTGGTAAAGTGGTGGGGAATAAAAACGTCACCTTCCCACATGGAAGCCAAGCAGCCAGGCTAGGGAGAGCCTGGACCACTTGGCTGGGTGAAGCAAGAACCAGAGCTGCTACTTCTGGCTTGTGTAAAGCTCAGCCTATGGCCCAGGTGGGCTCAGACAAACCTGACACAGCAATGTTAGTTCCATCTCTTCCTGCCATTAGATCCAGCTTTAATGACTGCCAGGCCCTCCTGGGGTTTCTCTAATCACTCTCCCCTTCACAATGGGGTGTATTGAAATGCCAGAGCCTGGCAGCCACACTTTCCATGGCTGGGACTAGGAAGCATGGGCTCTCATGCCCTTCTCTGTCCCGGAGCAAAATGAACTTTTCCTCCAAGTTCATTTTGACAAGAGATCTCACTGCACTTGGATTTAACCAAAAATGCTCCCTAGTGTTGAGGTGCACACGTTTGCTCTCTCTCTGGGCTGCCTGTAATCCTGATGCAGGCATTATAAGGCATTTTGTTGTGTTTTTAGTGTCTTGTAAAGAGCGATTTGCCAAGTAGATCGTGGCACACACATACCCAAGATGCTCAGTGAAATGGCAGCAAAGCAGCTTTTTAACACTAGTTGCACATCCTCTACTTTCATCTTTCCTCTGGCTGCCTCTTCTCCTGGGAGGATTGCTCTGTTCATAACATGCTCACAGATTCGCATAATTAAACCTTGGTTTTTATTAGTTATCATTTATTAGGTTGTTGTTGATTTGGTTGTAGCATGAGCATAAGCTGAATACACCCCTTACCTCCACAGAGAGCCTGAGCATCTGACACTCTAACGAGCCCAAATAAAATCACAGCAATTGAAAACAAGCTATGGCAGCAGGTTTCAAAACCTGTTAAAATCACTTTGTGAGCTTTGTCTTCAATATCCTGCTGCTACTTACCAGGTCTTGCATTTTGCAGCAATTTGCTCCACTCTTGCTCTTTTATGACACTGAATTTATACTGCACAGGAGTCCCTAGCCTCAATGCTCAACTTTGAACTTTACATTATATACCATGTTATTTTTGGCTTTTTAAAGTAAGGTTTCCCTTTATTAATTTATTTCATACCTCCTCCTGCTACCATGGGCAGTTATTTGGTTCCCTGGTAGCATGGGCTGCAAATACATTCCTTTCTAAAGTGAGCAAGTTTATCATTAAAAACGTCTTTGCATGTGTAGTGGGTGCAGAAGAGTTAAGACAGAGACCTTGCACCTCATCATATGCCTGAAAAACTCCTTATTTCTAGTTGGAAGCAAGGAACTTTTCACTGCTACATCAATTTTTCAACTGCTGCTGCTTTCTCCTTCAGAGACATTAAACCCCCAACTCACTCTCCCTGCCTTGCTGCTGTGTCTGGGCTGCTTCTCTCTGGAGCTGCACCATCTGAACAGAGAGAGCCCCAGCACTCCTCACGTTGCCTTGGCTTGGGAAATTATTCCTGCCTGCCTTTCCATGCCCTGGAACAGCAGGAGCTGTCAGTGCAGGCTGCTGTTGCTGGGTGTGATCAGCAGAGTGGTCCAAGAATAGCCCCTGGTCCTGACAGGGCATAATCCCAGAATAGCTGGGATGTTGGGAAGTTAGCAGAAGGGGAAAGAAGTCACTAAGAATTTTGACTTTCAAGCAGGAGCACCAGGGCTCCCAAAGCCACATGTGCTGAGGAATTGAGCACAGGACTCAGCAGCTCTTGCTCTCACTCATCACAGCGGGGTTCACCTGCCTTAGGGAGGTTATTAGGACCTCTCTGGGCAGGAAGGATGCTGATGCATGTTACCTCCCCAAGAGCAGCTCTGGAAGGGGGTCAGAATGTTGCCAGGGTATTGTGGTCCCTCTAAACTCTATTTTCATCTTGGTCACTGAGCAAGAGCAGCCCCACAGCTGGAAGGCTGGGTGCAAGCCCAGCTAGCAGAGCTGGGAAGCTCTCAGGGCACAGGGGGGAACCTTTTTACTTGTCTTTCTGCTGTACTTGTACAGGAACTGTCACTCCCTAGCCCATAGGAGCTAACTATCCTGAAATCCAGGAAACAGCTGCTAAATGACAAAGATGGCTTTGCATTTATACGATGGTCATTACTGGAGGGTGTGAACTCAGCTCCTGCAGATAAGCTCTAAGTGTGGGAGGGTGCCACATCATTTTGCTTCTTCCTTCAGAAAGGGTCTTTCAACAAATTCTCTTCTCTTCTCTTCTCTTCTCTTCTCTTCTCTTCTCTTCTCTTCTCTTCTCTTCTCTTCTCTTCTCTTCTCTTCTCTTCTCTTCTCTTCTCTCCTCTCCTCTCCTCTCCTCTCCTCTCCTCTCCTCTCCTCTCCTCTCCTCTCCTCTCCTCTCCTCTCCTCTCCTCTCCTCTCCTCTCCTCTCCTCTCCTCTCCTCTCCTCTCCTCTCCTCTCCTCTCCTCTCCTCTCCTCTCCTCTCCTCTCCTCTCCTCTCCTCTCCTCTCCTCTCCTCTCCTCTCCTCTCCTCTCCTCTCCTCTCCTCTCCTCTCCTCTCCTCTCCTCTCCTCTCCTCTTCTCTTCTCCTCTTCTCTCCCCACTCCCTTGCTGTTGCTGTGGGACATTCAATGTCAAGTCAATTGAACAATTTTCCATTTTGTCCTGACAATTGCAGGCACTTGGGGCCATCTGGAGACCCTGTGGCCCCAGGAGATGAACCAGGCCAAGGGACCAGTGTCTCTCTATCAGATAAACTTAAGTGTGTACCTGGCAGGTTCTGGTGAGCACCACAGCAGAGTTTCTGCTTTTGTGATGAGGTGAAAAGTAAATAAATAAATAAAACCCCTGGCTAATTGCCTTTTTGCAGATTTAGGCAGCTATAGCCCAGGTCTACAGAAAAGGCTTTTCTGAAGTGAAGCATCTCTCTGAGATTGTTTTTTTTTTTTACCATAGCTTTATGTAAAATCTCTCTGCTTCTTCCCCACGGTTGAATCAGAGCATTGATCTTACACTGCAAGCTTTGCCTCTCCCTTTTCACCTGTTCCTGTCTCTGTTCCACACAGCCTGGTAATGATTCCAAGATACAAAAGCTCACTGCCTTCCTCATAATGAGTCCACTTCTGTCACAAAGCCTAATTTTGGGTACCTGGATGGAAAATATTGTCCAGATGCCATTTATGAAAATGCCTTTAATTCTGAAAGAAGGATGATTTTGCAGCTCTGTCTGGGAAAAAATGAGGACAACAAAGGGAATTTAGTGCAGAAGGGCCTAGAAAAGATCCATTCCACATGCTGCAGGCCACAAAACACTCTCCATCTTCTTTATCTAACTTAATGTCTAGAGGAGAGAATAATCTCACAATGCACTGAGCTGCAGGAGGTCTCCCACCCTCCTAACTCAGATGTCTGGGAGGGAGAGGTACCTGAAAGATGGGTTTGTATGAATGTTTCTGGGGTGGTTTAGGGTGTTGCCCCCTCCTCAGAAGGGCACCCAGGCAGGCTCTGGCATCCTTCAGAGCCACCCTTGCCCTGTGTGAGACAGAGCTGCTGAGCTGTGGCAGAGGGGCAGCAGAACAGCCAGGGGCTGTCATGCCTTAGGCTGCTGCAGCAGGAATTCACCTGGCAGTGCTCTGTAACCAGGAGGGCACAGTCAGTAGGTGGCTGTTCACCCATGTCCAGCAAGACTTAGGTCAATTGTGATAATTTTGTTGCCCAGCTCTGTAATGTGGTTAGGCAGAAAGGCTGTCTTTCTAAGTGGATTGATATAATTGACAGAAGCAGACATCAAAAATTCCTAGGAGACTATGAGTATGATCTTCTTTGAATGCAAATGGTTCCTAGCGAAGCAGCCCTGACTTTGGTTAACCCTAATGCAAATTAATAAGCAAAATAAATTATATAATGGATGGAAGAACTTGAAAAAACCACTTCACTCAAGAAAGTAGAAGTGATTTTTCAATAGCACACTGTCCAGGTTTTCACCAGGCTTCAGGTGCTTTTGAATAATGAAAAAGATGAGCAAGTAAAATACATATGCTTAAACCACAATCCTAATTGAAATACATTATGGTCAAACAGGGCATGTTCTACAGAGGCGGAGATCAGTGTGATAAAACCAGGAACAAGATGGAATAGTGCTTCAGAAGTGTTTAAAAGCTCTTCCCATTCCGAAGGAGTGGCTCACATTTGCAAAACATTTATTCAAGTCTCAGCTGAAAATAAATCCTTGAACGTAGCTGTGCTACCGAGAGGTTGCACAGTGGCAGTGGCCTCTTTAATCATTGTCCTATTCAAGCCCTAATCAGGGCAGCATATGCAGGAATGAGTGGTAGGAGCTGAGAATTCACCTCCTCAGCAGGGTGAGATTGTCTGTGTGTCTTCTTTCTAATTAGAAGCTCTATTCAAATGTTAATCAGCAACACCATGATTAAGGAGGATTAAAGAGAACACTTGGCCATCACTTCGCTGATGTGGCTAAAGAGGATTTTTTTTTTTCTTTCTTGTAACAAATAAGGATGTTCTGCTCCTGGTGGAAGTCAGTGCTGTTTGACTTCACCCCAGCATGGAGGATGCCACTCCTTCTCCAGGATGCTGCCGTGATGGAGGACAGCTGTTTTACTTCCAAGACCTTCTGCCATCCACCTGAGCCACACTGCTCCTTGGTAAACACTGCTGATGTTTGAGGAGTGACAAGGGACTCACCACAGCTGAGAGGAATTTGGGAGTACTCAAAACAAAGATGGCCTGAGAGAAGGTCACAGGAATAATGTCTGTGCTCCCCTGACATTAGCTTTGAGCTCTCTCCTTGGTTATTCCAGTGCTTTAATACCCTTCTTACCCCATCTTCTCTGCCAATATGGGCTCCTAAATGGTTCTGTTTGGATTTTGCTTTAGAGAAAGGAAGAAAAATAATCACTGTCAGGGTAAGATGAAATCAAATTAATCTGAGACAAATGGGAGAAGTCAATGAAGGAATAGTCTTATACCTGATGGAAATGGACATAACCCTGAAAATGCCTTTAATTCTGAAAGAAGGATGCAACTGGAAGGGAAAAAACCACTGGAGATTAAAGCAGGATGACTCCAGACCAGACAGAATCAGATGAACCAGGGAATAAATGGGAGCTTCTCCACTCACAATTTCTCTGCTCTATTCAAAGGAAAAAGGTGCTACATGATTAGAGACCATGACCTTCTCCAACATCCTCTCTGAGGTGCCATGCCCGACGTCATTCCCAATGCCTTCCCATGCCCATAATTAGGAGAAACAAAAAGCTCTCTTGTCTGTTTGTTCTGAGGAATAAGCTCAGCTGGCATAAAATGAAACCATTTGTCTAATGGTCTTGCATTTGGAAAAAATCCCTTCAAAGAGATTGTACTGGAACTGGCTATTCCTCCAAATACATGAAATGATTTAATTAAAGGTGACAAGTTAAACAGAAATTTTAGTGCATAGTGACCTCATTGTAAGTCTGTATTTTGCCTTAATAAAAAGTTAGCATCAGGTGAGGCTGCCCTGCCAAATCAAATGTCATAACCAAGATCCTAACACAAAAACTGTTCTCTGAACTCAGGCTGGGGAAACTCCCTTAATTTGCATATTAAAAAAAACAAACAAAACAAACAAACAACAAACAAGAATGAAAAATTGAAAGCAATCAGCTCCTTTCTGGTGGAGAATTTGGATGCTGCCTCTTGCATCCATGCATAATCCTCAGCACAGCATTCATTAAGCCCTGATGATTCATGACTGGCTTCTCCAGCTGAGACACAGGATGGGTTCAGCCCTGAACTGCCCTCACTGTCTGGAGGTATTTAACTCCAGGGGTGACAACACCAATTGCTGTATTTTGAGGCTGGCTCTGCTCTGTGGCAAAGTAAGCATTGACTTCAGCTGTGTTTCTGACAACACCAAAGCAGGCAAGCAGAATTTCAATCCTGCACTCTGTATTATATATGATTGTTTGGGGCAAAAAAACATACCAGGGCCTTTAATTCTTCTTGGTATTGTACAGGAAGGAAAAGTGGTGGCAACAATAGGCTGTGTGCTTGCAGAGTCCTTCCAGGCTGGATTCATTTTTAAAGCAAGCTGGAGGTTAGCTCAGAGTTGTCAGGGGCTTCTGAAAATTAGGGGTTTTCAAAGCATCCAATTCCCATCTTGAGATGCTGTTTGCAGTCAATATCCAGCCCAAGTCTTCAAATACCAGCTGGGCCTTCAGCACACCTTCAGTCACACTAATAGACATTCAGAGCCCAGACAGCACCACTGAAAGGGCGACTCCTTGAACTGGAATGCTGTCCCATCTAAGATAAGCTGTAATCTTGGGAGGCACATCTGTGCCAGATCTAATGCACCCAGCACACACAGCAGTAGTGGAGGTCCCATGGAATAGACAGCTCTGTGAGCTGCACAAACTCACAGTCTATTGACCCATGGCACCAGCCACATCCCTCCACTGTCACAGCTCACTGCTGCCTGCACTAGGTAGATTAACCACAGCAAAATCAACCTGCTCTCATGACAGCACAGCTACACCAAAAAATCTGGGGAGAACTGGAACTGTAGCAAAGTGTGCCAGAGGGAAGGTGAGGAGGAAACAATTATTTGCTGCTCTTGCAGTAGAAGAACAAGGGATCATTATGTGCAACTCTGAAATTGCAGAGTCAAGCAAATGAGCATTTTGCACACATAGTTAAACTGAAATATACTGCCACAGGATAGTGTGGGGGCTGAAAATATTCACGGCCAGAACAACCTGTCAAGAGTCATTAAAAAGAAGGACTTAAACATTGCCTGAAGAAGTGCATCAGTACCACAGCCTGAAGGTGAAAGGACACAGAGAGATGTTTCCTCTCTTCCAATACAAAAAGCTTCTGCTGCTGTTCACTGTTAGACAGAAACCAGAGCAAAGCTGATGTCTGCTTCAGATGAGTACAGCCATTTTTATATCCTTATAAAAAAATAAAAAGTTCTGTTCATGGATTTGTCCTTTCCAGGGAAGGTCAGGATCTGCAGATATATTTTTTGACAAATTTTGGAAACTAATCAGAGAATCAAATATGCCTTTGACCGATGCTGGACAAGGAGCATCTTCTTGGCTGATAGCAATTAATCCCAAGAGTCCCTGCAGAGCCTAATGGATTAGCAGGACTCCTAAAGGTCATCTCCTACCAGCAGAGCTCTCCCAGGATAGATGAGCCCCAGGTTGGCAGTGCCATCCTTGTCCTGGCAGGGCCGGGGTAGCAGTGCTGGCTTCTCCTCACTCTCAGGCTCCTGCTCCTGTCCCTCAGCTCAGGCAGCAGACTGAGAGGAGCCTGTCCCAGCCTCACAGCTGCCCAGGTCCTGACATTTTACTGCTGTCACCGTGGCTGTGTCTGGGCACCATAATTCAGCGCTCTGCAGAGCTGTGTGAGCCAGCTCCAGCCGGGCAGCATCTGCACTGCTGGCACCTGAGCTGCAGGCACGTGGGGCTCCCTGGCACTTCCCACCATTACTTTTACCCACAGGGCTACTTTGGTGCCTCTGGCACATTTTGCTTGATTTTAATCTCATGGTGATGAGGCCCAACTTCCCCTTTCTCATCTCCAAAACTCTCGCTAATGAGCTGGCTCTTCTCTGAGATCACCTGGTGCCATTTAACTTGGGACACCCAGTAGCACTTTTCTTAGGAAAGAGACTGGGAAGAGTTGAATTTCCTGTCTCCACAACTTTTATAAAACATGGCTTTGCCTCAGAACCTTTCTAGGGTTGGGCACTTTCATCTGGCAATAAAATTCTCTTAAAGCATTTAAAATAAAAACATCACAGAGTTACAAAACACCGAGGTTTTGATCTGAAATCATCACATTCCCACATGCCTAGTAACGTATTCATATTTTTCTTGCTTGCTTCTTTCAGCTAATAGTATCTCCAGAGGGGTTCTTCCAACATCACCTCTTTCTTGGCTTGCAAAGAAATAAAAATCCTGATTGATGATCTGCAGGCAGACGTGATGAAAGCATTCCAATCAGAGGCACAACACTGGTGCCTGAGTAATGGGTTTCCCACGCCCACAGGAGGCACAGCACGCAGCAAGTGATGAGGTTGCTCTTCTAGCAGGCAAAATTCTGCACCATAAACAGCCACAAGTTCACGTCACTGAGCTAAAGAAAGCAAATAGACAAACTCAAAATACCTCCCTGCACTTGTCTTTCCTCTTGTTAACATCCAGGCGTGAGCAGTAGCCTGTTGCAGTAGGTCATTTGTTTTAAGATTGTATTTGGCTTGACAGGGAGTCTAGACAGGAGAGTACTCAGTTAATCTGTCAAATTCCCATTGCTCTTCCATGCATTGAGCAAATCCTGGATGAGCTGGTGTCTCAAAGGTGAAGCAGGGAGGTGAGGCAGAGGCTTTGCTGCAGAGCAGCCCCGAGGAAGGTCCTGGCAGACCACACCAGGACTCTTCTGGAAGCAGGAGAGGAAAGATCTCATTTTCCTCTGGAGCAGAGCTGAGACCTTTCAGGGTGCCATGGTCACAAAACCTTTCTCCAAATCATGAGTGGAAGGACTGGTGAAGTTAAAGCTGCTCAGGCTGGTGTCAATGGATAAGCTGCTTTTTAGGGCAGCAAGTCTTTGCTTTACAACATTATAAAGGATATGTCTGTGTAAGGCACTGGGTCATAGCCCAGTGGGACCCAAGCTGGGTCCCTTTAGTGCTTGCAAAAATCAGCAGTAGGAGAAAACAGCTGCAGTTTTATTGTAGTGCTCTCCATGATGCGATAATTCTCACTCCCAGGCTGATCTTTGCCACCCTCCTAATGTGACATTTTCTGGCACTTGTAGGTAACCTCTGCCATGAAGTGCTTACCACATGGCTGCTTTATTTTAGAAACATCCATTGCCACAGTCCCAGACAGCTCTGACCAGCCAACACAAACCCTTTTGGGGGGCACCAGGGAATCTGGATGCCCATCCTGAATGTGTGGTTAAGAAACAGGCAGCCCACCAGGCAGAGTGGTTCCACTTTTATGTCAGGTTCCTAACACTGAATCTGTAGCTCTTAGAGCAGCAATAATCAGCCACAGAGCCTTGGAAAGACAGGCAGGCCAGGTTCATTTTAGATAAGGGAACTGTGAAAAATGACAGCGTGACAGACAACTGCACGAGGGAGGGCTCTTCACACAGTTAAGGATTTACTGACAAAATGCTGCAACTTCCCAGCAAGAGCTGCTCAGCCACCTCCAGAGCCTCATCTGCTGGTGTCCCTCAGTTCACACCTTCCAGGTGGGATTCTTCTCCAAGCAAAAGGATACAGAGATGTGGCTATTTTGGGGTAGAGAGCTCTGGAGGTCCTGGAAGTAAGGATGAGCATGCCCATGGCACTGTGAAATCTGGTTGGGGTTTCTAAATTTTTCTAAACCTGCTTTTGAGGGACAGTATTAAGTCCAAACCCCTGGAGGCTGGGCAGGGCAGGGTGCAGCAACTTTCTCCTTTAGCTTCTGCAGCTAAAGGGCAGCCTGCAGAAACTGCTGAGCACTGGGTCAAGGCATGATGCTGGCTGAGAAGCCCACACCTCTGTCCTGCACGATCCTGGTCATCCCCTCTGTGTGGGATCCAGAGCTGGTGTGTGCTGCTGCACCCCTGAGGGGATGGGAGCAAAAGGAGACCATGGAAGCAGCTCCAGACAAAGATTTTTGGCTGCATCTCTGAACACTCCTCTGCCGATGAAATATTTATGATGACATGTTGCCTAGCAATGACCAGATTGCCCTGAACAGGCAGGAGATGAAATATACTATGGGATGTGGAAACTATGGGAGAGATTGTGAAAGGAGGGGGTGGGGTGTGGAAGAATCAAAATAAAACCAACTCCAAATGGGCACTGATTTTGCTGGGCTTAGAACCTTTTACTAGTAAGAGAAGAAAAATAGGTATTGTTCAGTAAAGAATTGGATTGGTCAGACTGATTTCACTGGCTAGGTAGAAGCTTACAAGGATAAAAGCAGGCAGTCAGGAAGCACTTAGCTGTTATGTAGCAAAATGGTTTATTTTTGTCACTGCTTGGCGATGTGTGTCCAGACAGCACTGTCCTGTGGTGTTTTCTTTCCTCTCCTTGTCAATGTGCCAAAGCTAATTAAAGTGAGCTGGGTCTATCTGTGAAGTGGGATTTACTGAAACAAACTAATCAGGAAGGCAAAAATAGCATGTATTTTTGTCATTTGGAGGGAATTGGTTGGCTGGGGAAGAGGATGGATGGGAGAGCCGAGAGCTACCGCATGTCGTCTGTTCTGCCATCTGATTCCCCTCGTTCATCCTGCTGTACATGCACAGCACTCCCAGGTTGTTTTTCTATTTTTTCATCTCCTAGATTTAACCCCATTTCCAGCAAGTTGGAGGGACAACAGGTGAGCCAACAGCGCTTCTGAAAAACAACCACTTAAAAAAGCTGGTGGTGTGTTTGCTGTTTGGTGGTTCTCAATGTAAAGAGGGGAAAAAGGGAAAGGCATGAGTTCTTTTCCTGTGAAAAGAGATCATCTTGCAACAGCATTTGTTTTCTGGAGCCCTTGCAGGGGCCAGCTGCTAATAGATGGTCTGCATGAGCCTTCTCATTCAATTTATCACAAGTCTTGCACAGGAAGATTCTGCTGCTTTCACGAGGGCAGTCAATCCAACCATCTCACATATCTACAGCAGCCCTGACTCCTTTACCATCCATTGCCTGGCAGTCTTTATTCTTCCCAGATCCCTGTGGGGAAGGGATGGTTGCTTGCTCCATTTTGCACATTTGCAGAGGAGTAGTGCTTAAAGCCAGGCAGGAACTTTGCATCACCCAGCCTGACACAGGCTGGGACATTTCATAGCTCACCTCAATTCTCTGTGCTTGACTGATATTGTCCTTTCTCACAGCATCCCATCCCACCACCAAGCCATGGAGACTCTCTGGAGAGCTCAATGCTTTTGGTTAAACCTCCTGGAAAACTTTAATTTCAAATCAATGTATATCTAATTGAAAAAGTATAAAATATAAAGGGCAAAGATGGAAGTTTCAGGTAGGTCCTTGGCAGTGTCCAGGGTGAAGTGTGGGCCCACTGGCAGAATTAACCTCTCAGCAGGGAAGTTGTGGTGTGCTGAGGATTGGTCTCCAGAGGGGTCAGAAATGCCAACATGTGACCCTCACTGTAATGATCACTCTGGAAACACAGCCAAACAAATCCCCAAATCTATGGGAGGGACTTCCCTAGCCAGAGCAGGTAAAGTGCTGTTGGTGGGACCAGTGTTTTCCTCACCCAGGTTTTGGTGTGCTCATGGGCTCTGGTTCCAGCAGGCTCCTTCAAGCATTCTGTCAACAGCTTGGATTTCTGCACTGTTCTGGCTTCGTGGGAGCTTTCTCAGCTTTGTCGTTTTGACATTTTTCTCCTTTGCTGGGCTTGCCAGGCAGAGGTGACACAACAAGCTCTAGTTGAGCTCCCAGCACTGTCTCTGCACAAAGCAACCCCAGGCACTCGCTTGGGCTGCAGCACTGCCAAACTTGCAGGTTTTTTCCCTCAGCTTTTATCCAAAGCAGATGTTTAGCTGGGCCTTTGGGGATGTTCACTCCACCGCTTGCACTTTGGGAAAAAATTCCCTTCCTCCAAGGTGGGTGATCACTGTGGAGCTGTACAAAGGCACTGGGGTGTTTGTGCCATCCTCTGCAGCAGTTCTGGGGACAAGGTCACCTCACGCCCTCCCAGCTCTCACCAAGAGTCAGCGTGGGGGAAATAATTGCTGCCACTTGTAATGGATAAACCAAGGGCTGTTGAACCTTTGATGGCAGCAGATCTGGGAAATAAACGGAACAATTTTAAACACAACAAATTATATGGTCAAAAAGGAGCAGAATGTGATGGCAGCTCCACTGAGCTGCTGAAATGGAGGGCGAGGGGTGGAACGTGACCCTCTCTCCTCCACCCAGATAAAAGGCACTGGAGTTCACAGGTGGGGCCATCACAGATGGCACATCTGTGCCAGGAGCCAGGCTCATCCGTTGCCATTGATGGGCTGTCACTGGTGAGATATTCCCCTTGACACAGAATCAGGTAATGCTGAGTCAAAGCACAGCCTTCAGGAAGCTTCAAAGGCCTCCACGCCTGCTGGTGCTGTCATGAGCAGCTGGAAGTGTGAGATGCAGTGAGAAAGCACCAGCTCCCCTGGGTTCGGTGGCTGGCTTGGCCAGTCATTTGCTGGATGCCCTTGGAAAAGCCAATTAAGTTCTGCTGCCTTGGATTTCTCAGTTGTACAATCCAGAGCTGTACTCAGGCATAATTAACTCATGATCTGACCGCAGTTTCGGGCATGTGGTTTGTAAGAAGGAGGCGTGATGGTTAAAAAGATCAGAAATTGAAAGTATTAATAGATTTTTAGGGCCTGAAGCAATGACTCTGCTAATTTATTTAAACAGCATTTGTTAACCAGACCACAGAACCTCTTCCAGCAGTATCCACACTGCAGGCATGCCTGTGAGTCCTACCTGTGCATCTCAAGAGATGCTGAGTCTTGACTTAGACATCTCAAGTGACAGAGACTTCATCACACCTGCAGGTCTGCTGCTGAAAGGTTTATTTACCTGCCTCTTTAACACACACCACATTGCCAGTCTGAGCATACCCAGGATGGGCTCCCACTGTGATGGGATTAAAGAGCTGTAAATGTGAGCAATCTCTAACCCAAGTGGAAGGCTGCAGCCAGCTCTTTGCATTCTGGTGGATAAACTGAATAGATCAGGGTTTAAGCCACTCACAATAAAGAAGGTTTTCAAGGTCTTAAATCATTCTGGGAACTCTCTCTAATTTTCCCAGCATCTTTCTTTGAGTTTTAGATGACCAAACTGAAGAAAGAACCAAACTCATCTCGCTGACATTTCATTTAGATGTAACATCTCTGCACTTTTTTAAATCTCCTTCCTTATTCATTCATGGCTCATATTTGTCCCTTTAGCTACAGCTTTGTGCTGAGTGTTCGTGTTTGAATGGTTTTCTACTGTGATGCTCTATTTCTATTCCAACAGAGTTTTTGAGCACTCTCAGAATACCTGTTTTACAACCTGAGCAATGTTTAGACATAAGGATAAGATTAATAACTTGGTATTTTGATCTAAGGTAATGTAGCAAGTGCCCCAAAGTCAGTCTGAGTTGAAGAGAGGGAGTCAAATTCACAGCTGGAGTTGTTCAACCAAGACTTGAAAGGACACCCTGGATGAAGGCTGGAATTAAATTTCAAGGTGGGGTTTGCTGTTGGAGCACATCAAATCTGGCATTAATCTTATGAAATGTGCTTCTTTCTTTTTCCTTCACTGTGGCTTTGAGCAAGAACCAGCTCAGGGAATTACAGGGGAAATGCTGCAGACATTTATTCTAAACCTTTATTGCTGAAATGGGATTGTAAGGAGGATCCCTGACCTGAGAGAGTAAACCAAAATATAGCCAGAGGCAGATGAGTTTGGGATTCCCAGAGAGCAGAGAAGATGGCAGGGAGAACTGAGTTTCACAGGTGCACATGCCCCATCTGTTCTTTGCTGGCACATTATTTAAATAAAAAGCCTTTGCAAGCTGCTGTGGGACCACAAATGACCTCCTGTACATCCAATAAGGACCCAACTCAAGTGCATGGCTGTGGGGCCACAACACAAGGAATTACCAAAAGAGTCACCAGGCTTTAAAAGTAAGTTAGAAATAAAGTGTGCCCATTAAAAAATAATTGAGAAAACCCGGCTGCTTCAACATGATAAAGAAGTTATGGCTCCAAGGAGCATCCATCAACAAAACTGTTGTCCATGGAGGAAGACAGAAATCTGGAAAAGGAATGAAAGAGAGATGCAGGACAGTGGAAGAACAGATTGAGGAATGGTCTTTGGGAGAAAATTCTGTGGTAAGTGAAGGATATTGGCATTTAGAAAAAGGGTGGTTCACTAAATAGAATGCAAATTTTAAAAAATAAAATGCCAGGACTTGTTCTGCTTAAAAAACCAACCAAACAAACGAGATATGACAGAGTGGTAGAGATGCTTGCAGAGAGCTGAAAACTGCTGAAAACTGCTTGCTTACCTGAATGGCTAATTCCAATTAATAAATGCAAGTTAAGATTCCATTTTCTTGTCAAGTGGATCTATCAGGCTAAGTAGGATGGACAGTGAGGAAAGAGAGTGGGCAGAAAATAAAAAAAGAAGACAGCATTCACTGAGTGTGAGGTGTCAGATGGATAGACTAGGGGCTACACCACAAAAACAACACATTTGAGTGTTTGTTTTTGAAGTGAATAAATGGGAAACTGGGGAAATGGAGACATAGAGATGAGACTTGTCCAAACAAAATGATGGCTGAAAATCAGGAACTGAAACCAGCAGAAAGAGAAGCTGAGGGGAATAGGTACAAAATCTTATTTGACAAACAGGGAAAGAAAGAGTGCTGGCAGAGGCAGAAGGGAGAATTGTTGGCAAGGATGAAAAGGAAGTTCCTCTGCAAAGTTTTGTACTCAAAAATCATAATCAAAGATCTAATGAAATGTTTCAACCTCTCGGAAGGTCCCTGGGGAGCTTCATACAGAGTTTCAGCTGCTGTGTTCAGATAAACAAACATCTTCTGGGGGGTTTGGAATTGTATATTTGTATCAGCTGGGATGGAGCTGGATGGAGCAGGACACAGGGCCATGATTTACTGTGTCATACATTAATAGTATCAAATTATGGCTCCGTGGTTATTGGGGTATATGGTGGAGTGTGTTTTACTCCTGGCAATAAATGTAGTGTTTGCCTTGGGATGTCAATCAATAAACTATCTGCCTTAATTGGTATCGATTTATTCATTCATTCATTGTAACACTGTACAATGAAAACCAACTCTCCTGGATCGTCACAGCCCCTGCAGCAACAGAGCTCTCACCAAATCCATTTTGCACAGCAGAACTCAGGATCTCAGAGGGGGACAAACCTCTGTGGAGCTCCCAGTGACTCCAGCTCTCCCCTGGGACACCGAGGGGCTGCCCTCCATCACTTCTGATGGCCATGGACAGGGGACTCCTGCTCAGTTTTGTCTCTTCCATGACCTGCTGCTGAATGGGAAGGCAAAACCTCTCTCTCCTTTCTTTCTACCTCAACTGAGCAGTGGAGAACAGAGCTTTCCCTATGTGGAGGTGTAAACGTGGGTACCCCTGGTCCCAGGCATGTTTGAAGCCTGCTGAGATGCTCAGAGTGCAGTGATTCCCTGAATAATGGTGACAAAAGCTGCTCATCCTGCCAAAGCAGCTCTAAAACCTGCCCTGCACACAGGGCTGGGTGGCAGGGGCAGTGCTGGGGGCTCAGGCTCTCTCCCAGAAGGACACCTGGAGTCTGCTGTGCTGTCTGCACAAGGCGAGCGGGTTTCATGCTGCTTTTGGCTCAGTGGGATGCTGCCACTGTAACAATATCTGCTCTCTTTTACCTGGGAGGAGGCAGAACACTCGAGTCAAAAGATTAACTCTGACAGGGCTCAGAAGCTGCTGCAGAGGGGAAGAAGGGATGCAGCAGTGCATCCAGCCTGGAGAGCACGGGCTCAGGATGGGGTGAGGGCTGGTGGCTCCACTGATGGCTCACTTTCTTTTAAGTTAAAAAATGATGACTGAAAAGCAGGAACTGTAAAAATCACTGGAAAGGTAACAGGGACAATACCCAGTATGAAAACAATGAAAGAAAAGATGGCACTGGGGGGAGGGAGAATGGTTTCCAAGGGTTTTAGTTATAATGAATAAATAAATAAATCTGTTTTTTGCTAATCCCATACTTCAAACAGTGCTCAGGATACCAGGCAGTCCCTGAACTTATGGCATGATAGGAAAAGAGGAACCTCTTTTCCTGCCTCACTGCTCCTCTGTCATGGCTTTGTGCTTTGTTCTGGGGATGCCTCTCCCAGACAGAAATGTATGTGCTGGCAATTAGACTCAGCACAGAGAATTACACTTCTGGGGTTTCTCTCTCGTCTCACCTCGTCTGAGCAAGTCAATTAATCTCCCTGCATCTCAGTTTCCCTGCCTGTAAAACAGATAATCATGTGGGCACCACCCAGCATGGCTTAATCGAAGTGCTGGCATCTCCCCCGGCCGCAGAGGTGCCGTGGATCCTCTCTCTGAAGCCAGGTAAAACGCTGCTGTCTGGCTGGCCATTACACCTGCCAAACCAGCAGCAGCCCCTGCCCACCCCTGGGATTTGCTGGGTCACCTCCCAGGACCTCCTGCCTGCTGGGGCTGCGAGCTGTGGGAGACCCTGCTAAAAATAGCAGGGCTGGCACTTCTGCTCTGGATGCTGCAGTTCATCTATTTTTCCTTTTTAAAGAGCTGATTTTACTGACATTTCTTTTGGGGGAATAAAAAAAAATAGGGAGGAAGAGAAGGAAACTGTTCAATTAGGGATGAAAATAATGGCTCCATTAGGTGGTCACTGCTGGATCAGGCAGGAGGGAGGTGAACTGCAGAGTTCTCGTGTTGGGAGGGAGGCTGTGTGGGGCTCCCTTGCAAAAAGTGCCAGTGTGAAGTGAGAAGAGCAAAGCCACAAAGGGAAACAGCCCCAGAGTGATGATGGGGCTTGCTAGGGTGGTGCACCACAGGCAGGAACAATGTCCATCTCTCCTGGAGGACAGACCACCCCAGACCACAAAACCTCCCCAATATCTCCCCCACCCACAGTCAGTCCTCACAGCACTACAGAGCATCACTCTGAGCCTCTCGTGCAGTGAAAAGCGACCCAGTTATGTCCCAGGATGAAAATTTAGCAATTAAACAACTTTTCTACAGAGGAAATTGCTTCAGACCTGCAGTATCTCTTCAGGAGGAGAAGCCCATTAGTGCTAAATCCCTGGCAATGGAGACACTGGCCTGTTTGGGGTGGGATGGACAAACTTCACCTGATTTCACTTATGCTACCAAATAGATAGTGGCTGATAATTATTTTAGTCACTAATTCTCTGTATCACAGTGTAAGCCATGACCCAGAGGGGAAATGTTTTGTACCCCATTACCATATCCCTTGCATCAACTAATGACTCCAAAGATAAACATGTTTAAATTAATAGTAATTTCTATTTGTGCTTTGTGACAACTCTCTTTCCAGCATACAGTCCTTACACACTCCCTATTTTTATGCAGAAAAGGTATTGTGTTAAAGCTTGGAGAGCTTTTTATTGGGTATTTTTGGTATGCAATGAGTGCTTTTCTGGCATTAGTCCATTTTATGCCCACTTGGATTTTAAGGAGAGACTAAGTGGCTCTGACACAAGTAGAGGAGGATGAGCAAATGGAAGAAAACATAATTGGAGTAGATGAACTTTTCAAGAGTCAAAGAGGACTGTAAGAAGAACCACTCTAAAGTTTAGAAAATCCTCACATTTCCCAACAACACCATACACCAAGAAATAGGCTGCAGGTCTGCAGCTAGTGATGGGTACACAAGCAGCACATGGCAGCTGTGTCAGGCTGAAGCCCTTCTCTGGAAAACCTTTTGTGTTCTCAGTAAACATCTCCTTCCACACAATATGTCAGCCATTCTCCCAAGATTTCAAATTCTCATTGGAAAGTCACAATTTTGCTTATGGAAATGAACTTTTTTCTCATAATTTGTGGTTTGGGGGTGGAAAAAGGTTGATTAACTCTAAAGCAATAATAAAAACCACCCAAATTCCACCTCTTCTAATTTTTTCATCCAGTTCCTGTTAGTCTGTGCTCATCCATACTAAAGCACAATAGGAAGGGTTCTTTTGGGTGGGGTTTGGCTTTTTACAATGCAACCCTGAAACAACATTTGGAAATCAGGCACTGACGTGTCGGAATGGGTGCACTGAGCCTTCAGAACAATTTTTGTAACAGGCAGACAGGTGAAAGGGAGAAATCACAGGAGGATTCACATGTCTCATAAAAGGGAAGAACCAACCTGAGAGCTCACATGGTGCTGAAACAGATGGCTTTCTGAGAGGTAATCTGTTTTCTCAATTTGGTGCTGTGGAAGGCACATAAACATTTCCTAAGGAGAAGATGACTCCTTGTCTTTTGATAAAAGGCTCCTGCCCTCCAAGCAGCCACTACCTGAACAAGGACAAAGAGAGAGAAAACTGAAAAAAAAAATTAAAAAAAAAAATCATGTTGTGTTTTTCAAGTCTTTGTTGGAAAAAGGATGTAGAGAGGGTGAATATTCCTAATTATTATCTGAGCAGCATTCACAGACAGCAGCTTTGGGGAAGCCTGTGGCAGGTTAGGAGAGCACATCAGCAAGCGCACACAAATGAGAAGGTACCTGCTCAAAGGAAAACAATGCATAAAACATCCTGCTTATGCAAATGTATGATGATGACATTACCAGGTGCTGATTAGAAAATAAATCTGATTTGCTTAGGGCCCTTTTTATCAACAATCCACTGTTTTTTAAAAAGTGTCGTGGCTGTAACCTTGGCTCATTCCTCCGTATTTGGCTGTCCCCTGAGGTGATGTCCAGCCTTTTGGAAATTAGCAGAGGAAGGAAGGCTCCTGCTCTCAGGGTGTCCTGCCAGTGAGGCTCCAGGCATGGCTGATGAACAGGCCAGGGTGGATTTTGTGCTTGCCACAGGGGAAATGGCTCTTTATGCATCCTGTAATCTGTGTTCCTGCTCCTAAGGATGCTCACACATACATCCATTCCTCTCCAGCCTCCTCACATGCACCTAGTCATGCAGCAGAGGGATAAATACTGAAACAACTTATAGAGTAGGTTGGTTAAAAGTTCACTCCTTGCTGTGTTAAAAAGGTTAAAACTTTCCTGTTTCCACTGCAGGGGCAGAGACATCAGGACATGGCAGGAACTCTACGGGCTGCTGTGCTCCCGACACCAAAGAGCAGCACTGTCTCCTTTGATGGCATTCACTGCTAGCAAGATTTTTCTGATAAACACTGGCCATTAGCACATCCTGCAAGTGCCTTTTCTAAGCCCATCTCTTCTTGGCATCCATCACCTGCAGGGACTGGTTCCTAGCTCCACAAATTGGCACCAGATCACATTAACAGATGGCCTCGAGTACACGCGTGCCAGCACTCATTATGCACTTCTTTTTTTCTTATTTTTTAAGAGCTGTATATGGACTCTGTCCAAGAATGTGGCAACATCTCTCACATCTGGGATCATGGTGATAGCTCCTTTCTTGTATAACAAAGGTGTGTCTTGTGTGTGATGTGCTCCACAGTCCTCAGTCACACTGGAAGGGAGAGGAGCATCTGTCTGGTTGGAGTAAACAGCTGTGCATTCCTTTTGGGGAGCCTGGAGTGAGCTGCTGGCAGCCAACACAAAATGCAGCTGCTGGGATCCATCCAGTCCTCAGTACACTCCCAGCCTCAGTAGATCTTTCCAGCCAAAGAAAACGTCAAATGCTCCCTCAGCTGATACTCCTGTGGCACAGGGAACACAGGGCACGGAGTAGGGATTTTCTGGCAAACAGCAGCATGTGGCCAGCAAAGCCCAAGGAAAGGGCAAATGGAGCCTGCAATCTCCTTCCTTGGTGATACTCAAAAGCTGTGTGGACACAATCCTGAGTAAAGTGCTCTTGGGGATCCTGCTTGACCAAGTGACTTCCAAGTCCCTTCCATTCACCCATCCTGTGAATGGTGATTTTACTGCTCAGGGCTCATTTCTGGGGCTGCCTCCACAGCAGAGCTGGTCAGAGAACTTCTTAGAGGTGACAGCTAAAGGACAGAGCCACATCCAGACCACAGCCACATCCTGATCCAACAAACTCTGGTTTTGAAGCTTTTAGCTTAATTTGCATAACCTCAGGTCTGTTATTTACCTGATGGAGAAAGACTCATCCCTTTGTCTTCCTGAAGATCATCACGACTCTGCTTTGTGTCAGCCTCAATTTTTTTTTCCTTGGGAAAAACATGTTGTGCACTGATCTGTCAGTCACTTCTTCAGGGACATGGAATCTATAAAAAAAGCCTGGTTTAAAATGACATGTCACACTAAACTGCCTCATTACGTCCAAAGTGAGATGAAATGCATTCTCCCTATGTATTATTTTTCCCCCTACTTCTCAGAATTATTCTTCATTCATGGGAACGGTGTTTAGCCAGGAAGATTATAGACTGGTCATAACCAAAGAAAAGGAGAGAAAGATTTACTCCAATCATGTCAAAGGGACCTCAGTGAGTATTACCTGATAAAGCATGCACAGGTCTCAGCACCCCCTCCCAACCCGCCTGTGAATTTATATGCCTTGATAAATGGGAGCAGTTTACAGAGCAGGCAGGAATTGATATGGGAGAGGTTTCTATCTGGAATGCTCTGTATAAATTACTGGATGCTTATCTGTGAGTAATTCCCTTGCATATGCTAACTGTCCAGACACTTAGAGCCCATGGCAAAGACATTAGATAACCTTCGATTCACAATTGCTGGGGGCAATCTTCAAGCTAAATAAATAGTTCATCTCCTTCAGACCCAAATGATATATCTGTTTCCTAGCACCGCAAGTACTGGTCTAGAAATGGATACTTCAGCTACAATTTTTGAGCTGTCCTTCCTTTTTTATTTTTGTGCCTGCAATTTGTGTCTGCACTTTATGTAATTTAGCAGCCTGCTACTCCTGCCTTGCCTATTTTATCCATCAGGTTTCTAATGTCCCCATCCAGGTGCTGGTCAGGTAGATGGACAGTTAAAAATATGATTTTTAATCTTTCTCTTTTTTGCTATACATACTTTATTGAGGCCACAAACCACCCCAAGCACCTTCCTTTATTTGCCTCTTTGGCAATTTTGCCCACAGCTCTTCCTTGCTACAAACTTACATGCTGAGCTGAAAAGGAAATATTTTTCTACTGAGCTTTGCAGTCTTAAGATCAGAATTCATCTGAGCAAAGAGTGAGGCCAGGATGCAGGCAGGGTGAAAATCAAGCAGTCAGTACATAAAGACAAGAGCATTTTCAGCACTCAGACAGGTGAGTGACAAATATCATCCTTTTCTGATAGAACTCCCCCACCCCACCTTAATACAGACATTGCATAGTGTTTGTTTGGCATCAGCCGAATTTATAGCTCTATTTTCTAGAAATAAAATCACTATCTCTGCCTGAAAGTCAGAGCAGATTTTTTTTTCCCTAAAGGAATTGCACTGGCACTCTCAGCAACCCAGTGCCAACCAAGTGTAAATGAAGCAGGGGGAGGAAGTTCATGGCACAGAGAGGAAACTTCAAGCTGCTGAGAGGCTGCAGGCAACCTGCAGCAGCAGATCTAAACCAGGTGGGTGGAAGCTGCTGCTTCTCCAGCCAGCAAGAGCAAAGCCAGGGATTCCCATCCTGTTGTGGCCCAGCTCCTGAGCCACGGAAAATTTCTGCCTCACTGTGAGGGTGAGCTGGAGCTGTCACCAGCATGTGGCCAAAAGCCACAGTGTGCTGGGAGATGAGACATATGGAACTGCTGTCCCTGCCTGCAGAGACACAGCCCTCCAGGGAGGACAAGCACAAGGCTCAGGGGTCCCAGCTGCTGCCTTTGGTTTAAATCTGCTGCTACACTTCAGTCAAAACCTGCACCTTCAGGCTGAGCTGCAACAAGTTCAACAAGATGGTCTGCACAAGCCTCCTCACCACAGCCATGAAACAAACTGGAAATGATTAAAACCTTAAGAACTCTCTTCACCCAGCAATATTCTTTGCTCCAGCTTTTGCTGCCTAACAAGCTGTGCTGGGAAGTGCAGTTTCCCTTGGCAGTTATCAGTGGAGCTGGCTCTGTTTGTGAGCTGGATTTGTATTTCTCTGCTCTGGAAGAGGTGCTGATCCCATGCCTCATTCTTGGCATTGCCAGGGCCCCTTGCAGAAAGCTGTGCACAGATCCTTCCACAGGGGAATACTTCATTAATCTAGTGCTGACAGTCCTTCTCACGTTTTTTTTTTTTTTTTTTTCCCCAGATGAGTGTCAAACACATAATTTTTGCTCCTGAAAGACGTTGCCTGCAATCCTGCAGGGCACAACTGCATCCCCCAGGCCCCAGATGTGGCAGAGGGTCTGGAGCTCAGTCTGTACCTTTGGGGAAAGGATCAGTGCTTCCCAACACCCAGCCAGGGTCTCGTACAGATGCAGAGATGGAGCTTGTCCTTTGACAAGCTTCTTCCACCCTCTGGGTTTAACAGCTAGTGCTGGTCAGAGCCCCTGTGAGTGCTGTGAGCTGTGCCACCATCTCAGGCTTGGCTGCCCTCTCTCTCACAGCCAAAGTTAACCCATCTTTTTCTCAGTTTTCCATGTGGAAGCAGCACTCAGCAGCTGTCCAGATCTGCAAGGCACAGCTAAATATCTGCAGTCCATACCCCCAGCCAGGGGCATCCCACCCCCAGAATGGGGGTGTCCCAGGAGTTTATATGGAGGCAAAACAACTCTCTCATTTTCAATGGAATCCCTGGTATTTCACAAGCTTTTTTTGGCTGCCACTGCCCATTGAGCTAACTATACTGGAGAAGTGTCAGAACTGAATCCAGCTCTGCCCAGTCCAAGCTCAGCTCGTGCAGAGATGGCCCAGATTGTTTCTGCCCACGTTCATCGTGGTCAGTTACACTGATGCTCAGATTTACCCATTCACACAGATTGCTGAAATCCTTCAGAGGTTCCCTGCTATTGTGATGGCATTGGACTGCCCAGAAGACCTGAGCTCTTCCCCCTCACTCCAGCTGTGCTGTGAGCAAAGGCACAGCTGGAGGGATGCCCAGCTGGGATGGCATTGGGGGAGCTCAGCCCTCTTGCCCACCACTTCTTGCTTCTAAGAACCTGAAGGCAGATTTTATACCACAATTACTTTTTTTTTTTTTCATAAAATGCTGACATCATTGATTATTAAAGGTCAGTGAGAGGAAGAAATATCTTTGCATTTTAGCTGAAATCTGGGAGCTACTGCCCATCTGCCAGGGAAGTGCTGGAGATAAGCCCAAACTCCAAACTCAACAGCAAGCTACAACTCCTCTAGCTCTGGCCAGAGCAAACAACATCTCCTGCCACTGCTACATGCCTGTGATTTGGGTCAAATAAACCTTTTGCTGCATGCTTGCAACAATTTGCACAAATCTCTTTAGATCCAGGATCCAACAAGTGCTCTGTGCAGAAGAAGTTTCTTTCTCTGCCTCAGCAGAAAACACATTTCCATCTCACAGGAGAGAAAATCTAGATGCTATTTTTTCCTCCTCACGGCTTGTTGCAACAAGGACTCTCCCTACTACCTTTCCCAGAGGGGAGAAGAGTTGCCTTCATTTCTAAATTTAGATTTAATGAGTGCAAAATGAATAAGGCAGCAGGGGAACCTAATCTGGTTAGCAGAGCAGCAGCAGAAAGCACAAGATGCCTGAGTACAGGGTTGGGTTGTCATTTCCTGTGCTGAATCCACAGGAGCATTGGTTTTGTGGATAAACATTTGGGTATGAATTCAGCAGGCAGTCCTTACTGCTGGTGATGAGAGCAGAGCTGAATTTGGCCCTGGGCAAACACACCTTCCTGCTGATCTTGCTGCTTGGATGCTGTGTATGAAGGGAGAAACAGCACAGGCTGGAATGTATAAAGTTCTGTGTAAAATCACCCCTTGGCACAGCTTGCAGAGGTGCTTGGCTCCTGACAGGCACCCTCTGGCTGTTCCTGCTCTCAGGTCTGGGGTGCCTCTCTTCTCCACTCCTGGAGTACTGCAGGAGCTCTGGTCATTCCCTAATTCAAAGCAAAATTATTTGCTGCATTCATTCAACTCCAAGATCCCCAAAACCCTCTATAACACATCTAAGTTTTGCTCCAGAGCTGTTTCTCCAATCCCTACTGACACCCTTCACTCCTGACTTGAGTTATCCAGTTTATCCTTCCCATCCCTCACAGCCCAAAAGGAGAGTGCTGCTGAGCTCAGCTCCCCTGCAAAGATTCCCTCATCTGCAAAATATCTAAATGGGTAGGATGCTCTAACTCTTGCAGCTGAGATTCTCAGAAAATGTTTCCTCCAAGGACCCAAACATTACAATCCCAAATTTCTTCTTGGGGTTATTCTTGGGGAGTAGCTCCAGGAGGGAAAAGAAAAAAAAATTGCCACCAGTGTAACCAAAGTAGCTTCACTTCCCAAAAGTATAAAGAAGAACATGTACACAGAGATAAAATATTCAGATTCCACTGCAGGGCATTTTAAGGCAAAATTAGCACCTGGCATTTGTCAGAAATGGCAGAGGATGGCTCATGATGTTAAATGATCAAAGCACTTGCTTTGGTCTCATGTGAAAGCTGAAACTATCTTCAGAAACCATAAATTCTGCTAATTCTGTGCTGATGCTGCCACTTTCTGTGGTGTCCTGGGGCTTCCTTGGAGGTCTGTGGACCAGAGACACATAAAGGATGCACAGACTGAATTTCAAAAGCATCTCTGCTCCCACAATTTCTACTGAAGTCGTCTGAGGAGACTGCTGATCTAATTAGGAAAGGATTGGAGCATTGCAGTCTCATCACCCCCTGAGAGGGCTTGGTGAATCCTCTGGCTTTTAAAGGAATTCTGTATCAAAAGCACAGATCCAGCAAATTGGAGCCTCCTCAAATACAGAAAGAAATGTAAAGAAAATAAAGAGCTTCCTCCATCACAATTTTGAATAATGACAGCTGGAGAAATAACACTTGTTTGTAAATAACCCATGACCCTTTTCATCCAAAGGGATCTTGGTAGCAAATTAATCAATGCTTTTCTCAAGACATAGAGGGCATTAATAACATGCTTGGCCAGTTTTCTCACTTGGATTTTAACTTTTTCAAGGCTGTGACCACACATTCCCAGAAGAAGAAATAGATAATGTTATCTTTAATTTCTCACTAATTTACAACGGGCTTATTTTCAGGGGATGGAGCAGATATAATTTATTTTTACACACACTTTATTTCAGGGGATGAATGCAAACAGAAAGCACCATCAATTACTCAATCAAGCATGGAGGCAGCAAATCAGCTGGGTATGAGCAACCAGGGTCAATTATTCCCCTGTATAAGATATTTCTGCAGTATATAAATTAATACAAAAGGCTGGATTTGTGTTTCAGTGCTCTCACACTGCCTGGTGTCACACAGATATTTAATGTTTATTTGTCATTGTTGGGGTGAGGGTTCATTTGTACAAATGGGTGTAAAGATGGCCCTGGATCTGTGTCTTGTAGCATTTGCAGGGTGAGCTGATAGGACAAGGGATATTGGAAGAAAGGAATCGTTATTTCCCATTTTATGGGTGGAGAGTGAAGGGGTGAGGAAACAAGGCTGAGTGGAAGTGTGTAAAGGACTGAGAGGTGACTCCTGTGCTCCAGCCACAGTGTGTGTCTTCCTGGGAAGATCTACACCTCAGAAATTCAGTGTGCAGCTGGGAAACCACAGCTGTGTCCTCTCCACCTCCCACAAAATGAAGGGGGTTAGAGATGCTCAGAGAGAGCAGGTGGCCCAGGGGTCACAGGGAGCCCAACCCTCACATCTCTAAACCCCATGGGTGAGATCTGCACAAGCCAAAATGAGCAAACAACGGTGAAGTGTTTGTGAGGATTTATATAAATGGTGCTCGAGTGTTTTCCTTGGGGATATTCCTGCCCTTTGCCATGAATCTTCATACAAATGATACTTTTGTGTGCAAGACCAATGGTACAAAGGAAAATGCTCAGAAATATGCATTTGAGTTTCACTACAAAGAAATCTTTGTGGTGTATAAAAGTTTCAGTCCCTCAGAGAGTGAATTGAAGAAATACAATCTAGGTAATACATTCTGCAAACCAGAAAATAGCAACAAAAGGCTGGCAAACAGCCAGGTGCCAGAGAAATGAACTCGAGGACTGAGATACATCACAGACTGTGTTTGAATAAGCCACATTGTCATAAAAAACAAGCCTGCTCATTCATGAATAATACAGGACCAAGGGACAGGTCTGAATTTGTCATGTAAATTATTTACTGTAACTACGAAATGGCCACCTGTCTGGACTTGTTGCAGCATTTGAAACACAGCCCATTAAATAAAAACAGGAAAAGATAAAGTTGATTAAGCTGAAGAGGAACTTCCTTGGTCCTGCAGAGTGGGATGGACACCTGTCTGCCAAAGCCAGTCTGACCCAAAGCTGATGAGAGAGCAGCTCTTAAAAACCCAGCTCCTTCACACCCAGCATTAGCAGTTGTTAAAGATGGAATACAATTTGCACTGTAAAAAGTCTAGAAGACATTTCTCTGGGTTCTGGCTACAGCCTTCCACACCTCTCCCAGCCTGTTCCCACCACCTCACCTGAGTCTGCTCCTCCATGATGACAAGCAGCTCTGTGCAACCTGAGCTGGAGGACAGCCCAGCTGATCAGGATTCCAGTGTGGTCTTTTGTTTCTTGGTTTCATTATTTATTTTTCTTTTTTTCTTTTCTTTTTTTTTTTTTAACCTGTTGCTCTATAAAGTGCTTCCAAAACAATCCCAGCAGATCAATAATGAACAAGAGTTACTTCAGCAAGGCACTCGGCATCCTTGTTTAAATAACCTCTTTTACTCCTCAATTGCCTTGTTTTTCTCAGGGTTGTCATAGAGAGGAAGATATTGATGAGATGCTGGTGTGTGAGGCAGCATGGACGAGAGCAAAGTCATTTACTCTGTTCTCTAAAGCATTTATTTTTGACCTATTTATGTAGTGTGTGTAGCTACAGTGTCCCTCTGCTCCTTTGTGTCAGTTTGGTCATTGGGAAGAGCATCCTGCAGCAGAGGCAGGGTTAATGCTGCACTGCCTGGGACTAGAGAAGTGTCTGTCATGTTTAATACATCCTGAGAAAGCAGACACCTTGTAGCAGGCAAGTCAATAGGTTGTTTAGTTATACAGAGCTTCCAGAAGGCAAAAAACTCGTTTTCACCTCTCCAAAGAAAGGAAAGGTCTCGGGTGTCTGTGCATTAGATCTTAAGAATGTCCCATCAAAACACAGGCTGCTGCAAAGGTTGCTGCCTTTTAAGAGAAATGTCTCACTGAAATCAGCAAGGTCTCTGCTCTCTCCTATGAGAAAGGAGATGAATGAAAGCAGGCGCTAGGTTCTAAGACTGCTTTCCCCAGAAATAACCCAAAACTTTTCTTCCTGGTGCATTGCACTTGTTTGCACTTAACTAGCAAACTGGAGAAGAACTGAAAGGTGCAGGATGCCAGGCCAGGCTGTCTCTGAGTTTTAACCATCAAAAGGCTCCTTCAGCAGCAGTAGCATTATGAAAAGTCCAAGACAGAATGTATGATGTGGATCAAGAGCTACTTACAAACTTCTGGAAGCTACATTCTTTGTTGAAGTCTTTCCTCTGGGTACTTTTTCCTGCCCTTGCTGAAACACACAGTTCTATTTCCAGCCCCCATAACACACTTGTCCTGTTCAGATCTCACAATTCCTCTGCTCTAACTGGAAGGCAGCAGAAGAGTTTTGACTGCAGCAGTATATTAACCAAACATCCTAATTAACTGATTCACCCTTTTATTGTCTCACATCTCTGCTATCACTGGGCCTGCTGTGCTCTAACAGTGCTTTAAAAAGTCTAACTTGCCTTTTCTCCCCTGGCTTGTAAACACTCTGGCATTCCCATCTGCAGCTTTGTATAGAGATAGACATGAAAAAACAAACAAACAAACAAACATGCTTCTTGCAGAGTCCTTCACCTTCTTCTGCCACCCCAAAAGGTGGCTGTCCTGCTGTTTCTAAAGCTTTAAGCCAAGCTATGACCACATAAACACAGCTCCTGATACCAGGGAGCTAACTCCAGCAATGGCAGCAAAGAGCAGGGAAAGGAGGGAGCCAGCTGGAAAAGGGAACCAGCTCAAAGAATATTTTCTGAAAGATGATCCTAAATGTTATTAACCTGATTCTCCTCTGCCATCAAAATTACACCAAGGGATCTCCAGTTCAATAAGATTCAGACCGTGAAAGACCAACAAAATCCTTTCTGTTAACAAGCCCATAAACTAATGGCACTCGAAAAACTCAGCACACCAGGCTTTATGACCCGCAGTGAAGCAGATTAGAAGTAATGCAAAGGCAAAGAGAGCCCTCTAAAACCTTATCTTTAGCTACAAAGAGTGTTCTTGTGCTGAGCAGGTTTTGGTGTGCAGCTCAGCACCCTCTTCTGCATCTCCAGAGGCATTTATGGTCCAGCAGCATGTTTCCAGAATATCAGAAAACAAATAAATAAAATAAGTCAAACAGCTCTGTGTCATTTCAACAAAGGCCGGGTTATGTTCTGGCTTCATCCAGAAATCTAGATGTTTCTCAAGCTGCTCTGCTCCTTTCCAGACATATTTGGAAGTTGTGTGGGTGTTAGCACTGGATGAGTGCTGATTTCAGGGGGGAATTTGTACATGTCCTGAATAGAGAAGATGCTTTGTATACACCCAAGGCTTGCAGGAAAAAAATCTTCAGGATTTCAGGTGAAAGTATTCCTAATTAATCTGAGGGGAAGGGTAGCTCCAGCATGCTCTAAGGGTTGCCACAAAAACATCATCACACCAGTCACTCATATTATTGGCCCAGCAGTCCCTTTCCTCCTGCACATGAAGGGAGGGTTGGAGAGGTAAGTTTAATTCCAGAAACCATCTGTAAGACAGAAAATCAGGAGGAGGGTCCACTCCATCCCAAGCATTTCTAAGACTCCTGGATTTCTGCTCACTGACTTTCTGTGCTCATCTGCTGGCAACAGCCTGAGGATCCCTGTTCACTTTGCCCTGCAGCCTTTGGGGCACGTTCTCTCCTCACTGCCATCCTGAGCCCACCTGAGAAAAAGATAATAATTTCCATCCCCTTTGCTCTCCCACCTCTCAGCAGAAATTTTCCTAACCTGCTGTATAATGAGACCATTTTTATTCTTTCTGGCCGTCTCCTAAAGGTGAAAATGGGCCCCCTGCTGAGCATCAGCTTCCCAGGCTCAAGACCTTTAATGAAAACCTCAAATTCCTTTTTTTAAGGCCAGCGAGGTGACTAATGGACTAAAGAGCCTGAGAGGTGGAGGAAAGGCTGGCAGAAGAGCACTGTGGCAGGCAGCGAGGTCCTTGTGCTGAGCTAATGATCCTGACAGCCAGCCAGCCCCATGGACCTCAGGCAGGGAGCAAACTCCCCCGAGCTGCACTTTGTGCTCCTCAAGCAGCTCCTTCCCACCTACAAGGCCAGCAAAAACACCCTGTGGCTACAGCTGCCCCTCAGCTTTGTGGATTTTCACTCCCAAAACAAGGAGTCTCCTGCTGGGAACGCTGCATTCCAAAAAATACAGGCTGGGGCTCTGCAGCCTGTGGGATATGAGCAGGCTCAGCCCATGAATGTGGAGCTCCCAGTCTGAGGATGAGCCCTGCCCAAGCATCTTCCCCTGCCAGGGAGGGAAGATGCACATTGGCAAAAGAGCAGACACAAAGCCAATTTTAAAACCGACACTGGCCTCAAGCTAACAGAAAAAAAAAATGCACCATTAGCTTTGATTTTTAAATAGTTATTCTCTCAAAGGCTGGATCAATGAAAAAAAGAAGCTGAGCAATGGATAAACCTTTAATTGCTTAAAGTAGGATTCATCTTCACACTGGCTGGCCAGAGCATGACCTTGTGCTGGTGACTGCGCTCCTGCATTCCCTCACAGCAGCTGTGCCTGCTCCCATGTCCCAAGCAGACATCACGCTCTCAAAGTATTTTTCTGGTGGGGTCTGGATTGGCAAAAGGCATCTGTGAAAAGTTCCAGAAGGTTTATGTGCACTTGTGCCTCAAAATAGAACAAAACACTGAGTTTCAGAAATCCCACAGAAGTGTAATGTTAAGCAGAAAATATTGCTTGAAGGCAATCAAAACATTTCATTTTGATAAAAGCCCAAATACTCCAATTTATTTTATATGCTGAAAAAATTCAAGCTACAGTTTCCCAAAGAAAACTCTAAATGCTCCAATTTCAACAAGATATTGCGAGCTCATCAGCTTTTGTTTGAATGAAATAGCACTGAAACAGAGATATTCCCACAAAAAGTCATGATTTGGAGGAAATTACTTTTTTTTTCCCCTCACAGAGAATATTCTGACTGGCTGTATGTAGCAGTTTGGTTTTGCATTTTGCCTGCAGAGCCAGAGGCATTTGTGTGGAAGGACACCTATTTGTCAGAGGAGTGACAGGAAAACAGAAAGGAGATAAACTCCTAACTTCGCCCTGCCATGAACAAGGGATCTGTCCCTCTTCTCTGGCTGGCTGAGAAAGGCTCTTCAAAGAAGGTTTGAGGTAGAGAGTGACAATTGTAATGCTGTGTTTTATCCTTCCAGCATTCTCCATTTCAGACCACCAGACTGCTCTGTGCAGTCACACAGCCTGCACAGGGAACACAAAACCAAAACCAAAACAGGTTCTCCCAACCCCTTCCAATCCCTCCAGGCCCCTCAGCCATCTCAGGAGCACACAGATCATCTAAAGCTTCAGGAGCTGAGCAAAGCTGGTGCACGGCTGAGACCTTCTGCCTGGAACACCACAACCTTCTCCACTTGGAGCTGCCCAGACTTCACCACCAGGCACTGCCTTAGGCCCAGCTCAGCGTGCCTTAGGAAGGGCTCAGCATCCCAGCCTCCCTGGGCTGGGCACCAGAACATCAGGAGTCACCCAAGGCCCTGGAGCACCGAGGAGAAGGATCAGAGAAGGCTGAAAGGGGCAGACAAACTGATGCTGACGGTGTGACCCAACTGTGAGTCCTTTCTAATTAAAGCAGGGCTCACAGCACAGCCACACACGGGCCCTGCTGCTAATTAAGGGAGGGCTGGGCACGGACTGACACATTAACCTCTCAGTCTCAAAACATTAACTTTACCAGGTGTAATCTCTTCTAGGTGACATAAAGGTTAATAGTCTGCACCCACAACAGAACTCAGCTCGGTAAATACCCAATTAACCAGATTCTGTTAGAGGGAGCAGCAAAAAGGAAAGGTCTAGGCTGGCTGAAGGGAGGCACTAGAATGCTGGGTGTGATGTGTCCATCCACTGTGGGGGACAAGGACCTGCCAGGAATGGCCAGAGGAGCAAGCAGGAATGATGCCTTTGAGCTTGCAAAAACCTCAACACTACCAGGAGCTGGGCTGAGGAAAAGCAGTGAAGTGAAATAAATAAAAAGATTCTTCGCTGTCAACATTTAACAAAACATTTCTTTTCCCCCAGATTTCCTCCCTCATTCCTCCTGAACTATTCTCCAAAGCCCCTGTTGTTGGAAAGTGAATTCAAAGCAATAGTGGTTGGATTCAATTCCTGTGCAAAAAAAATTGGTTTTTTTGTTTGTTTTCTGACTTTTAATCTTTGTTTTGCTCACTGCCTTTCAGAAGAGGGAATTGGAAAAGGGAAAGATAAAAAAAATGGAACAAACAAGGAATAAGTGAATATTCAACTCAGTTGGAATGCAATTGCCTCGTTTAGCATAATTTTGTAGCAGCTTCAGGAGAAAACTTTGATACACCAGATTTGAAGCATTTAAAAATAAAGGGTCAAAGGAGTGATTGCTTTTATTCTGACCAGCACAGCAGCTGGAACAAGGGGAAGTGTGTGTCACTGAATCCTCAGGAATGTGTCACCCTCTGGGCCTGGTCCCACTGATGGAGATGGAGAAGCTTCTGCAGCTGCAGGGGCTCAGGGTGCATGGCAGGGCTCAGCCACTTCACTCAGCTGTTGCTATTTCAGCTAAAAGCTCTCTTTTTTTCCTCCTCCACAGCTGAACTGACACAAAGAGTGTGAGACATATTCATCACTGCTGACACATCCAGCATTTTCCTGCTCAAATAATGTTTCCTCTGAGCTCCTCCTCATTTTAGTGTCTTCCAGGTGTTCAAGTTCCCCTGTTATGCAAGAATTTAGGATGCCCTTGTTCTCTCTTTCCTTTCTCCATTTATTAAACTTCATTTTGCCCTTCCCCAAAACCTGCTTTACCTTTTCTGCCACAACCCCTGCTTCACTGCACCTCCCCTCTGAAGGCACTGCACATGCACAGAACACATTCATCCCCACTGTCATTTCTAGCAAACCTCCAACCTGAACCCTCAACCCTGCTTTTACTGAGACTGAGAACCTTCTGGAACACCCAGAGCACCAGCCCAGCCAGCCAGCCTGGGAGAACCAAAGAGATCATCCAGTGAGACAGGACAAGAATGAAAATAGTGTTTTTAATATCATTTACAGCAAACTTACAGTATGTATTTCACATCACATATTTCTAAACTGCTCATCTGGAAAATATAAGCTGCAAAAATACAGAACACAGTACTCAAAATATATCGAGCATGTGGCTTCTCTTCTTTTTTTAAAGTCAATTGTACAGTGAAACATTTCCTTTTCCAAACCAGGTTTTGGTTTATTTTGGAAGTGCTGCTAAACATTTGAAAAATTACCAGCAGTCAAATTACCAGCACAGTTCAGAGACCTTTCTGAGGACCACTTTCCCTTGGGCACTGCAGGAAGAGAGTGACCCCCAGCCTGAGAAGGGGCAGTGGCACGTGGGCTCATCCAGGTCCTACAGACTATTTGTGGAGATGTTCTGGGCAGGAAGGACCTTCTCCACAACCCACAAATGCTGCTCTGCCCAGGTGACTGTGAAGGACAGCAATGGTTAGAGGGACAAACACCATGGACTGGTCTGGTACAAGGCAGGCAAATGCTCCTCCAGTGCTGTGGACCCTGCACAGAGCTCTGCAGGTGAGTTTCAAGCACAGGTGTGACAAACTGCATGGGGTGGTCTTGTTCTCCAACAAGACAATCAGCATGGAAGCACCCTCCATGCACTGATGGAAGATTGCACCCAGCTGCAAACACTCGTCAGAGAAATCCTGAGCTTCTGAAGCCCAGAGAAACTCCCACCAACAACCCAGCTGAGAGCTGCATCAGGATTTGGAGGGCACATGGCAGGCCTGCCTTGTGAAAATGTATTACTTTCTTTATTTACACTATGGAGAAAGAGAATGATGGATAAGGGAGTGAGTTAAGGAACAAAGTAGGTTCCTAATATTCTTACTAGCCAAAACCCCAAGCCCCTCAATCTCTGTCAGAGACACAGAGGAGCCAGCTGGTCAAGAACTTCTTTCCCAATATGCTTTGAATTTTAAGCTCTTGAGTTTGCTCATCTGTAGCTGCCACTAAGGGCTGTCAGGGGTGGGGAATAACCAGGTTACACAGGCAGGGCATGTGCTGCTGGCCAACCTCTGCAGCAGGGAAACAAAGACAGAGAGATCAGCCACTGGAGCCTGGCTGTTTCTCCAGCATGAATGAGGCATGGCCAAGGACTGGCTGGGCAGTCTCTTCTGCTCAGGAACCACAGCAAGAGCTGCTCCCCTCCTGCCTGTGCAAACTGCCCCCACTCCCTCCCCTCTGGTTTCACATGGTGCTCGTGTCTCACCTGCACAGGGCAAAAGGAATTCCAGAACAGCCTTACTGCAAACACGCCCCATATAATGCCATTTGTGCATTGTTAGCTCCCACGACTCCAAATGTCCCCGTGCCTGGAATGTGATGTAAGTACATACAGCAGGGAAAAAACCACTTCTGCAGACTGCATTTGACTTGTATCAAAATCCTAACGAACACCACATTTATTGTACTTTATTTACACGGTAGTCACGTATAATATAATACAATACAGCGTTCCATTTGCAGTGGTAGGCACTATGGGTTTTAAAATGTCACAGCTCTTCCTCTGCTCCATCCCACCCCTCCTCCCTATGGATGTGAGCTCCCTGTTGTGCGGTCCCAGCGCTGCTCCAGTTTCCCCCTGAACCTGCTCTGGGATGGCTCTTCCCCAAAATCAGGTTGAGGGAAGCTGCTTTCATGTGCTAACGTGGAGACTCCAAAACTTTGGTGGTCACAGACCACCGGCAGACCTCAGCACTTGTCAGGGGCAGTCATGTGCAGCCTCCCCACCATGCTTTGCACCAAAACACCGTGAAGGCAACGTGGGGCTGCAGCTGAGCTACAGACCCCTAGCACAGGGAATAGGCCACCCATGGTGATCACAGAGCACCGTTTGGTCCTGCTGCAGGAAGAGTTTAGGAAAGCAGCTGTGAGTCTCCAAGAGGGATCATCCTCCTCCTCTGATCGGGCAGGAAGTGTCACGGGTGAAGAGCAGGGGTCATTTCTTCCTTTCAAGTTCACAGTTAAGAGTTGTGAGGCACCAAAAACACAGCACTGTTTGCACTGAGGGGTAAATGCACTGCTGTTTGTGCGATGCCATACTGCAAGAGAAAATGGGTTTGGGGGGCTGAGATATCCGTGGCAGAGAAAGATGCCTTTTGCTGCCCCACCCATGGGCAATTCAATTGGGAAGAACTAAGATATGTTAGGCCATATGCAACTCTCTTGATGCCCCAGAGGTTTCTGCTTCTGATCCAAGAGCTGTGCAAACATTGCAAATAAAATTTACACCACCTGCTTCACCTCAATACCAATTCACTTTTGTCTGGGTTCATACCCTTCTGGTGTTTGCTCTCAGCAATTACTCAAATGAGTCCTTTAACCAGTAGGAATACTGGGAGAGGCTGAGAATTTCAAGCATCTGTGAGAGAATATTCCTGGGAAGTGGAGTGTGAGATGGAAGCCAGAGCTTTGGCTGTCCTGGAGCACGGTGTGTCCACAGACACTAAGCAAGGATCCTCTTACTCAATTCCTGATCACATACTTTTGAACTAAATATTTTTACTGATGAGAAAATTCCAGCTTAGGGAACTCAGGGAGCAGAAATAACCTCTGTGAGTTTTATGTCCATCCAGAACAAATCCCTGTGTATGAATTACAAGAAAGCTTTTCCAGCTTCTCCAGACCACAGATGATATGCAGAAACGACCTTGCAAATACACTGGAGGCATTTTCTTGGTTTTCTCAGCAATTTGCAAGGAAGAAATAAAAGAGAAAATTAATATGTGAAGTTGCTATAAATTATTTGTCGAGTTTTAGCTGACAAGTTTCTTATTGCTTCTTGCCATATGCAGGTACCAACTTTGTGCAGAACCAGTCCAGCACTACAAACTGTTCAGGGTATGACAAAGCTTCTCCTTCTTAGGGTTGGACACCTTGCTTAATCTGAATAAATGGGGCAAACGTCACAAACTCATCCCATTGCACAGACCCCATCCCCGGGGTCACTCCATTCATCAAACAAATAGAGACTGAAGCAAAGCTTTGACAAGCAAAACACCATAAACACTGGAAACATCCTGGAGCCCTACTCTGGCAGCCATCCACATGCATTGCTCTGTCCAGTCAGTTTCTCCTGAATTCCTTTTGGGACCAAGAGCCAAGCAGCCAAGGCAAGACTGAAGCTGAAAGAAAAGCAGTCCATGTTCACACTCTGCCCCAGGAAACACCAGTATTGCTGCTGGGCAGGCACAGCCTCCCTCTGCTCCCCTGAACTCAGGGAAGACAATGGCCACAGATTTCACTTGGCATCACTAGTTAATAAAGAAGTACCTCATGTCTGAGAACTGCTGAAAGGCCATTTTTCAGCAAAGCAATTGTATTAAGACTCAGATTGGCTAGAAATGTCAATGGAATGATAGAGAGCATCATTTGCAGCCTAGAAGTTATAGATTTAGGGGATATAAGCAGAACAAACTATAACATTTTGAACATATGTAAAACTGAGTGAGACCTGCTGGCTCCCATTTAAACGCCTCTCAGTAACTCTGGATACCTTGTATTGGCTTGGTAGAGCCAAGCTGTGCTTTGCCATTGGGGGAAGGAAGAACTGTGGCTAGAGAAAGGAAGCTGATGGTCAGTTTGGAAGAAAACACCCACAAAGCATGGGTCTGGTGGAGGAAGAGCTATCCAGGAGCACAGAAGGGTGGATAATCCTTTCAGAGCGGCTCAGTTACAATGTCCTTTCCTCCTTGGATCAGATAAGCATGGCTGAACCTGGCTCACACCAAAGGTCCCCATTTTAATAAACTGCTGCCTATATTCCCACCAATTCTGTCTTGGCTGCCAACAAAACAGGGGAGGCACAGCAGCAGTGTGGGATGCTGAGACAGGTGAAGCCAGATTTAGTAGGAAAAGCCAGAAGCCCTGTTGCAAACGAGAGCAGGTCAGTATTATTGCTTGTAATCAGGGGTGCTCTGCCCTGTGCACAGGAAACTTGTGAGCTTTGCACATATTAATCAGATCTACAGAGAGAACAACAACAAACCTGCTGCTGTCTGCAAACACAGTTCACATGAAATTAGGGGGATAGATGAGCCCAGCTGCATTTAAAGGCAGAGCAGGAGTAAGTCTGGAAACCCTTGTGAATAAAATAACAAAGCTGTTATCACATCAGTCCAGTGAAGCATTTGCATGTGTCTTTTATACTGACAACTCCCCACATCACCTGCTAAGAATAAAGCAAACATCACACCAAGAATGCCAAAGCCTGAAGAAAATACCAAGCCAAACACACCCAGCTGTGACAAACTCTCACATGGCAGCAACAGCTGTGGCTGGCTTGGGGGCTAAAGCTTCACAGTGCTGGTAGGCTTCAGGCTGTTGTGGGTTGGCTGTGGAGTGAAACTGCTGCTTGTAAAATGGAGTTGACTTTCTGTGTCCCAGTACGCCATTTATTGAGAAAAAATGTGAGTTTGACTGAAACACAAAGGTGAACCTTAAGCACATTGTCTCCACTGCAATGTGATGAATATAAAATCCTGATGGGGATAGGAGGGGGTTCAAATCACATTCATTCCCTTAATTTTTAATTTTTTTTTTTGCAAGGCAAAAGAAGTAAATGTATCTCAGCCATTTGGAAATACTCCAATCACTTTCCAAATGTCTGCAGACCATCAGTTCAATTTGGAAGCATTTTGAAGTGTAGCTAAGTCAGATAATGGAAGCTAATTCCTCTCTGCATCTTTCCCTTCTCACCTTCTGAGCAAGGTGAGACCCAACCACGATGAACAGCAGCAGCACCGAGGAGTTCAGTGCATCTCAGAGGGGAATGGCCCTGTTATTGAGCTGAATTGCCAAAAATGGAAGGTTTGTGATAATTCAAGTGATGGACTTTTCAGTCCCACTCTACATCCAAGATGTGTTGGGTAAAGTCAGAAAAATGGATGATTTCTATCTGTATTAAAAGAAGGTTCTGGAAATGCATCACCTTGTTAACAAGGATGCAAAGAAAAGGATTCCAGTGTCATCTGCACCAATTTTAGATTGGGGTCCCCTTTTGATTCCACTGGGGCTATTCCAAAGTGGGATCTGAGCAAGGGAAAGGAAACCCCAGCCTGAAGCCATACAAGGCAGCTGGTCAATCCCAGAGAGACTGCAGAATCTCAAGTAGTCTGTTTTTCCAAACATCCCATTCCTTAGCAGACAGCCACATGTGGAACACAGTGCTTGGAAACACCAAAAGAACATTTCTGCTGAGACTGAGGCCTCAACAAACCCCTGAATTTCAATGCCCTTGAATATGAAGAAACAATTTCCACCACTGGATCTGGACCACACAGCTCAGAGCATGGCCCTGTTTCTGTTCCTGGGAATGGGTGTTTTTCTAACTCCATCCTTGTTTTTTGAGTTCCCTGCATGGTTAAGGCAGTTGCAGGATGGAGGTGAAGTGCTGACAGGTGAGGCCCATAACGCAGTTTGGGAAGAGGGAGGATGTCTGACACTCTTCCTTTGTTATTCTGTAACAAAAATTGGGTTGCAGGCAAAAATGGCTTGTGGTTCTGAAATCAGAAAGAAACCAAAATGCCTGCTGGTGTGGATGTGAAGGGTTTGGTCTGTGTATTTTCTTTCAACTAAAGCTCTGT